>NC_133565.1:8436456-9061456 GCF_048773025.1 Camelus bactrianus
AAGTTTCACCTGCAAACCGTTCTCTTTGTGCTAGATGAACGAACGTCTCTCCACATGCTTATTTCGGAGAGATTATTGTGTGTGAAAACCGTCCTTCACCTAGCTTGTTGCGAACAGAAAGTTTCTTTTCAGTAGCAAACTCCACTCCATACAGATATATGGGGAGGTACTAGCACCAACTCGGTTTTACAGTGAAAAATGCAGGATCTTCAAACCAGCATTAGGAAACAGCCTGAGAAACCAGAGTAAAACTTTCCCCTGCAAACAGTTTTCTTTGCCATAGATGAAAGAACGTCTCTCCACATGCTCAGTTCGGAGAGATAAGTGTGTGTGAAAGCCGTCCTTCACCTAGCTTGTTGGGAATACAAAGTTTCCTTTCAGTTGCAAACTACACACCATACATACATATGGGGAGGTAGTAGCTCCGCTCGATTTTACAGTGAAAACTGCAGGAACTTTAAACCGGCACTAGGAATCAGCTGAGAAACCAGAGTAAATGTTTACCCTTCAACCCGTTCCCTTTGTTCTAGATGAACGAACGTTTTTCCACATGCTCATTTCGGAGAGATATGTGTGTGTGAAAGCCTTCCTTCACCTTGCTTGTTTGGAACACAAACTTTCTTTTCAGTTGCAAACTCCACTCCATACATATATAAGAGGAGGTACAAGCTCCAACTCGGTTTTACAGTGAAAACTGCAGGAACGGCAAAACGGCACTAGGAAAAAGCCTGAGAAACCAGAGTAAAAGTTTAACCTGATACCCGTTCCCTTTGTGCTATATGAACGAACGTCTCTCCACATGCTCAGTTCTGAGAGATAAGTGCGCCTGAATGCCGTCCTTCACCAAGCTTGTTGGGAACACAAAGTATATAATCACTTGCAAAACCCACTTCATATATATATATGGGGAGGTACTAGCTCCAACTCGGTTTCACAATGAAAACTGCAGGAACTTTAAACCGGCACTAGGAAACAGCCTGAGAAACCACAGTAATAGTTTACCCTGCATACCATTCCCTTTGTGCTAGATGAACGAACGTCTCTCCACATGCTCAGTTCTGAGAGATAAGCGTTTGTGAAAGCCGCTTTCACCTAGCTTGTTGGTAACACAATGTTTCTTTGTAGTTGCAACCTCCACTTCATACGTGTAAATGGTTAGGTACTAGCTCCTACTCGGTTTTACAGTGAAAACTGCAGGAACTTCAACCCGGCACTAGGAAACAGCATGAGAAACCGGAGTAAAAGTTTCTCCTGCAAACCTTTCCCTTTGTGCTAGATGAACGAAAGCCTCTCCACATACTCAGTTCTGAGAGATAAGTGTGCGTGAAAGCCATTCTTCACCTAGCTTGTTGGGAACACAAAGTTTCCTTTCATTTGCAAAATACACTGTATACATATATATGGGGATGTACTAGCTCCAACTCGATTTTACAGTGAAAAGTGCAGGAACTTCAAACCGGAACTAGGAAACAGCCTGAGAACCCAGAGTAAAAGTTTCCCCTGTAACCCGTTCCCCTTGTGCAAGATGAACGAAAGTCTATCCACATGCTCAGTTCTGAGAGATAATTGTGTGTGAAAGCCATTCTTCCCCTAGCTTGTTGGGAACACAAAGTTTCTTTTCAGTTGCAAACTCCAGTCCGTACATATATAAGGGGGGTTCTAGCTCCAACTGTTTTTCACAATGAAAACTGCAGGAACTTCAAACCGGAACTAGGAAATAGCCTGAGAAACCAGAATAAAAGTTTCTCCTGCAAGCCTTTCATTTGTGCTAGATGAACGAACGTCTCTCCACATGCACATTTCTGAGAGATAAGTGTGTGTGAAAGCCGTCCTTCACTTAAATTGTTGGGAACACAAAGTTTCTTTTCAGTTGCAATCTCCACTCCATACATATATATGGGGAGGTACTAGCTCCAACTCGTTTTCACAAGGAAAACTGCAGGAACTTTAAACCGGCACTAGGAAACACCCTGAGAAACCAGAGTAAAAGTTTACCCTGCAACCCGTTCCTTTTGTGCTAGATGAACGAACGTCTCTCCACCTACTCATCTCTGAGAGATAAGTGTGTTAAAGCCGTCCTTCACATAGCTTGTTTGTTAACACAAAGTTTGTTTTAAGTTGCAATCTCCACTCCATACATATATATGGGGAGGTACTAGCTCCAGTTCGGTTTCACAGTGAAAACTGCAGGAACATCAAACCGGCACTAGGAAACATCCTGAGAAATCGGAGTAAAAATTTCTCCTTCAACCCGTTCCCTTTGTGCTAGATGAGCGAACGTCTATCCACGTACTCAGTTCTGAGAGATAAGTGTGTGTGAAAGCCGTCCTTCAACTAGCTTGTTTGGAATAGAAAGATTCTTTTCAGATGCAAACATCAATCCATATATATATATAGGGAGGTACTACCTCCAAATATTTTTTACAGGGAAAACTGCAGGATATTCAACCGGCACTAGGAAACAGACTGAGAAACAGGAGTAAAAATTTCTCCTGCAAACTGTTCACTTTGGCTAGATGAACGAACGTCTCTCCACATAATCAGTTCTGAGAGATAAGTGTGTGTTAAAGCCGTACTTCATCTTGCTTGTTTCTTAACACAAAGTTTCTTTTAAGTTGCTATCTCCACTGCATACATATATATGGGGAGGTACTAGCCCCAACTCGGTTTTACAGTGAAAACTGCAGGAACTTCTAACCGGCACTAGGAAACAGCCTGAGAAACCGGAGTAAAAATTTCTCCTGCAACCTGTTCCCTTTGTGCTTGATGAACGAACATCTATCCACATACACAGTTCTGAGAGATAAGTGTGCGTGAATACCGTCTTTCATCTAGCTTGTTGGGAACACAAAGTTTCCTTTAAGTTGCAAACATCACACCATACATATATGTGGGGAGGTACTAGCTCCAACTCGGTTTTACACTGACAACTGCAGAAACTTCAAACCGGTACTAGGAAACAGCCTGAGAAAAAGAGTAAAAGTTTCACCTGCAACCCTTTCCCTTTGTGCTAGATGAACGAACGTCTCTCCACATGCTCAGTTCTGAGAGATAAGCGTTTGTGAAAGCCGCTTTCACCTAGCTTGTTGGTAACACAAAGTTTCTTTGTAGTTGCAACCTCCACTTCATACGTGTAAATGGTTAGGTACTAGCTCCTACTCGGTTTTACAGTGAAAACTGAAGGAACTTCAACCCGGCACTTTTAAACAGCATGAGAAACCAGAGTAAAAGTTTCTCCTGCAAACCTTTCCCTTTGTACTAGATGAACGAACGTCTCTCCACATGCTCAGTTCTGAGAGATAAGTGTGCGTGAAAGCCGTTCTTCACCTAGCTTGTTGGGAACACAAAGTTTCCTTTCAGTTGCAAAATTCACTCTATACATATATAAGGGGGGTTCTAATTCCAACTGTTTTTCACAATGAAAACTGCAGGAACTTCAAACCGGCACTAGGAAACAGCCTGAGAAATCAGAGAAAAAGTTTACCCTGCAACCCGTTCCTTTTGTACTAAATGAATGAACGTCCCTCAACCTACTCAGTTCTGAGAGATGTGTGTGTGAAAGCCGTCCTTCACCTAGCTTGTTTGTTAACACAAAGTTTCTTTTAAATTGCAATCTCCACTCCATACATATATATGGTGAGCTACTAGCTCCAACTCGGTTTTACAGTGAAAAATGCAGGAACATCAAACCGGCACTAGGAAACATCCTGAGAAACCGGAGTAATAATTTCTCCTTCAACCCGTTCCCTTTGTGCTAGATGAGCGAACGTCTATCCACATACTCAGTTCTGAGAGATAAGTCTGTGTGAAAGCCTTCCTTCACCTAGCTTGTTGGGAACACAAAGATTCTTTTCAGATGCAAACACCAATCCATATATATATATATATATAGGGTGGTACTAACTCCAAGTATGTTTTACAGTGAAAACAGCAGGAATTTCAAATCGGCACTAGGAAATAGCCTGAGAAACCAGAATAAAAGTTTCTCCTGCAAGCCTTTCCTTTGTGCTAGATGAACGAACGTCTCTCCACATGCACATTTCTTAGAGATAAGTGTGTGTGAAAGCCGTCCTTCACCTAGCTTGTTGGGAACACAAAGTTTCTTTTCAGTAGCAAACTCCACTCCATACATATATATGGGGAGGTACTAGCACCAACTCGTTTTCACAACGAAAACTGCAGGAACTTTAAACGGGCACTAGGAAACACCCTGAGAAACCGGAGTAAAAGTTTACCCTGCAACCCTTTCCTTTTGTGCTAGATGAACGAACGTCTCTCCACCTACACATCTCTGAGAGATAAGTGTGTTAAAGCCGTCCTTCACATAGCTTGTTTGTTAACACAAAGTTTGTTTTAAGTTGCAATCTCCACTCCATACATATATATGGGGAGGTACTAGCTCCAGTTCGGTTTTACAGTGAAAACTGCAGGAACATCAAACCGGCACTAGGAAACATCCTGAGAAACCGGAGTAAAAATTTCTCCTTCAACCCGTTCCCTTTGTGCTAGATGAGCGAACGTCTATCCACGTACTCAGTTCTGAGAGATAAGTGTGTGTGAAAGCCGTCCTTCAACTAGCTTGTTGGGATTACAAAGTTTCTTTTCAGATGCAAACACCAATCCATAAATATATATAGGGTGGTTCTAACTCCAAATATTTTTTACAGTGAAAACTGCAGGAATTTCAAACCGGCACTAGGAAGCAGCCTGACAAACCAGAGTAAAATTTCACCTGCCACCCGTTCCCTTTGTGCTAGATGAGCGAACGTCTCTCCACATGCTCAGTTCTGAGAGATAAGCGTGTGTGAAAGTTGTCCTTCAACTAGCTTGTTGGGAACACAAAGTTTCTTTTCAGTTGCAAACTCCACTCCATATATATATATGGGGAGGTACTAGTTCCAATCGATTTTACAGTGAAAACTGCAGGAACTTCAAACCGGCACTAGGAAATATCCTGAGAAACCAGAGTAAAAGTTTCTCCTGCAACCCGTTCCATTTGTGCAAGATGAACGAACGTTTCTCCATATGCTCAGTTCTGAGAGATAAGTGTGTGTGAAAGCCGTTCTTCACCTAGCTTGTTGTGAACACAATGATTCTTTTCAGATGCAAACACCAATCCATAAATATATATAGGGTGGTAGTAACTCCAAATATCTTTTACAGTGAAAACTGCAGGAATTTCAAACCAGCACTAGGAAACAGACTGAGAAACCAGAGTGAAAGTTTCTACTGCAACCCGTTCCCTTTGTGCTAGATGAATGAACGACTCTCCACATGCTCATTTCTGAGCGATAAGTGAGTGTGAAAGCCGTCCTACAAATAGCTTGTTGGGAACACAAAGTTTCTTTTCAGTTGCAAAATTCACTCCATACATATATAATGGGAGGTACTAGCTTCAACTCGGTTTTACAGAGAAAACTGCAGGAACTTCAAACCAGCACTAGGAAACAGCCCGAGAAACCAGAATAAAAGTTTCTCCTGCAACCCGTTCTATTTGTGCTAGATGAACGAACATCTCTCCTGATGCTCAGTTATGAGAAATAAGTGTGTGTGAAAGCCGTCCTTCACCTAGCTTTTTATTAACACAAAGATTCTTTTAAGTTGCAATCTCCACTCCATACATATATATGGGGAAGTACTAGCTCCAACTCGGTTTTACAGTGAAAACTGCAGGAAATTCAAACCGGCACTAGGAAACAGCCTGAGAAACCGGAGAAAAAATTTCTCCTGCAAACCGTTCCTTTTGTGCTTGATGAACGAACATCTATCCACATACACAGTTCTGAGAGATAAGTGTGCGTGAATGCCTTCCTTCCCCTAGCTTGTTGGGAACACAAAGTTTCCTTTAAGTTGCAAATATCACACCATACATATATATGGGGAGGTACTAGATCCAACTCGGTTTTACACTGACAAATGCAGGAAATTCAAACCGGTACTAGGAAACAGCCTGAGAAAAAAGAGTAAAAGTTTCACCTGCAAACCGTTCTCTTTGTGCTAGATGAACGAACGTCTCTCCACATGCTTATTTCGGAGAGATTATTGTGTGTGAAAACCGTCCTTCACCTAGCTTGTTGCGAACAGAAAGTTTCTTTTCAGTAGCAAACTCCACTCCATACAGATATATGGGGAGGTACTAGCACCAACTCGGTTTTACAGTGAAAAATGCAGGATCTTCAAACCAGCATTAGGAAACAGCCTGAGAAACCAGAGTAAAACTTTCCCCTGCAAACAGTTTTCTTTGCCATAGATGAAAGAACGTCTCTCCACATGCTCAGTTCGGAGAGATAAGTGTGTGTGAAAGCCGTCCTTCACCTAGCTTGTTGGGAATACAAAGTTTCCTTTCAGTTGCAAACTACACACCATACATACATATGGGGAGGTAGTAGCTCCGCTCGATTTTACAGTGAAAACTGCAGGAACTTTAAACCGGCACTAGGAATCAGATGAGAAACCAGAGTAAATGTTTACCCTTCAACCCGTTCCCTTTGTTCTAGATGAACGAACGTTTTTCCACATGCTCATTTCGGAGAGATATGTGTGTGTGAAAGCCTTCCTTCACCTTGCTTGTTTGGAACACAAACTTTCTTTTCAGTTGCAAACTCCACTCCATACATATATAAGAGGAGGTACAAGCTCCAACTCGGTTTTACAGTGAAAACTGCAGGAACGGCAAACCGGCACTAGGAAAAAGCCTGAGAAACCAGAGTAAAAGTTTAACCTGATACCCGTTCCCTTTGTGCTATATGAACGAACGTCTCTCCACATGCTCAGTTCTGAGAGATAAGTGCGCCTGAATGCCGTCCTTCACCAAGCTTGTTGGGAACACAAAGTATATAATCACTTGCAAAACCCACTTCATATATATATATGGGGAGGTACTAGCTCCAACTCGGTTTCACAATGAAAACTGCAGGAACTTTAAACCGGCACTAGGAAACAGCCTGAGAAACCACAGTAATAGTTTACCCTGCATACCATTCCCTTTGTGCTAGATGAACGAACGTCTCTCCACATGCTCAGTTCTGAGAGATAAGCGTTTGTGAAAGCCGCTTTCACCTAGCTTGTTGGTAACACAATGTTTCTTTGCAGTTGCAACCTCCACTTCATACGTGTAAATGGTTAGGTACTAGCTCCTACTCGGTTTTACAGTGAAAACTGCAGGAACTTCAACCCGGCACTAGGAAACAGCATGAGAAACCGGAGTAAAAGTTTCTCCTGCAAACCTTTCCCTTTGTGCTAGATGAACGAAAGCCTCTCCACATACTCAGTTCTGAGAGATAAGTGTGCGTGAAAGCCGTTCTTCACCTAGCTTGTTGGGAACACAAAGTTTCCTTTCATTTGCAAAATACACTGTATACATATATATGGGGATGTACTAGCTCCAACTCGATTTTACAGTGAAAAGTGCAGGAACTTCAAACCGGAACTAGGAAACAGCCTGAGAACCCAGAGTAAAAGTTTCCCCTGTAACCCGTTCCCCTTGTGCAAGATGAACGAAAGTCTATCCACATGCTCAGTTCTGAGAGATAATTGTGTGTGAAAGCCATTCTTCCCCTAGCTTGCTGGGAACACAAAGTTTCTTTTCAGTTGCAAACTCCAGTCCGTACATATATAAGGGGGGTTCTAGCTCCAACTGTTTTTCACAATGAAAACTGCAGGAACTTCAAACCGGAACTAGGAAATAGCCTGAGAAACCAGAATAAAAGTTTCTCCTGCAAGCCTTTCATTTGTTCTAGATGAACGAACGTCTCTCCACATGCACATTTCTGAGAGATAATTGTGTGTGAAAGCCGTCCTTCACTTAAATTGTTGGGAACACAAAGTTTCTTTTCAGTTGCAATCTCCACTCCATACATATATATGGGGAGGTACTAGCTCCAACTCGTTTTCACAAGGAAAACTGCAGGAACTTTAAACCGGCACTAGGAAACACCCTGAGAAACCAGAGTAAAAGTTTACCCTGCAACCCGTTCCTTTTGTGCTAGATGAACGAACGTCTCTCCACCTACTCATCTCTGAGAGATAAGTGTGTTAAAGCCGTCCTTCACATAGCTTGTTTGTTAACACAAAGTTTGTTTTAAGTTGCAATCTCCACTCCATACATATATATGGGGAGGTACTAGCTCCAGTTCGGTTTCACAGTGAAAACTGCAGGAACATCAAACCGGCACTAGGAAACATCCTGAGAAATCGGAGTAAAAATTTCTCCTTCAACCCGTTCCCTTTGTGCTAGATGAGCGAACGTCTATCCACGTACTCAGTTCTGAGAGATAAGTGTGTGTGAAAGCCGTCCTTCAACTAGCTTGTTTGGAATAGAAAGATTCTTTTCAGATGCAAACATCAATCCATATATATATATAGGGAGGTACTACCTCCAAATATTTTTTACAGGGAAAACTGCAGGATATTCAACCGGCACTAGGAAACAGACTGAGAAACAGGAGTAAAAATTTCTCCTGCAAACTGTTCACTTTGGCTAGATGAACGAACGTCTCTCCACATAATCAGTTCTGAGAGATAAGTGTGTGTTAAAGCCGTACTTCATCTTGCTTGTTTCTTAACACAAAGTTTCTTTTAAGTTGCTATCTCCACTGCATACATATATATGGGGAGGTACTAGCCCCAACTCGGTTTTACAGTGAAAACTGCAGGAACTTCTAACCGGCACTAGGAAACAGCCTGAGAAACCGGAGTAAAAATTTCTCCTGCAACCTGTTCCCTTTGTGCTTGATGAACGAACATCTATCCACATACACAGTTCTGAGAGATAAGTGTGCGTGAATACCGTCTTTCATCTAGCTTGTTGGGAACACAAAGTTTCCTTTAAGTTGCAAACATCACACCATACATATATGTGGGGAGGTACTAGCTCCAACTCGGTTTTACACTGACAACTGCAGAAACTTCAAACCGGTACTAGGAAACAGCCTGAGAAAAAAGAGTAAAAGTTTCACCTGCAACCCTTTCCCTTTGTGCTAGATGAACGAACGTCTCTCCACATGCTCAGTTCTCAGAGATAAGCATTTGTGAAAGCCGCTTTCACCTAGCTTGTTGGTAACACAAAGTTTCTTTGTAGTTGCAACCTCCACTTCATACGTGTAAATGGTTAGGTACTAGCTCCTACTCGGTTTTACAGTGAAAACTGAAGGAACTTCAACCCGGCACTTTTAAACAGCATGAGAAACCAGAGTAAAAGTTTCTCCTGCAAACCTTTCCCTTTGTACTAGATGAACGAACGTCTCTCCACATGCTCAGTTCTGAGAGATAAGTGTGCGTGAAAGCCGTTCTTCACCTAGCTTGTTGGGAACACAAAGTTTCCTTTCAGTTGCAAAATTCACTCTATACATATATAAGGGGGGTTCTAATTCCAACTGTTTTTCACAATGAAAACTGCAGGAACTTCAAACCGGCACTAGGAAACAGCCTGAGAAATCAGAGAAAAAGTTTACCCTGCAACCCGTTCCTTTTGTACTAAATGAACGAACGTCCCTCAACCTACTCAGTTCTGAGAGATGTGTGTGTGAAAGCCGTCCTTCACCTAGCTTGTTTGTTAACACAAAGTTTCTTTTAAATTGCAATCTCCACTCCATACATATATATGGTGAGCTACTAGCTCCAACTCGGTTTTACAGTGAAAAATGCAGGAACATCAAACCGGCACTAGGAAACATCCTGAGAAACCGGAGTAATAATTTCTCCTTCAACCCGTTCCCTTTGTGCTAGATGAGCGAACGTCTATCCACATACTCAGTTCTGAGAGATAAGTCTGTGTGAAAGCCTTCCTTCACCTAGCTTGTTGGGAACACAAAGATTCTTTTCAGATGCAAACACCAATCCATATATATATATATATATAGGGTGGTACTAACTCCAAGTATGTTTTACAGTGAAAACAGCAGGAATTTCAAATCGGCACTAGGAAATAGCCTGAGAAACCAGAATAAAAGTTTCTCCTGCAAGCCTTTCCTTTGTGCTAGATGAACGAACGTCTCTCCACATGCACATTTCTTAGAGATAAGTGTGTGTGAAAGCCGTCCTTCACCTAGCTTGTTGGGAACACAAAGTTTCTTTTCAGTAGCAAACTCCACTCCATACATATATATGGAGAGGTACTAGCACCAACTCGTTTTCACAACGAAAACTGCAGGAACTTTAAACCGGCACTAGGAAACACCCTGAGAAACCAGAGTAAAAGTTTACCCTGCAACCCTTTCCTTTTGTGCTAGATGAACGAACGTCTCTCCACCTACACATCTCTGAGAGATAAGTGTGTTAAAGCCGTCCTTCACATAGCTTGTTTGTTAACACAAAGTTTGTTTTAAGTTGCAATCTCCACTCCATACATATATATGGGGAGGTACTAGCTCCAGTTCGGTTTTACAGTGAAAACTGCAGGAACATCAAACCGGCACTAGGAAACATCCTGAGAAACCGGAGTAAAAATTTCTCCTTCAACCCGTTCCCTTTGTGCTAGATGAGCGAACGTCTATCCACGTACTCAGTTCTGAGAGATAAGTGTGTGTGAAAGCCGTCCTTCAACTAGCTTGTTGGGATTACAAAGTTTCTTTTCAGATGCAAACACCAATCCATAAATATATATAGGGTGGTTCTAACTCCAAATATTTTTTACAGTGAAAACTGCAGGAATTTCAAACCGGCACTAGGAAGCAGCCTGACAAACCAGAGTAAAATTTCACCTGCCACCCGTTCCCTTTGTGCTAGATGAGCGAACGTCTCTCCACATGCTCAGTTCTGAGAGATAAGCGTGTGTGAAAGTTGTCCTTCACCTAGCTTGTTGGGAACACAAAGTTTCTTTTCAGTTGCAAACTCCACTCCATATATATATATGGGGAGGTACTAGTTCCAATCGATTTTACAGTGAAAACTGCAGGAACTTCAAACCGGCACTAGGAAATATCCTGAGAAACCAGAGTAAAAGTTTCTCCTGCAACCCGTTCCATTTGTGCAAGATGAACGAACGTTTCTCCATATGCTCAGTTCTGAGAGATAAGTGTGTGTGAAAGCCGTTCTTCACCTAGCTTGTTGTGAACACAATGATTCTTTTCAGATGCAAACACCAATCCATAAATATATATAGGGTGGTAGTATCTCCAAATATGTTTTACAGTGAAAACTGCAGGAATTTCAAACCGGCACTAGGAAACAGACTGAGAAACCAGAGTGAAAGTTTCTACTGCAACCCGTTCCCTTTGTGCTAGATGAATGAACGACTCTCCACATGCTCATTTCTGAGCGATAAGTGAGTGTGAAAGCCGTCCTACAAATAGCTTGTTGGGAACACAAAGTTTCTTTTCAGTTGCAAAATTCACTCCATACATATATAATGGGAGGTACTAGCTTCAACTCGGTTTTACAGAGAAAACTGCAGGAACTTCAAACCAGCACTAGGAAACAGCCAGAGAAACCAGAATAAAAGTTTCTCCTGCAACCCGTTCTATTTGTGCTAGATGAACGAACATCTCTCCTGATGCTCAGTTATGAGAAATAAGTGTGTGTGAAAGCCGTCCTTCACCTAGCTTTTTATTAACACAAAGATTCTTTTAAGTTGCAATCTCCACTCCATACATATATATGGGGAAGTACTAGCTCCAACTCGGTTTTACAGTGAAAACTGCAGGAAATTCAAACCGGCACTAGGAAACAGCCTGAGAAACCGGAGAAAAAATTTCTCCTGCAAACCGTTCCTTTTGTGCTTGATGAACGAACATCTATCCACATACACAGTTCTGAGAGATAAGTGTGCGTGAATGCCTTCCTTCCCCTAGCTTGTTGGGAACACAAAGTTTCCTTTAAGTTGCAAATATCACACCATACATATATATGGGGAGGTACTAGATCCAACTCGGTTTTACACTGACAAATGCAGGAAATTCAAACCGGTACTAGGAAACAGCCTGAGAAAAAAGAGTAAAACTTTCACCTGCAAACCGTTCTCTTTGTGCTAGATGAACGAACGTCTCTCCACATGCTTATTTCGGAGAGATTATTGTGTGTGAAAACCGTCCTTCACCTAGCTTGTTGCGAACAGAAAGTTTCTTTTCAGTAGCAAACTCCACTCCATACAGATATATGGGGAGGTACTAGCACCAACTCGGTTTTACAGTGAAAAATGCAGGATCTTCAAACCAGCATTAGGAAACAGCCTGAGAAACCAGAGTAAAACTTTCCCCTGCAAACAGTTTTCTTTGCCATAGATGAAAGAACGTCTCTCCACATGCTCAGTTCGGAGAGATAAGTGTGTGTGAAAGCCGTCCTTCACCTAGCTTGTTGGGAATACAAAGTTTCCTTTCAGTTGCAAACTACACACCATACATACATATGGGGAGGTAGTAGCTCCGCTAGATTTTACAGTGAAAACTGCAGGAAATTTAAACCGGCACTAGGAATCAGCTGAGAAACCAGAGTAAATGTTTACCCTTCAACCCGTTCCCTTTGTTCTAGATGAACGAACGTTTTTCCACATGCTCATTTCGGAGAGATATGTGTGTGTGAAAGCCTTCCTTCACCTTGCTTGTTTGGAACACAAACTTTCTTTTCAGTTGCAAACTCCACTCCATACATATATAAGAGGAGGTACAAGCTCCAACTCGGTTTTACAGTGAAAACTGCAGGAACGGCAAACCGGCACTAGGAAAAAGCCTGAGAAACCACAGTAATAGTTTACCCTGCATACCATTCCCTTTGTGCTAGATGAACGAACGTCTGTCCACATGCTCAGTTCTGAGAGATAAGCGTTTGTGAAAGCCGCTTTCACCTAGCTTGTTGGTAACACAATGTTTCTTTGTAGTTGCAACCTCCACTTCATACGTGTAAATGGTTAGGTACTAGCTCCTACTCGGTTTTACAGTGAAAACTGCAGGAACTTCAACCCGGCACTAGGAAACAGCATGAGAAACCGGAGTAAAAGTTTCTCCTGCAAACCTTTCCCTTTGTGCTAGATGAACGAAAGCCTCTCCACATACTCAGTTCTGAGAGATAAGTGTGCGTGAAAGCCGTTCTTCACCTAGCTTGTTGGGAACACAAAGTTTCCTTTCATTTGCAAAATACACTGTATACATATATATGGGGATGTACTAGCTCCAACTCGATTTTACAGTGAAAAGTGCAGGAACTTCAAACCGGAACTAGGAAACAGCCTGAGAACCCAGAGAAAAAGTTTCCCCTGTAACCCGTTCCCCTTGTGCAAGATGAACGAAAGTCTATCCACATGCTCAGTTCTGAGAGATAATTTTGTGTGAAAGCCATTCTTCCCCTAGCTTGTTGGGAACACAAAGTTTCTTTTCAGTTGCAAACTCCAGTCCGTACATATATAAGGGGGGTTCTAGCTCCAACTGTTTTTCACAATGAAAACTGCAGGAACTTCAAACCGGAACTAGGAAATAGCCTGAGAAACCAGAATAAAACTTTCTCCTGCAAGCCTTTCATTTGTGCTAGATGAACGAACGTCTCTCCACATGCACATTTCTTAGAGATAAGCGTGTGTGAAAGCCGTACTTCACCTAGCTTGTTGGGAACACAAAGTTTCTTTTCAGTTGCAAACTCCACTCCATATATATATATATGGGGAGGTACTAGTTCCAATCGATTTTACAGTGAAAACTGCAGGAACTTCAAACCGGCACTAGGAAATATCCTGAGAAACCAGAGTAAAAGTTTCTCCTGCAACCCATTCCATTTGTGCAAGATGAACGAACGTTTCTCCATATGCTCATTTCTGAGAGATAAGTGTGTGTGAAAGCCGTTCTTCACCTAGCTTGTTGGGAACACAATGATTATTTTCAGATGCAAACACCAATCCATAAATATATATAGGGTGGTACTAACTCAAAATATGTTTTACACTGAAAACTGCAGGAATTTCAAACCGGCACTAGGAAACATCCTGAGAAATCGGAGTAAAAATTTCTCCTTCAACCCGTTCCCTTTGTGCAAGATGAACGAAAGTCTATCCACATGCTCAGTTCTGAGAGATAATTGTGTGTGAAAGCCATTCTTCCCCTAGCTTTTTGGGAACACAAAGTTTCTTTTCAGTTGCAAACTCCAGTCCGTACATATATAAGGGGGGTTCTAGCTCCAACTGTTTTTCACAATGAAAACTGCAGGAACTTCAAACCGGAATTAGGAAATAGCCTGAGAAACCAGAATAAAAGTTTCTCCTGCAAGCCTTTCATTTGTGCTAGATGAACGAACGTCTCTCCACATGCACATTTCTGAGAGATAAGTGTGTGTGAAAGCCGTCCTTCACCTAAATTGTTGGGAACACAAAGTTTCTTTTCAGTTGCAAACTCCACTCCATACATATATATGGGGAGGTACTAGCTCCAACTCGTTTTCACAAGGAAAACTGCAGGAACTTTAAACCGGCACTAGGAAACACCCTGAGAAACCAGAGTAAAAGTTTACCCTGCAACCCGTTCCTTTTGTGCTAGATGAACGAACGTCTCTCCACCTACTCATCTCTGAGAGATAAGTGTGTTAAAGCCATCCTTCACATAGCTTGTTTGTTAACACAAAGTTTGTTTTAAGTTGCAATCTCCACTCCATACATATATATGGGGAGGTACTAGCTCCAGTTCGGTTTCACAGTGAAAACTGCAGGAACATCAAACCGGCACTAGGAAACATCCTGAGAAATCGGAGTAAAAATTTCTCCTTCAACCCGTTCCCTTTGTGCTAGATGAGCGAACGTCTATCCACGTACTCAGTTCTGAGAGATAAGTGTGTGTGAAAGCCGTCCTTCAACAAGCTTGTTTGGAATAGAAAGATTCTTTTCAGATGCAAACATCAATCCATATATATATATAGGGAGGTACTACCTCCAAATATTTTTTACAGGGAAAACTGCAGGATATTCAACCGGCACTAGGAAACAGACTGAGAAACAGGAGTAAAAATTTCTCCTGCAAACTGTTCACTTTGGCTAGATGAACGAACGTCTCTCCACATAATCAGTTCTGAGAGATAAGTGTGTGTTAAAGCCGTACTTCATCTTGCTTGTTTCTTAACACAAAGTTTCTTTTAAGTTGCTATCTCCACTGCATACATATATATGGGGAGGTACTAGCCCCAACTCGGTTTTACAGTGAAAACTGCAGGAACGTCAAACCGGCACTAGGAAACAGCCTGAGAAACCGGAGTAAAAATTTCTCCTTCAACCCGTTCCCTTTGTGCTAGATGAGCGAACGTCTCTCCACATGCTCAGTTCTGAGAAATAAGCGTTTGTGAAAGTTGTCCTTCACCTAGCTTGTTGGGAACACAAAGTTTCTTTTCAGTTGCAAACTCCACTCCATATATATATATGGGGAGGTACTAGTTCCAATCGATTTTACAGTGAAAACTGCAGGAACTTCAAACCGGCACTAGGAAATATCCTGAGAAACCAGAGTAAAAGTTTCTCCTGCAACCCGTTCCATTTGTGCAAGATGAACGAACGTTTCTCCATATGCTCTGTTCTGAGAGATAAGTGTGTGTGAAAGCCGTTCTTCACGTAGCTTGTTGTGAACACAATGATTCTTTTCAGATGCAAACACCAATCCATAAATATATATAGGGTGGTACTAACTCCAAATATGTTTTACAGTGAAAACTGCAGGAATTTCAAACCGGCACTAGGAAACATCCTGAGAAATCGGAGTAAAAATTTCTCCTTCAACCCGTTCCCTTTGTGCAAGATGAACGAAAGTCTATCCACATGCTCAGTTCTGAGAGATAATTGTGTGTGAAAGCCATTCTTCCCCTAGCTTGTTGGGAACACAAAGTTTCTTTTCAGTTGCAAACTCCAGTCCGTACATATATAAGGGGGGTTCTAGCTCCAACTGTTTTTCACAATGAAAACTGCAGGAACTTCAAACTGGAACTAGGAAATAGCCTGAGAAACCAGAATAAAAGTTTCTCCTGCAAGCCTTTCATTTGTGCTAGATGAACGAACGTCTCTCCACATGCAAATTTCTGAGAGATAAGTGTGTGTGAAAGCGGTCCTTCACCTAAATTGTTGGGAACACAAAGTTTCTTTTCAGTTGCAAACTCCACTCCATACATATATATGGGAAGTACTAGCTCCAACTCGTTTTCACAAGGAAAACTGCAGGAACTTTAAACCGGCACTAGGAAACACCCTGAGAAACCAGAGTTAAAGTTTACCCTGCAACCCGTTCCTTTTGTGCTAGATGAACGAACGTCTCTCCACCTACTCATCTCTGAGAGATAAGTGTGTTAAAGCCGTCCTTCACATAGCTTGTTTGTTAACACAAAGTTTGTTTTAAGTTGCAATCTCCAATCCATACATATATATGGGGAGGTACTAGCTCCAGTTCGGTTTCACAGTGAAAACTGCAGGAACATCAAACAGGCACTAGGAAACATCCTGAGAAATCGGAGTAAAAATTTCTCCTTCAACCCGTTCCCTTTGTGCTAGATGAGCGAACGTCTATCCACGTACTCAGTTCTGAGAGATAAGTGTGTGTGAAAGCCGTCCTTCAACTAGCTTGTTTGGAATAGAAAGATTCTTTTCAGATGCAAACATCAATCCATATATATATATATAGGGAGGTACTACCTCCAAATATTTTTTACAGGGAAAACTGCAGGATATTCAACCGGCACTAGGGAACAGACTGAGAAACAGGAGTAAAAATTTCTCCTGCAAACTGTTCACTTTGGTTAGATGAACGAACGTCTCTCCACATAATCAGTTCTGAGAGATAAGTGTGTGTTAAAGCCGTACTTCATCTTGCTTGTTTCTTAACACAAAGTTTCTTTTAAGTTGCTATCTCCACTGCATACATATATATGGGGAGGTACTAGCCCCAACTCGGTTTTACAGTGAAAACTGCAGGAACTTCTAACCGGCACTAGGAAACAGCCTGAGAAACCGGAGTAAAAATTTCTCCTGCAACCTGTTCCCTTTGTGCTTGATGAACGAACATCTATCCACATACACAGTTCTGAGAGATAAGTGTGCGTGAATACCGTCTTTCATCTAGCTTGTTGGGAACACAAAGTTTCCTTTAAGTTGCAAACATCACACCATACATATATGTGGGGAGGTACTAGCTCCAACTCGGTTTTACACTGACTACTGCAGAAACTTCAAACCGGTACTAGGAAACAGCCTGAGAAAAAAGAGTAAAAGTTTCACCTGCAACCCTTTCCCTTTGTGCTAGATGAACGAACGTCTCTCCACATGCTCAGTTCTCAGAGATAAGCATTTGTGAAAGCCGCTTTCACCTAGCTTGTTGGTAACACAAAGTTTCTTTGTAGTTGCAACCTCCACTTCATACGTGTAAATGGTTAGGTACTAGCTCCTACTCGGTTTTACAGTGAAAACTGAAGGAACTTCAACCCGGCACTATTAAACAGCATGAGAAACCGGAGTAAAAGTTTCTCCTGCAAACCTTTCCCTTTGTACTAGATGAACGAAAGTCTCTCCACATGCTCAGTTCTGAGAGATAAGTGTGCGTGAAAGCCGTTCTTCACCTAGCTTGTTGGGAACACAAAGTTTCCTTTCAGTTGCAAAATTCACTCTATACATATATAAGGGGGGTTCTAATTCCAACTGTTTTTCACAATGAAAACTGCAGGAACTTCAAACCGGCACTAGGAAACAGCCTGAGAAACCAGAGAAAAAGTTTACCCTGCAACCCGTTCCTTTTGTGCTAAATGAACGAACGTCCCTCAACCTACTCAGTTCTGAGAGATGTGTGTGTGAAAGCCGTCCTTCACCTAGCTTGTTTGTTAACACAAAGTTTCTTTTAAGTTGCAATCTCCACTCCATACATATATATGGTGAGGTACTAGCTCCAACTCGGTTTTACAGTGAAAAATGCAGGAACATCAAACCGGCACTAGGAAACATCCTGAGAAACCGGAGTAATAATTTCTCCTTCAACCCGTTCCCTTTGTGCTAGATGAGCGAACGTCTATCCACATACTCAGTTCTGAGAGATAAGTCTGTGTGAAAGCCTTCCTTCACCTAGCTTGTTGGGAACACAAAGATTCTTTTCAGATGCAAACACCAATCCATATATATATATATATATAGGGTGGTACTAACTCCAAGTATGTTTTACAGTGAAAACAGCAGGAATTTCAAATCGGCACTAGGAAATAGCCTGAGAAACCAGAATAAAAGTTTCTCCTGCAAGCCTTTCCTTTGTGCTAGATGAACGAACGTCTCTCCACATGCACATTTCTTAGAGATAAGTGTGTGTGAAAGCCGTCCTTCACCTAGCTTGTTGGGAACACAAAGTTTCTTTTCAGTAGCAAACTCCACTCCATACATATATATGGGGAGGTACTAGCACCAACTCGTTTTCACAACGAAAACTGCAGGAACTTTAAACCGGCACTAGGAAACACCCTGAGAAACCAGAGTAAAAGTTTACACTGCAACCCTTTCCTTTTGTGCTAGATGAACGAACATCTCTCCACCTACACATCTCTGAGAGATAAGTGTGTTAAAGCCGTCCTTCACATAGCTTGTTTGTTAACACAAAGTTTGTTTTAAGTTGCAATCTCCACTCCATAGATATATATGGGGAGGTACTAGCTCCAGTTCGGTTTTACAGTGAAAACTGCAGGAACATCAAACCGGCACTAGGAAACATCCTGAGAAACCGGAGTAAAAATTTCTCCTTCAACCCGTTCCCTTTGTGCTAGATGAGCGAACGTCTATCCACGTACTCAGTTCTGAGAGAAAAGTGTGTGTGAAAGCCGTCCTTCAACTAGCTTGTTGGGATTACAAAGTTTCTTTTCAGATGCAAACACCAATCCATAAATATATATAGGGTGGTTCTAACTCCAAATATTTTTTACAGTGAAAACTGCAGGAATTTCAAACCGGCACTAGGAAGCAGCCTGACACACCAGAGTAAAATTTCACCTGCAACCCATTCCCTTTGTGCTAGATGAGCGAACGTCTCTCCACATGCTCAGTTCTGAGAGATAAGCGTGTGTGAAAGTTGTCCTTCAACTAGCTTGTTGGGAACACAAAGTTTCTTTTCAGTTGCAAACTCCACTCCATATATATATATGGGGAGGTACTAGTTCCAATCGATTTTACAGTGAAAACTGCAGGAACTTCAAACCGGCACTAGGAAATATCCTGAGAAACCAGAGTAAAAGTTTCTCCTGCAACCCGTTCCATTTGTGCAAGATGAACGAACGTTTCTCCATATGCTCAGTTCTGAGAGATAAGTGTGTGTGAAAGCCGTTCTTCACCTAGCTTGTTGTGAACACAATGATTCTTTTCAGATGCAAACACCAATCCATAAATATATATAGGGTGGTAGTAACTCCAAATATGTTTTACAGTGAAAACTGCAGGAATTTCAAACCGGCACTAGTAAACAGACTGAGAAACCAGAGTGAAAGTTTCTACTGCAACCCGTTCCCTTTGTGCTAGATGAATGAACGACTCTCCACATGCTCATTTCTGAGCGATAAGTGAGTGTGAAAGCCGTCCTACAAATAGCTTGTTGGGAACACAAAGTTTCTTTTCAGTTGCAAAATTCACTCCATACATATATAATGGGAGGTACTAGCTTCAACTCGGTTTTACAGAGAAAACTGCAGGAACTTCAAACCAGCACTAGGAAACAGCCAGAGAAACCAGAATAAAAGTTTCTCCTGCAACCCGTTCTATTTGTGCTAGATGAACGAACATCTCTCCTGATGCTCAGTTATGAGAAATAAGTGTGTGTGAAAGCCGTCCTTCACCTAGCTTTTTATTAACACAAAGATTCTTTTAAGTTGCAATCTCCACTCCATACATATATATGGGGAAGTACTAGCTCCAACTCGGTTTTACAGTGAAAACTGCAGGAAATTCAAACCGGCACTAGGAAACAGCCTGAGAAACCGGAGAAAAAATTTCTCCTGCAAACCGTTCCTTTTGTGCTTGATGAACGAACATCTATCCACATACACAGTTCTGAGAGATAAGTGTGCGTGAATGCCTTCCTTCCCCTAGCTTGTTGGGAACACAAAGTTTCCTTTAAGTTGCAAATATCACACCATACATATATATGGGGAGGTACTAGATACAACTCGGTTTTACACTGACAAATGCAGGAAATTCAAACCGGTACTAGGAAACAGCCTGAGAAAAAAGAGTAAAAGTTTCACCTGCAAACCGTTCTCTTTGTGCTAGATGAACGAACGTCTCTCCACATGCTTATTTCGGAGAGATTATTGTGTGTGAAAACCGTCCTTCACCTAGCTTGTTGCGAACAGAAAGTTTCTTTTCAGTAGCAAACTCCACTCCATACATATATATGGGGAGGTACTAGCACCAACTCGGTTTTACAGTGAAAAATGCAGGATCTTCAAACCAGCATTAGGAAACAGCCTGAGAAACCAGAGTAAAACTTTCCCCTGCAAACAGTTTTCTTTGCCATAGATGAAAGAACGTCTCTCCACATGCTCAGTTCGGAGAGATAAGTATGTGTGAAAGCCGTCCTTCACCTAGCTTGTTGGGAATACAAAGTTTCCTTTCAGTTGCAAACTACACACCATACATACATATGGGGAGGTATTAGTTCCGCTCGATTTTACAGTGAAAACTGCAGGAACTTTAAACCGGCACTAGGAATCAGCTGAGAAACCAGAGTAAATGTTTACCCTTCAACCCGTTCCCTTTGTTCTAGATGAACGAACGTTTTTCCACATGCTCATTTCGGAGAGATAAGTGTGTGTCAAAGCCTTCCTTCACCTTGCTTGTTTGGAACACAAACTTTCTTTTCAGTTGCAAACTCCACTCCATACATATATAAGAGGAGGTACAAGCTCCAACTCGGTTTTACAGTGAAAACTGCAGGAACGGCAAACCGGCACTAGGAAAAAGCCTGAGAAACCAGAGTAAAAGTTTAACCTGATACCCGTTCCCTTTGTGCTATATGAACGAACGTCTCTCCACATGCTCAGTTCTGAGAGATAAGTGCGCCTGAATGCCGTCCTTCACCAAGCTTGTTGGGAACACAAAGTATATAATCACTTGCAAAACCCACTTCATATATATATATGGGGAGGTACTAGCTCCACCTCGGTTTCACAATGAAAACTGCAGGAACTTTAAACCGGCACTAGGAAACAGCCTGAGAAACCACAGTAATAGTTTACCCTGCATACCATTCCCTTTGTGCTAGATGAACGAACGTCTCTCCACATGCTCAGTTCTGAGAGATAAGCGTTTGTGAAAGCCGCTTTCACCTAGCTTGTTGGTAACACAATGTTTCTTTGTAGTTGCAACCTCCACTTCATACGTGTAAATGGTTAGGTACTAGCTCCTACTCGGTTTTACAGTGAAAACTGCAGGAACTTCAACCCGGCACTAGGAAACAGCATGAGAAACCGGAGTAAAAGTTTCTCCTGCAAACCTTTCCCTTTGTGCTAGATGAACGAAAGCCTCTCCACATACTCAGTTCTGAGAGATAAGTGTGCGTGAAAGCCGTTCTTCACCTAGCTTGTTGGGAACACAAAGTTTCCTTTCATTTGCAAAATACACTGTATACATATATATGGGGATGTACTAGCTCCAACTCGATTTTACAGTGAAAAGTGCAGGAACTTCAAACCGGAATTAGGAAACAGCCTGAGAACCCAGAGTAAAAGTTTCCCCTGTAACCCGTTCCCTTTGTGCAAGATGAACGAAAGTCTATCCACATGCTCAGTTCTGAGAGATAATTGTGTGTGAAAGCCATTCTTCCCCTAGCTTGTTGGGAACACAAAGTTTCTTTTCAGTTGCAAACTCCAGTCCGTACATATATAAGGGGGGTTCTAGCTCCAACTGTTTTTCACAATGAAAACTGCAGGAACTTCAAACCGGAACTAGGAAATAGCCTGAGAAACCAGAGTAAAAGTTTCTCCTGCAACACGTTCCGTTTGTGCTAGATGAACGAACGTCTCTCCACATGCTCAGTTCTGAGAGATAAGTGTGTGTGAAAGCCGTCCTTCACCTAAATTGTTGGGAACACAAAGTTTCTTTTCAGTTGCAAACTCCACTCCATACATATATATGGGGAGGTACTAGCTCCAACTCGTTTTCACAAGGAAAACTGCAGGAACTTTAAACCGGCACTAGGAAACACACTGAGAAACCAGAGTAAAAGTTTACCCTGCAACCCGTTCCTTTTGTGCTAGATGAACGAACGTCTCTCCACCTACTCATCTCTGAGAGATAAGTGTGTTAAAGCCGTCCTTCACATAGCTTGTTTGTTAACACAAAGTTTGTTTTAAGTTGCAATCTCCACTCCATACATATATATGGGAGGTACTAGCTCCAGTTCGGTTTTACAGTGAAAACTGCAGGAACATCAAACCGGCACTAGGAAACATCCTGAGAAATCGGAGAAAAATTTCTCCTTCAACCCGTTCCCTTTGTGCTAGATGAGCGAACGTCTATCCACGTACTCAGTTCTGAGAGATAAGTGTGTGTGAAAGCCGTCCTTCAACTAGCTTGTTTGGAATAGAAAGATTCTTTTCAGATGCAAACATCAATCCATATATATATATAGGGAGGTACTACCTCCAAATATTTTTTACAGGGAAAACTGCAGGATATTCAACCGGCACTAGGAAACAGACTGAGAAACAGGAGTAAAAATTTCTCCTGCAAACTGTTCACTTTGGCTAGATGAACGAACGTCTCTCCACATAATCAGTTCTGAGAGATAAGTGTGTGTTAAAGCCGTACTTCATCTTGCTTGTTTCTTAACACAAAGTTTCTTTTAAGTTGCTATCTCCACTGCATACATATATATGGGGAGGTACTAGCTCGAACTCGGTTTTACAGTGAAAACTGCAGGAAGTTCAAACTTGCACTAGGAAACCGACTGAGAAACCAGAGTAATAATTTCTCCTGCAAACTGTTCCCTTTGTGCTAGATGAACGAACGTCTCTCCACATACTCAGTTCTGAGAGATAAGTGTGCGTGAATGCCGTCCTTCAAATAGCTTGTTGTTAACACAAAGATTCTTTTAAATTGCAAACACCACTCCATACATATATATGGGGAGGTACTAGCTCCAACTCGGTTTCACAATGAAAACTGCAGGAATTTTAAACCGGCACTAGGAAACAGCCTGAGAAACCAGAGTAATAGTTTACTCTGCAACCCGTTCCCTTTGTGCTAGAAGAAAGAACGTCCCTCCACATGCTTATTTCGGAGAGATAAGTGTGTGTGAAAGCCCTTCCTTCACCTAGCTTGTTGGGAACACAAAGTTTCTTTTCAGTTGCAAACTCCACTGCATACATATATAAGTGGAGGTACTAGCTCCAAATCGGTTATACAGTGAAAACTGCAGGAACTGCAAACCGGCACTTGGAAACAGTCTGAGTATCCAGAGAAAAATTTTCTCCTGCAACCAGTTCCCTTTGTGCTAGATGAACGAACGTCTCTCCACATACTCAGTTCTGAGAGATAATTGTGCGTGAATGCCGTCCTTCACATAGCTTTTTGGGAACACAAAGTTTCTTTTAAGTTGTAAACACCAATCCATAGATAAATATGGGGAGGTACTAGCTCCAAATCGGTTTCACAATGAAAATTGCAGGAACTTTAAACTGGCTCTAGGAAACAGCCTGAAAATCCAAAGTAAAAGTTTACCCTGCAACCCGTTCCTTTTTGTGCTAGAAGAACAAACGTCTCTCACATGCTCATTTCGGAGAGATAAGTGTGTGTGAAAGCCTTCCTTCACCTTCCTTGTAGGGAACACAAAGTTTCTTTTTATTTGCAAACTCCACTCCATACATACATATGGGGAGGTACTAGCTCCAACTCGGTTTCACAATGAAAACGGCAGGAACTTTAAGCCGGCACTAGGAAACAGTCTGAAAAACCAGAGTAAAGTTTACCCTGAAAACCGTTCCATTTGTGCTATATGAACGAACGTCTCTCCACATGCTCAGTTCTGAGACATAAGTGTGTGTGAAAGCCGCATTTCACCTAGTTTGTTTGTTAACACAAAGTTTCTTTTAAGTTGCCATCTCCACTCCAAACATATATATGGGGAGGTACTAGCTCCAACTCTGTTTCACAATGAAAACTGCAGGAACTTTTAACCGGCACTAGGAAACAGCCTGAGAAACCACAGTCAAAGTTTAACCCGCAACCCGTTCCCTTTGTACTAGGAGAAAGAACGTCTCTCACATGCTCATTTCGGAGAGATAAGTGTGTGAAAGCCTTCCTTCAACTAGCTTGTTGGGAACACAAAGTTTCTTTTCAGTTTCAAACTCCACTCCATACATATATATTGTGAGGTACTAGCTCCAACTCGTTTTCACAGTGAAAACGGCAGGAATTTTAAGCCGGCACTAGGAAACAGCCTGAAAAACCAGAGTAAAAATTTACCCTGAAACCCGTTCCCTTTGTGCTAGATGAACGAACGTCTCTCCACATGCTCAGTTCTGAGACATATGTGTGTGTGAAAGCCGTCTTTCACCTAGCTTGTTTGTTAACACAAAGTTTCTTTTAAGTTGCAATCTCCACTCCATACATATATATGGGGAGGTACTAGCTCCAACTCGGTTTTACACTGAAAATTACAGGAACTTTAAACCGGCACTAGGAAAAAGCCTGAGAAATCAGAGTAATACTGTCTCCTGCAACCCGTTCTATTTGAGCAAGATGAACGAAGACCTCTCCACATACTCAGTTCTGAGAGATATGTGTGTGTGAAGGCCATCCTTCAACTAGCTTGTTGGGAACACAAAGTTTCCTTTCAGTAGCAAACTCCACACCATTCATATATATGGGGAGGTACTAGCTCCAACTCGGTTTCACAGTGAAAACTGCAGGAACTTTAAAACGGCACTAGGAATCAGCTGAGAAACCACAGTAAAAGTTTACCCTGATACCCATTCTATTTGTGCTCTATGAACGAACGTATCTCCACATGCTCAGTTCTGAGACATAAGTGTGTGTGAAAGCCGTCCTTCACATAGCTTGTTTGTTAACACAAAGTTTGTTTTAAGTTGCAATCTCCACTCCATACATATATATGGGGAGGTACAAGCTCCAACTCGGTTTTAAAATGAAAACTACAGGAACATCAAACCGGCACTTGGAAACAGCCTGAGAAAACAGAGTAAAAATTTCTCCTGCAAACTGTTCCCTTTCTGCTAGATGAACAAACGTCTCTCCACTTGATCAGTTCTGAGAGATAATTGTGCGTGAATGCCGTCCTTCACATAGCTTTTTGGGAACACAAAATTTTTTTTCAGTTGCAAAATCCAATCCATAGTTATATATGGGGAGGTACTACCTCCAAAACGGTTTCACAATGAAAACTGCAGGAACTTTATTCTGGCTCTAGGAAACAGCCTGAAAATCCAAAGTAAAAGTTTACCCTGCAACCCGTTCCCTTTGTGCTAGAAGAACGAACGTCTCTCACATGCTCATTTCGGAGAGATAAGTGTGTGTGAAAGCCTTCTTTCACCTAGCTTGTTGGGAACACAAAGTTTCTTTTCAGTTGCAAACTCCACTCCATACATATATATTGGGAGGTACTAGCTCCAACTCGGTTTCACAATGAAAACTGCAGGAACTTTAAGCCGGCACTAGGAAACAGCCTGAAAAACCAGAGTAAAAGTGTACCCTGAAACCCGTTCCCTTTGTGCTATAAGAACGAACGTCTCTCCACATGCTCAGTTCTGAGACATAAGTGTGTGTGAAAGCCGTCTTTCACCTAGCTTGTTTGTTAACACAAAGTTTCTTTTAAGTTGCAATCTCCACTCCATACATATATATGGTGAGGTACTAGCTCCAACTCGGTTTTACAGTGAAAAATGCAGGAACATCAAACCGGCACTAGGAAACATCCTGAGAAACCGGAGTAATAATTTCTCCTTCATCCCGTTCCCTTTGTGCTAGATGAGCGAACGTCTATCCACATACTCAGTTCTGAGAGATAAGTCTGTGTGAAAGCCTTCCTTCACCTAGCTTGTTGGGAACACAAAGATTCTTTTCAGATGCAAACACCAATCCATATATATATATATATATAGGGTGGTACTAACTCCAAGTATGTTTTACAGTGAAAACAGCAGGAATTTCAAATCGGCACTAGGAAATAGCCTGAGAAACCAGAATAAAAGTTTCTCCTGCAAGCCTTTCCTTTGTGCTAGATGAACGAACGTCTCTCCACATGCACATTTCTTAGAGATAAGTGTGTGTGAAAGCCGTCCTTCACCTAGCTTGTTGGGAACACAAAGTTTCTTTTCAGTAGCAAACTCCACTCCATACATATATATGGGGAGGTACTAGCACCAACTCGTTTTCACAACGAAAACTGCAGGAACATTAAACCGGCACTAGGAAACACCCTGAGAAACCAGAGTAAAAGTTTACCCTGCAACCCTTTCCTTTTTTGCTAGATGAACGAACATCTCTCCACCTACATATCTCTGAGAGATAAGTGTGTTAAAGCCGTCCTTCACATAGCTTGTTTGTTAACACAAAGTTTGTTTTAAGTTGCAATCTCCACTCCATAGATATATATGGGGAGGTACTAGCTCCAGTTCGGTTTTACAGTGAAAACTGCAGGAACATCAAACCGGCACTAGGAAACATCCTGAGAAACCGGAGTAAAAATTTCTCCTTCAACCCGTTCCCTTTGTGCTAGATGAGCGAACGTCTATCCACGTACTCAGTTCTGAGAGAAAAGTGTGTGTGAAAGCCGTCCTTCAACTAGCTTGTTGGGATTACAAAGTTTCTTTTCAGATGCAAACACCAATCCATAAATATATATCGGGTGGTTCTAACTCCAAATATTTTTTACAGTGAAAACTGCAGGAATTTCAAACCGGCACTAGGAAGCAGCCTGACACACCAGAGTAAAATTTCACCTGCAACCCGTTCCCTTTGTGCTAGATGAGCGAACGTCTCTCCACATGCTCAGTTCTGAGAGATAAGCGTGTGTGAAAGTTGTCCTTCAACTAGCTTGTTGGGAACACAAAGTTTCTTTTCAGTTGCAAACTCCACTCCATATATATATATGGGGAGGTACTAGTTCCAATCGATTTTACAGTGAAAACTGCAGGAACTTCAAACCGGCACTAGGAAATATCCTGAGAAACCAGAGTAAAAGTTTCTCCTGCAACCCGTTCCCTTTGTGCTAGATGAACGAACGTTTCTCCATATGCTCAGTTCTGAGAGATAAGTGTGTGTGAAAGCCGTTCTTCACCTTGCTTGTTGTGAACACAATGATTCTTTTCAGATGCAAACACCAATCCATAAATATATATAGGGTGGTAGTAACTCCAAATATGTTTTACAGTGAAAACTGCAGGAATTTCAAACCGGCACTAGGAAACAGACTGAGAAACCAGAGTGAAAGTTTCTACTGCAACCTGTTCCCTTTGTGCTAGATGAATGAACGACTCTCCACATGCTCATTTCTGAGCGATAAGTGAGTGTGAAAGCCGTCCTACAAATAGCTTGTTGGGAACACAAAGTTTCTTTTCAGTTGCAAAATTCACTCCATACATATATAATGGGAGGTACTAGCTTCAACTCGGTTTTACAGAGAAAACTGCAGGAACTTCAAACCAGCACTAGGAAACAGCCCGAGAAACCAGAATAAAAGTTTCTCCTGCAACCCGTTCTATTTGTGCTAGATGAACGAACATCTCTCCTGATGCTCAGTTATGAGAAATAAGTGTGTGTGAAAGCCGTCCTTCACCTAGCTTTTTATTAACACAAAGATTCTTTTAAGTTGCAATCTCCACTCCATACATATATATGGGGAAGTACTAGCTCCAACTCGGTTTTACAGTGAAAACTGCAGGAAATTCAAACCGGCACTAGGAAACAGCCTGAGAAACCGGAGAAAAAATTTCTCCTGCAAACCGTTCCTTTTGTGCTTGATGAACGAAAATCTATCCACATACACAGTTCTGAGAGATAAGTGTGCGTGAATGCCTTCCTTCCCCTAGCTTGTTGGGAACACAAAGTTTCCTTTAAGTTGCAAATATCACACCATACATATATATGGGGAGGTACTAGATCCAACTCGGTTTTACACTGACAAATGCAGGAATTTCAAACCGGTACTAGGAAACAGCCTGAGAAAAAAGAGTTAAAGTTTCACCTGCAAACCGTTCTCTTTGTGCTAGATGAACGAACGTCTCTCCACATGCTTATTTCCGAGAGATTATTGTGTGTGAAAACCGTCCTTCACCTAGCTTGTTGCGAACAGAAAGTTTCTTTTCAGTAGCAAACTCCACTCCATACATATATATGGGGAGGTACTAGCACCAACTCGGTTTTACAGTGAAAAATGCAGGATCTTCAAACCAGCATTAGGAAACAGCCTGAGAAACCAGAGTAAAACTTTCCCCTGCAAACAGTTTTCTTTGCCATAGATGAAAGAACGTCTCTCCACATGCTCAGTTCGGTGAGATAAGTATGTGTGAAAGCCGTCCTTCACCTAGCTTGTTGGGAATACAAAGTTTCCTTTCAGTTGCAAACTACACACCATACATACATATGGGGAGGTATTAGTTCCGCTCGATTTTACAGTGAAAACTGCAGGAACTTTAAACCGGCACTAGGAATCAGCTGAGAAACCAGAGTAAATGTTTACCCTTCAACCCGTTCCCTTTGTTCTAGATGAACGAACGTTTTCCCACATGCTCATTTCGGAGAGATAAGTGTGTGTGAAAGCCTTCCTTCACCTTGCTTGTTTGGAACACAAACTTTCTTTTCAGTTGCAAACTCCACTCCATACATATATAAGAGGAGGTACAAGCTCCAACTCGGTTTTACAGTGAAAACTGCAGGAACGGCAAACCGGCACTAGGAAAAAGCCTGAGAAACCAGAGTAAAAGTTTAACCTGATACCCGTTCCCTTTGTGCTATATGAACGAACGTCTCTCCACATGCTCAGTTCTGAGAGATAAGTGCGCCTGAATGCCGTCCTTCACCAAGCTTGTTGGGAAAACAAAGTATATAATCACTTGCAAAACCCACTTCATATATATATATGGGGAGGTACTAGCTCCACCTCGGTTTCACAATGAAAACTGCAGGAACTTTAAACCGGCACTAGGAAACAGCCTGAGAAACCACAGTAATAGTTTACCCTGCATACCATTCCCTTTGTGCTAGATGAACGAACGTCTCTCCACATGCTCAGTTCTGAGAGATAAGCGTTTGTGAAAGCCGCTTTCACCTAGCTTGTTGGTAACACAATGTTTCTTTGTAGTTGCAACCTCCACTTCATACGTGTAAATGGTTAGGTACTAGCTCCTACTCGGTTTTACAGTGAAAACTGCAGGAACTTCAACCCGGCACTAGGAAACAGCATGAGAAACTGGAGTAAAAGTTTCTCCTGCAAACCTTTCCCTTTGTGCTAGATGAACGAAAGCCTCTCCACATACTCAGTTCTGAGAGATAAGTGTGCGTGAAAGCCGTTCTTCACCTAGCTTGTTGGGAACACAAAGTTTCCTTTCATTTGCAAAATACACTGTATACATATATATGGGGATGTACTAGCTCCAACTCGATTTTACAGTGAAAAGTGCAGGAACTTCAAACCGGAATTAGGAAACAGCCTGAGAACCCAGAGTAAAAGTTTCCCCTGTAACCCGTTCCCTTTGTGCAAGATGAACGAAATTCTATCCACATGCTCAGTTCTGAGAGATAATTGTGTGTGAAAGCCATTCTTCCCCTAGCTTGTTGGGAACACAAAGTTTCTTTTCAGTTGCAAACTCCAGTCCGTACATATATAAGGGGGGTTCTAGCTCCAACTGTTTTTCACAATGAAAACTGCAGGAACTTCAAACCGGAACTAGGAAATAGCCTGAGAAACCAGAATAAAAGTTTCTCCTGCAAGCCTTTCATTTGTGCTAGATGAACGAACGTCTCTCCACATGCACATTTCTGAGAGATAAGTGTGTGTGAAAGCCGTCCTTCACCTAAATTGTTGGGAACACAAAGTTTCTTTTCAGTTGCAAACTCCACTCCATACATATATATGGGGAGGTACTAGCTCCAACTCGTTTTCACAAGGAAAACTGCAGGAACTTTAAACCGGCACTAGGAAACACCCTGAGAAACCAGAGTAAAAGTTTACCCTGCAACCCGTTCCTTTTGTGCTAGATGAACGAACGTCTCTCCACCTACTCATCTCTGAGAGATAAGTGTGTTAAAGCCGTCCTTCACATAGCTTGTTTGTTAACACAAAGTTTGTTTTAAGTTGCAATCTCCACTCCATACATATATATGGGAGGTACTAGCTCCAGTTCGGTTTTACAGTGAAAACTGCAGGAACATCAAACCGGCACTAGGAAACATCCTGAGAAATCGGAGAAAAATTTCTCCTTCAACCCGTTCCCTTTGTGCTAGATGAGCGAACGTCTATCCACGTACTCAGTTCTGAGAGATAAGTGTGTGTGAAAGCCGTCCTTCAACTAGCTTGTTTGGAATAGAAAGATTCTTTTCAGATGCAAACATCAATCCATATATATATATAGGGAGGTACTACCTCCAAATATTTTTTACAGGGAAAACTGCAGGATATTCAACCGGCACTAGGAAACAGACTGAGAAACAGGAGTAAAAATTTCTCCTGCAAACTGTTCACTTTGGCTAGATGAACGAACGTCTCTCCACATAATCAGTTCTGAGAGATAAGTGTGTGTTAAAGCCGTACTTCATCTTGCTTGTTTCTTAACACAAAGTTTCTTTTAAGTTGCTATCTCCACTGCATACATATATATGGGGAGGTACTAGCTCGAACTCGGTTTTACAGTGAAAACTGCAGGAAGTTCAAACTTGCACTAGGAAACCGACTGAGAAACCAGAGTAATAATTTCTCCTGCAAACTGTTCCCTTTGTGCTAGATGAACGAACGTCTCTCCACATACTCAGTTCTGAGAGATAAGTGTGCGTGAATGCCGTCCTTCAAATAGCTTGTTGTTAACACAAAGATTCTTTTAAATTGCAAACACCACTCCATACATATATATGGGGAGGTACTAGCTCCAACTCGGTTTCACAATGAAAACTGCAGGAATTTTAAACCGGCACTAGGAAACAGCCTGAGAAACCAGAGTAATAGTTTACTCTGCAACCCGTTCCCTTTGTGCTAGAAGAAAGAACGTCCCTCCACATGCTTATTTCGGAGAGATAAGTGTGTGTGAAAGCCCTTCCTTCACCTAGCTTGTTGGGAACACAAAGTTTCTTTTCAGTTGCAAACTCCACTGCATACATATATAAGTGGAGGTACTAGCTCCAAATCGGTTATACAGTGAAAACTGCAGGAACTGCAAACCGGCACTTGGAAACAGTCTGAGTATCCAGAGAAAAATTTTCTCCTGCAACCAGTTCCCTTTGTGCTAGATGAACGAACGTCTCTCCACATACTCAGTTCTGAGAGATAATTGTGCGTGAATGCCGTCCTTCACATAGCTTTTTGGGAACACAAAGTTTCTTTTAAGTTGTAAACACCAATCCATAGATAAATATGGGGAGGTACTAGCTCCAAATCGGTTTCACAATGAAAATTGCAGGAACTTTAAACTGGCTCTAGGAAACAGCCTGAAAATCCAAAGTAAAAGTTTACCCTGCAACCCGTTCCTTTTTGTGCTAGAAGAACAAACGTCTCTCACATGCTCATTTCGGAGAGATAAGTGTGTGTGAAAGCCTTCCTTCACCTTCCTTGTAGGGAACACAAAGTTTCTTTTTATTTGCAAACTCCACTCCATACATACATATGGGGAGGTACTAGCTCCAACTCTTTTTCACAATGAAAACGGCAGGAACTTTAAGCCGGCACTAGGAAACAGTCTGAAAAACCAGAGTAAAGTTTACCCTGAAAACCGTTCCATTTGTGCTATATGAACGAACGTCTCTCCACATGCTCAGTTCTGAGACATAAGTGTGTGTGAAAGCCGCATTTCACCTAGTTTGTTTGTTAACACAAAGTTTCTTTTAAGTTGCCATCTCCACTCCAAACATATACATGGGGAGGTACTAGCTCCAACTCTGTTTCACAATGAAAACTGCAGGAACTTTTAACCGGCACTAGGAAACAGCCTGAGAAACCACAGTCAAAGTTTAACCCGCAACCCGTTCCCTTTGTACTAGAAGAAAGAACGTCTCTCACATGCTCATTTCGGAGAGATAAGTGTGTGAAAGCCTTCCTTCACCTAGCTTGTTGGGAACACAAAGTTTCTTTTCAGTTTCAAACTCCACTCCATACATATATATGGTGAGGTACTAGCTCCAACTCGTTTTCACAGTGAAAACGGCAGGAATTTTAAGCCGGCACTAGGAAACAGCCTGAAAAACCAGAGTAAAAATTTACCCTGAAACCCGTTCCCTTTGTGCTAGATGAACGAACGTCTCTCCACATGCTCAGTTCTGAGACATAAGTGTGTGTGAAAGCCGTCTTTCACCTAGCTTGTTTGTTAACACAAAGTTTCTTTTAAGTTGCAATCTCCACTCCATACATATATATGGGGAGGTACTAGCTCCAACTCGGTTTTACAGTGAAAATTACAGGAACTTTAAACCGGCACTAGGAAAAAGCCTGAGAAATCAGAGTAATACTGTCTCCTGCAACCCGTTCTATTTGAGCAAGATGAACGAAGACCTCTCCACATACTCAGTTCTGAGAGATATGTGTGTGTGAAGGCCATCCTTCAACTAGCTTGTTGGGAACAAAAAGTTTCCTTTCAGTAGCAAACTCCACACCATTCATATATATGGGGAGGTACTAGCTCCAACTCGGTTTCACAGTGAAAACTGCAGGAACTTTAAAACGGCACTAGGAATCAGCTGAGAAACCACAGTAAAAGTTTACCCTGATACCCATTCTATTTGTGCTCTATGAACGAACGTATCTCCACATGCTCAGTTCTGAGACATAAGTGTGTGTGAAAGCCGTCCTTCACATAGCTTGTTTGTTAACACAAAGTTTGTTTTAAGTTGCAATCTCCACTCCATACATATATATGGGGAGGTACAAGCTCCAACCTGGTTTTAAAATGAAAACTACAGGAACATCAAACCGGCACTTGGAAACAGCCTGAGAAAACAGAGTAAAAATTTCTCCTGCAAACTGTTCCCTTTCTGCTAGATGAACAAACGTCTCTCCACTTGATCAGTTCTGAGAGATAATTGTGCGTGAATGCCGTCCTTCACATAGCTTTTTGGGAACACAAATTTTTTTTTCAGTTGCAAAATCCAATCCATAGTTATATATGGGGAGGTACTACCTCCAAAACGGTTTCACAATGAAAACTGCAGGAACATTATTCTGGCTCTAGGAAACAGCCTGAAAATCCAAAGTAAAAGTTTACCCTGCAACCCGTTCCCTTTGTGCTAGAAGAACGAACGTCTCTCACATGCTCATTTCGGAGAGATAAGTGTGTGTGAAAGCCTTCCTTCACCTAGCTTGTTGGGAACACAAAGTTTCTTTTCAGTTGCAAACTCCACTCCATACATATATATTGGGAGGTACTAGCTCCAACTCGGTTTCACAATGAAAACTGCAGGAATTTTAAGCCGGCACTAGGAAACAGCCTGAAAAACCAGAGTAAAAGTTTACCCTGAAACCCGTTCCCTTTGTGCTATAAGAACGAACGTCTCTCCACATGCTCAGTTCTGAGACATAAGTGTGTGTGAAAGCCGTCCTTCACCTAGCTTGTTGGGAATACAAAGTTTCCTTTCAGTTGCAAACTACACACCATACATACATATGGGGAGGTAGTAGCTCCGCTCGATTTTACAGTGAAAACTGCAGGAACTTTAAACCGGCACTAGGAATCAGCTGAGAAACCAGAGTAAATGTTTACCCTTCAACCCGTTCCCTTTGTTCTAGATGAACGAACGTTTTTCCACATGCTCATTTCGGAGAGATAAGTGTGTGTCAAAGCCTTCCTTCACCTTGCTTGTTTGGAACACAAACTTTCTTTTCAGTTGCAAACTCCACTCCATACATATATAAGAGGAGGTACAAGCTCCAACTCGGTTTTACAGTGAAAACTGCAGGAACGGCAAACCGGCACTAGGAAAAAGCCTGAGAAACCAGAGTAAAAGTTTAACCTGATACCCGTTCCCTTTGTGCTATATGAACGAACGTCTCTCCACATGCTCAGTTCTGAGAGATAAGTGCGCCTGAATGCCGTCCTTCACCAAGCTTGTTGGGAACACAAAGTATATAATCACTTGCAAAACCCACTTCATATATATATATGGGGAGGTACTAGCTCCACCTCGGTTTCACAATGAAAACTGCAGGAACTTTAAACCGGCACTAGGAAACAGCCTGAGAAACCACAGTAATAGTTTACCCTGCATACCATTCCCTTTGTGCTAGATGAACGAACGTCTCTCCACATGCTCAGTTCTGAGAGATAAGCGTTTGTGAAAGCCGCTTTCACCTAGCTTGTTGGTAACACAATGTTTCTTTGTAGTTGCAACCTCCACTTCATACGTGTAAATGGTTAGGTACTAGCTCCTACTCGGTTTTACAGTGAAAACTGCAGGAACTTCAACCCGGCACTAGGAAACAGCATGAGAAACCGGAGTAAAAGTTTCTCCTGCAAACCTTTCCCTTTGTGCTAGATGAACGAAAGCCTCTCCACATACTCAGTTCTGAGAGACAAGTGTGCGTGAAAGCCGTTCTTCACCTAGCTTGTTGGGAACACAAAGTTTCCTTTCATTTGCAAAATACACTGTATACATATATATGGGGATGTACTAGCTCCAACTCGATTTTACAGTGAAAAGTGCAGGAACTTCAAACCGGAATTAGGAAACAGCCTGAGAACCCAGAGTAAAAGTTTCCCCTGTAACCCGTTCCCTTTGTGCAAGATGAACGAAAGTCTATCCACATGCTCAGTTCTGAGAGATAATTGTGTGTGAAAGCCATTCTTCCCCTAGCTTGTTGGGAACACAAAGTTTCTTTTCAGTTGCAAACTCCAGTCCGTACATATATAAGGGGGGTTCTAGCTCCAACTGTTTTTCACAATGAAAACTGCAGGAACTTCAAACCGGAACTAGGAAATAGCCTGAGAAACCAGAGTAAAAGTTTCTCCTGCAACACGTTCCGTTTGTGCTAGATGAACGAACGTCTCTCCACATGCTCAGTTCTGAGAGATAAGTGTGTGTGAAAGCCGTCCTTCACCTAAATTGTTGGGAACACAAAGTTTCTTTTCAGTTGCAAACTCCACTCCATACATATATATGGGGAGGTACTAGCTCCAACTCGTTTTCACAAGGAAAACTGCAGGAACTTTAAACCGGCACTAGGAAACACACTGAGAAACCAGAGTAAAAGTTTACCCTGCAACCCGTTCCTTTTGTGCTAGATGAACGAACGTCTCTCCACCTACTCATCTCTGAGAGATAAGTGTGTTAAAGCCGTCCTTCACATAGCTTGTTTGTTAACACAAAGTTTGTTTTAAGTTGCAATCTCCACTCCATACATATATATGGGAGGTACTAGCTCCAGTTCGGTTTTACAGTGAAAACTGCAGGAACATCAAACCGGCACTAGGAAACATCCTGAGAAATCGGAGAAAAATTTCTCCTTCAACCCGTTCCCTTTGTGCTAGATGAGCGAACGTCTATCCACGTACTCAGTTCTGAGAGATAAGTGTGTGTGAAAGCCGTCCTTCAACTAGCTTGTTTGGAATAGAAAGATTCTTTTCAGATGCAAACATCAATCCATATATATATATAGGGAGGTACTACCTCCAAATATTTTTTACAGGGAAAACTGCAGGATATTCAACCGGCACTAGGAAACAGACTGAGAAACAGGAGTAAAAATTTCTCCTGCAAACTGTTCACTTTGGCTAGATGAACGAACGTCTCTCCACATAATCAGTTCTGAGAGATAAGTGTGTGTTAAAGCCGTACTTCATCTTGCTTGTTTCTTAACACAAAGTTTCTTTTAAGTTGCTATCTCCACTGCATACATATATATGGGGAGGTACTAGCTCGAACTCGGTTTTACAGTGAAAACTGCAGGAAGTTCAAACTTGCACTAGGAAACCGACTGAGAAACCAGAGTAATAATTTCTCCTGCAAACTGTTCCCTTTGTGCTAGATGAACGAACGTCTCTCCACATACTCAGTTCTGAGAGATAAGTGTGCGTGAATGCCGTCCTTCAAATAGCTTGTTGTTAACACAAAGATTCTTTTAAATTGCAAACACCACTCCATACATATATATGGGGAGGTACTAGCTCCAACTCGGTTTCACAATGAAAACTGCAGGAATTTTAAACCGGCACTAGGAAACAGCCTGAGAAACCAGAGTAATAGTTTACTCTGCAACCCGTTCCCTTTGTGCTAGAAGAAAGAACGTCCCTCCACATGCTTATTTCGGAGAGATAAGTGTGTGTGAAAGCCCTTCCTTCACCTAGCTTGTTGGGAACACAAAGTTTCTTTTCAGTTGCAAACTCCACTGCATACATATATAAGTGGAGGTACTAGCTCCAAATCGGTTATACAGTGAAAACTGCAGGAACTGCAAACCGGCACTTGGAAACAGTCTGAGTATCCAGAGAAAAATTTTCTCCTGCAACCAGTTCCCTTTGTGCTAGATGAACGAACGTCTCTCCACATACTCAGTTCTGAGAGATAATTGTGCGTGAATGCCGTCCTTCACATAGCTTTTTGGGAACACAAAGTTTCTTTTAAGTTGTAAACACCAATCCATAGATAAATATGGGGAGGTACTAGCTCCAAATCGGTTTCACAATGAAAATTGCAGGAACTTTAAACTGGCTCTAGGAAACAGCCTGAAAATCCAAAGTAAAAGTTTACCCTGCAACCCGTTCCTTTTTGTGCTAGAAGAACAAACGTCTCTCACATGCTCATTTCGGAGAGATAAGTGTGTGTGAAAGCCTTCCTTCACCTTCCTTGTAGGGAACACAAAGTTTCTTTTTATTTGCAAACTCCACTCCATACATACATATGGGGAGGTACTAGCTCCAACTCTTTTTCACAATGAAAACGGCAGGAACTTTAAGCCGGCACTAGGAAACAGTCTGAAAAACCAGAGTAAAGTTTACCCTGAAAACCGTTCCATTTGTGCTATATGAACGAACGTCTCTCCACATGCTCAGTTCTGAGACATAAGTGTGTGTGAAAGCCGCATTTCACCTAGTTTGTTTGTTAACACAAAGTTTCTTTTAAGTTGCCATCTCCACTCCAAACATATATATGGGGAGGTACTAGCTCCAACTCTGTTTCACAATGAAAACTGCAGGAACTTTTAACCGGCACTAGGAAACAGCCTGAGAAACCACAGTCAAAGTTTAACCCGCAACCCGTTCCCTTTGTACTAGAAGAAAGAACGTCTCTCACATGCTCATTTCGGAGAGATAAGTGTGTGAAAGCCTTCCTTCACCTAGCTTGTTGGGAACACAAAGTTTCTTTTCAGTTTCAAACTCCACTCCATACATATATATGGTGAGGTACTAGCTCCAACTCGTTTTCACAGTGAAAACGGCAGGAATTTTAAGCCGGCACTAGGAAACAGCCTGAAAAACCAGAGTAAAAATTTACCCTGAAACCCGTTCCCTTTGTGCTAGATGAACGAACGTCTCTCCACATGCTCAGTTCTGAGACATAAGTGTGTGTGAAAGCCGTCTTTCACCTAGCTTGTTTGTTAACACAAAGTTTCTTTTAAGTTGCAATCTCCACTCCATACATATATATGGGGAGGTACTAGCTCCAACTCGGTTTTACAGTGAAAATTACAGGAACTTTAAACCGGCACTAGGAAAAAGCCTGAGAAATCAGAGTAATACTGTCTCCTGCAACCCGTTCTATTTGAGCAAGATGAACGAAGACCTCTCCACATACTCAGTTCTGAGAGATATGTGTGTGTGAAGGCCATCCTTCAACTAGCTTGTTGGGAACACAAAGTTTCCTTTCAGTAGCAAACTCCACACCATTCATATATATGGGGAGGTACTAGCTCCAACTCGGTTTCACAGTGAAAACTGCAGGAACTTTAAAACGGCACTAGGAATCAGCTGAGAAACCACAGTAAAAGTTTACCCTGATACCCATTCTATTTGTGCTCTATGAACGAACGTATCTCCACATGCTCAGTTCTGAGACATAAGTGTGTGTGAAAGCCGTCCTTCACATAGCTTGTTTGTTAACACAAAGTTTGTTTTAAGTTGCAATCTCCACTCCATACATATATATGGGGAGGTACAAGCTCCAACCTGGTTTTAAAATGAAAACTACAGGAACATCAAACCGGCACTTGGAAACAGCCTGAGAAAACAGAGTAAAAATTTCTCCTGCAAACTGTTCCCTTTCTGCTAGATGAACAAACGTCTCTCCACTTGATCAGTTCTGAGAGATAATTGTGCGTGAATGCCGTCCTTCACATAGCTTTTTGGGAACACAAAATTTTTTTTCAGTTGCAAAATCCAATCCATAGTTATATATGGGGAGGTACTACCTCCAAAACGGTTTCACAATGAAAACTGCAGGAACTTTATTCTGGCTCTAGGAAACAGCCTGAAAATCCAAAGTAAAAGTTTACCCTGCAACCCGTTCCCTTTGTGCTAGAAGAACGAACGTCTCTCACATGCTCATTTCGGAGAGATAAGTGTGTGTGAAAGCCTTCCTTCACCTAGCTTGTTGGGAACACAAAGTTTCTTTTCAGTTGCAAACTCCACTCCATACATATATATTGGGAGGTACTAGCTCCAACTCGGTTTCACAATGAAAACTGCAGGAACTTTAAGCCGGCACTAGGAAACAGCCTGAAAAACCAGAGTAAAAGTTTACCCTGAAACCCGTTCCCTTTGTGCTATAAGAACGAACGTCTCTCCACATGCTCCGTTCTGAGACATAAGTGTGTGTGAAAGCCGTCTTTCACCTAGCTTGTTTGTTAACACAAAGATTCTTTTAAGTTGCTATCTCCACTCCATACATATATATGGGGAGGTAATAGCTCCAACTCGGTTTTACAGTGAAAATTACAGGAACTTTAAACCGGCAGTAGGAAAAAGCCTGAGAAATCAGAGTAATACTGTCTCCTGCAACCCGTTCTATTTGAGCAAGATGAACGAAGACCTCTCCACATACTCAGTTCTGAGAGATATGTGTGTGTGAAGGCCATCCTTCAACTAGCTTGTTGGGAACACAAAGTTTCCTTTCAGTAGCAAACTCCACACCATTCATATATATGGGGAGGTACTAGCTCCAACTCGGTTTCACAGTGAAAACTGCAGGAACTTTAAAACGGCACTAGGAATCAGCTGAGAATCCACAGTAAAAGTTTACCCTGATACCCATTCTATTTGTGCTCTATGAACGAACGTATCTCCACATGCTCAGTTCTGAGACATAAGTGTGTGTGAAAGCCGTCCTTCACATAGCTTGTTTGTTAACACAAAGTTTCTTTTAAGTTGCAATCTCCACTCCATACATATATATGGGGAGGTACAAGCTCCAACTCGGTTTTAAAATGAAAACTACAGGAACATCAAACCGGCACTTGGAAACAGCCTGAGAAAACAGAGTAAAAATTTCTCCTGCAAACTGTTCACTTTCTGCTAGATGAACGAACGTCTCTCCACTTGATCAGTTCTGAGAGATAATTGTGCGTGAATGCCGTCCTTCACATAGCTTTTTGGGAACACAAAATTTCTTTTCAGTTGCAAAATCCAATCCATAGATATATATGGGGAGGTACTAGTTTCACAAAACGGTTTCACAATGAAAACTGCAGGAACTTTATTCTGGCTCTAGGGAACAGCCTGAAAATCCAAAGTAAAAGTTTACCCTGCAACCCGTTCCCTTTGTGCTAGAAGAACGAACGTCTCTCACATGCTCATTTCGGAGAGATAAGTGTGTGTGAAAGCCTTCCTTCACCTAGCTTGTTGGGAACACAAAGTTTCTTTTCAGTTGCAAACTCCACTCCATACATATATATTGGGAGGTACTAGCTCCAACTCGGTTTCACAATGAAAACTGCAGGAACTTTAAGCCGGCACTAGGAAACAGCCTGAAAAACCAGAGTAAAAGTTTACCCTGAAACCCGTTCCCTTTGTGCTATAAGAACGAACGTCTCTCCACATGCTCAGTTCTGAGACATAAGTGTGTGTGAAAGCCGTCTTTCACCTAGCTTGTTTGTTAACACAAAGCTTCTTTTAAGTTGCTATCTCCACTCCATACATATATATGGGGAGGTACTAGCTCCAACTCGGTTTTACAGTGAAAATTGCAGGAACTTTAAACCGGCACTTGGAAAAAGCCTGAGAAAACAGAGTAATACTGTATCATGTTACCCGTTCTTTTTGAGCAAGATGAAGGAAGATCTCTACACATACTCAGTTCTGAGGGATATGTGTGTTTGAAAGCCATCCTTCACCTAGCTTGTTGGGAAAACAAAGTTTCCTTTCAGTTGCAAACTCCACACCATTCATATATATGGGGAGGTACTAGCTCCAACTCGATTTCACAGTGAAAACTGCAGGAACTTTAAACCGGCACTAGGAATCAGCTGAGAAACCAGAGTAAATGTTTACCCTTCAACCCGTTCCCTTTGTTCTAGATGAACGAACGTTTTTCCACATGCTCATTTCGGAGAGATAAGTGTGTGTCAAAGCCTTCCTTCACCTTGCTTGTTTGGAACACAAACTTTCTTTTCAGTTGCAAACTCCACTCCATACATATATAAGAGGAGGTACAAGCTCCAACTCGGTTTTACAGTGAAAACTGCAGGAACGGCAAACCGGCACTAGGAAAAAGCCTGAGAAACCAGAGTAAAAGTTTAACCTGATACCCGTTCCCTTTGTGCTATATGAACGAACGTCTCTCCACATGCTCAGTTCTGAGAGATAAGTGCGCCTGAATGCCGTCCTTCACCAAGCTTGTTGGGAACACAAAGTATATAATAACTTGCAAAACCCACTTCATATATATATATGGGGAGGTACTAGCTCCACCTCGGTTTCACAATGAAAACTGCAGGAACTTTAAACCGGCACTAGGAAACAGCCTGAGAAACCACAGTAATAGTTTACCCTGCATACCATTCCCTTTGTGCTAGATGAACGAACGTCTCTCCACATGCTCAGTTCTGAGAGATAAGCGTTTGTGAAAGCCGCTTTCACCTAGCTTGTTGGTAACACAATGTTTCTTTGTAGTTGCAACCTCCACTTCATACGTGTAAATGGTTAGGTACTAGCTCCTACTCGGTTTTACAGTGAAAACTGCAGGAACTTCAACCCGGCACTAGGAAACAGCATGAGAAACCGGAGTAAAAGTTTCTCCTGCAAACCTTTCCCTTTGTGCTAGATGAACGAAAGCCTCTCCACATACTCAGTTCTGAGAGATAAGTGTGCGTGAAAGCCGTACTTCACCTAGCTTGTTGGGAACACAAAGTTTCCTTTCATTTGCAAAATACACTGTATACATATATATGGGGATGTACTAGCTCCAACTCGATTTTACAGTGAAAAGTGCAGGAACTTCAAACCGGAACTAGGAAACAGCCTGAGAACCCAGAGTAAAAGTTTCCCCTGTAACCCGTTCCCTTTGTGCAAGATGAACGAAAGTCTATCCACATGCTCAGTTCTGAGAGATAATTGTGTGTGAAAGCCATTCTTCCCCTAGCTTGTTGGGAACACAAAGTTTCTTTTCAGTTGCAAACTCCAGTCCGTACATATATAAGGGGGGTTCTAGCTCCAACTGTTTTTCACAATGAAAACTGCAGGAACTTCAAACCGGAACTAGGAAATAGCCTGAGAAACCAGAATAAAAGTTTCTCCTGCAAGCCTTTCATTTGTGCTAGATGAACGAACGTCTCTCCACATGCACATTTCTGAGAGATAAGTGTGTGTGAAAGCCGTCCTTCACCTAAATTGTTGGGAACACAAAGTTTCTTTTCAGTTGCAAACTCCACTCCATACATATATATGGGGAGGTACTAGCTCCACCTCGGTTTCACAATGAAAACTGCAGGAACTTTAAACCGGCACTAGGAAACAGCCTGAGAAACCACAGTAATAGTTTACCCTGCATACCATTCCCTTTGTGGTAGATGAACGAACGTCTCTCCACATGCTCAGTTCTGAGAGATAAGCGTTTGTGAAAGCCGCTTTCACCTAGCTTGTTGGTAACACAATGTTTCTTTGTAGTTGCAACCTCCACTTCATACGTGTAAATGGTTAGGTACTAGCTCCTACTCGGTTTTACAGTGAAAACTGCAGGAACTTCAACCCGGCACTAGGAAACAGCATGAGAAACCGGAGTAAAAGTTTCTCCTGCAAACCTTTCCCTTTGTGCTAGATGAACGAAAGCCTCTCCACATACTCAGTTCTGAGAGATAAGTGTGCGTGAAAGCCGTTCTTCACCTAGCTTGTTGGGAACACAAAGTTTCCTTTCATTTGCAAAATACACTGTATACATATATATGGGGATGTACTAGCTCCAACTCGATTTTACAGTGAAAAGTGCAGGAACTTCAAACCGGAATTAGGAAACAGCCTGAGAACCCAGAGTAAAAGTTTCCCCTGTAACCCGTTCCCTTTGTGCAAGATGAACGAAAGTCTATCCACATGCTCAGTTCTGAGAGATAATTGTGTGTGAAAGCCATTCTTCCCCTAGCTTGTTGGGAACACAAAGTTTCTTTTCAGTTGCAAACTCCAGTCCGTACATATATAAGGGGGGTTCTAGCTCCAACTGTTTTTCACAATGAAAACTGCAGGAACTTCAAACCGGAACTAGGAAATAGCCTGAGAAACCAGAATAAAAGTTTCTCCTGCAAGCCTTTCATTTGTGCTAGATGAACGAACGTCTCTCCACATGCACATTTCTGAGAGATAAGTGTGTGTGAAAGCCGTCCTTCACCTAAATTGTTGGGAACACAAAGTTTCTTTTCAGTTGCAAACTCCACTCCATACATATATATGGGGAGGTACTAGCTCCAACTCGTTTTCACAAGGAAAACTGCAGGAACTTTAAACCGGCACTAGGAAACACACTGAGAAACCAGAGTAAAAGTTTACCCTGCAACCCGTTCCTTTTGTGCTAGATGAACGAACGTCTCTCCACCTACTCATCTCTGAGAGATAAGTGTGTTAAAGCCGTCCTTCACATAGCTTGTTTGTTAACACAAAGTTTGTTTTAAGTTGCAATCTCCACTCCATACATATATATGGGAGGTACTAGCTCCAGTTCGGTTTTACAGTGAAAACTGCAGGAACATCAAACCGGCACTAGGAAACATCCTGAGAAATCGGAGAAAAATTTCTCCTTCAACCCGTTCCCTTTGTGCTAGATGAGCGAACGTCTATCCACGTACTCAGTTCTGAGAGATAAGTGTGTGTGAAAGCCGTCCTTCAACTAGCTTGTTTGGAATAGAAAGATTCTTTTCAGATGCAAACATCAATCCATATATATATATAGGGAGGTACTACCTCCAAATATTTTTTACAGGGAAAACTGCAGGATATTCAACCGGCACTAGGAAACAGACTGAGAAACAGGAGTAAAAATTTCTCCTGCAAACTGTTCACTTTGGCTAGATGAACGAACGTCTCTCCACATAATCAGTTCTGAGAGATAAGTGTGTGTTAAAGCCGTACTTCATCTTGCTTGTTTCTTAACACAAAGTTTCTTTTAAGTTGCTATCTCCACTGCATACATATATATGGGGAGGTACTAGCTCGAACTCGGTTTTACAGTGAAAACTGCAGGAAGTTCAAACTTGCACTAGGAAACCGACTGAGAAACCAGAGTAATAATTTCTCCTGCAAACTGTTCCCTTTGTGCTAGATGAACGAACGTCTCTCCACATACTCAGTTCTGAGAGATAAGTGTGCGTGAATGCCGTCCTTCAAATAGCTTGTTGTTAACACAAAGATTCTTTTAAATTGCAAACACCACTCCATACATATATATGGGGAGGTACTAGCTCCAACTCGGTTTCACAATGAAAACTGCAGGAATTTTAAACCGGCACTAGGAAACAGCCTGAGAAACCAGAGTAATAGTTTACTCTGCAACCCGTTCCCTTTGTGCTAGAAGAAAGAACGTCCCTCCACATGCTTATTTCGGAGAGATAAGTGTGTGTGAAAGCCCTTCCTTCACCTAGCTTGTTGGGAACACAAAGTTTCTTTTCAGTTGCAAACTCCACTGCATACATATATAAGTGGAGGTACTAGCTCCAAATCGGTTATACAGTGAAAACTGCAGGAACTGCAAACCGGCACTTGGAAACAGTCTGAGTATCCAGAGAAAAATTTTCTCCTGCAACCAGTTCCCTTTGTGCTAGATGAACGAACGTCTCTCCACATACTCAGTTCTGAGAGATAATTGTGCGTGAATGCCGTCCTACACATAGCTTTTTGGGAACACAAAGTTTCTTTTAAGTTGTAAACACCAATCCATAGATAAATATGGGGAGGTACTAGCTCCAAATCGGTTTCACAATGAAAATTGCAGGAACTTTAAACTGGCTCTAGGAAACAGCCTGAAAATCCAAAGTAAAAGTTTACCCTGCAACCCGTTCCTTTTTGTGCTAGAAGAACAAACGTCTCTCACATGCTCATTTCGGAGAGATAAGTGTGTGTGAAAGCCTTCCTTCACCTTCCTTGTAGGGAACACAAAGTTTCTTTTTATTTGCAAACTCCACTCCATACATACATATGGGGAGGTACTAGCTCCAACTCTTTTTCACAATGAAAACGGCAGGAACTTTAAGCCGGCACTAGGAAACAGTCTGAAAAACCAGAGTAAAGTTTACCCTGAAAACCGTTCCATTTGTGCTATATGAACGAACGTCTCTCCACATGCTCAGTTCTGAGACATAAGTGTGTGTGAAAGCCGCATTTCACCTAGTTTGTTTGTTAACACAAAGTTTCTTTTAAGTTGCCATCTCCACTCCAAACATATATATGGGGAGGTACTAGCTCCAACTCTGTTTCACAATGAAAACTGCAGGAACTTTTAACCGGCACTAGGAAACAGCCTGAGAAACCACAGTCAAAGTTTAACCCGCAACCCGTTCCCTTTGTACTAGAAGAAAGAACGTCTCTCACATGCTCATTTCGGAGAGATAAGTGTGTGAAAGCCTTCCTTCACCTAGCTTGTTGGGAACACAAAGTTTCTTTTCAGTTTCAAACTCCACTCCATACATATATATGGTGAGGTACTAGCTCCAACTCGTTTTCACAGTGAAAACGGCAGGAATTTTAAGCCGGCACTAGGAAACAGCCTGAAAAACCAGAGTAAAAATTTACCCTGAAACCCGTTCCCTTTGTGCTAGATGAACGAACGTCTCTCCACATGCTCAGTTCTGAGACATAAGTGTGTGTGAAAGCCGTCTTTCACCTAGCTTGTTTGTTAACACAAAGTTTCTTTTAAGTTGCAATCTCCACTCCATACATATATATGGGGAGGTACTAGCTCCAACTCGGTTTTACAGTGAAAATTACAGGAACTTTAAACCGGCACTAGGAAAAAGCCTGAGAAATCAGAGTAATACTGTCTCCTGCAACCCGTTCTATTTGAGCAAGATGAACGAAGACCTCTCCACATACTCAGTTCTGAGAGATATGTGTGTGTGAAGGCCATCCTTCAACTAGCTTGTTGGGAACACAAAGTTTCCTTTCAGTAGCAAACTCCACACCATTCATATATATGGGGAGGTACTAGCTCCAACTCGGTTTCACAGTGAAAACTGCAGGAACTTTAAAACGGCACTAGGAATCAGCTGAGAAACCACAGTAAAAGTTTACCCTGATACCCATTCTATTTGTGCTCTATGAACGAACGTATCTCCACATGCTCAGTTCTGAGACATAAGTGTGTGTGAAAGCCGTCCTTCACATAGCTTGTTTGTTAACACAAAGTTTGTTTTAAGTTACAATCTCCACTCCATACATATATATGGGGAGGTACAAGCTCCAACTCGGTTTTAAAATGAAAACTACAGGAACATCAAACCGGCACTTGGAAACAGCCTGAGAAAACAGAGTAAAAATTTCTCCTGCAAACTGTTCCCTTTCTGCTAGATGAACAAACGTCTCTCCACTTGATCAGTTCTGAGAGATAATTGTGCGTGAATGCCGTCCTTCACATAGCTTTTTGGGAACACAAAATTTTTTTTCAGTTGCAAAATCCAATCCATAGTTATATATGGGGAGGTACTACCTCCAAAACGGTTTCACAATGAAAACTGCAGGAACTTTATTCTGGCTCTAGGAAACAGCCTGAAAATCCAAAGTAAAAGTTTACCCTGCAACCCGTTCCCTTTGTGCTAGAAGAACGAACGTCTCTCACATGCTCATTTCGGAGAGATAAGTGTGTGTGAAAGCCTTCCTTCACCTAGCTTGTTGGGAACACAAAGTTTCTTTTCAGTTGCAAACTCCACTCCATACATATATATTGGGAGGTACTAGCTCCAACTCGGTTTCACAATGAAAACTGCAGGAACTTTAAGCCGGCACTAGGAAACAGCCTGAAAAACCAGAGTAAAAGTTTACCCTGAAACCCGTTCCCTTTGTGCTATAAGAACGAACGTCTCTCCACATGCTCAGTTCTGAGACATAAGTGTGTGTGAAAGCCGTCTTTCACATAGCTTGTTTGTTAACACAAAAATTCTTTTAAGTTGCTATCTCCACTCCATACATATATATGGGGAGGTAATAGCTCCAACTCGGTTTTACAGTGAAAATTACAGGAACTTTAAACCGGCACTAGGAAAAAGCCTGAGAAATCAGAGTAATACTGTCTCCTGCAACCCGTTCTATTTGAGCAAGATGAACGAAGACCTCTCCACATACTCAGTTCTGAGAGATATGTGTGTGTGAAGGCCATCCTTCAACTAGCTTGTTGGGAACACAAAGTTTCCTTTCAGTAGCAAACTCCACACCATTCATATATATGGGGAGGTACTAGCTCCAACTCGGTTTCACAGTGAAAACTGCAGGAACTTTAAAACGGCACTAGGAATCAGCTGAGAATCCACAGTAAAAGTTTACCCTGATACCCATTCTATTTGTGCTCTATGAACGAACGTATCTCCACATGCTCAGTTCTGAGACATAAGTGTGTGTGAAAGCCGTCCTTCACATAGCTTGTTTGTTAACACAAAGTTTCTTTTAAGTTGCAATCTCCACTCCATACATATATATGGGGAGGTACAAGCTCCAACTCGGTTTTAAAATGAAAACTACAGGAACATCAAACCGGCACTTGGAAACAGCCTGAGAAAACAGAGTAAAAATTTCTCCTGCAAACTGTTCCCTTTCTGCTAGATGAACGAACGTCTCTCCACTTGATCAGTTCTGAGAGATAATTGTGCGTGAATGCCGTCCTTCACATAGCTTTTTGGGAACACAAAATTTCTTTTCAGTTGCAAATTCCAATCCATAGATATATATGGGGAGGTACTACCTCCAAAACGGTTTCACAATGAAAACTGCAGGAACTTTATTCTGGCTCTAGGAAACAGCCTGAAAATCCAAAGTAAAAGTTTACCCTGCAACCCGTTCCCTTTGTGCTAGAAGAACGAACGTCTCTCACATGCTCATTTTGGAGAGATAAGTGTGTGTGAAAGCCTTCCTTCACCTAGCTTGTTGGGAACACAAAGTTTCTTTTCAGTTGCAAACTCCACTCCATACATATATATTGGGAGGTACTAGCTCCAACTCGGTTTCACAATGAAAACTGCAGGAACTTTAAGCCGGCACTAGGAAACAGCCTGAAAAACCAGAGTAAAAGTTTACCCTGAAACCCGTTCCCTTTGTGCTATAAGAACGAACGTCTCTCCACATGCTCAGTTCTGAGACATAAGTGTGTGTGAAAGCCGTCTTTCACCTAGCTTGTTTGTTAACACAAAGCTTCTTTTAAGTTGCTATCTCCAATCCATACATATATATGGGGAGGTACTAGCTCCAACTCGGTTTTACAGTGAAAATTGCAGGAACTTTAAACCGGCACTTGGAAAAAGCCTGAGAAAACAGAGTAATACTGTCTCATGTTACCCGTTCTCTTTGAGCAAGATGAAGGAAGATCTCTACACATACTCAGTTCTGAGGGATATGTGTGTTTGAAAGCCATCCTTCACCTAGCTTGTTGGGAAAACAAAGTTTCCTTTCAGTTGCAAACTCCACACCATTCATATATATGGGGAGGTACTAGCTCCAACTCGATTTCACAGTGAAAACTGCAGGAACTTTAAACCGGCACTAGGAATCAGCTGAGAAACCAGAGTAAATGTTTACCCTTCAACCCGTTCCCTTTGTTCTAGTTGAACGAACGTTTTTCCACATGCTCATTTCGGAGAGATAAGTGTGTGTGAAAGCCTTCCTTCACCTTGCTTGTTTGGAACACAAACTTTCTATTCAGTTGCAAACTCCACTCCATACATATATAAGAGGAGGTACAAGCTCCAACTCGGTTTTACAGTGAAAACTGCAGGAACGGCAAACCGGCACTAGGAAAAAGGATGAGAAACCAGAGTAAAAGTTTAACCTGATACCCGTTCCCTTTGTGCTATATGAACGAACGTCTCTCCACATGCTCAGTTCTGAGAGATAAGTGCGCCTGAATGCCGTCCTTCACCTAGCTTGTTGGGAACACAAAGTATATAATCACTTGCAAAACCCACTTCATATATATATATGGGGAGGTACTAGCTCCAACTCGGTTTCACAATGAAAACTGCAGGAACTTTAAACCGGCACTAGGAAACAGCCTGAGAAACCACAGTAATACTTTACCCTACATACCATTCCCTTTGTGCTAGATGAACGAACGTCTCTCCACATGCTCAGTTCTGAGAGATAAGCGTTTGTGAAAGCCACTTTCACCTAGCTTGTTGGTAACACAATGTTTCTTTGTAGTTGCAACCTCCACTTCATACGTGTAAATGGTTAGGTACTAGCTCCTACTCGGTTTTACAGTGAAAACTGCAGGAACTTCAACCCGGCACTAGGAAACAGCATGAGAAACCGGAGTAAAAGTTTCTCCTGCAAACCTTTCCCTTTGTGCTAGATGAACGAAAGCCTCTCCACATACTCAGTTCTGAGAGATAAGTGTGCGTGAAAGCCGTTCTTCACCTAGCTTGTTGGGAACACAAAGTTTCCTTTCATTTGCAAAATACACTGTATACATATATATGGGGATGTACTAGCTCCAACTCGATTTTACAGTGAAAAGTGCAGGAACTTCAAACCGGAACTAGGAAACAGCCTGAGAACCCAGAGTAAAAGTTTCCCCTGTAACCCGTTCCCTTTGTGCAAGATGAACGACAGTCTATCCACATGCTCAGTTCTGAGAGATAATTTTGTGTGAAAGCCATTCTTCCCCTAGCTTGTTGGGAACACAAAGTTTCTTTTCAGTTGCAAACTCCAGTCCGTACATATATAAGGGGGGTTCTAGCTCCAAATGTTTTTCACAATGAAAACTGCAGGAACTTCAAACCGGCACTAGGAAATATCCTGAGAAACCAGAGTAAAAGTTTCTCCTGCAACCCGTTCCATTTGTGCAAGATGAACGAACGTTTCTCCATATGCTCAGTTCTGAGAGATAAGTGTGTGTGAAAGCCGTTCTTCACCTAGCTTGTTGTGAACACAATGATTCTTTTCAGATGCAAACACCAATCCATAAATATATATAGGGTGGTACTAACTCCAAATATGTTTTAAGTGAAAACTGCAGGAATTTCAAACCGGCACTAGGAAACATCCTGAGAAATCGGAGTAAAAATTTCTCCTTCAACCCGTTCCCTTTGTGCAAGATGAACGAAAGTCTATCCACATGCTCAGTTCTGAGAGATAATTGTGTGTGAAAGCCATTCTTCCCCTAGCTTGTTGGGAACACAAAGTTTCTTTTCAGTTGCAAACTCCAGTCCGTACATATATAAGGGGGGTTCTAGCTCCAACTGTTTTTCACAATGAAAACTGCAGGAACTTCAAACCGGAACTAGGAAATAGCCTGAGAAACCAGAATAAAAGTTTCTCCTGCAAGCCTTTCATTTGTGCTAGATGAACGAACGTCTCTCCACATGCACATTTCTGAGAGATAAGTGTGTGTGAAAGCCGTCCTTCACCTAAATTGTTGGGAACACAAAGTTTCTTTTCAGTTGCAAACTCCACTCCATACATATATATGGGGAGGTACTAGCTCCAACTCGTTTCCACAAGGAAAACTGCAGGAACTTTAAACCTGCACTAGGAAACACCCTGAGAAACCAGAGTAAAAGTTTACCCTGCAACCCGTTCCTTTTGTGCTAGATGAACAAACGTCTCTCCATCTACTCATCTCTGAGAGATAAGTGTGTTAAAGCCGTCCTTCACATAGCTTGTTTGTTAACACAAAGTTTGTTTAAGTTGCAATCTCCACTCCATACATATATATGGGGAGGTACTAGCTCCAGTTCGGTTTTACAGTGAAAACTGCAGGAACATCAAACCGGCACTAGGAAACATCCTGAGAAATCGGATTAAAAATTTCTCCTTCAACCCGTTCCCTTTGTGCTAGAAGAACGAACGTCTCTCACATGCTCATTTTGGAGAGATAAGTGTGTGTGAAAGCCTTCCTTCACCTAGCTTGTTGGGAACACAAAGTTTCTTTTCAGTAGCAAACTCCACTCCATACATATATATTGGGAGGTACTAGCTCCAACTCGGTTTCACAATGAAAACTGCAGGAACTTTAAGCCGGCACTAGGAAACAGCCTGAAAAACCAGAGTAAAAGTTTACCCTGAAACCCGTTCCCTTTGTGCTATAAGAACGAACGTCTCTCCACATGCTCAGTTCTGAGACATAAGTGTGTGTGAAAGCCGTCTTTCACCTAGCTTGTTTGTTAACACAAAGCTTCTTTTAAGTTGCTATCTCCACTCCATACATATATATGGGGAGGTACTAGCTCCAACTCGGTTTTACAGTGAAAATTGCAGGAACTTTAAACCGGCACTTGGAAAAAGCCTGAGAAAACAGAGTAATACTGTCTCATGTTACCCGTTCTCTTTGAGCAAGATGAAGGAAGATCTCTACACATACTCAGTTCTGAGGGATATGTGTGTTTGAAAGCCATCCTTCACCTAGCTTGTTGGGAAAACAAAGTTTCCTTTCAGTTGCAAACTCCACACCATTCATATATATGGGGAGGTACTAGCTCCAACTCGATTTCACAGTGAAAACTGCAGGAACTTTAAACCGGCACTAGGAATCAGCTGAGAAACCAGAGTAAATGTTTACCCTTCAACCCGTTCCCTTTGTTCTAGATGAACGAACGTTTTTCCACATGCTCATTTCGGAGAGATAAGTGTGTGTCAAAGCCTTCCTTCACCTTGCTTGTTTGGAACACAAACTTTCTTTTCAGTTGCAAACTCCACTCCATACATATATAAGAGGAGGTACAAGCTCCAACTCGGTTTTACAGTGAAAACTGCAGGAACGGCAAACCGGCACTAGGAAAAAGCCTGAGAAACCAGAGTAAAAGTTTAACCTGATACCCGTTCCCTTTGTGCTATATGAACGAACGTCTCTCCACATGCTCAGTTCTGAGAGATAAGTGCGCCTGAATGCCGTCCTTCACCAAGCTTGTTGGGAACACAAAGTATATAATCACTTGCAAAACCCACTTCATATATATATATGGGGAGGTACTAGCTCCAACTCGGTTTCACAATGAAAACTGCAGGAACTTTAAACCGGCACTAGGAAACAGCCTGAGAAACCACAGTAATAGTTTACCCTGCATACCATTCCCTTTGTGCTAGATGAACGAACGTCTCTCCACATGCTCAGTTCTGAGAGATAAGCGTTTGTGAAAGCCGCTTTCACCTAGCTTGTTGGTAACACAATGTTTCTTTGTAGTTGCAACCTCCACTTCATACGTGTAAATGGTTAGGTACTAGCTCCTACTCGGTTTTACAGTGAAAACTGCAGGAACTTCAACCCGGCACTAGGAAACAGCATGAGAAACCGGAGTAAAAGTTTCTCCTGCAAACCTTTCCCTTTGTGCTAGATGAACGAAAGCCTCTCCACATACTCAGTTCTGAGAGATAAGTGTGCGTGAAAGCCGTTCTTCACCTAGCTTGTTGGGAACACAAAGTTTCCTTTCATTTGCAAAATACACTGTATACATATATATGGGGATGTACTAGCTCCAACTCGATTTTACAGTGAAAAGTGCAGGAACTTCAAACCGGAATTAGGAAACAGCCTGAGAACCCAGAGTAAAAGTTTCCCCTGTAACCCGTTCCCTTTGTGCAAGATGAACGAAAGTCTATCCACATGCTCAGTTCTGAGAGATAATTGTGTGTGAAAGCCATTCTTCCCCTAGCTTGTTGGGAACACAAAGTTTCTTTTCAGTTGCAAACTCCAGTCCGTACATATATAAGGGGGGTTCTAGCTCCAACTGTTTTTCACAATGAAAACTGCAGGAACTTCAAACCGGAACTAGGAAATAGCCTGAGAAACCAGAATAAAAGTTTCTCCTGCAAGCCTTTCATTTGTGCTAGATGAACGAACGTCTCTCCACATGCACATTTCTGAGAGATAAGTGTGTGTGAAAGCCGTCCTTCACCTAAATTGTTGGGAACACAAAGTTTCTTTTCAGTTGCAAACTCCACTCCATACATATATATGGGGAGGTACTAGCTCCACCTCGGTTTCACAATGAAAACTGCAGGAACTTTAAACCGGCACTAGGAAACAGCCTGAGAAACCACAGTAATAGTTTACCCTGCATACCATTCCCTTTGTGGTAGATGAACGAACGTCTCTCCACATGCTCAGTTCTGAGAGATAAGCGTTTGTGAAAGCCGCTTTCACCTAGCTTGTTGGTAACACAATGTTTCTTTGTAGTTGCAACCTCCACTTCATACGTGTAAATGGTTAGGTACTAGCTCCTACTCGGTTTTACAGTGAAAACTGCAGGAACTTCAACCCGGCACTAGGAAACAGCATGAGAAACCGGAGTAAAAGTTTCTCCTGCAAACCTTTCCCTTTGTGCTAGATGAACGAAAGCCTCTCCACATACTCAGTTCTGAGAGATAAGTGTGCGTGAAAGCCGTTCTTCACCTAGCTTGTTGGGAACACAAAGTTTCCTTTCATTTGCAAAATACACTGTATACATATATATGGGGATGTACTAGCTCCAACTCGATTTTACAGTGAAAAGTGCAGGAACTTCAAACCGGAAATAGGAAACAGCCTGAGAACCCAGAGTAAAAGTTTCCCCTGTAACCCGTTCCCTTTGTGCAAGATGAACGAAAGTCTATCCACATGCTCAGTTCTGAGAGATAATTGTGTGTGAAAGCCATTCTTCCCCTAGCTTGTTGGGAACACAAAGTTTCTTTTCAGTTGCAAACTCCAGTCCGTACATATATAAGGGGGGTTCTAGCTCCAACTGTTTTTCACAATGAAAACTGCAGGAACTTCAAACCGGAACTAGGAAATAGCCTGAGAAACCAGAATAAAAGTTTCTCCTGCAAGCCTTTCATTTGTGCTAGATGAACGAACGTCTCTCCACATGCACATTTCTGAGAGATAAGTGTGTGTGAAAGCCGTCCTTCACCTAAATTGTTGGGAACACAAAGTTTCTTTTCAGTTGCAAACTCCACTCCATACATATATATGGGGAGGTACTAGCTCCAACTCGTTTTCACAAGGAAAACTGCAGGAACTTTAAACCGGCACTAGGAAACACCCTGAGAAACCAGAGTAAAAGTTTACCCTGCAACCCGTTCCTTTTGTGCTAGATGAACGAACGTCTCTCCACCTACTCATCTCTGAGAGATAAGTGTGTTAAAGCCGTCCTTCACATAGCTTGTTTGTTAACACAAAGTTTGTTTTAAGTTGCAATCTCCACTCCATACATATATATGGGAGGTACTAGCTCCAGTTCGGTTTTACAGTGAAAACTGCAGGAACATCAAACCGGCACTAGGAAACATCCTGAGAAATCGGAGAAAAATTTCTCCTTCAACCCGTTCCCTTTGTGCTAGATGAGCGAACGTCTATCCACGTACTCAGTTCTGAGAGATAAGTGTGTGTGAAAGCCGTCCTTCAACTAGCTTGTTTGGAATAGAAAGATTCTTTTCAGATGCAAACATCAATCCATATATATATATAGGGAGGTACTACCTCCAAATATTTTTTACAGGGAAAACTGCAGGATATTCAACCGGCACTAGGAAACAGACTGAGAAACAGGAGTAAAAATTTCTCCTGCAAACTGTTCACTTTGGCTAGATGAACGAACGTCTCTCCACATAATCATTTCTGAGAGATAAGTGTGTGTTAAAGCCGTACTTCATCTTGCTTGTTTCTTAACACAAAGTTTCTTTTAAGTTGCTATCTCCACTGCATACATATATATGGGGAGGTACTAGCTCGAACTCGGTTTTACAGTGAAAACTGCAGGAAGTTCAAACTTGCACTAGGAAACCGACTGAGAAACCAGAGTAATAATTTCTCCTGCAAACTGTTCCCTTTGTGCTAGATGAACGAACGTCTCTCCACATACTCAGTTCTGAGAGATAAGTGTGCGTGAATGCCGTCCTTCAAATAGCTTGTTGTTAACACAAAGATTCTTTTAAATTGCAAACACCACTCCATACATATATATGGGGAGGTACTAGCTCCAACTCGGTTTCACAATGAAAACTGCAGGAATTTTAAACCGGCACTAGGAAACAGCCTGAGAAACCAGAGTAATAGTTTACTCTGCAACCCGTTCCCTTTGTGCTAGAAGAAAGAACGTCCCTCCACATGCTTATTTCGGAGAGATAAGTGTGTGTGAAAGCCCTTCCTTCACCTAGCTTGTTGGGAACACAAAGTTTCTTTTCAGTTGCAAACTCCACTGCATACATATATAAGTGGAGGTACTAGCTCCAAATCGGTTATACAGTGAAAACTGCAGGAACTGCAAACCGGCACTTGGAAACAGTCTGAGTATCCAGAGAAAAATTTTCTCCTGCAACCAGTTCCCTTTGTGCTAGATGAACGAACGTCTCTCCACATACTCAGTTCTGAGAGATAATTGTGCGTGAATGCCGTCCTACACATAGCTTTTTGGGAACACAAAGTTTCTTTTAAGTTGTAAACACCAATCCATAGATAAATATGGGGAGGTACTAGCTCCAAATCGGTTTCACAATGAAAATTGCAGGAACTTTAAACTGGCTCTAGGAAACAGCCTGAAAATCCAAAGTAAAAGTTTACCCTGCAACCCGTTCCTTTTTGTGCTAGAAGAACAAACGTCTCTCACATGCTCATTTCGGAGAGATAAGTGTGTGTGAAAGCCTTCCTTCACCTTCCTTGTAGGGAACACAAAGTTTCTTTTTATTTGCAAACTCCACTCCATACATACATATGGGGAGGTACTAGCTCCAACTCTTTTTCACAATGAAAACGGCAGGAACTTTAAGCCGGCACTAGGAAACAGTCTGAAAAACCAGAGTAAAGTTTACCCTGAAAACCGTTCCATTTGTGCTATATGAACGAACGTCTCTCCACATGCTCAGTTCTGAGACATAAGTGTGTGTGAAAGCCGCATTTCACCTAGTTTGTTTGTTAACACAAAGTTTCTTTTAAGTTGCCATCTCCACTCCAAACATATATATGGGGAGGTACTAGCTCCAACTCTGTTTCACAATGAAAACTGCAGGAACTTTTAACCGGCACTAGGAAACAGCCTGAGAAACCACAGTCAAAGTTTAACCCGCAACCCCTTCCCTTTGTACTAGAAGAAAGAACGTCTCTCACATGCTCATTTCGGAGAGATAAGTGTGTGAAAGCCTTCCTTCACCTAGCTTGTTGGGAACACAAAGTTTCTTTTCAGTTTCAAACTCCACTCCATACATATATATGGTGAGGTACTAGCTCCAACTCGTTTTCACAGTGAAAACGGCAGGAATTTTAAGCCGGCACTAGGAAACAGCCTGAAAAACCAGAGTAAAAATTTACCCTGAAAACCGTTCCCTTTGTGCTAGATGAACGAACGTCTCTCCACATGCTCAGTTCTGAGACATAAGTGTGTGTGAAAGCCGTCTTTCACCTAGCTTGTTTGTTAACACAAAGTTTCTTTTAAGTTGCAATCTCCACTCCATACATATATATGGGGAGGTACTAGCTCCAACTCGGTTTTACAGTGAAAATTACAGGAACTTTAAACTGGCACTAGGAAAAAGCCTGAGAAATCAGAGTAATACTGTCTCCTGCAACCCGTTCTATTTGAGCAAGTTGAACGAAGACCTCTCCACATACTCAGTTCTCAGAGATATGTGTGTGTGAAGGCCATCCTTCAACTAGCTTGTTGGGAACACAAAGTTTCCTTTCAGTAGCAAACACCACACCATTCATATATATGGGGAGGTACTAGCTCCAACTCGGTTTCACAGTGAAAACTGCAGGAACTTTAAAACGGCACTAGGAATCAGCTGAGAAACCACAGTAAAAGTTTACCCTGATACCCATTCTATTTGTGCTCTATGAACGAACGTATCTCCACATGCTCAGTTCTGAGACATAAGTGTGTGTGAAAGCCGTCCTTCACATAGCTTGTTTGTTAACACAAAGTTTCTTTTAAGTTGCAATCTCCACTCCATACATATATATGGGGAGGTACAAGCTCCAACTCGGTTTTAAAATGAAAACTACAGGAACATCAAACCGGCACTTGGAAACAGCCTGAGAAAACAGAGTAAAAATTTCTCCTGCAAACTGTTCCCTTTCTGCTAGATGAACAAACGTCTCTCCACTTGATCAGTTCTGAGAGATAATTGTGCGTGAATGCCGTCCTTCACAAAGCTTTTTGGGAACACAAAATTTTTTTTCAGTTGCAAAATCCAATCCATAGTTATATATGGGGAGGTACTACCTCCAAAACGGTTTCACAATGAAAACTGCAGGAACTTTATTCTGGCTCTAGGAAACAGCCTGAAAATCCAAAGTAAAAGTTTACCCTGCAACCCGTTCCCTTTGTGCTAGAAGAACGAACGTCTCTCACATGCTCATTTCGGAGAGATAAGTGTGTGTGAAAGCCTTCCTTCACCTAGCTTGTTGGGAACACAAAGTTTCTTTTCAGTTGCAAACTCCACTCCATACATATATATTGGGAGGTACTAGCTCCAACTCGGTTTCACAATGAAAACTGCAGGAACTTTAAGCCGGCACTAGGAAACAGCCTGAAAAACCAGAGTAAAAGTTTACCCTGAAACCCGTTCCCTTTGTGCTATAAGAACGAACGTCTCTCCACATGCTCAGTTCTGAGACATAAGTGTGTGTGAAAGCCGTCTTTCACCTAGCTTGTTTGTTAACACAAAGATTCTTTTAAGTTGCTATCTCCACTCCATACATATATATGGGGAGGTAATAGCTCCAACTCGGTTTTACAGTGAAAATTACAGGAACTTTAAACCGGCACTAGGAAAAAGCCTGAGAAATCAGAGTAATACTGTCTCCTGCAACCCGTTCTATTTGAGCAAGATGAACGAAGACCTCTCCACATACTCAGTTCTGAGAGATATGTGTGTGTGAAGGCCATCCTTCAACTAGCTTGTTGGGAACACAAAGTTTCCTTTCAGTAGCAAACTCCACACCATTCATATATATGGGGAGGTACTAGCTCCAACTCGGTTTCACAGTGAAAACTGCAGGAACTTTAAAACGGCACTAGGAATCAGCTGAGAATCCACAGTAAAAGTTTACCCTGATACCCATTCTATTTGTGCTCTATGAACGAACGTATCTCCACATGCTCAGTTCTGAGACATAAGTGTGTGTGAAAGCCGTCCTTCACATAGCTTGTTTGTTAACACAAAGTTTCTTTTAAGTTGCAATCTCCACTCCATACATATATATGGGGAGGTACAAGCTCCAACTCGGTTTTAAAATGAAAACTACAGGAACATCAAACCGGCACTTGGAAACAGCCTGAGAAAACAGAGTAAAAATTTCTCCTGCAAACTGTTCCCTTTCTGCTAGATGAACGAACGTCTCTCCACTTGATCAGTTCTGAGAGATAATTGTGCGTGAATGCCGTCCTTCACATAGCTTTTTGGGAACACAAAATTTCTTTTCAGTTGCAAAATCCAATCCATAGATATATATGGGGAGGTACTACCTCCAAAACGGTTTCACAATGAAAACTGCAGGAACTTTATTCTGGCTCTAGGAAACAGCCTGAAAATCCAAAGTAAAAGTTTACCCTGCAACCCGTTCCCTTTGTGCTAGAAGAACGAACGTCTCTCACATGCTCATTTCGGAGAGATAAGTGTGTGTGAAAGCCTTCCTTCACCTAGCTTGTTGGGAACACAAAGTTTCTTTTCAGTTGCAAACTCCACTCCATACATATATATTGGGAGGTACTAGCTCCAACTCGGTTTCACAATGAAAACTGCAGGAACTTTAAGCCGGCACTAGGAAACAGCCTGAAAAACCAGAGTAAAAGTTTACCCTGAAACCCGTTCCCTTTGTGCTATAAGAACGAACGTCTCTCCACATGCTCAGTTCTGAGACATAAGTGTGTGTGAAAGCCGTCTTTCACCTAGCTTGTTTGTTAACACAAAGCTTCTTTTAAGTTGCTATCTCCACTCCATACATATATATGGGGAGGTACTAGCTCCAACTCGGTTTTACAGTGAAAATTGCAGGAACTTTAAACCGGCACTTGGAAAAAGCCTGAGAAAACAGAGTAATACTGTCTCATGTTACCCGTTCTCTTTGAGCAAGATGAAGGAAGATCTCTACACATACTCAGTTCTGAGGGATATGTGTGTTTGAAAGCCATCCTTCACCAACTTGTTGGGAAAACAAAGTTTCCTTTCAGTTGCAAACTCCACACCATTCATATATATGGGGAGGTACTAGCTCCAACTCGATTTCACAGTGAAAACTGCAGGAACTTTAAACCGGCACTAGGAATCAGCTGAGAAACCAGAGTAAATGTTTACCCTTCAACCCGTTCCCTTTGTTCTAGTTGAACGAACGTTTTTCCACATGCTCATTTCGGAGAGATAAGTGTGTGTGAAAGCCTTCCTTCACCTTGCTTGTTTGGAACACAAACTTTCTATTCAGTTGCAAACTCCACTCCATACATATATAAGAGGAGGTACAAGCTCCAACTCGGTTTTACAGTGAAAACTGCAGGAACGGCAAACCGGCACTAGGAAAAAGCCTGAGAAACCAGAGTAAAAGTTTAACCTGATACCCGTTCCCTTTGTGCTATATGAACGAACGTCTCTCCACATGCTCAGTTCTGAGAGATAAGTGCGCCTGAATGCCGTCCTTCACCTAGCTTGTTGGGAACACAAAGTATATAATCACTTGCAAAACCCACTTCATATATATATATGGGGAGGTACTAGCTCCACCTCGGTTTCACAATGAAAACTGCAGGAACTTTAAACCGGCACTAGGAAACAGCCTGAGAAACCACAGTAATAGTTTACCCTACATACCATTCCCTTTGTGCTAGATGAACGAACGTCTCTCCACATGCTCAGTTCTGAGAGATAAGCGTTTGTGAAAGCCACTTTCACCTAGCTTGTTGGTAACACAATGTTTCTTTGTAGTTGCAACCTCCACTTCATACGTGTAAATGGTTAGGTACTAGCTCCTACTCGGTTTTACAGTGAAAACTGCAGGAACTTCAACCCGGCACTAGGAAACAGCATGAGAAACCGGAGTAAAAGTTTCTCCTGCAAACCTTTCCCTTTGTGCTAGATGAACGAAAGCCTCTCCACATACTCAGTTCTGAGAGATAAGTGTGCGTGAAAGCCGTTCTTCACCTAGCTTGTTGGGAACACAAAGTTTCCTTTCATTTGCAAAATACACTGTATACATATATATGGGGATGTACTAGCTCCAACTCGATTTTACAGTGAAAAGTGCAGGAACTTCAAACCGGAACTAGGAAACAGCCTGAGAACCCAGAGTAAAAGTTTCCCCTGTAACCCGTTCCCTTTGTGCAAGATGAACGAAAGTCTATCCACATGCTCAGTTCTGAGAGATAATTGTGTGTGAAAGCCATTCTTCCCCTAGCTTGTTGGGAACACAAAGTTTCTTTTCAGTTGCAAACTCCAGTCCGTACATATATAAGGGGGGTTCTAGCTCCAAATGTTTTTCACAATGAAAACTGCAGGAACTTCAAACCGGCACTAGGAAATATCCTGAGAAACCAGAGTAAAAGTTTCTCCTGCAACCCGTTCCATTTGTGCAAGATGAACGAACGTTTCTCCATATGCTCAGTTCTGAGAGATAAGTGTGTGTGAAAGCCGTTCTTCACCTAGCTTGTTGTGAACACAATGATTCTTTTCAGATGCAAACACCAATCCATAAATATATATAGGGTGGTACTAACTCCAAATATGTTTTACAGTGAAAACTGCAGGAATTTCAAACCGGCACTAGGAAACATCCTGAGAAATCGGAGTAAAAATTTCTCCTTCAACCCGTTCCCTTTGTGCAAGATGAACGAAAGTCTATCCACATGCTCAGTTCTGAGAGATAATTGTGTGTGAAAGCCATTCTTCCCCTAGCTTGTTGGGAACACAAAGTTTCTTTTCAGTTGCAAACTCCAGTCCGTACATATATAAGGGGGGTTCTAGCTCCAAATGTTTTTCACAATGAAAACTGCAGGAACTTCAAACCGGAACTAGGAAATAGCCTGAGAAACCAGAATAAAAGTTTCTCCTGCAAGCCTTTCATTTGTGCTAGATGAACGAACGTCTCTCCACATGCACATTTCTGAGAGATAAGTGTGTGTGAAAGCCGTCCTTCACCTAAATTGTTGGGAACACAAAGTTTCTTTTCAGTTGCAAACTCCACTCCATACATATATATGGGGAGGTACTAGCTCCAACTCGTTTCCACAAGGAATACTGCAGGAAATTTAAACCTGCACTAGGAAACACCCTGAGAAACCAGAGTAAAAGTTTACCCTGCAACCCGTTCCTTTTGTGCTAGATGAACGAACGTCTCTCCATCTACTCATCTCTGAGAGATAAGTGTGTTAAAGCCGTCCTTCACATAGCTTGTTTGTTAACACAAAGTTTGTTTTAAGTTGCAATCTCCACTCCATACATATATATGGGGAGGTACTAGCTCCAGTTCGGTTTTACAGTGAAAACTGCAGGAACATCAAACCGGCACTAGGAAACATCCTGAGAAATCGGATTAAAAATTTCTCCTTCAACCCGTTCCCTTTGTGCTAGAAGAACGAACGTCTCTCACATGCTCATTTTGGAGAGATAAGTGTGTGTGAAAGCCTTCCTTCACCTAGCTTGTTGGGAACACAAAGTTTCTTTTCAGTAGCAAACTCCACTCCATACATATATATTGGGAGGTACTAGCTCCAACTCGGTTTCACAATGAAAACTGCAGGAACTTTAAGCCGGCACTAGGAAACAGCCTGAAAAACCAGAGTAAAAGTTTACCCTGAAACCCGTTCCCTTTGTGCTATAAGAACGAACGTCTCTCCACATGCTCAGTTCTGAGACATAAGTGTGTTTGAAAGCCGTCTTTCACCTAGCTTGTTTGTTAACACAAAGATTCTTTTAAGTTGCTATCTCCACTCCATACATATATATGGGGAGGTAATAGCTCCAACTCGGTTTTACAGTGAAAATTACAGGAACTTTAAACCGGCACTAGGAAAAAGCCTGAGAAATCAGAGTAATACTGTCTCCTGCAACCCGTTCTATTTGAGCAAGATGAACGAAGACCTCTCCACATACTCAGTTCTGAGAGATATGTGTGTGTGAAGGCCATCCTTCAACTAGCTTGTTGGGAACACAAAGTTTCCTTTCAGTAGCAAACACCACACCATTCATATATATGGGGAGGTACTAGCTCCAACTCGGTTTCACAGTGAAAACTGCAGGAACTTTAAAACGGCACTAGGAATCAGCTGAGAAACCACAGTAAAAGTTTACCCTGATACCCATTCTATTTGTGCTCTATGAACGAACGTATCTCCACATGCTCAGTTCTGAGACATAAGTGTGTGTGAAAGCCGTCCTTCACATAGCTTGTTTGTTAACACAAAGTTTCTTTTAAGTTGCAATCTCCACTCCATACATATATATGGGGAGGTACAAGCTCCAACTCGGTTTTAAAATGAAAACTACAGGAACATCAAACCGGCACTTGGAAACAGCCTGAGAAAACAGAGTAAAAATTTCTCCTGCAAACTGTTCCCTTTCTGCTAGATGAACGAACGTCTCTCCACTTGATCAGTTCTGAGAGATAATTGTGCGTGAATGCCGTCCTTCACATAGCTTTTTGGGAACACAAAATTTCTTTTCAGTTGCAAAATCCAATCCATAGATATATATGGGGAGGTACTACCTCCAAAACGGTTTCACAATGAAAACTGCAGGAACTTTATTCTGGCTCTAGGAAACAGCCTGAAAATCCAAAGTAAAAGTTTACCCTGCAACCCGTTCCCTTTGTGTTAGAAGAACGAACGTCTCTCACATGCTCATTTCGGAGAGATAAGTGTGTGTGAAAGCCTTCCTTCACCTAGCTTGTTGGGAACACAAAGTTTCTTTTCAGTTGCAAACTCCACTCCATACATATATATTGGGAGGTACTAGCTCCAACTCGGTTTCACAATGAAAACTGCAGGAACTTTAAGCCGGCACTAGGAAACAGCCTGAAAAACCAGAGTAAAAGTTTACCCTGAAACCCGTTCCCTTTGTGCTATAAGAACGAACGTCTCTCCACATGCTCAGTTCTGAGACATAAGTGTGTGTGAAAGCCGTCTTTCACCTAGCTTGTTTGTTAACACAAAGCTTCTTTTAAGTTGCTATCTCCACTCCATACATATATATGGGGAGGTACTAGCTCCAACTCGGTTTTACAGTGAAAATTGCAGGAACTTTAAACCGGCACTTGGAAAAAGCCTGAGAAAACAGAGTAATACTGTCTCATGTTACCCGTTCTCTTTGAGCAAGATGAAGGAAGATCTCTACACATACTCAGTTCTGAGGGATATGTGTGTTTGAAAGCCATCCTTCACCTAGCTTGTTGGGAAAACAAAGTTTCCTTTCAGTTGCAAACTCCACACCATTCATATATATGGGGAGGTACTAGCTCCAACTCGATTTCACAGTGAAAACTGCAGGAACTTTAAACCGGCACTAGGAATCAGCTGAGAAACCAGAGTAAATGTTTACCCTTCAACCCGTTCCCTTTGTTCTAGTTGAACGAACGTTTTTCCACATGCTCATTTCGGAGAGATAAGTGTGTGTGAAAGCCTTCCTTCACCTTGCTTGTTTGGAACACAAACTTTCTATTCAGTTGCAAACTCCACTCCATACATATATAAGAGGAGGTACAAGCTCCAACTCGGTTTTACAGTGAAAACTGCAGGAACGGCAAAGCGGCACTAGGAAAAAGCCTGAGAAACCAGAGTAAAAGTTTAACCTGATACCCGTTCCCTTTGTGCTATATGAACGAACGTCTCTCCACATGCTCAGTTCTGAGAGATAAGTGCGCCTGAATGCCGTCCTTCACCTAGCTTGTTGGGAACACAAAGTATATAATCACTTGCAAAACCCACTTCATATATATATATGGGGAGGTACTAGCTCCACCTCGGTTTCACAATGAAAACTGCAGGAACTTTAAACCGGCACTAGGAAACAGCCTGAGAAACCACAGTAATAGTTTACCCTACATACCATTCCCTTTGTGCTAGATGAACGAACGTCTCTCCACATGCTCAGTTCTGAGAGATAAGCGTTTGTGAAAGCCACTTTCACCTAGCTTGTTGGTAACACAATGTTTCTTTGTAGTTGCAACCTCCACTTCATACGTGTAAATGGTTAGGTACTAGCTCCTACTCGGTTTTACAGTGAAAACTGCAGGAACTTCAACCCGGCACTAGGAAACAGCATGAGAAACCGGAGTAAAAGTTTCTCCTGCAAACCTTTCCCTTTGTGCTAGATGAACGAAAGCCTCTCCACATACTCAGTTCTGAGAGATAAGTGTGCGTGAAAGCCGTTCTTCACCTAGCTTGTTGGGAACACAAAGTTTCCTTTCATTTGCAAAATACACTGTATACATATATATGGGGATGTACTAGCTCCAACTCGATTTTACAGTGAAAAGTGCAGGAACTTCAAACCGGAACTAGGAAACAGCCTGAGAACCCAGAGTAAAAGTTTCCCCTGTAACCCGTTCCCTTTGTGCAAGATGAACGAAAGTCTATCCACATGCTCAGTTCTGAGAGATAATTGTGTGTGAAAGCCATTCTTCCCCTAGCTTGTTGGGAACACAAAGTTTCTTTTCAGTTGCAAACTCCAGTCCGTACATATATAAGGGGGGTTCTAGCTCCAAATGTTTTTCACAATGAAAACTGCAGGAACTTCAAACCGGCACTAGGAAATATCCTGAGAAACCAGAGTAAAAGTTTCTCCTGCAACCCGTTCCATTTGTGCAAGATGAACGAACGTTTCTCCATATGCTCAGTTCTGAGAGATAAGTGTGTGTGAAAGCCGTTCTTCACCTAGCTTGTTGTGAACACAATGATTCTTTTCAGATGCAAACACCAATCCATAAATATATATAGGGTGGTACTAACTCCAAATATGTTTTACAGTGAAAACTGCAGGAATTTCAAACCGGCACTAGGAAACATCCTGAGAAATCGGAGTAAAAATTTCTCCTTCAACCCGTTCCCTTTGTGCAAGATGAACGAAAGTCTATCCACATGCTCAGTTCTGAGAGATAATTGTGTGTGAAAGCCATTCTTCCCCTAGCTTGTTGGGAACACAAAGTTTCTTTTCAGTTGCAAACTCCAGTCCGTACATATATAAGGGGGGTTCTAGCTCCAAATGTTTTTCACAATGAAAACTGCAGGAACTTCAAACCGGCACTAGGAAATATCCTGAGAAACCAGAGTAAAAGTTTCTCCTGCAACCCGTTCCATTTGTGCAAGATGAACGAACGTTTCTCCATATGCTCAGTTCTGAGAGATAAGTGTGTGTGAAAGCCGTTCTTCACCTAGCTTGTTGTGAACACAATGATTCTTTTCAGATGCAAACACCAATCCATAAATATATATAGGGTGGTACTAACTCCAAATATGTTTTACAGTGAAAACTGCAGGAATTTCAAACCGGCACTAGGAAACATCCTGAGAAATCGGAGTAAAAATTTCTCCTTCAACCCGTTCCCTTTGTGCAAGATGAACGAAAGTCTATCCACATGCTCAGTTCTGAGAGATAATTGTGTGTGAAAGCCATTCTTCCCCTAGCTTGTTGGGAACACAAAGTTTCTTTTCAGTTGCAAACTCCAGTCCGTACATATATAAGGGGGGTTCTAGCTCCAAATGTTTTTCACAATGAAAACTGCAGGAACTTCAAACCGGAACTAGGAAATAGCCTGAGAAACCAGAATAAAAGTTTCTCCTGCAAGCCTTTCATTTGTGCTAGATGAACGAACGTCTCTCCACATGCACATTTCTGAGAGATAAGTGTGTGTGAAAGCCGTCCTTCACCTAAATTGTTGGGAACACAAAGTTTCTTTTCAGTTGCAAACTCCACTCCATACATATATATGGGGAGGTACTAGCTCCAACTCGTTTCCACAAGGAATACTGCAGGAACTTTAAACCTGCACTAGGAAACACCCTGAGAAACCAGAGTAAAAGTTTACCCTGCAACCCGTTCCTTTTGTGCTAGATGAACGAACGTCTCTCCATCTACTCATCTCTGAGAGATAAGTGTGTTAAAGCCGTCCTTCACATAGCTTGTTTGTTAACACAAAGTTTGTTTTAAGTTGCAATCTCCACTCCATACATATATATGGGGAGGTACTAGCTCCAGTTCGGTTTTACAGTGAAAACTGCAGGAACATCAAACCGGCACTAGGAAACATCCTGAGAAATCGGATTAAAAATTTCTCCTTCAACCCGTTCCCTTTGTGCTAGAAGAACGAACGTCTCTCACATGCTCATTTTGGAGAGATAAGTGTGTGTGAAAGCCTTCCTTCACCTAGCTTGTTGGGAACACAAAGTTTCTTTTCAGTAGCAAACTCCACTCCATACATATATATTGGGAGGTACTAGCTCCAACTCGGTTTCACAATGAAAACTGCAGGAACTTTAAGCCGGCACTAGGAAACAGCCTGAAAAACCAGAGTAAAAGTTTACCCTGAAACCCGTTCCCTTTGTGCTATAAGAACGAACGTCTCTCCACATGCTCAGTTCTGAGACATAAGTGTGTTTGAAAGCCGTCTTTCACCTAGCTTGTTTGTTAACACAAAGATTCTTTTAAGTTGCTATCTCCACTCCATACATATATATGGGGAGGTAATAGCTCCAACTCGGTTTTACAGTGAAAATTACAGGAACTTTAAACCGGCACTAGGAAAAAGCCTGAGAAATCAGAGTAATACTGTCTCCTGCAACCCGTTCTATTTGAGCAAGATGAACGAAGACCTCTCCACATACTCAGTTCTGAGAGATATGTGTGTGTGAAGGCCATCCTTCAACTAGCTTGTTGGGAACACAAAGTTTCCTTTCAGTAGCAAACACCACACCATTCATATATATGGGGAGGTACTAGCTCCAACTCGGTTTCACAGTGAAAACTGCAGGAACTTTAAAACGGCACTAGGAATCAGCTGAGAAACCACAGTAAAAGTTTACCCTGATACCCATTCTATTTGTGCTCTATGAACGAACGTATCTCCACATGCTCAGTTCTGAGACATAAGTGTGTGTGAAAGCCGTCCTTCACATAGCTTGTTTGTTAACACAAAGTTTCTTTTAAGTTGCAATCTCCACTCCATACATATATATGGGGAGGTACAAGCTCCAACTCGGTTTTAAAATGAAAACTACAGGAACATCAAACCGGCACTTGGAAACAGCCTGAGAAAACAGAGTAAAAATTTCTCCTGCAAACTGTTCCCTTTCTGCTAGATGAACGAACGTCTCTCCACTTGATCAGTTCTGAGAGATAATTGTGCGTGAATGCCGTCCTTCACATAGCTTTTTGGGAACACAAAATTTCTTTTCAGTTGCAAAATCCAATCCATAGATATATATGGGGAGGTACTACCTCCAAAACGGTTTCACAATGAAAACTGCAGGAACTTTATTCTGGCTCTAGGAAACAGCCTGAAAATCCAAAGTAAAAGTTTACCCTGCAACCCGTTCCCTTTGTGTTAGAAGAACGAACGTCTCTCACATGCTCATTTCGGAGAGATAAGTGTGTGTGAAAGCCTTCCTTCACCTAGCTTGTTGGGAACACAAAGTTTCTTTTCAGTTGCAAACTCCACTCCATACATATATATTGGGAGGTACTAGCTCCAACTCGGTTTCACAATGAAAACTGCAGGAACTTTAAGCCGGCACTAGGAAACAGCCTGAAAAACCAGAGTAAAAGTTTACCCTGAAACCCGTTCCCTTTGTGCTATAAGAACGAACGTCTCTCCACATGCTCAGTTCTGAGACATAAGTGTGTGTGAAAGCCGTCTTTCACCTAGCTTGTTTGTTAACACAAAGCTTCTTTTAAGTTGCTATCTCCACTCCATACATATATATGGGGAGGTACTAGCTCCAACTCGGTTTTACAGTGAAAATTGCAGGAACTTTAAACCGGCACTTGGAAAAAGCCTGAGAAAACAGAGTAATACTGTCTCATGTTACCCGTTCTCTTTGAGCAAGATGAAGGAAGATCTCTACACATACTCAGTTCTGAGGGATATGTGTGTTTGAAAGCCATCCTTCACCTAGCTTGTTGGGAAAACAAAGTTTCCTTTCAGTTGCAAACTCCACACCATTCATATATATGGGGAGGTACTAGCTCCAACTCGATTTCACAGTGAAAACTGCAGGAACTTTAAACCGGCACTAGGAATCAGCTGAGAAACCAGAGTAAATGTTTACCCTTCAACCCGTTCCCTTTGTTCTAGTTGAACGAACGTTTTTCCACATGCTCATTTCGGAGAGATAAGTGTGTGTGAAAGCCTTCCTTCACCTTGCTTGTTTGGAACACAAACTTTCTATTCAGTTGCAAACTCCACTCCATACATATATAAGAGGAGGTACAAGCTCCAACTCGGTTTTACAGTGAAAACTGCAGGAACGGCAAAGCGGCACTAGGAAAAAGCCTGAGAAACCAGAGTAAAAGTTTAACCTGATACCCGTTCCCTTTGTGCTATATGAACGAACGTCTCTCCACATGCTCAGTTCTGAGAGATAAGTGCGCCTGAATGCCGTCCTTCACCTAGCTTGTTGGGAACACAAAGTATATAATCACTTGCAAAACCCACTTCATATATATATATGGGGAGGTACTAGCTCCACCTCGGTTTCACAATGAAAACTGCAGGAACTTTAAACCGGCACTAGGAAACAGCCTGAGAAACCACAGTAATAGTTTACCCTACATACCATTCCCTTTGTGCTAGATGAACGAACGTCTCTCCACATGCTCAGTTCTGAGAGATAAGCGTTTGTGAAAGCCACTTTCACCTAGCTTGTTGGTAACACAATGTTTCTTTGTAGTTGCAACCTCCACTTCATACGTGTAAATGGTTAGGTACTAGCTCCTACTCGGTTTTACAGTGAAAACTGCAGGAACTTCAACCCGGCACTAGGAAACAGCATGAGAAACCGGAGTAAAAGTTTCTCCTGCAAACCTTTCCCTTTGTGCTAGATGAACGAAAGCCTCTCCACATACTCAGTTCTGAGAGATAAGTGTGCGTGAAAGCCGTTCTTCACCTAGCTTGTTGGGAACACAAAGTTTCCTTTCATTTGCAAAATACACTGTATACATATATATGGGGATGTACTAGCTCCAACTCGATTTTACAGTGAAAAGTGCAGGAACTTCAAACCGGAACTAGGAAACAGCCTGAGAACCCAGAGTAAAAGTTTCCCCTGTAACCCGTTCCCTTTGTGCAAGATGAACGAAAGTCTATCCACATGCTCAGTTCTGAGAGATAATTGTGTGTGAAAGCCATTCTTCCCCTAGCTTGTTGGGAACACAAAGTTTCTTTTCAGTTGCAAACTCCAGTCCGTACATATATAAGGGGGGTTCTAGCTCCAAATGTTTTTCACAATGAAAACTGCAGGAACTTCAAACCGGCACTAGGAAATATCCTGAGAAACCAGAGTAAAAGTTTCTCCTGCAACCCGTTCCATTTGTGCAAGATGAACGAACGTTTCTCCATATGCTCAGTTCTGAGAGATAAGTGTGTGTGAAAGCCGTTCTTCACCTAGCTTGTTGTGAACACAATGATTCTTTTCAGATGCAAACACCAATCCATAAATATATATAGGGTGGTACTAACTCCAAATATGTTTTACAGTGAAAACTGCAGGAATTTCAAACCGGCACTAGGAAACATCCTGAGAAATCGGAGTAAAAATTTCTCCTTCAACCCGTTCCCTTTGTGCAAGATGAACGAAAGTCTATCCACATGCTCAGTTCTGAGAGATAATTGTGTGTGAAAGCCATTCTTCCCCTAGCTTGTTGGGAACACAAAGTTTCTTTTCAGTTGCAAACTCCAGTCCGTACATATATAAGGGGGGTTCTAGCTCCAAATGTTTTTCACAATGAAAACTGCAGGAACTTCAAACCGGAACTAGGAAATAGCCTGAGAAACCAGAATAAAAGTTTCTCCTGCAAGCCTTTCATTTGTGCTAGATGAACGAACGTCTCTCCACATGCACATTTCTGAGAGATAAGTGTGTGTGAAAGCCGTCCTTCACCTAAATTGTTGGGAACACAAAGTTTCTTTTCAGTTGCAAACTCCACTCCATACATATATATGGGGAGGTACTAGCTCCAACTCGTTTCCACAAGGAATACTGCAGGAACTTTAAACCTGCACTAGGAAACACCCTGAGAAACCAGAGTAAAAGTTTACCCTGCAACCCGTTCCTTTTGTGCTAGATGAACGAACGTCTCTCCATCTACTCATCTCTGAGAGATAAGTGTGTTAAAGCCGTCCTTCACATAGCTTGTTTGTTAACACAAAGTTTGTTTTAAGTTGCAATCTCCACTCCATACATATATATGGGGAGGTACTAGCTCCAGTTCGGTTTTACAGTGAAAACTGCAGGAACATCAAACCGGCACTAGGAAACATACTGAGAAATCGGATTAAAAATTTCTCCTTCAACCCGTTCCCTTTGTGCTAGAAGAACGAACGTCTCTCACATGCTCATTTTGGAGAGATAAGTGTGTGTGAAAGCCTTCCTTCACCTAGCTTGTTGGGAACACAAAGTTTCTTTTCAGTAGCAAACTCCACTCCATACATATATATTGGGAGGTACTAGCTCCAACTCGGTTTCACAATGAAAACTGCAGGAACTTTAAGCCGGCACTAGGAAACAGCCTGAAAAACCAGAGTAAAAGTTTACCCTGAAACCCGTTCCCTTTGTGCTATAAGAACGAACGTCTCTCCACATGCTCAGTTCTGAGACATAAGTGTGTTTGAAAGCCGTCTTTCACCTAGCTTGTTTGTTAACACAAAGATTCTTTTAAGTTGCTATCTCCACTCCATACATATATATGGGGAGGTAATAGCTCCAACTCGGTTTTACAGTGAAAATTACAGGAACTTTAAACCGGCACTAGGAAAAAGCCTGAGAAATCAGAGTAATACTGTCTCCTGCAACCCGTTCTATTTGAGCAAGATGAACGAAGACCTCTCCACATACTCAGTTCTGAGAGATATGTGTGTGTGAAGGCCATCCTTCAACTAGCTTGTTGGGAACACAAAGTTTCCTTTCAGTAGCAAACACCACACCATTCATATATATGGGGAGGTACTAGCTCCAACTCGGTTTCACAGTGAAAACTGCAGGAACTTTAAAACGGCACTAGGAATCAGCTGAGAAACCACAGTAAAAGTTTACCCTGATACCCATTCTATTTGTGCTCTATGAACGAACGTATCTCCACATGCTCAGTTCTGAGACATAAGTGTGTGTGAAAGCCGTCCTTCACATAGCTTGTTTGTTAACACAAAGTTTCTTTTAAGTTGCAATCTCCACTCCATACATATATATGGGGAGGTACAAGCTCCAACTCGGTTTTAAAATGAAAACTACAGGAACATCAAACCGGCACTTGGAAACAGCCTGAGAAAACAGAGTAAAAATTTCTCCTGCAAACTGTTCCCTTTCTGCTAGATGAACGAACGTCTCTCCACTTGATCAGTTCTGAGAGATAATTGTGCGTGAATGCCGTCCTTCACATAGCTTTTTGGGAACACAAAATTTCTTTTCAGTTGCAAAATCCAATCCATAGATATATATGGGGAGGTACTACCTCCAAAACGGTTTCACAATGAAAACTGCAGGAACTTTATTCTGGCTCTAGGAAACAGCCTGAAAATCCAAAGTAAAAGTTTACCCTGCAACCCGTTCCCTTTGTGCTAGAAGAACGAACGTCTCTCACATGCTCATTTCGGAGAGATAAGTGTGTGTGAAAGCCTTCCTTCACCTAGCTTGTTGGGAACACAAAGTTTCTTTTCAGTTGCAAACTCCACTCCATACATATATATTGGGAGGTACTAGCTCCAACTCGGTTTCACAATGAAAACTGCAGGAACTTTAAGCCGGCACTAGGAAACAGCCTGAAAAACCAGAGTAAAAGTTTACCCTGAAACCCGTTCCCTTTGTGCTATAAGAACGAACGTCTCTCCACATGCTCAGTTCTGAGACATAAGTGTGTGTGAAAGCCGTCTTTCACCTAGCTTGTTTGTTAACACAAAGCTTCTTTTAAGTTGCTATCTCCACTCCATACATATATATGGGGAGGTACTAGCTCCAACTCGGTTTTACAGTGAAAATTGCAGGAACTTTAAACCGGCACTTGGAAAAAGCCTGAGAAAACAGAGTAATACTGTCTCATGTTACCCGTTCTCTTTGAGCAAGATGAAGGAAGATCTCTACACATACTCAGTTCTGAGGGATATGTGTGTTTGAAAGCCATCCTTCACCTAGCTTGTTGGGAAAACAAAGTTTCCTTTCAGTTGCAAACTCCACACCATTCATATATATGGGGAGGTACTAGCTCCAACTCGATTTCACAGTGAAAACTGCAGGAACTTTAAACCGGCACTAGGAATCAGCTGAGAAACCAGAGTAAATGTTTACCCTTCAACCCGTTCCCTTTGTTCTAGTTGAACGAACGTTTTTCCACATGCTCATTTCGGAGAGATAAGTGTGTGTGAAAGCCTTCCTTCACCTTGCTTGTTTGGAACACAAACTTTCTATTCAGTTGCAAACTCCACTCCATACATATATAAGAGGAGGTACAAGCTCCAACTCGGTTTTACAGTGAAAACTGCAGGAACGGCAAAGCGGCACTAGGAAAAAGCCTGAGAAACCAGAGTAAAAGTTTAACCTGATACCCGTTCCCTTTGTGCTATATGAACGAACGTCTCTCCACATGCTCAGTTCTGAGAGATAAGTGCGCCTGAATGCCGTCCTTCACCTAGCTTGTTGGGAACACAAAGTATATAATCACTTGCAAAACCCACTTCATATATATATATGGGGAGGTACTAGCTCCACCTCGGTTTCACAATGAAAACTGCAGGAACTTTAAACCGGCACTAGGAAACAGCCTGAGAAACCACAGTAATAGTTTACCCTACATACCATTCCCTTTGTGCTAGATGAACGAACGTCTCTCCACATGCTCAGTTCTGAGAGATAAGCGTTTGTGAAAGCCACTTTCACCTAGCTTGTTGGTAACACAATGTTTCTTTGTAGTTGCAACCTCCACTTCATACGTGTAAATGGTTAGGTACTAGCTCCTACTCGGTTTTACAGTGAAAACTGCAGGAACTTCAACCCGGCACTAGGAAACAGCATGAGAAACCGGAGTAAAAGTTTCTCCTGCAAACCTTTCCCTTTGTGCTAGATGAACGAAAGCCTCTCCACATACTCAGTTCTGAGAGATAAGTGTGCGTGAAAGCCGTTCTTCACCTAGCTTGTTGGGAACACAAAGTTTCCTTTCATTTGCAAAATACACTGTATACATATATATGGGGATGTACTAGCTCCAACTCGATTTTACAGTGAAAAGTGCAGGAACTTCAAACCGGAACTAGGAAACAGCCTGAGAACCCAGAGTAAAAGTTTCCCCTGTAACCCGTTCCCTTTGTGCAAGATGAACGAAAGTCTATCCACATGCTCAGTTCTGAGAGATAATTGTGTGTGAAAGCCATTCTTCCCCTAGCTTGTTGGGAACACAAAGTTTCTTTTCAGTTGCAAACTCCAGTCCGTACATATATAAGGGGGGTTCTAGCTCCAAATGTTTTTCACAATGAAAACTGCAGGAACTTCAAACCGGCACTAGGAAATATCCTGAGAAACCAGAGTAAAAGTTTCTCCTGCAACCCGTTCCATTTGTGCAAGATGAACGAACGTTTCTCCATATGCTCAGTTCTGAGAGATAAGTGTGTGTGAAAGCCGTTCTTCACCTAGCTTGTTGTGAACACAATGATTCTTTTCAGATGCAAACACCAATCCATAAATATATATAGGGTGGTACTAACTCCAAATATGTTTTACAGTGAAAACTGCAGGAATTTCAAACCGGCACTAGGAAACATCCTGAGAAATCGGAGTAAAAATTTCTCCTTCAACCCGTTCCCTTTGTGCAAGATGAACGAAAGTCTATCCACATGCTCAGTTCTGAGAGATAATTGTGTGTGAAAGCCATTCTTCCCCTAGCTTGTTGGGAACACAAAGTTTCTTTTCAGTTGCAAACTCCAGTCCGTACATATATAAGGGGGGTTCTAGCTCCAAATGTTTTTCACAATGAAAACTGCAGGAACTTCAAACCGGAACTAGGAAATAGCCTGAGAAACCAGAATAAAAGTTTCTCCTGCAAGCCTTTCATTTGTGCTAGATGAACGAACGTCTCTCCACATGCACATTTCTGAGAGATAAGTGTGTGTGAAAGCCGTCCTTCACCTAAATTGTTGGGAACACAAAGTTTCTTTTCAGTTGCAAACTCCACTCCATACATATATATGGGGAGGTACTAGCTCCAACTCGTTTCCACAAGGAATACTGCAGGAACTTTAAACCTGCACTAGGAAACACCCTGAGAAACCAGAGTAAAAGTTTACCCTGCAACCCGTTCCTTTTGTGCTAGATGAACGAACGTCTCTCCATCTACTCATCTCTGAGAGATAAGTGTGTTAAAGCCGTCCTTCACATAGCTTGTTTGTTAACACAAAGTTTGTTTTAAGTTGCAATCTCCACTCCATACATATATATGGGGAGGTACTAGCTCCAGTTCGGTTTTACAGTGAAAACTGCAGGAACATCAAACCGGCACTAGGAAACATACTGAGAAATCGGATTAAAAATTTCTCCTTCAACCCGTTCCCTTTGTGCTAGAAGAACGAACGTCTCTCACATGCTCATTTTGGAGAGATAAGTGTGTGTGAAAGCCTTCCTTCACCTAGCTTGTTGGGAACACAAAGTTTCTTTTCAGTAGCAAACTCCACTCCATACATATATATTGGGAGGTACTAGCTCCAACTCGGTTTCACAATGAAAACTGCAGGAACTTTAAGCCGGCACTAGGAAACAGCCTGAAAAACCAGAGTAAAAGTTTACCCTGAAACCCGTTCCCTTTGTGCTATAAGAACGAACGTCTCTCCACATGCTCAGTTCTGAGACATAAGTGTGTTTGAAAGCCGTCTTTCACCTAGCTTGTTTGTTAACACAAAGATTCTTTTAAGTTGCTATCTCCACTCCATACATATATATGGGGAGGTAATAGCTCCAACTCGGTTTTACAGTGAAAATTACAGGAACTTTAAACCGGCACTAGGAAAAAGCCTGAGAAATCAGAGTAATACTGTCTCCTGCAACCCGTTCTATTTGAGCAAGATGAACGAAGACCTCTCCACATACTCAGTTCTGAGAGATATGTGTGTGTGAAGGCCATCCTTCAACTAGCTTGTTGGGAACACAAAGTTTCCTTTCAGTAGCAAACACCACACCATTCATATATATGGGGAGGTACTAGCTCCAACTCGGTTTCACAGTGAAAACTGCAGGAACTTTAAAACGGCACTAGGAATCAGCTGAGAAACCACAGTAAAAGTTTACCCTGATACCCATTCTATTTGTGCTCTATGAACGAACGTATCTCCACATGCTCAGTTCTGAGACATAAGTGTGTGTGAAAGCCGTCCTTCACATAGCTTGTTTGTTAACACAAAGTTTCTTTTAAGTTGCAATCTCCACTCCATACATATATATGGGGAGGTACAAGCTCCAACTCGGTTTTAAAATGAAAACTACAGGAACATCAAACCGGCACTTGGAAACAGCCTGAGAAAACAGAGTAAAAATTTCTCCTGCAAACTGTTCCCTTTCTGCTAGATGAACGAACGTCTCTCCACTTGATCAGTTCTGAGAGATAATTGTGCGTGAATGCCGTCCTTCACATAGCTTTTTGGGAACACAAAATTTCTTTTCAGTTGCAAAATCCAATCCATAGATATATATGGGGAGGTACTACCTCCAAAACGGTTTCACAATGAAAACTGCAGGAACTTTATTCTGGCTCTAGGAAACAGCCTGAAAATCCAAAGTAAAAGTTTACCCTGCAACCCGTTCCCTTTGTGCTAGAAGAACGAACGTCTCTCACATGCTCATTTCGGAGAGATAAGTGTGTGTGAAAGCCTTCCTTCACCTAGCTTGTTGGGAACACAAAGTTTCTTTTCAGTTGCAAACTCCACTCCATACATATATATTGGGAGGTACTAGCTCCAACTCGGTTTCACAATGAAAACTGCAGGAACTTTAAGCCGGCACTAGGAAACAGCCTGAAAAACCAGAGTAAAAGTTTACCCTGAAACCCGTTCCCTTTGTGCTATAAGAACGAACGTCTCTCCACATGCTCAGTTCTGAGACATAAGTGTGTGTGAAAGCCGTCTTTCACCTAGCTTGTTTGTTAACACAAAGCTTCTTTTAAGTTGCTATCTCCACTCCATACATATATATGGGGAGGTACTAGCTCCAACTCGGTTTTACAGTGAAAATTGCAGGAACTTTAAACCGGCACTTGGAAAAAGCCTGAGAAAACAGAGTAATACTGTCTCATGTTACCCGTTCTCTTTGAGCAAGATGAAGGAAGATCTCTACACATACTCAGTTCTGAGGGATATGTGTGTTTGAAAGCCATCCTTCACCTAGCTTGTTGGGAAAACAAAGTTTCCTTTCAGTTGCAAACTCCACACCATTCATATATATGGGGAGGTACTAGCTCCAACTCGATTTCACAGTGAAAACTGCAGGAACTTTAAACCGGCACTAGGAATCAGCTGAGAAACCAGAGTAAATGTTTACCCTTCAACCCGTTCCCTTTGTTCTAGTTGAACGAACGTTTTTCCACATGCTCATTTCGGAGAGATAAGTGTGTGTGAAAGCCTTCCTTCACCTTGCTTGTTTGGAACACAAACTTTCTATTCAGTTGCAAACTCCACTCCATACATATATAAGAGGAGGTACAAGCTCCAACTCGGTTTTACAGTGAAAACTGCAGGAACGGCAAAGCGGCACTAGGAAAAAGCCTGAGAAACCAGAGTAAAAGTTTAACCTGATACCCGTTCCCTTTGTGCTATATGAACGAACGTCTCTCCACATGCTCAGTTCTGAGAGATAAGTGCGCCTGAATGCCGTCCTTCACCTAGCTTGTTGGGAACACAAAGTATATAATCACTTGCAAAACCCACTTCATATATATATATGGGGAGGTACTAGCTCCACCTCGGTTTCACAATGAAAACTGCAGGAACTTTAAACCGGCACTAGGAAACAGCCTGAGAAACCACAGTAATACTTTACCCTACATACCATTCCCTTTGTGCTAGATGAACGAACGTCTCTCCACATGCTCAGTTCTGAGAGATAAGCGTTTGTGAAAGCCACTTTCACCTAGCTTGTTGGTAACACAATGTTTCTTTGTAGTTGCAACCTCCACTTCATACGTGTAAATGGTTAGGTACTAGCTCCTACTCGGTTTTACAGTGAAAACTGCAGGAACTTCAACCCGGCACTAGGAAACAGCATGAGAAACCGGAGTAAAAGTTTCTCCTGCAAACCTTTCCCTTTGTGCTAGATGAACGAAAGCCTCTCCACATACTCAGTTCTGAGAGATAAGTGTGCGTGAAAGCCGTTCTTCACCTAGCTTGTTGGGAACACAAAGTTTCCTTTCATTTGCAAAATACACTGTATACATATATATGGGGATGTACTAGCTCCAACTCGATTTTACAGTGAAAAGTGCAGGAACTTCAAACCGGAACTAGGAAACAGCCTGAGAACCCAGAGTAAAACTTTCCCCTGTAACCCGTTCCCTTTGTGCAAGATGAACGAAAGTCTATCCACATGCTCAGTTCTGAGAGATAATTGTGTGTGAAAGCCATTCTTCCCCTAGCTTGTTGGGAACACAAAGTTTCTTTTCAGTTGCAAACTCCAGTCCGTACATATATAAGGGGGGTTCTAGCTCCAAATGTTTTTCACAATGAAAACTGCAGGAACTTCAAACCGGCACTAGGAAATATCCTGAGAAACCAGAGTAAAAGTTTCTCCTGCAACCCGTTCCATTTGTGCAAGATGAACGAACGTTTCTCCATATGCTCAGTTCTGAGAGATAAGTGTGTGTGAAAGCCGTTCTTCACCTAGCTTGTTGTGAACACAATGATTCTTTTCAGATGCAAACACCAATCCATAAATATATATAGGGTGGTACTAACTCCAAATATGTTTTACAGTGAAAACTGCAGGAATTTCAAACCGGCACTAGGAAACATCCTGAGAAATCGGAGTAAAAATTTCTCCTTCAACCCGTTCCCTTTGTGCAAGATGAACGAAAGTCTATCCACATGCTCAGTTCTGAGAGATAATTGTGTGTGAAAGCCATTCTTCCCCTAGCTTGTTGGGAACACAAAGTTTCTTTTCAGTTGCAAACTCCAGTCCGTACATATATAAGGGGGGTTCTAGCTCCAACTGTTTTTCACAATGAAAACTGCAGGAACTTCAAACCGGAACTAGGAAATAGCCTGAGAAACCAGAATAAAAGTTTCTCCTGCAAGCCTTTCATTTGTGCTAGATGAACGAACGTCTCTCCACATGCACATTTCTGAGAGATAAGTGTGTGTGAAAGCCGTCCTTCACCTAAATTGTTGGGAACACAAAGTTTCTTTTCAGTTGCAAACTCCACTCCATACATATATATGGGGAGGTACTAGCTCCAACTCGTTTCCACAAGGAAAACTGCAGGAACTTTAAACCTGCACTAGGAAACACCCTGAGAAACCAGAGTAAAAGTTTACCCTGCAACCCGTTCCTTTTGTGCTAGATGAACGAACGTCTCTCCATCTACTCATCTCTGAGAGATAAGTGTGTTAAAGCCGTCCTTCACATAGCTTGTTTGTTAACACAAAGTTTGTTTTAAGTTGCAATCTCCACTCCATACATATATATGGGGAGGTACTAGCTCCAGTTCGGTTTTACAGTGAAAACTGCAGGAACATCAAACCGGCACTAGGAAACATCCTGAGAAATCGGATTAAAAATTTCTCCTTCAACCCGTTCCCTTTGTGCTAGAAGAACGAACGTCTCTCACATGCTCATTTTGGAGAGATAAGTGTGTGTGAAAGCCTTCCTTCACCTAGCTTGTTGGGAACACAAAGTTTCTTTTCAGTAGCAAACTCCACTCCATACATATATATTGGGAGGTACTAGCTCCAACTCGGTTTCACAATGAAAACTGCAGGAACTTTAAGCCGGCACTAGGAAACAGCCTGAAAAACCAGAGTAAAAGTTTACCCTGAAACCCGTTCCCTTTGTGCTATAAGAACGAACGTCTCTCCACATGCTCAGTTCTGAGACATAAGTGTGTTTGAAAGCCGTCTTTCACCTAGATTGTTTGTTAACACAAAGATTCTTTTAAGTTGCTATCTCCACTCCATACATATATATGGGGAGGTAATAGCTCCAACTCGGTTTTACAGTGAAAATTACAGGAACTTTAAACCGGCACTAGGAAAAAGCCTGAGAAATCAGAGTAATACTGTCTCCTGCAACCCGTTCTATTTGAGCAAGATGAACGAAGACCTCTCCACATACTCAGTTCTGAGAGATATGTGTGTGTGAAGGCCATCCTTCAACTAGCTTGTTGGGAACACAAAGTTTCCTTTCAGTAGCAAACACCACACCATTCATATATATGGGGAGGTACTAGCTCCAACTCGGTTTCACAGTGAAAACTGCAGGAACTTTAAAACGGCACTAGGAATCAGCTGAGAAACCACAGTAAAAGTTTACCCTGATACCCATTCTATTTGTGCTCTATGAACGAACGTATCTCCACATGCTCAGTTCTGAGACATAAGTGTGTGTGAAAGCCGTCCTTCACATAGCTTGTTTGTTAACACAAAGTTTCTTTTAAGTTGCAATCTCCACTCCATACATATATATGGGGAGGTACAAGCTCCAACTCGGTTTTAAAATGAAAACTACAGGAACATCAAACCGGCACTTGGAAACAGCCTGAGAAAACAGAGTAAAAATTTCTCCTGCAAACTGTTCCCTTTCTGCTAGATGAACGAACGTCTCTCCACTTGATCAGTTCTGAGAGATAATTGTGCGTGAATGCCGTCCTTCACATAGCTTTTTGGGAACACAAAATTTTTTTTCAGTTGCAAAATCCAATCCATAGATATATATGGGTAGGTACTACCTCCAAAACGGTTTCACAATGAAAACTGCAGGAACTTTATTCTGGCTCTAGGAAACAGCCTGAAAATCCAAAGTAAAAGTTTACCCTGCAACCCGTTCCCTTTGTGCTAGAAGAACGAACGTCTCTCACATGCTCATTTCGGAGAGATAAGTGTGTGTGAAAGCCTTCCTTCACCTAGCTTGTTGGGAACACAAAGTTTCTTTTCAGTTGCAAACTCCACTCCATACATATATATTGGGAGGTACTAGCTCCAACTCGGTTTCACAATGAAAACTGCAGGAACTTTAAGCCGGCACTTGGAAAAAGCCTGAGAAAACAGAGTAATACTGTCTCCTGCAACCCGTTCTATTTGAGCAAGATGAACGAAGATCTCTACACATACTCAGTTCTGAGGGATATGTGTGTTTGAAAGCCATCCTTCACCTAGCTTGTTGGGAAAACAAAGTTTCCTTTCAGTTGCAAACTACACACCATTCATATATATGGGGAGGTACTAGCTCCAAATCGATTTCACAGTGAAAACTGCAGGAACTTTAAAACGGCACTAGGAATCAGCTGAGAAACCAGAGTAAATGTTTACCCTTCAACCCGTTCCCTTTGTTCTAGTTGAACGAACGTTTTTCCACATGCTCATTTCGGAGAGATAAGTGTGTGTGAAAGCCTTCCTTCACCTTGCTTGTTTGGAACACAAACTTTCTTTTCAGTTGCAAACTCCACTCCATACATATATAAGAGGAGGTACAAGCTCCAACTCGGTTTTACAGTGAAAACTGCAGGAACGGCAAACTGGCACTAGGAAAAAGCCTGAGAAACCAGAGTAAAAGTTTAACCTGATACCCGTTCCATTTGTGCTATATGAACGAACGTCTCTCCACATGCTCAGTTCTGAGAGATAAGTGCGCCTGAATGCCGTCCTTCTCCTAGCTTGTTGGGAACACAAAGTATATAATCACTTGCAAAACCCACTTCATATATATATATGGGGAGGTACTAGCTCCAACTCGGTTTCACAATGAAAACTGCAGGAACTTTAAACCGGCACTAGGAAACATCCTGAGAAACCACAGTAATAGTTTACCCTACATACTATTCCCTTTGTGCTAGATGAACGAACGTCTCTCCACATGCTCAGTTCTGAGAGATAAGCGTTTGTGAAAGCCGCTTTCACCTAGCTTGTTGGTAACACAATGTTTCTTTGTAGTTGCAACCTCCACTTCATACGTGTAAATGGTTAGGTACTAGCTCCTACTCGGTTTTACAGTGAAAACTGCAGGAACTTCAACCCGGCACTAGGAAACAGCATGAGAAACCGGAGTAAAAGTTTCTCCTGCAAACCTTTCCCTTTGTGCTAGATGAACGAAAGCCTCTCCACATACTCAGTTCTGAGAGATAAGTGTGCGTGAAAGCCGTTCTTCACCTAGCTTGTTGGGAACACAAAGTTTCCTTTCATTTGCAAAATACACTGTATACATATATATGGGGATGTACTAGCTCCAACTCGATTTTACAGTGAAAAGTGCAGGAAATTCAAACCGGAACTAGGAAACAGCCTGAGAACCCAGAGTAAAAGTTTCCCCTGTAACCCGTTCCCTTTGTGCAAGATGAACGAAAGTCTATCCACATGCTCAGTTCTGAGAGATAATTGTGTGTGAAAGCCATTCTTCCCCTAGCTTGTTGGGAACACAAAGTTTCTTTTCAGTTGCAAACTCCAGTCCTTACATATATAAGGGGGGTTCTAGCTCCAACTGTTTTTCACAATGAAAACTGCAGGAAATTCAAACCGGCACTAGGAAATATCCTGAGAAACCAGAATAAAAGTTTCTCCTGCAAGCCTTTCATTTGTGCTAGATGAACGAACGTCTCTCCACATGCACATTTCTTAGAGATAAGTGTGTGTGAAAGCCGTCCTTCAACTAGCTTGTTGGGAACACAAAGTTTCTTTTCAGTAGCAAACTCCACTCCATACATATATATGGGGAGGTACTAGCTCCAACTCGTTTCCACAACGAAAACTGCAGGAACTTTAAACCGGCACTAGGAAACACCCTGAGAAACCAGAGTAAAAGTTTACCCTGCAACCCTTTCCTTTTGTGCTAGATGAACGAACGTCTCTCCACCTACACATCTCTGAGAGATAAGTGTGTTAAAGCCGTCCTTCACATAGCTTGTTTGTTAACACAAAGTTTGTTTTAAGTTGCAATCTCCACTCCATAAATATATATGGGGAGGTACTAGCTCTAGTTCGGTTTTACAGTGAAAACTGCAGGAACATCAAACCGGCACTAGGAAACATCCTGAGAAACCGGAGTAAAAATTTCTCCTTCAACCCGTTCCCTTTGTGCTAGATGAGCGAACGTCTATCCACGTACTCAGTTCTGAGAGATAAGTGTGTGTGAAAGCCGTCCTTCAACTATCTTTTTGGGATTACAAAGTTTCTTTTCAGATGCAAACACCAATCCATAAATATATATAGGGTGGTTCTAATTCCAAATATTTTTTACAGTGAAAACTGCAGGAATTTCAAACCGGCACTAGGAAGCAGCCTGACAAACCAGAGTAAAATTTCACCTGCAACCCGTTCCCTTTGTGCTAGATGAGCGAACGTCTCTCCACATGCTCAGTTCTGAGAGATAAGCGTGTGTGAAAGTTGTCCTTCACCTAGCTTGTTGGGAACACAAAGTTTCTTTTCAGTTGCAAACTCCACTCCATATATATATATGGGGAGGTACTAGTTCCAATCGATTTTACAGTGAAAACTGCAGGAACTTCAAACCGGCACTAGGAAATATCCTGAGAAACCAGAGTAAAAGTTTCTCCTGCAACCTGTTCCATTTGTGCAAGATGAACGAACGTTTCTCCATATGCTCAGTTCTGAGAGATAAGTGTGTGTGAAAGCCGTTCTTCACCTAGCTTGTTGTGAACACAATGATTCTTTTCAGATGCAAACACCAATCCATAAATATATATAGGGTGGTACTAACTCCAAATATGTTTTACACTGAAAACTGCAGGAATTTCAAACTGGCACTAGGAAACAGACTGAGAAACCAGAGTGAAAGTTTCTACTGCAACCCGTTCCCTTTGTGCTAGATGAATGAACGACTCTCCACATGCTCATTTCTGAGCGATAAGTGTGTGTGAAAGCCGTCCTACAACTAGCTTGTTGGGAACACAAAGTTTCTTTTCAGTTGCAAAATTCACTCCATACATATATAATGGGAGGTACTAGCTTCAACTCGGTTTTACAGAGAAAATTGCAGGAACTTCAAACCAGCACTAGGAAACAGCCCGAGAAACCAGAATAAAAGTTTCTTCTGCAACCCGTTCTATTTGTGCTAGATGAACGAACATCTCTCCAGATGCTCAGTTATGAGAAATAAGTGTGTGTGAAAGCCGTCCTTCACCTAGCTTTTTATTAACACAAAGATTCTTTTAAGTTGCAATCTCCACTCCATACATATATATGGGGAAGTACTAGCTCCAACTCGGTTTTACAGTGAAAACTGCAGGAACTTCAAACCGGAACTAGGAAACAGCCTGAGAACCCAGAGTAAAAGTTTCCCCTGTAACCCGTTCCCTTTGTGCAAGATGAATGAAAGTCTATCCACATGCTCAGTTCTGAGAGATAATTGTGTGTGAAAGCCATTCTTCCCCTAGCTTGTTGGGAACACAAAGTTTCTTTTCAGTTGCAAACTCCAGTCCGTACATATATAAGGGGGGTTCTAGCTCCAACTGTTTTTCACAATGAAAACTGCAGGAACTTCAAACCGGAACTAGGAAATAACCTGAGAAACCAGAGTAAAAGTTTACCCTGCAACCCGTTCCTTTTGTGCTAGATGAACGAACGTCTCTCCACCTACTGATCTCTGAGAGATAAGTGTGTTACAGCCGTCCTTCACATAGCTTGTTTGTTAACACAAAGTTTGTTTTAAGTTGCAATCTCCACTCCATACATATATATGGGGAGGTACTAGCTCCAGTTCGGTTTTACAGTGAAAACTGCAGGAACATCAAACCGGCACTAGGAAACATCCTGAGAAATCGGAGTAAAAATTTCTCCTTCAACCCGTTCCCTTTGTGCTAGATGAGCGAACGTCTATCCACGTACTCAGTTCTGAGAGATAAGTGTGTGTGAAAGCCGTCCTTCAACTAGCTTGTTTGGAATAGAAAGATTCTTTTCAGATGCAAACATCAATCCATATATATATATAGGGATGTACTACCTCCAAATATTTTTTAAAGGGAAAACTGCAGGATATTCAACCGGCACTAGGAAACAGACTGAGAAACAGGAGTAAAAATTTCTACTGCAAACTGTTCACTTTGGCTAGAAGAACGAACGTCTCTCCACATAATCAGTTCTGAGAGATAAGTGTGTGTTAAAGCCGTACTTCATCTTGCTTGTTTCTTAACACAAAGTTTCTTTTAAGTTGCTATCTCCACTGCATACATATATATGGGGAGGTACTAGCCCCAACTCGGTTTTACAGTGAAAACTGCAGGAACTTCAAACCGGCACTAGGAAACAGCCTGAGAAACCGGAGTAAAAATTTCTCCTGCAACCTGTTCCCTTTGTGCTTGATGAACGAACATCTATCCACATACACAGTTCTGAGAGATAAGTGTGCGTGAATACCGTCTTTCATCTAGCTTGTTGAGAACACAAAGTTTCCTTTAAGTTGCAAACATCACACCATACATATATGTGGGGAGGTACTAGCTCCAACTCGGTTTTACACTGACAACTGCAGAAACTTCAAACCGGTTCTAGGAAACAGCCTGAGTAAAAAGAGTAAAAGTTTCACCTGCAACCCTTTCCCTTTGTGCTAGATGAACGAACGTCTCTCCACATGCTCAGTTCTCAGAGATAAGCATTTGTGAAAGCCGCTTTCACCTAGCTTGTTGGTAACACAAAGTTTCTTTGTAGTTGCAATCTCCACTTCATATGTGTAAATGGTTAGGTACTAGCTCCTACTCGGTTTTACAGTGAAAACTGAAGGAACTTCAACCCGGCACTATTAAACAGCATGAGAAACCGGAGTAAAAGTTTCTCCTGCAAACCTTTCCCTTTGTACTAGATGAACGAACGTCTCTCCACATGCTCAGTTCTGAGAGATAAGTGTGCGTGAAAGCCGTTCTTCACCTAGCTTGTTGGGAACACAAAGTTTCCTTTCAGTTGCAAAATTCACTCTATACATATATAAGGGGGGTTCTAATTCCAACTGTTTTTCACAATGAAAACTGCAGGAACTTCAAACCGGCACTAGGAAACAGCCTGAGAAATCAGAGAAAAAGTTTACCCTGCAACCCGTTCCTTTTGTGCTAAATGAACGAACGTCCCTCAACCTACTCAGTTCTGAGAGATGTGTGTGTGAAAGCCGTCCTTCACCTAGCTTGTTTGTTAACACAAAGTTTCTTTTAAGTTGCAATCTCCACTCCATACATATATATGGTGAGGTACTAGCTCCAACTCGGTTTTACAGTGAAAAATGCAGGAACATCAAACCGGCACTAGGAAACATCCTGAGAAACCGGAGTAATAATTTCTCCTTCAACCCGTTCCCTTTGTGCTAGATGAGCGAACGTCTATCCACATACTCAGTTCTGAGAGATAAGTCTGTGTGAAAGCCTTCCTTCACCTAGCTTGTTGGGAACACAAAGATTCTTTTCAGATGCAAACACCAATCCATATATATATATATATATAGGGTGGTACTAACTCCAAATATGTTTTACAGTGAAAACGGCAGGAATTTCAAATCGGCACTAGGAAATAGCCTGAGAAACCAGAATAAAAGTTTCTCCTGCAAGCCTTTCCTTTGTGCTAGATGAACGAACGTCTCTCCACATGCACATTTCTTAGAGATAAGTGTGTGTGAAAGCCGTCCTTCACCTAGCTTGTTGGGAACACAAAGTTTCTTTTCAGTAGCAAACTCCACTCCATACATATATATGGGGAGGTACTAGCACCAACTCGTTTTCACAACGAAAACTGCAGGAACTTTAAACCGGCACTAGGAAACACCCTGAGAAACCAGAGTAAAAGTTTACCCTGCAACCCTTTCCTTTTGTGCTAGATGAACGAACGTCTCTCCACCTACACATCTCTGAGAGATAAGTGTGTTAAAGCCGTCCTTCACATAGCTTGTTTGTTAACACAAAGTTTGTTTTAAGTTGCAATCTCCACTCCATAAATATATATGGGGAGGTACTAGCTCCAGTTCGGTTTTACAGTGAAAACTGCAGGAACATCAAACCGGCACTAGGAAACATCCTGAGAAACCGGAGTAAAAATTTCTCCTTCAACCCGTTCCCTTTGTGCTAGATGAGCGAACGTCTATCCACGTACTCAGTTCTGAGAGATAAGTGTGTGTGAAAGCCCTCCTTCAACTAGCTTGTTGGGATTACAAAGTTTCTTTTCAGATGCAAACACGAATCCATAAATATATATAGGGTGGTTCTAACTCCAAATATTTTTACAGTGAAAACTGCAGGAATTTCAAAAAGGCACTAAGAAGCAGCCTGACAAACCAGAGTAAAATTTCACCTGCAACCCGTTCCCTTTGTGCTATATGAACGAACGTCTCTCCACATGCTCAGTTCTGAGAGATAAGTGCGCCTGAATGCCGTACTTCACCAAGCTTGTTGGGAACACAAAGTATATAATCACTTGCAAAACCCACTTCATATATATATATGGGGAGGTATTAGCTCCAACTCGGTTTCACAATGAAAACTGCAGGAACTTTAAACCGGCACTAGGAAACAGCCTGAGAAACCACAGTAATAGTTTACCCTGCATACCATTCCCTTTGTGCTAGATGAACGAATGTCTCTCCACATGCTCAGTTCTGAGAGATAAGCGTTTGTGAAAGCCGCTTTCACCTAGCTTGTTGGTAACACAATGTTTCTTTGTAGTTGCAACCTCCACTTCATACGTGTAAATGGTTAGGTACTAGCTCCTACTCGGTTTTACAGTGAAAACTGAAGGAACTTCAACCCGGCACTATTAAACAGCATGAGAAACCGGAGTAAAAGTTTCTCCTGCAAACCTTTCCCTTTGTACTAGATGAACGAACGTCTCTCCACATGCTCAGTTCTGAGAGATAAGTGTGCGTGAAAGCCGTTCTTCACCTAGCTTGTTGGGAACACAAAGTTTCCTTTCAGTTGCAAAATTCACTCTATACATATATAAGGGGGGTTCTAATTCCAACTGTTTTTCACAATGAAAACTGCAGGAACTTCAAACCGGCACTAGGAAACAGCCTGAGAAACCAGAGAAAAAGTTTACCCTGCAACCCGTTCCTTTTGTGCTAAATGAACGAATGTCCCTCAACCTACTCAGTTCTGAGAGATGTGTGTGTGAAAGCCGTCCTTCACCTAGCTTGTTTGTTAACACAAAGTTTCTTTTAAGTTGCAATCTCCACTCCATACATATATATGGTGAGGTACTAGCTCCAACTCGGTTTTACAGTGAAAAATGCAGGAACATCAAACCGGCACTAGGAAACATCCTGAGAAACCGGAGTAATAATTTCTCCTTCAACCCGTTCCCTTTGTGCTAGATGAGCGAACGTCTATCCACATACTCAGTTTTGAGAGATAAGTCTGTGTGAAAGCCTTCCTTCACCTAGCTTGTTGGGAACACAAAGATTCTTTTCAGATGCAAACACCAATCCATATATATATATATATATATAGGGTGGTTCTAACTCCAAATATTTTTTACAGTGAAAACTGCAGGAATTTCAAACCGGCACTAGGAAGCAGCCTGACAAACCAGAGTAAAATTTCACCTGCAACCCGTTCCCTTTGTGCTAGATGAGCGAACGTCTCTCCACATGCTCAGTTCTGAGAGATAAGCGTGTGTGAATGTTGTCCTTCACCTAGCTTGTTGGGAACACAAAGTTTCTTTTCAGTTGCAAACTCCACTCCATATATATATATGGGGAGGTACTAGTTCCAATCGATTTTACAGTGAAAACTGCAGGAACTTCAAACCGGCACTAGGAAATATCCTGAGAAACCAGAGTAAAAGTTTCTCCTGCAACCTGTTCCATTTGTGCAAGATGAACGAACGTTTCTCCATATGCTCAGTTCCGAGAGATAAGTGTGTGTGAAAGCCGTTCTTCACCTAGCTTGTTGTGAACACAATGATTCTTTTCAGATGCAAACACCAATCCATAAATATATATAGGGTGGTACTAACTCCAAATATGTTTTACACTGAAAACTGCAGGAATTTCAAACTGGCACTAGGAAACAGACTGAGAAACCAGAGTGAAAGTTTCTACTGCAACCCGTTCCCTTTGTGCTAGATGAATGAACGACTCTCCACATGCTCATTTCTGAGCGATAAGTGTGTGTGAAAGCCGTCCTACAACTAGCTTGTTGGGAACACAAAGTTTCTTTTCAGTTGCAAAATTCACTCCATACATATATAATGGGAGGTACTAGCTTCAACTCGGTTTTACAGAGAAAATTGCAGGAACTTCAAACCAGCACTAGGAAACAGCCCGAGAAACCAGAATAAAAGTTTCTTCTGCAACCCTTTCTATTTGTGCTAGATGAACGAACATCTCTCCAGATGCTCAGTTATGAGAAATAAGTGTGTGTGAAAGCCGTCCTTCACTTAGCTTTTTATTAACACAAAGATTCTTTTAAGTTGCAATCTCCACTCCATACATATATATGGGGAAGTACTAGCTCCAACTCGGTTTTACAGTGAAAACTGCAGGAAATTCAAACCGGCACTAGGAAACAGCCTGAGAAACCGGAGAAAAAATTTCTCCTGCAAACCGTTCCTTTTGTGCTTGATGAACGAACATCTATCCACATACACAGTTCTGAGAGATAAGTGTGCGTGAATGCCTTCCTTCCCCTAGCTTGTTGGGAACACAAAGTTTCCTTTAAGTTGCAAATATCACACCATACATATATATGGGGAGGTACTAGATCCAACTCGGTTTTACACTGACAAATGCAGGAAATTCAAACCGGTACTAGGAAACAGCCTGAGAAAAAAGAGTAAAAGTTTCACCTGCAAACCGTTCTCTTTGTGCTAGATGAACGAACGTCTCTCCACATGCTTATTTCGGAGAGATTATTGTGTGTGAAAACCGTCCTTCACCTAGCTTCTTGCGAACAGAAAGTTTCTTTTCAGTAGCAAACTCCACTCCATACATATATATGGGGAGGTACTAGCACCAACTCGGTTTTACAGTGAAAAATGCAGGATCTTCAAACCAGCATTAGGAAACAGCCAGAGAAACCAGAGTAAAACTTTCCCCTGCAAACAGTTTACTTTGCCATAGATGAAAGTACGTCTCTCCACATGCTCAGTTCGGAGAGATAAGTGTGTGTGAAAGCCGTCCTTCACCTAGCTTATTGGGAATACAAAGCTTCCTTTCAGTTGCAAACTACACACCATACATACATATGGGGAGGTAGTAGCTCCACTCGATTTTACAGTGAAAACTGCAGGAAATTTAAACCGGCACTAGGAATCAGCTGAGAAACCAGAGTAAATGTTTGCCCTTCAACCCGTTCCCTTTGTTCTAGATGAACGAAAGTTTTTCCACATGTTTTTTCGGAGAGATAAGTGTGTGTGAAAGCCTTCCTTCACCTTGCTTGTTTGGAACACAAACTTTCTTTTCAGTTGCAAACTCCACTCCATACATATATAAGAGGAGGTACAAGCTCCAACTCGGTTTTACAGTGAAAACTGCAGGAACGGCAAACCGGCACTAGGAAAAAGCCTGAGAAACCAGAGTAAAAGTTTAACCTGATACCCGTTCCCTTTGTGCTATATGAACGAACGTCTCTCCACATGCTCAGTTCTGAGAGATAAGTGCGCCTGAATGCCGTACTTCACCAAGCTTGTTGGGAACACAAAGTATATAATCACTTGCAAAACCCACTTCATATATATATATGGGGAGGTAGTAGCTCCAACTCGGTTTCACAATGAAAACTGCAGGAACTTTAAACCGGCACTAGGAAACAGCCTGAGAAACCACAGTAATAGTTTACCCTGCATACCATTCCCTTTGTGCTAGATGAACGAATGTCTCTCCACATGCTCAGTTCTGAGAGATAAGCGTTTGTGAAAGCCGCTTTCACCTAGCTTGTTGGTAACACAATGTTTCTTTGTAGTTGCAACCTCCACTTCATACGTGTAAATGGTTAGGTACTAGCTCCTACTCGGTTTTACAGTGAAAACTGCAGGAACTTCAACCCGGCACTAGGAAACAGCATGAGAAACCGGAGTAAAAGTTTCTCCTGCAAACCTTTCCCTTTGTGCTAGATGAACGAAAGCCTCTCCACATACTCAGTTCTGAGAGATAAGTGTGCGTGAAAGCCGTTCTTCACCTAGCTTGTTGGGAACACAAAGTTTCCTTTCATTTGCAAAATACACTGTATACATATATATGGGGATGTACTAGCTCCAACTCGATTTTACAGTGAAAAGTGCAGGGACTTCAAACCGGAACTAGGAAAGAGCCTGAGAACCCAGAGTAAAAGTTTCCCCTGTAACCCGTTCCCTTTGTGCAAGATGAACGAAAGTCTATCCACATGCTCAGTTCTGAGAGATAATTGTGTGTGAAAGCCATTCTTCCCCTAGCTTGTTGGGAACACAAAGTTCTTTTCAGTTGCAAACTCCAGTCCGTACATATATAAGGGGGGTTCTAGCTCCAACTGTTTTTCACAATGAAAACTGCAGGAACTTCAAACCGGAACTAGGAAATAACCTGAGAAACCATAGTAAAAGTTTACCCTGCAACCCGTTCCTTTTGTGCTAGATGAACGAACGTCTCTCCACCTACTGATCTCTGAGAGATAAGTGTGTTACAGCCGTCCTTCACATAGCTTGTTTGTTAACACAAAGTTTGTTTTAAGTTGCAATCTCCACTCCATACATATATATGGGGAGGTACTAGCTCCAGTTCGGTTTTACAGTGAAAACTGCAGGAACATCAAACCGGCACTAGGAAACATCCTGAGAAATCGGAGTAAAAATTTCTCCTTCAACCCGTTCCCTTTGTGCTAGATGAGCGAACGTCTATCCACGTACTCAGTTCTGAGAGATAAGTGTGTGTGAAAGCCGTCCTTCAACTAGCTTGTTTGGAATAGAAAGATTCTTTTCAGATGCAAACATCAATCCATATATATATATAGGGAGGTACTACCTCCAAATATTTTTTACAGGGAAAACTGCAGGATATTCAACCGGCACTAGGAAACAGACTGAGAAACAGGAGTAAAAATTTCTCCTGCAAACTGTTCACTTTGGCTAGAAGAACGAACGTCTCTCCACATAATCAGTTCTGAGAGATAAGTGTGTGTTAAAGCCGTACTTCATCTTGCTTGTTTCTTAACACAAAGTTTCTTTTAAGTTGCTATCTCCACTGCATACATATATATGGGGAGGTACTAGCCCCAACTCGGTTTTACAGTGAAAACTGCAGGAACTTCAAACCGGCACTAGGAAACAGCCTGAGAAACCGGAGTAAAAATTTCTCCTGCAACCTGTTCCCTTTGTGCTTGATGAACGAACATCTATCCACATACACAGTTCTGAGAGATAAGTGTGCGTGAATACCGTCTTTCATCTAGCTTGTTGAGAACACAAAGTTTCCTTTAAGTTGCAAACATCACACCATACATATATGTGGGGAGGTACTAGCTCCAACTCGGTTTTACACTGACAACTGCAGAAACTTCAAACCGGTACTAGGAAACAGCCTGAGTAAAAAGAGTAAAAGTTTCACCTGCAACCCTTTCCCTTTGTGCTAGATGAACGAACGTCTCTCCACATGCTCAGTTCTCAGAGATAAGCATTTGTGAAAGCCGCTTTCACCTAGCTTGTTGGTAACACAAAGTTTCTTTGTAGTTGCAATCTCCACTTCATACGTGTAAATGGTTAGGTACTAGCTCCTACTCGGTTTTACAGTGAAAACTGAAGGAACTTCAACCCGGCACTATTAAACAGCATGAGAAACCGGAGTAAAAGTTTCTCCTGCAAACCTTTCCCTTTGTACTAGATGAACGAACGTCTCTCCACATGCTCAGTTCTGAGAGATAAGTGTGCGTGAAAGCCGTTCTTCACCTAGCTTGTTGGGAACACAAAGTTTCCTTTCAGTTGCAAAATTCACTCTATACATATATAAGGGGGGTTCTAATTCCAACTGTTTTTCACAATGAAAACTGCAGGAACTTCAAACCGGCACTAGGAAACAGCCTGAGAAATCAGAGAAAAAGTTTACCCTGCAACCCGTTCCTTTTGTGCTAAATGAACGAACGTCCCTCAACCTACTCAGTTCTGAGAGATGTGTGTGTGAAAGCCGTCCTTCACCTAGCTTGTTTGTTAACACAAAGTTTCTTTTAAGTTGCAATCTCCACTCCATACATATATATGGTGAGGTACTAGCTCCAACTCGGTTTTACAGTGAAAAATGCAGGAACATCAAACCGGCACTAGGAAACATCCTGAGAAATCGGAGTAAAAATTTCTCCTTCAACCCGTTCCCTTTGTGCTAGATGAGCGAACGTCTATCCACGTACTCAGTTCTGAGAGATAAGTGTGTGTGAAAGCCGTCCTTCACCTAAATTGTTGGGAACACAAAGTTTCTTTTCAGTTGCAAACTCCACTCCATACATATATATGGGGAGGTACTAGCTCCAACTCGTTTTCACAAGGAAAACTGCAGGAACTTTAAACCGGCACTAGGAAACACCCTGAGAAACCAGAGTAAAAGTTTACCCTGCAACCCGTTCCTTTTGTGCTAGATGAACGAACGTCTCTCCACCTACTCATCTCTGAGAGATAAGTGTGTTAAAGCCGTCCTTCACATAGCTTGTTTGTTAACACAAAGTTTGTTTTAAGTTGCAATCTCCACTCCATACATATATATGGGGAGGTACTAGCTCCAGTTCGGTTTTACAGTGAAAACTGCAGGAACATCAAACCGGCACTAGGAAACATCCTGAGAAATCGGAGTAAAAATTTCTCCTTCAACCCGTTCCCTTTGTGCTAGATGAGCGAACGTCTATCCACGTACTCAGTTCTGAGAGATAAGTGTGTGTGAAAGCCGTCCTTCAACTAGCTTGTTTGGAATAGAAAGATTCTTTTCAGATGCAAACATCAATCCATATATATATATAGGGAGGTACTACCTCCAAATATTTTTTACAGGGAAAACTGCAGGATATTCAACCGGCACTAGGGAACAGACTGAGAAACAGGAGTAAAAATTTCTCCTGCAAACTGTTCACTTTGGCTAGATAAACGAACATCTCTCCACATAATCAGTTCTGAGAGATAAGTGTGTGTTAAAGCCGTACTTCATCTTGCTTGTTTCTTAACACAAAGTTTCTTTTAAGTTGCTATCTCCACTGCATACATATATATGGGGAGGTACTAGACCCAACTCGGTTTTACAGTGAAAACTGCAGGAACTTCAAACCGGCACTAGGAAACAGCCTGAGAAACCGGAGTAAAAATTTCTCCTGCAACCTGTTCCCTTTGTGCTTGATGAACGAACATCTATCCACATACACAGTTCTGAGAGATAAGTGTGCATGAATACCTTCTTTCATCTAGCTTGTTGGGAACACAAAGTTTCCTTTAAGTTGCAAACATCACACCATACATATATGTGGGGAGGTACTAGCTCCAGTTCGGTTTTACACTGACAACTGCAGAAACTTCAAACCGGTACTAGGAAACAGCCTGAGAAAAAAGAGTAAAAGTTTCACCTGCAACCCTTTCCCTTTGTGCTAGATGAACGAACGTCTCTCCACATGCTCAGTTCTCAGAGATAAGCATTTGTGAAAGCCGCTTTCACCTAGCTTGTTGGTAACACAAAGTTTCTTTGTAGTTGCAACCTCCACTTCATACGTGTAAATGGTTAGGTACTAGCTCCTACTCGGTTTTACAGTGAAAACTGAAGGAACTTCAACCCGGCACTATTAAACAGCATGAGAAACCGGAGTAAAAGTTTCTCCTGCAAACCTTTCCCTTTGTACTAGATGAACGAACGTCTCTCCACATGCTCAGTTCTGAGAGATAAGTGTGCGTGAAAGCCGTTCTTCACCTAGCTTGTTGGGAACACAAAGTTTCCTTTCAGTTGCAAAATTCACTATATACATATATAAGGGGGGTTCTAATTCCAACTGTTTTTCACAATGAAAACTGCAGGAACTTCAAACCGGCACTAGGAAACAGCCTGAGAAATCAGAGAAAAAGTTTACCCTGCAACCCGTTCCTTTTGTGCTAAATGAACGAACGTCCCTCAACCTACTCAGTTCTGAGAGATGTGTGTGTGAAAGCCGTCCTTCACCTAGCTTGTTTGTTAACACAAAGTTTCTTTTAAGTTGCAATCTCCACTCCATACATATATATGGTGAGGTACTAGCTCCAACTCGGTTTTACAGTGAAAAATGCAGGAACATCAAACCGGCACTAGGAAACATCCTGAGAAACCGGAGTAATAATTTCTCCTTCAACCCGTTCCCTTTGTGCTAGATGAGCGAACGTCTATCCACATACTCAGTTCTGAGAGATAAGTCTGTGTGAAAGCCTTCCTTCACCTAGCTTGTTGGGAACACAAAGATTCTTTTCAGATGCAAACACCAATCCATATATATATATATATATAGGGTGGTACTAACTCCAAGTATGTTTTACAGTGAAAACAGCAGGAATTTCAAATCGGCACTAGGAAATAGCCTGAGAAACCAGAATAAAAGTTTCTCCTGCAAGCCTTTCCTTTGTGCTAGATGAACGAACGTCTCTCCACATGCACATTTCTTAGAGATAAGTGTGTGTGAAAGCCGTCCTTCACCTAGCTTGTTGGGAACACAAAGTTTCTTTTCAGTAGCAAACTCCACTCCATACATATATATGGGGAGGTACTAGCACCAACTCGTTTTCACAAGGAAAACTGCAGGAACTTTAAACCGGCACTAGGAAACACCCTGAGAAACCAGAATAAAAGTTTCTCCTGCAAGCCTTTCCTTTGTGCTAGATGAACGAACGTCTCTCCACATGCACATTTCTTAGAGATAAGTGTGTGTGAAAGCCGTCCTTCACCTAGCTTGTTGGGAACACAAAGTTTCTTTTCAGTTGCAAACTCCACTCCATATATATATATGGGGAGGTACTAGTTCCAATCGATTTTACAGTGAAAACTGCAGGAACTTCAAACCGGCACTAGGAAACATCCTGAGAAACCAGAGTAAAAGTTTCTCCTGCAACCCGTTCCATTTGTGCAATATGAACGAACGTTTCTCCATATGCTCAGTTGTGAGAGATAAGTGTGTGTGAAAACCGTCCTACAACTAGCTTGTTGGGAACACAAAGTTTCTTTTAAGTTGCAAAATTCACTCCATACATATATAATGGGAGGTACTAGCTTCAACTCGGTTTTACAGAGAAAATTGCAGGAACTTCAAACCAGCACTAGGAAACAGCCCGAGAAACCAGAATAAAAGTTTCCCCTGCAACCCGTTCTATTTGTGCTAGATGAACGAACATCTCTCCAGATGCTCAGTTATGAGAAATAAGTGTGTGTGAAAGCCGTCCTTCACTTAGCTTTTTATTAACACAAAGATTCTTTTAAGTTGCAATCTCCACTCCATACATATATATGGGGAAGTACTAGCTCCAACTCGGTTTTACAGTGAAAACTGCAGGAAATTCAAACCGGCACTAGGAAACAGCCTGAGAAACCGGAGAAAAAATTTCTCCTGCAAACCGTTCCTTTTGTGCTTGATGAACGAACATCTATCCACATACACAGTTCTGAGAGATAAGTGTGCGTGAATGCCTTCCTTCCCCTAGCTTGTTGGGAACACAAAGTTTCCTTTAAGTTGCAAATATCACACCATACATATATATGGGGAGGTACTAGATCCAACTCGGTTTTACACTGACAAATGCAGGAAATTCAAACCGGTACTAGGAAACAGCCTGAGAAAAAAGAGTAAAAGTTTCACCTGCAAACCGTTCTCTTTGTGCTAGATGAACGAACGTCTCTCCACATGCTTATTTCGGAGAGATTATTGTGTGTGAAAACCGTCCTTCACCTAGCTTCTTGCGAACAGAAAGTTTCTTTTCAGTAGCAAACTCCACTCCATACAGATATATGGGGATGTACTAGCACCAACTCGGTTTTACAGTGAAAAATGCAGGATCTTCAAACCAGCATTAGGAAACAGCCTGAGAAACCAGAGTAAAACTTTCCCCTGCAAACAGTTTTCTTTGCCATAGATGAAAGAACGTCTCTCCACATGCTCAGTTCGGAGAGATAAGTGTGTGTGAAAGCCGTCCTTCACCTAGCTTGTTGGGAATACAAAGTTTCCTTTCAGTTGCAAACTACACACCATACATACATATGGGGAGGTAGTAGCTCCACTCGATTTTACAGTGAAAACTTCAGGAAATTTAAACCGGCACTAGGAATCAGCTGAGAAACCAGAGTAAATGTTTACCCTTCAACCCGTACCCTTTGTTCTAGATGAACGAATGTTTTTCCACATGCTCATTTCGGAGAGATAAGTGTGTGTGAAAGCCTTCCTTCACCTTGCTTGCTTGGAACACAAACTTTCTTTTCAGTTGCAAACTCCACTCCAAACATATATAAGAGGAGGTACAAGCTCCAACTCGGTTTTACAGTGAAAACTGCAGGAACGGCAAACCGGCACTAGGAAAAAGCCTGAGAAACCAGAGTAAAAGTTTAACCTGATACCCGTTCCCTTTGTGCTATATGAACGAACGTCTCTCCACATGCTCAGTTCTGAGAGATAAGTGCGCCTGAATGCCGTCCTTCACCAAGCTTGTTGGGAACACAAAGTATATAATCACTTGCAAAACCCACTTCATATATATATATGGGGAGGTAGTAGCTCCAACTCGGTTTCACAATGAAAACTGCAGGAACTTTAAACCGGCACTAGGAAACAGCCTGAGAAACCACAGTAATAGTTTACCCTACATACCATTCCCTTTGTGCTAGATGAACGAACGTCTCTCCACATGCTCAGTTCTGAGAGAAAAGCGTTTGTGAAACCCGCTTTCACCTAGCTTGTTGGTAACACAAAGTTTCTTTGTAGTTGCAACCTCCACTTCATACGTGTAAATGGTTAGGTACTAGCTCCTACTCGGTTTTACAGTGAAAACTGCAGGAAATTCAACCCGGCACTAGGAAGCAGCATGAGAAACCGGAGTAAAAGTTTCTCCTGCAAACCTTTCCCTTTGTGCTAGATGAACGAAAGCCTCTCCACATACTCAGTTCTGAGAGATAAGTGTGCGTGAAAGCCGTTCTTCACCTAGCTTGTTGGGAACACAAAGTTTCCTTTCATTTGCAAAATACACTGTATACATATATATGGGGATGTACTAGCTCCAACTCGATTTTACAGTGAAAAGTGCAGGAACTTCAAACCGGAACTAGGAAACAGCCTGAGAACCCAGAGTAAAAGTTTCCCCTGTAACCCGTTCCCCTTGTGCAAGATGAACGAAAGTCTATCCACATGCTCAGTTCTGAGAGATAATTGTGTGTGAAAGCCATTCTTCACCTAGCTTGTTGGGAACACAAAGTTTCTTTTCAGTTGCAAACTCCAGTCCGTACATATATAAGGGGGGTTCTAGCTCCAACTGTTTTCACAATGAAAACTGCAGGAACTTCAAACCAGAACTAGGAAATAGCCTGAGAAACCAGAATAAAAGTTTCTCCTGCAAGCCTTTCATTTGTGCTAGATGAACGAACGTCTCTCCACATGCACATTTCTGAGAGATAAGTGTGTGTGAAAGCCGTCCTTCACCTAAATTGTTGGGAACACAAAGTTTCTTTTCAGTTGCAAACTCCACTCCATACATATATATGGGGAGGTACTAGCTCCAACTCGTTTTCACAAGGAAAACTGCAGGAACTTTAAACCGGCACTAGGAAACACCCTGAGAAACCAGAGTAAAAGTTTACCCTGCAACCCGTTCCTTTTGTGCTAGATGAACGAACGTCTCTCCACCTACTCATCTCTGAGAGATAAGTGTGTTAAAGCCGTCCTTCACATAGCTTGTTTGTTAACACAAAGTTTGTTTTAAGTTGCAATCTCCACTCCATACATATATATGGGGAGGTACTAGCTCCAGTTCGGTTTTACAGTGAAAACTGCAGGAACATCAAACCGGCACTAGGAAACATCCTGAGAAACCGGAGTAAAAATTTCTCCTTCAACCCGTTCCCTTTGTGCTAGATGAGCGAACGTCTATCCACGTACTCAGTTCTGAGAGATAAGTGTGTGTGAAAGCCGTCCTTCAACTATCTTGTTTGGAATAGAAAGATTCTTTTCAGATGCAAACATCAATCCATATATATATATAGGGAGGTACTACCTCCAAATATTTTTTACAGGGAAAACTGCAGGACATTCAACCGGCACTAGGAAACAGACTGAGAAACAGGAGTAAAAATTTCTCCTGCAAACTGTTCACTTTGGCTAGATGAACGAACGTCTCTCCACATAATCAGTTCTGAGAGATAAGTGTGTGTTAAAGCCGTACTTCATCTTGCTTGTTTCTTAACACAAAGTTTCTTTTAAGTTGCTATCTCCACTGCATACATATATATGGGGAGGTACTAGCCCCAACTCGGTTTTACAGTGAAAACTGCAGGAACTTCTAACCGGCACTAGGAAACAGCCTGAGAAACCGGAGTAAAAATTTCTCCTGCAACCTGTTCCCTTTGTGCTTGATGAACGAACATCTATCCACATACACAGTTCTGAGAGATAAGTGTGCGTGAATACCGTCTTTCATCTAGCTTGTTGGGAACACAAAGTTTCCTTTAAGTTGCAAACATCACACCATACATATATGTGGGGAGGTACTAGCTCCAACTCGGTTTTACACTGACAACTGCAGAAACTTCAAACCGGTACTAGGAAACAGCCTGAGAAAAAAGAGTAAAAGTTTCACCTGCAACCCTTTCCCTTTGTGCTAGATGAACGAACGTCTCTCCACATGCTCAGTTCTCAGAGATAAGCATTTGTGAAAGCCGCTTTCACCTAGCTTGTTGGTAACACAAAGTTTCTTTGTAGTTGCAACCTCCACTTCATACGTGTAAATGGTTAGGTACTAGCTCCTACTCGGTTTTACAGTGAAAACTGAAGGAACTTCAACCCGGCACTATTAAACAGCATGAGAAACCGGAGTAAAAGTTTCTCCTGCAAACCTTTCCCTTTGTACTAGATGAACGAACGTCTCTCCACATGCTCAGTTCTGAGAGATAAGTGTGCGTGAAAGCCGTTCTTCACCTAGCTTGTTGGGAACACAAAGTTTCCTTTCAGTTGCAAAATTCACTCTATACATATATAAGGGGGGTTCTAATTCCAACTGTTTTTCACAATGAAAACTGCAGGAACTTCAAACCGGCACTAGGAAACAGCCTGAGAAACCAGAGAAAAAGTTTACCCTGCAACCCGTTCCTTTTGTGCTAAATGAACGAACGTCCCTCAACCTACTCAGTTCTGAGAGATGTGTGTGTGAAAGCCGTCCTTCACCTAGCTTGTTTGTTAACACAAAGTTTCTTTTAAGTTGCAATCTCCACTCCATACATATATATGGTGAGGTACTAGCTCCAACTCGGTTTTACAGTGAAAAATGCAGGAACATCAAACCGGCACTAGGAAACATCCTGAGAAACCGGAGTAATAATTTCTCCTTCAACCCGTTCCCTTTGTGCTAGATGAGCGAACGTCTATCCACATACTCAGTTCTGAGAGATAAGTCTGTGTGAAAGCCTTCCTTCACCTAGCTTGTTGGGAACACAAAGATTCTTTTCAGATGCAAACACCAATCCATATATATATATATATATAGGGTGGTACTAACTCCAAATATGTTTTACAGTGAAAACAGCAGGAATTTCAAATCGGCACTAGGAAATAGCCTGAGAAACCAGAATAAAAGTTTCTCCTGCAAGCCTTTCCTTTGTGCTAGATGAACGAACGTCTCTCCACATGCACATTTCTTAGAGATAAGTGTGTGTGAAAGCCGTCCTTCACCTAGCTTGTTGGGAACACAAAGTTTCTTTTCAGTAGCAAACTCCACTCCATACATACATACGGGGAGGTACTAGCACCAACTCGTTTCCACAACGAAAACTGCAGGAACTTTAAACCGGCACTAGGAAACACCCTGAGAAACCAGAGTAAAAGTTTACCCTGCAACCCTTTCCTTTTGTGCTAGATGAACGAACGTCTCTCCACCTACACATCTCTGAGAGATAAGTGTGTTAAAGCCGTCCTTCACATAGCTTGTTTGTTAACACAAAGTTTGTTTTAAGTTGCAATCTCCACTCCATACATATATATGGGGAGGTACTAGCTCCAGTTCGGTTTTACAGTGAAAACTTCAGGAACATCAAACCGGCACTAGGAAACATCCTGAGAAACCGGAGTAAAAATTTCTCCTTCAACCCGTTCCCTTTGTGCTAGATGAGCGAACGTCTATCCACGTACTCAATTCTGAGAGATAAGTGTGTGTTAAAGCCGTCCTTCAACTAGCTTGTTGGGATTACAAAGTTTCTTTTCAGATGCAAACACCAATCCATAAATATATATAGGGTGGTTCTAACTCCAAATATTTTTTACAGTGAAAACTGCAGGAATTTCAAACCGGCACTAGGAAGCAGCCTGACAAACCAGAGTAAAATTTCACCTGCAACCCGTTCCCTTTGTGCTAGATGAGCGAACGTCTCTCCACATGCTCAGTTCTGAGAGATAAGCGTGTGTGAAAGTTGTCCTTCACCTAGCTTGTTGGGAACACAAAGTTTCTTTTCAGTTGCAAACTCCACTCCATATATATATATGGGGAGGTACTAGTTCCAATCGATTTTACAGTGAAAACTGCAGGAACTTCAAACCGGCACTAGGAAATATCCTGAGAAATCAGAGTAAAAGTTTCTCCTGCAACCCGTTCCATTTGTGCAAGATGAACGAACGTTTCTCCATATGCTCAGTTCTGAGAGATAAGTGTGTGTGAAAGCCGTTCTTCACCTAGCTTGTTGTGAACACAATGATTCTTTTCAGATGCAAACACCAATCCATAAATATATATAGGGTGGTACTAACTCCAAATATGTTTTACAGTGAAAACTGCAGGAATTTCAAACCGGCACTAGGAAACATCCTGAGAACCCAGAGTAAAAATTTCTCCTTCAACCCGTTCCCTTTGTGCAAGATGAACGAAAGTCTATCCACATGCTCAGTTCTGAGAGATAATTGTGTGTGAAAGCCATTCTTCCCCTAGCTTGTTGGGAACACAAAGTTTCTTTTCAGTTGCAAACTCCAGTCCGTACATATATAAGGGGGGTTCTAGCTCCAACTGTTTTTCACAATGAAAACTGCAGGAACTTCAACCCGGAACTAGGAAATAGCCTGAGAAACCAGAATAAAAGTTTCTCCTGCAAGCCTTTCATTTGTGCTAGATGAACGAACGTCTCTCCACATGCACATTTCTGAGAGATAAGTGTGTGTGAAAGCCGTCCTTCACCTAAATTGTTGGGAACACAAAGTTTCTTTTCAGTTGCAAACTCCACTCCATACATATATATGGGGAGGTACTAGCTCCAACTCGTTTTCACAAGGAAAACTGCAGGAACTTTAAACCGGCACTAGGAAACACCCTGAGAAACCAGAGTAAAAGTTTACCCTGCAACCCGTTCCTTTTGTGCTAGATGAACGAACGTCTCTCCACCTACTCATCTCTGAGAGATAAGTGTGGTAAAGCCGTCCTTCACATAGCTTGTTTGTTAACACAAAGTTTGTTTTAAGTTGCAATCTCCACTCCATACATATATATGGGGAGGTACTAGCTCCAGTTCGGTTTCACAGTGAAAACTGCAGGAACATCAAACCATCACTAGGAAACATCCTGAGAAATCGGAGTAAAAATTTCCCCTTCAACCCGTTCCCTTTGTGCTAGATGAGCGAACGTCTATCCACGTACTCAGTTCTGAGAGATAAGTGTGTGTGAAAGCCGTCCTTCAACTAGCTTGTTTGGAATAGAAAGATTCTTTTCAGATGCAAACATCAATCCATATATATATATAGGGAGGTACTACCTCCAAATATTTTTTACAGGGAAAACTGCAGGATATTCAACCGGCACTAGGAAACAGACTGAGAAACAGGAGTAAAAATTTCTCCTGCAAACTGTTCACTTTGGCTAGATGAACGAACGTCTCTCCACATAATCAGTTCTGAGAGATAAGTGTGTGTTAAAGCCGTACTTCATCTTGCTTGTTTCTTAACACAAAGTTTCTTTTAAGTTGCTATCTCCACTGCATACATATATATGGGGAGGTACTAGCCCCAACTCGGTTTTACAGTGAAAACTGCAGGAACTTCAAACCGGCACTAGGAAACAGCCTGAGAAACCGGAGTAAAAATTTCTCCTGCAACCTGTTCCCTTTGTGCTTGATGAACGAACATCTATCCACATACACAGTTCTGAGAGATAAGTGTGCATGAATACCGTCTTTCATCTAGCTTGTTGGGAACACAAAGTTTCCTTTAAGTTGCAAACATCACACCATACATATATGTGGGGAGGTACTAGATCCAACTCGGTTTTACACTGACAACTGCAGAAACTTCAAACCGGTACTAGGAAACAGCCTGAGAAAAAAGAGTAAAAGTTTCACCCGAAATCCTTTCCCTTTGTGCTAGATGAACGAACGTCTCTCCACATGCTCAGTTCTCAGAGATAAGCATTTGTGAAAGCCGCTTTCACCTAGCTTGTTGGTAACACAAAGTTTCTTTGTAGTTGCAACCTCCACTTCATACGTGTAAATGGCTAGGTACTAGCTCCTACTCGGTTTTACAGTGAAAACTGAAGGAACTTCAACCCGGCACTATTAAACAGCATGAGAAACCGGAGTAAAAGTTTCTCCTGCAAACCTTTCCCTTTGTACTAGATGAACGAACGTCTCTCCACATGCTCAGTTCTGAGAGATAAGTGTGCGTGAAAGCCGTTCTTCACCTAGCTTGTTGGGAACACAAAGTTTCCTTTCAGTTGCAAAATTCACTCTATACATATATAAGGGGGGTTCTAATTCCAACTGTTTTTCACAATGAAAACTGCAGGAACTTCAAACCGGCACTAGGAAACAGCCTGAGAAATCAGAGAAAAAGTTTACCCTGCAACCTGTTCTTTTTGTGCTAAATGAACGAACGTCCCTCAACCTACTCAGTTCTGAGAGATGTGTGTGTGAAAGCCGTCCTTCACCTAGCTTGTTTGTTAACACAAAGTTTCTTTTAAGTTGCAATCTCCACTCCATACATATATATGGTGAGGTACTAGCTCCAACTCGGTTTTACAGTGAAAAATGCAGGAACATCAAACCGGCACTAGGAAACATCCTGAGAAACCGGAGTAATAATTTCTCCTTCAACCCGTTCCCTTTGTGCTAGATGAGCGAACGTCTATCCACATACTCAGTTCTGAGAGATAAGTCTGTGTGAAAGCATTCCTTCACCTAGCTTGTTGGGAACACAAAGATTCTTTTCAGATACAAACACCAATCCATATATATATATATATATATAGGGTGGTACAAACTCCAAATATGTTTTACAGTGAAAACAGCAGGAATTTCAAATCGGCACTAGGAAATAGCCTGAGAAACCAGAATAAAAGTTTCTCCTGCAAGCCTTTCCTTTGTGCTAGATGAACGAACGTCTCTCCACATGCACATTTCTTAGAGATAAGTGTGTGTGAAAGCCGTCCTTCACCTAGCTTGTTGGGAACACAAAGTTTCTTTCAGTAGCAAACTCCACTCCATACATACATACGGGGAGGTACTAGCACCAACTCGTTTTCACAACGAAAACTGCAGGAACTTTAAACCGGCACTAGGAAACACCCTGAGAAACCAGAGTAAAAGTTTACCCTGCAACCCGTTCCTTTTGTGCTAGATGAACGAACGTCTCTCCACCTACTCATCTCTGAGAGATAAGTGTGTTAATGCCGTCCTTCACATAGCTTGTTTGTTAACACAAAGTTTGTTTTAAGTTGAAATCTCCACTCCATACATATATATGGGGAGGTACTAGCTCCAGTTCGGTTTTACAGTGAAAACTGCAGGAACATCAAACCGGCACTAGGAAACATCCTGAGAAATCGGAGTAAAAATTTCTCCTTCAATCCGTTCCCTTTGTGCAAGATGAACGAAAGTCTATCCACATGCTCAGTTCTGAGAGATAATTGTGTGTGAAAGCCATTCTTCCCCTAGCTTGTTGGGAACACAAAGTTTCTTTTCAGTTGCAAACTCCAGTCCGTACATATATAAGGGGGGTTCTAGCTCCAACTGTTTTTCACAATGAAAACTGCAGGAACTTCAACCCGGAACTAGGAAATAGCCTGAGAAACCAGAATAAAAGTTTCTCCTGCAAGCCTTTCATTTGTGCTAGATGAACGAACGTCTCTCCACATGCACATTTCTGAGAGATAAGTGTGTGTGAAAGCCGTCCTTCACCTAAATTGTTGGGAACCCAAAGTTTCTTTTCAGTTGCAAACTCCACTCCATACATATATATGGGGAGGTACTAGCTCCAACTCGTTTTCACAAGGAAAACTGCAGGAACTTTAAACCGGCACTAGGAAACACCCTGAGAAACCAGAGTAAAAGTTTACCCTGCAACCCGTTCCTTTTGTGCTAGATGAACGAACGTCTCTCCACCTACTCATCTCTGAGAGATAAGTGTGTTAAAGCCGTCCTTCACATAGCTTGTTTGTTAACACAAAGTTTGTTTTAAGTTGCAATCTCCACTCCATACATATATATGGGGAGGTACTAGCTCCAGTTCGGTTTCACAGTGAAAACTGCAGGAACATCAAACCATCACTAGGAAACATCCTGAGAAATCGGAGTAAAAATTTCTCCTTCAACCCATTCCCTTTCTGCTAGATGAGCGAACGTCTATCCACGTACTCAGTTCTGAGAGATAAGTGTGTGTGAAAGCCGTCCTTCAACTAGCTTGTTTGGAATAGAAAGATTCTTTTCAGATGCAAATATCAATCCATATATATATATAGGGAGGTACTACCTCCAAATATTTTTTACAGGGAAAACTGCAGGATATTCAACCGGCACTAGGAAACAGACTGAGAAACAGGAGTAAAAATTTCTCCTGCAAACTGTTCACTTTGGCTAGATGAACGAACGTCTCTCCACATAATCAGTTCTGAGAGATAAGTGTGTGTTAAAGCCGTACTTCATCTTGCTTGTTTCTTAACACAAAGTTTCTTTTAAGTTGCTATCTCCACTGCATACATATATATGGGGAGGTACTAGCCCCAACTCGGTTTTACAGTGAAAACTGCAGGAACTTCTAACCGGCACTAGGAAACAGCCTGAGAAACCGGAGTAAAAATTTCTCCTGCAACCTGTTCCCTTTGTGCTTGATGAACGAACATCTATCCACATACACAGTTCTGAGAGATAAGTGTGCGTGAATACCGTCTTTCATCTAGCTTGTTGGGAACACAAAGTTTCCTTTAAGTTGCAAACATCACACCATACATATATGTGGGGAGGTACTAGCTCCAACTCGGTTTTACACTGACAACTGCAGAAACTTCAAACCGGTACTAGGAAACAGCCTGAGAAAAAAGAGTAAAAGTTTCACCTGCAACCCTTTCCCTTTGTGCTAGATGAACGAACGTCTCTCCACATGCTCAGTTCTCAGAGATAAGCATTTGTGAAAGCCGCTTTCACCTAGCTTGTTGGTAACACAAAGTTTCTTTGTAGTTGCAACCTCAACTTCATACGTGTAAATGGTTAGGTACTAGCTCCTACTCGGTTTTACAGTGAAAACTGAAGGAACTTCAACCCGGCACTATTAAACAGCATGAGAAACCGGAGTAAAAGTTTCTCCTGCAAACCTTTCCCTTTGTACTAGATGAACGAACGTCTCTCCACATGCTCAGTTCTGAGAGATAAGTGTGCGTGAAAGCCGTTCTTCACCTAGCTTGTTGGGAACACAAAGTTTCCTTTCAGTTGCAAAATTCACTCTATACATATATAAGGGGGGTTCTAATTCCAACTGTTTTTCACAATGAAAACTGCAGGAACTTCAAACCGGCACTAGGAAACAGCCTGAGAAATCAGAGAAAAAGTTTACCCTGCAACCCGTTCCTTTTGTGCTAAATGAACGAACGTCCCTCAACCTACTCAGTTCTGAGAGATGTGTGTGTGAAAGCCGTCCTTCACCTAGCTTGTTTGTTAACACAAAGTTTCTTTTAAGTTGCAATCTCCACTCCATACATATATATGGTGAGGTACTAGCTCCAACTCGGTTTTACAGTGAAAAATGCAGGAACATCAAACCGGCACTAGGAAACATCCTGAGAAACCGGAGTAATAATTTCTCCTTCAACCCGTTCCCTTTGTGCTAGATGAGCGAACGTCTATCCACACACTCAGTTCTGAGAGATAAGACTGTGTGAAAGCCTTCCTTCACCTAGCTTGTTGGGAACACAAAGATTCTTTTCAGATGCAAACACCAATCCATATATATATATATATATATAGGGTGGTACTAACTCCAAATATGTTTTACAGTGAAAAGAGCAGGAATTTCAAATCGGCACTAGGAAATAGCCTGAGAAACCAGAATAAAAGTTTCTCCTGCAAGCCTTTCCTTTGTGCTAGATGAACGAACGTCTCTCCACATGCACATTTCTTAGAGATAAGTGTGTGTGAAAGCCGTCCTTCACCTAGCTTGTTGGGAACACAAAGTTTCTTTTCAGTAGCAAACTCCATTCCATACATACATACGGGGAGGTACTAGCACCAACTCGTTTTCACAACGAAAACTGCAGGAACTTTAAACCGGCACTAGGAAACACCCTGAGAAACCAGAGTAAAAGTTTACCCTGCAACCCGTTCTTTTTGTGCTAGATGAACGAACGTCTCTCCACCTACTCATCTCTGAGAGATAAGTGTGTTAAAGCCGTCCTTCACATAGCTTTTTTGTTAACACAAAGTTTGTTTTAAGTTGAAATCTCCACTCCATACATATATATGGGGAGGTACTAGCTCCAGTTCGGTTTTACAGTGAAAACTGCAGGAACATCAAACCGGCACTAGGAAACATCCTGAGAAATCGGAGTAAAAATTTCTCCTTCAACCCGTTCCCTTTGTGCAAGATGAACGAAAGTCTATCCACATGCTCAGTTCTGAGAGATAATTGTGTGTGAAAGCCATTCTTCCCCTAGCTTGTTGGGAACACAAAGTTTCTTTTCAGTTGCAAACTCCAGTCCGTACATATATAAGGGGGGTTCTAGCTCCAACTGTTTTTCACAATGAAAACTGCAGGAACTTCAAACCGGAACTAGGAAATAGCCTGAGAAACCAGAATAAAAGTTTCTCCTGCAAGCCTTTCATTTGTGCTAGATGAACGAACGTCTCTCCACATGCACATTTCTGAGAGATAAGTGTGTGTGAAAGCCGTCCTTCACCTAAATTGTTGGGAACCCAAAGTTTCTTTTCAGTTGCAAACTCCACTCCATATATATATATGGGGAGGTACTAGCTCCAACTCGTTCTCACAAGGAAAACTGCAGGAACTTTAAACCGGCACTAGGAAACACCCTGAGAAACCAGAGTAAAAGTTTACCCTGCAACCCGTTCCTTTTGTGCTAGATGAACGAACGTCTCTCCACCTACTCATCTCTGAGAGATAAGTGTGTTAAAGCCGTCCTTCACATAGCTTGTTTGTTAACACAAAGTTTGTTTTAAGTTGCAATCTCCACTCCATACATATATATGGGGAGGTACTAGCTCCAGTTCGGTTTTACAATGAAAACTGCAGGAACATCAAACCATCACTAGGAAACATCCTGAGAAATCGGAGTAAAAATTTCTCCTTCAACCCGTTCCCTTTGTGCTAGATGAGCGAACGTCTATCCACGTACTCAGTTCTGAGAGATAAGTGTGTGTGAAAGCCGTCCTTCAACTAGCTTGTTTGGAATAGAAAGATTCTTTTCAGATGCAAACATCAATCCATATATATATATAGGGAGGTACTACCTCCAAATATTTTTTACAGGGAAAACTGCAGGATATTCAACCGGCACTAGGAAACAGACTGAGAAACAGGAGTAAAAATTTCTCCTGCAAACTGTTCACTTTGGCTAGATGAACGAACGTCTCTCCACATAATCAGTTCTGAGAGATAAGTGTGTGTTAAAGCCGTACTTCATCTTGCTTGTTTCTTAACACAAAGTTTCTTTTAAGTTGCTATCTCCACTGCATACATATATATGGGGAGGTACTAGCCCCAACTCGGTTTTACAGTGAAAACTGCAGGAACTTCAAACCGGCACTAGGAAACAGCCTGAGAAACCGGAGTAAAAATTTCTCCTTCAACCTTTTCCCTTTGTGCTTGATGAACGAACATCTATCCACATACACAGTTCTGAGAGATAAGTGTGCGTGAATACCGTCTTTCATCTAGCTTGTTGGGAACACAAAGTTTCCTTTAAGTTGCAAACATCACACCATAAATATATGTGGGGAGGTACTAGCTCCAACTCGGTTTTACACTGACAACTGCAGAAACTTCAAACCGGTACTAGGAAACAGCCTGAGAAAAAAGAGTAAAAGTTTCACCTGCAACCCTTTCCCTTTGTGCTAGATGAACGAACGTCTCTCCACATGCTCAGTTCTCAGAGATAAGCATTTGTGAAAGCCGCTTTCACCTAGCTTGTTGGTAACACAAAGTTTCTTTGTAGTTGCAACCTCCACTTCATACGTGTAAATGGTTAGGTACTAGCTCCTACTCGGTTTTACAGTGAAAACTGAAGGAACTTCAACCCGGCACTATTAAACAGCATGAGAAACCGGAGTAAAAGTTTCTCCTGCAAACCTTTCCCTTTGTACTAGATGAACGAACGTCTCTCCACATGCTCAGTTCTGAGAGATAAGTGTGCGTGAAAGCCGTTCTTCACCTAGCTTGTTGGGAACACAAAGTTTCCTTTCAGTTGCAAAATTCACTCTATACATATATAAGGGGGGTTCTAATTCCAACTGTTTTTCACAATGAAAACTGCAGGAACTTCAAACCGGCACTAGGAAACAGCCTGAGAAATCAGAGAAAAAGTTTACCCTGCAACCCGTTCCTTTTGTGCTAAATGAACGAACGTCCCTCAACCTACTCAGTTCTGAGAGATGTGTGTGTGAAAGCCGTCCTTCACCTAGCTTGTTTGTTAACACAAAGTTTCTTTTAAGTTGCAATCTCCACTCCATACATATATATGGTGAGGTACTAGCTCCAACTCGGTTTTACAGTGAAAAATGCAGGAACATCAAACCGGCACTTGGAAACATCCTGAGAAATCGGAGTAAAAATTTCTCCTTCAACCCGTTCCCTTTGTGCTAGATGAGCGAACGTCTATCCACGTACTCAGTTCTGAGAGATAAGTGTGTGTGAAAGCCGTACTTCACCTAAATTGTTGGGAACACAAAGATTCTTTTCAGATGCAAACACCAATCCATATATATATATATATATATAGGGTGGTACTAACTCCAAATATGTTTTACAGTGAAAACAGCAGGAATTTCAAATCGGCACTAGGAAATAGCCTGAGAAACCAGAATAAAAGTTTCTCCTGCAAGCCTTTCCTTTGTGCTAGATGAACGAACGTCTCTCCACATGCACATTTCTTAGAGATAAGTGTGTGTGAAAGCCGTCCTTCACCTAGCTTGTTGGGAACACAAAGTTTCTTTTCAGTAGCAAACTCCACTCCATACATATATATGGGGAGGTACTAGCACCAACTCGTTTTCACAACGAAAACTGCAGGAACTTTAAACCGGCACTAGGAAACACCCTGAGAAACCAGAGTAAAAGTTTACCCTGCAACCCTTTCCTTTTGTGCTAGATGAACGAACGTCTCTCCACCTACACATCTCTGAGAGATAAGTGTGTTAAAGCCGTCCTTCACATAGCTTGTTTGTTAACACAAAGTTTGTTTTAAGTTGCAATCTCCACTCCATACATATATATGGGGAGGTACTAGCTCCAGTTCGGTTTTACAGTGAAAACTGCAGGAACTTCAAACCGGCACTAGGAAACAGCCTGAGAAACCGGAGTAAAAATTTCTCCTGCAACCTGTTCCCTTTGTGCTTGATGAACGAACATCTATCCACATACACAGTTCTGAGAGATAAGTGTGCGTGAATACCGTCTTTCATCTAGCTTGTTGGGAACACAAAGTTTCCTTTAAGTTGCAAACATCACACCATACATATATGTGGGGAGGTACTAGCTCCAACTCGGTTTTACACTGACAACTGCAGAAACTTCAAACCGGTACTAGGAAACAGCCTGAGAAAAAAGAGTAAAAGTTTCACCTGCAACCCTTTCCCTTTGTGCTAGATGAACGAACGTCTCTCCACATGCTCAGTTCTCAGAGATAAGCATTTGTGAAAGCCGCTTTCACCTAGCTTGTTGGTAACAAAAAGTTTCTTTGTAGTTGTAACCTCCACTTCATACGTGTAAATGGTTAGGTACTAGCTCCTACTCGGTTTTACAGTGAAAACTGAAGGAACTTCAACCCGGCACTATTAAACAGCATGAGAAACCGGAGTAAAAGTATCTCCTGCAAACCTTTCCCTTTGTACTAGATGAACGAACGTCTCTCCACATGCTCAGTTCTGAGAGATAAGTGTGCGTGAAAGCCGTTCTTCACCTAGCTTGTTGGGAACACAAAGTTTCCTTTCAGTTGCAAAATTCACTCTATACATATATAAGGGGGGTTCTAATTCCAACTGTTTTTCACAATGAAAACTGCAGGAATTTCAAACCGGCACTAGGAAACAGCCTGAGAAATCAGAGAAAAAGTTTACCCTGCAACCCGTTCCTTTTGTGCTAAATGAACGAACGTCCCTCAACCTACTCAGTTCTGAGAGATGTGTGTGTGAAAGCCGTCCTTCACCTAGATTGTTTGTTAACACAAAGTTTCTTTTAAGTTGCAATCTCCACTCCATACATATATATGGTGAGGTACTAGCTCCAACTCGGTTTTACTGTGAAAAATGCAGGAACATCAAACCGGCACTAGGAAACATCCTGAGAAACCGGAGTAATAATTTCTCCTTCAACCCGTTCCCTTTGTGCTAGATGAGCGAACGTCTATCCACATACTCAGTTCTGAGAGATAAGTCTGTGTGAAAGCCTTCCTTCACCTAGCTTGTTGGGAACACAAAGATTCTTTTCAGATGCAAACACCAATCCATATATATATATATATATAGGGTGGTACTAACTCCAAATATGTTTTACAGTGAAAACAGCAGGAATTTCAAATCGGCACTAGGAAATAGCCTGAGAAACCAGAATAAAAGTTTCTCCTGCAAGCCTTTCCTTTGTGCTAGATGAACGAACGTCTCTCCACATGCACATTTCTTAGAGATAAGTGTGTGTGAAAGCCGTCCTTCACCTAGCTGGTTGGGAACACAAAGTTTCTTTTCAGTAGCAAACTCCACTCCATACATATATATGGGGAGGTACTAGCACCAACTCGTTTTCACAACGAAAACTGCAGGAACTTTAAACCGGCACTAGGAAACACCCTAAGAAACCAGAGTAAAAGTTTACCCTGCAACCCTTTCCTTTTGTGCTAGATGAACGAACGTCTCTCCACCTACACATCTCTGAGAGATAAGTGTGTTAAAGCCGTCCTTCACATAGCTTGTTTGTTAACACAAAGTTTGTTTTAAGTTGCAATCTCCACTCCATACATATATATGGGGAGGTACTAGCTCCAGTTCGGTTTTACAGTGAAAACTGCAGGAACATCAAACCGGCACTAGGAAACATCCTGAGAAACCGGAGTAAAAATTTCCCCTTCAACCCATTCCCTTTGTGCTAGATGAGCGAACGTCTATCCACGTACTCAGTTCTGAGAGATAAGTGTGTGTGAAAGCCGTCCTTCAACTAGCTTGTTGGGATTACAAAGTTTCTTTTCAGATGCAAACACCAATCCATAAATACATATAGGGTGGATCTAACTCCAAATATTTTTTACAGTGAAAACTGCAGGAATTTCAAACCGGCACTAGGAAGCAGCCTGACAAACCAGAGTAAAATTTCACCTGCAAACCGTTCCCTTTGTGCTAGATGAGCGAACGTCTCTCCACATGCTCAGTTCTGAGAGATAAGCGTGTGTGAAAGTTGTCCTTCACCTAGCTTGTTGGGAACACAAAGATTCTTTTCAGATGCAAACACCAATCCATATATATATATATATATATAGGGTGGTACTAACTCCAAATATGTTTTACAGTGAAAACAGCAGGAATTTCAAATCGGCACTAGGAAATAGCCTGAGAAACCAGAATAAAAGTTTCTCCTGCAAGCCTTTCCTTTGTGCTAGATGAACGAACGTCTCTCCACATGCACATTTCTTAGAGATAAGTGTGTGTGAAAGCCGTCCTTCACCTAGCTTGTTGGGAACACAAAGTTTCTTTTCAGTAGCAAACTCCATTCCATACATACATACGGGGAGGTACTAGCACCAACTCGTTTTCACAACGAAAACTGCAGGAACTTTAAACCGGCACTAGGAAACACCCTGAGAAACCAGAGTAAAAGTTTACCCTGCAACCCGTTCCTTTTGTGCTAGATGAACGAACGTCTCTCCACCTACTCATCTCTGAGAGATAAGTGTGTTAAAGCCGTCCTTCACATAGCTTTTTTGTTAACACAAAGTTTGTTTTAAGTTGAAATCTCCACTCCATACATATATATGGGGAGGTACTAGCTCCAGTTCGGTTTTACAGTGAAAACTGCAGGAACATCAAACCGGCACTAGGAAACATCCTGAGAAATCGGAGTAAAAATTTCTCCTTCAACCCGTTCCCTTTGTGCAAGATGAACGAAAGTCTATCCACATGCTCAGTTCTGAGAGATAATTGTGTGTGAAAGCCATTCTTCCCCTAGCTTGTTGGGAACACAAAGTTTCTTTTCAGTTGCAAACTCCAGTCCGTACATATATAAGGGGGGTTCTAGCTCCAACTGTTTTTCACAATGAAAACTGCAGGAACTTCAACCCGGAACTAGGAAATAGCCTGAGAAACCAGAATAAAAGTTTCTCCTGCAAGCCTTTCATTTGTGCTAGATGAACGAACGTTTCTCCACATGCACATTTCTGAGAGATAAGTGTGTGTGAAAGCCGTCCTTCACCTAAATTGTTGGGAACCCAAAGTTTCTTTTCAGTTGCAAACTCCACTCCATATATATATATGGGGAGGTACTAGCTCCAACTCGTTTTCACAAGGAAAACTGCAGGAACTTTAAACCGGCACTAGGAAACACCCTGAGAAACCAGAGTAAAAGTTTACCCTGCAACCCGTTCCTTTTGTGCTAGATGAACGAACGTCTCTCCACCTACTCATCTCTGAGAGATAAGTGTGTTAAAGCCGTCCTTCACATAGCTTGTTTGTTAACACAAAGTTTGTTTTAAGTTGCAATCTCCACTCCATACATATATATGGGGAGGTACTAGCTCCAGTTCGGTTTTACAATGAAAACTGCAGGAACATCAAACCATCACTAGGAAACATCCTGAGAAATCGGAGTAAAAATTTCTCCTTCAACCCGTTCCCTTTGTGCTAGATGAGCGAACGTCTATCCACGTACTCAGTTCTGAGAGATAAGTGTGTGTGAAAGCCGTCCTTCAACTAGCTTGTTTGGAATAGAAAGATTCTTTTCAGATGCAAACATCAATCCATATATATATATAGGGAGGTACTACCTCCAAATATTTTTTACAGGGAAAACTGCAGGATATTCAACCGGCACTAGGAAACAGACTGAGAAACAGGAGTAAAAATTTCTCCTGCAAACTGTTCACTTTGGCTAGATGAACGAACGTCTCTCCACATAATCAGTTCTGAGAGATAAGTGTGTGTTAAAGCCGTACTTCATCTTGCTTGTTTCTTAACACAAAGTTTCTTTTAAGTTGCTATCTCCACTGCATACATATATATGGGGAGGTACTAGCCCCAACTCGGTTTTACAGTGAAAACTGCAGGAACTTCAAACCGGCACTAGGAAACAGCCTGAGAAACCGGAGTAAAAATTTCTCCTTCAACCTTTTCCCTTTGTGCTTGATGAACGAACATCTATCCACATACACAGTTCTGAGAGATAAGTGTGCGTGAATACCGTCTTTCATCTAGCTTGTTGGGAACACAAAGTTTCCTTTAAGTTGCAAACATCACACCATACATATATGTGGGGAGGTACTAGCTCCAACTCGGTTTTACACTGACAACTGCAGAAACTTCAAACCGGTACTAGGAAACAGCCTGAGAAAAAAGAGTAAAAGTTTCACCTGCAACCCTTTCCCTTTGTGCTAGATGAACGAACGTCTCTCCACATGCTCAGTTCTCAGAGATAAGCATTTGTGAAAGCCGCTTTCACCTAGCTTGTTGGTAACACAAAGTTTCTTTGTAGTTGCAACCTCCACTTCATACGTGTAAATGGTTAGGTACTAGCTCCTACTCGGTTTTACAGTGAAAACTGAAGGAACTTCAACCCGGCACTATTAAACAGCATGAGAAACCGGAGTAAAAGTTTCTCCTGCAAACCTTTCCCTTTGTACTAGATGAACGAACGTCTCTCCACATGCTCAGTTCTGAGAGATAAGTGTGCGTGAAAGCCGTTCTTCACCTAGCTTGTTGGGAACACAAAGTTTCCTTTCAGTTGCAAAATTCACTCTATACATATATAAGGGGGGTTCTAATTCCAACTGTTTTTCACAATGAAAACTGCAGGAACTTCAAACCGGCACTAGGAAACAGCCTGAGAAATCAGAGAAAAAGTTTACCCTGCAACCCGTTCCTTTTGTGCTAAATGAACGAACGTCCCTCAACCTACTCAGTTCTGAGAGATGTGTGTGTGAAAGCCGTCCTTCACCTAGCTTGTTTGTTAACACAAAGTTTCTTTTAAGTTGCAATCTCCACTCCATACATATATATGGTGAGGTACTAGCTCCAACTCGGTTTTACAGTGAAAAATGCAGGAACATCAAACCGGCACTTGGAAACATCCTGAGAAATCGGAGTAAAAATTTCTCCTTCAACCCGTTCCCTTTGTGCTAGATGAGCGAACGTCTATCCACGTACTCAGTTCTGAGAGATAAGTGTGTGTGAAAGCCGTCCTTCACCTAAATTGTTGGGAACACAAAGATTCTTTTCAGATGCAAACACCAATCCATATATATATATATATATATAGGGTGGTACTATCTCCAAATATGTTTTACAGTGAAAACAGCAGGAATTTCAAATCGGCACTAGGAAATAGCCTGAGAAACCAGAATAAAAGTTTCTCCTGCAAGCCTTTCCTTTGTGCTAGATGAACGAACGTCTCTCCACATGCACATTTCTTAGAGATAAGTGTGTGTGAAAGCCGTCCTTCACCTAGCTTGTTGGGAACACAAAGTTTCTTTTCAGTAGCAAACTCCACTCCATACATATATATGGGGAGGTACTAGCACCAACTCGTTTTCACAACGAAAACTGCAGGAACTTTAAACCGGCACTAGGAAACACCCTGAGAAACCAGAGTAAAAGTTTACCCTGCAACCCTTTCCTTTTGTGCTAGATGAACGAACGTCTCTCCACCTACACATCTCTGAGAGATAAGTGTGTTAAAGCCGTCCTTCACATAGCTTGTTTGTTAACACAAAGTTTGTTTTAAGTTGCAATCTCCACTCCATAAATATATATGGGGAGGTACTAGCTCCAGTTCGGTTTTACAGTGAAAATTGCAGGAACATCAAACCGGCACTAGGAAACATCCTGAGAAACCGGAGTAAAAATTTCCCCTTCAACCCGTTCCCTTTGTGCTAGATGAGCGAACGTCTATCCACGTACTCAGTTCTGAGAGATAAGTGTGTGTGAAAGCCGTCCTTCAACTAGCTTGTTGGGATTACAAAGTTTCTTTTCAGATGCAAACACCAATCCATAAATATATATAGGGTGGTTCTAACTCCAAATATTTTTTACAGTGAAAACTGCAGGAATTTCAAACCGGCACTAGGAAGCAGCCTGACAAACCAGAGTAAAATTTCACCTGCAACCCGTTCCCTTTGTGCTAGATGAGCGAACGTCTCTCCACATGCTCAGTTCTGAGAGATAAGCGTGTGTGAAAGTTGTCCTTCACCTAGCTTGTTGGGAACACAAAGTTTCTTTTCAGTTGCAAACTCCACTCCATTTATATATATGGGGAGGTACTAGTTCCAATCGATTTTACAGTGAAAACTGCAGGAACTTCAAACCGGCACTAGGAAATATCCTGAGAAACCAGAGTAAAAGTTTCTCCTGCAACCCGTTCCATTTGTGCAAGATGAACGAACGTTTCTCCATATGCTCAGTTCTGAGAGATAAGTGTGTGTGAAAGCCGTTCTTCACCTAGCTTGTTGTGAACACAATGATTCTTTTCAGATGCAAACACCAATCCATAAATATATATAGGGTGGTACTAACTCCAAATATGTTTTACAGTGAAAACTGCAGGAATTTCAAACCGGCACTAGGAAACATCCTGAGAAATCGGAGTAAAAATTTCTCCTTCAACCCGTTCCCTTTGTGCAAGATGAACGAAAGTCTATCCACATGCTCAGTTTTGAGAGATAATTGTGTGTGAAAGCCATTCTTCCCCTAGCTTGTTGGGAACACAAAGTTTCTTTTCAGTTGCAAACTCCAGTCCGTACATATATAAGGGGGGTTCTAGCTCCAACTGTTTTTCACAATGAAAACTGCAGGAACTTCAAACCGGAACTAGGAAATAGCCTGAGAAACCAGAATAAAAGTTTCTCCTGCAAGCCTTTCATTTGTGCTAGATGAACGAACGTCTCTCCACATGCACATTTCTGAGAGATAAGTGTGTGTGAAAGCCGTCCTTCACCTAAATTGTTGGGAACCCAAAGTTTCTTTTCAGTTGCAAACTCCACTCCATACATATATATGGGGAGGTACTAGCTCCAACTCGTTTTCACAAGGAAAACTGCAGGAACTTTAAACCGGCACTAGGAAACACCCTGAGAAACCAGAGTAAAAGTTTACCCTGCAACCCGTTCCTTTTGTGCTAGATGAACGAACGTCTCTCCACCTACTCATCTCTGAGAGATAAGTGTGTTAAAGCCGTCCTTCACATAGCTTGTTTGTTAACACAAAGTTTGTTTTAAGTTGCAATCTCCACTCCATACATATATATGGGGAGGTACTAGCTCCAGTTCGGTTTTACAGTGAAAACTGCAGGAACATCAAACCGGCACTAGGAAACATCCTGAGAAATCGGAGTAAAAATTTCTCCTTCAACCCGTTCCCTTTGTGCTAGATGAGCGAACGTCTATCCACGTACTCAGTTCTGAGAGATAAGTGTGTGTGAAAGCCGTCCTTCAACTAGCTTGTTTGGAATAGAAAGATTCTTTTCAGATGCAAACATCAATCCATATATATATATAGGGAGGTACTACCTCCAAATATTTTTTACAGGGAAAACTGCAGGATATTCAACCGGCACTAGGAAACAGACTGAGAAACAGGAGTAAAAATTTCTCCTGCAAACTGTTCACTTTGGCTAGATGAACGAACGTCTTTCCACATAATCAGTTCTGAGAGATAAGTGTGTGTTAAAGCCGTACTTCATCTTGCTTGTTTCTTAACACAAAGTTTCTTTTAAGTTGCTATCTCCACTGCATACATATATATGGGGAGGTACTAGCCCCAACTCGGTTTTACAGTGAAAACTGCAGGAACTTCAAACCGGCACTAGGAAACAGCCTGAGAAACCGGAGTAAAAATTTCTCCTGCAACCTGTTCCCTTTGTGCTTGATGAACGAACATCTATCCACATACACAGTTCTGAGAGATAAGTGTGCGTGAATACCGTCTTTCATCTAGCTTGTTGGGAACACAAAGTTTCCTTTAAGTTGCAAACATCACACCATACATATATGTGGGGAGGTACTAGCTCCAACTCGGTTTTACACTGACAACTGCAGAAACTTCAAACCGGTACTAGGAAACAGCCTGAGAAAAAAGAGTAAAAGTTTCACCTGCAACCCTTTCCCTTTGTGCTAGATGAACGAACGTCTCTCCACATGCTCAGTTCTCAGAGATAAGCATTTGTGAAAGCCGCTTTCACCTAGCTTGTTGGTAACACAAAGTTTCTTTGTAGTTGTAACCTCCACTTCATACGTGTAAATGGTTAGGTACTAGCTCCTACTCGGTTTTACAGTGAAAACTGAAGGAACTTCAACCCGGCACTATTAAACAGCATGAGAAACCGGAGTAAAAGTATCTCCTGCAAACCTTTCCCTTTGTACTAGATGAACGAACGTCTCTCCACATGCTCAGTTCTGAGAGATAAGTGTGCGTGAAAGCCGTTCTTCACCTAGCTTGTTGGGAACACAAAGTTTCCTTTCAGTTGCAAAATTCACTCTATACATATATAAGGGGGGTTCTAATTCCAACTGTTTTTCACAATGAAAACTGCAGGAATTTCAAACCGGCACTAGGAAACAGCCTGAGAAATCAGAGAAAAAGTTTACCCTGCAACCCGTTCCTTTTGTGCTAAATGAACGAACGTCCCTCAACCTACTCAGTTCTGAGAGATGTGTGTGTGAAAGCCGTCCTTCACCTAGATTGTTTGTTAACACAAAGTTTCTTTTAAGTTGCAATCTCCACTCCATACATATATATGGTGAGGTACTAGCTCCAACTCGGTTTTACAGTGAAAAATGCAGGAACATCAAACCGGCACTAGGAAACATCCTGAGAAACCGGAGTAATAATTTCTCCTTCAACCCGTTCCCTTTGTGCTAGATGAGCGAACGTCTATCCACATACTCAGTTCTGAGAGATAAGTCTGTGTGAAAGCCTTCCTTCACCTAGCTTGTTGGGAACACAAAGATTCTTTCCAGATGCAAACACCAATCCATATATATATATATATATAGGGTGGTACTAACTCCAAATATGTTTTACAGTGAAAACAGCAGGAATTTCAAATCGGCACTAGGAAATAGCCTGAGAAACCAGAATAAAAGTTTCTCCTGCAAGCCTTTCCTTTGTGCTAGATGAACGAACGTCTCTCCACATGCACATTTCTTAGAGATAAGTGTGTGTGAAAGCCGTCCTTCACCTAGCTGGTTGGGAACACAAAGTTTCTTTTCAGTAGCAAACTCCACTCCATACATATATATGGGGAGGTACTAGCACCAACTCGTTTTCACAACGAAAACTGCAGGAACTTTAAACCGGCACTAGGAAACACCCTAAGAAACCAGAGTAAAAGTTTACCCTGCAACCCTTTCCTTTTGTGCTAGATGAACGAACGTCTCTCCACCTACACATCTCTGAGAGATAAGTGTGTTAAAGCCGTCCTTCACATAGCTTGTTTGTTAACACAAAGTTTGTTTTAAGTTGCAATCTCCACTCCATACATATATATGGGGAGGTACTAGCTCCAGTTCGGTTTTACAGTGAAAACTGCAGGAACATCAAACCGGCACTAGGAAACATCCTGAGAAACCGGAGTAAAAATTTCCCCTTCAACCCATTCCCTTTGTGCTAGATGAGCGAACGTCTATCCACGTACTCAGTTCTGAGAGATAAGTGTGTGTGAAAGCCGTCCTTCAACTAGCTTGTTGGGATTACAAAGTTTCTTTTCAGATGCAAACACCAATCCATAAATACATATAGGGTGGATCTAAATCCAAATATTTTTTACAGTGAAAACTGCAGGAATTTCAAACCGGCACTAGGAAGCAGCCTGACAAACCAGAGTAAAATTTCACCTGCAAACCGTTCCCTTTGTGCTAGATGAGCGAACGTCTCTCCACATGCTCAGTTCTGAGAGATAAGCGTGTGTGAAAGTTGTCCTTCACCTAGCTTGTTGGGAACACAAAGTTTCTTTTCAGTTGCAAACTCCACTCCATATATATATATGGGGAGGTACTAGTTCCAATCGATTTTACAGTGAAAACTGCAGGAACTTCAAACCGGCACTAGGAAATATCCTGAGAAACCAGAGTAAAAGTTTCTCCTGCAACCCGTTCCATTTGTGCAAGATGAACGAACGTTTCTCCATATGCTCAGTTCTGAGAGATAAGTGTGTGTGAAAGCCGTTCTTCACCTAGCTTGTTGTGAACACAATGATTCTTTTCAGATGCAAACACCAATCCATAAATATATATAGGGTGGTACTAAATCCAAATAAGTTTTACAGTGAAAACTGCAGGAATTTCAAACCGGCACTAGGAAAAATCCTGAGAAATCGGAGTAAAAATTTCTCCTTCAACCCGTTCTCTTTGTGCAAGATGAACGAAAGTCTATCCACATGCTCAGTTCTGAGAGATAATTGTGTGTGAAAGCCATTCTTCCCCTAGCTTGTTGGGAACACAAAGTTTCTTTTCAGTTGCAAACTCCAGTCCGTACATATATAAGGGGGGTTCTAGCTCCAACTGTTTTTCACAATGAAAACTGCAGGAACTTCAAACCGGAACTAGGAAATAGCCTGAGAAACCAGAATAAAAGTTTCTCCTGCAAGCCTTTCATTTGTGCTAGATGAACGAACGTCTCTCCACATGCACATTTCTGAGAGATAAGTGTGTGTGAAAGCCGTCCTTCACCTAAATTGTTGGGAACACAAAGTTTCTTTTCAGTTGCAAACTCCACTCCATACATATATATGGGGAGGTACTAGCTCCAACTCGTTTTCACAAGGAAAACTGCAGGAACTTTAAGCCGGCACTAGGAAACACCCTGAGAAACCAGAGTAAAAGTTTACCCTGCAACCCGTTCCTTTTGTGCTAGATGAACGAACGTCTCTCCACCTACTCATCTCTGAGAGATAAGTGTGTTAAAGCCGTCCTTCACATAGCTTGTTTGTTAACACAAAGTTTGTTTTAAGTTGCAATCTCCACTCCATACATATATATGGGGAGGTACTAGCTCCAGTTCGGTTTTACAGTGAAAACTGCAGGAACATCAAACCGGCACTAGGAAACATCCTGAGAAATCGGAGTAAAAATTTCTCCTTCAACCCGTTCCCTTTGTGCTAGATGAGCGAACGTCTATCCACGTACTCAGTTCTGAGAGATAAGTGTGTGTGAAAGCCGTCCTTCAACTAGCTTGTTTGGAATAGAAAGATTCTTTTCAGATGCAAACATCAATCCATATATATATATAGGGAGGTACTACCTCCAAATATTTTTTACAGGGAAAACTGCAGGATATTCAACCGGCACTAGGAAACAGACTGAGAAACAGGAGTAAAAATTTCTCCTGCAAACTGTTCACTTTGGCTAGATGAACGAACGTCTCTCCACATAATCAGTTCTGAGAGATAAGTGTGTGTTAAAGCCGTACTTCATCTTGCTTGTTTCTTAACACAAAGTTTCTTTTAAGTTGCTATCTCCACTGCATACATATATATGGGGAGGTACTAGCCCCAACTCGGTTTTACAGTGAAAACTGCAGGAACTTCAAACCGGCACTAGGAAACAGCCTGAGAAACCGGAGTAAAAATTTCTCCTGCAACCTGTTCCCTTTGTGCTTGATGAACGAACATCTATCCACATACACAGTTCTGAGAGATAAGTGTGCGTGAATACCGTCTTTCATCTAGCTTGTTGGGAACACAAAGTTTCCTTTAAGTTGCAAACATCACACCATACATATATGTGGGGAGGTACTAGCTCCAACTCGGTTTTACACTGACAACTGCAGAAACTTCAAACCGGTACTAGGAAACAGCCTGAGAAAAAAGAGTAAAAGTTTCACCTGCAACCCTTTCCCTTTGTGCTAGATGAACGAACGTCTCTCCACATGCTCAGTTCTCAGAGATAAGCATTTGTGAAAGCCGCTTTCACCTAGCTTGTTGGTAACACAAAGTTTCTTTGTAGTTGCAACCTCCACTTCATACGTGTAAATGGTTAGGTACTAGCTCCTACTCGGTTTTACAGTGAAAACTGAAGGAACTTCAACCCGGCACTATTAAACAGCATGAGAAACCGGAGTAAAAGTTTCTCCTGCAAACCTTTCCCTTTGTACTAGATGAACGAACGTCTCTCCACATGCTCAGTTCTGAGAGATAAGTGTGCGTGAAAGCCGTTCTTCACCTAGCTTGTTGGGAACACAAAGTTTCCTTTCAGTTGCAAAATTCACTCTATACATATATAAGGGGGGTTCTAATTCCAACTGTTTTTCACAATGAAAACTGCAGGAACTTCAAACCGGCACTAGGAAACAGCCTGAGAAACCAGAGAAAAAGTTTACCCTGCAACCCGTTCCTTTTGTGCTAAATGAACGAACGTCCCTCAACCTACTCAGTTCTGAGAGATGTGTGTGTGAAAGCCGTCCTTCACCTAGCTTGTTTGTTAACACAAAGTTTCTATTAAGTTGCAATCTCCACTCCATACATATATATGGTGAGGTACTAGCTCCAACTCGGTTTTACAGTGAAAAATGCAGGAACATCAAACCGGCACTAGGAAACATCCTGAGAAACCGGAGTAATAATTTCTCCTTCAACCCGTTCCCTTTGTGCTAGATGAGCGAAAGTCTATCCACATACTCAGTTCTGAGAGATAAGTCTGTGTGAAAGCCTTCCTTCACCTAGCTTGTTGGGAACACAAAGATTCTTTTCAGATGCAAACACCAATCCATATATATATATATATATATATAGGGTGGTACTAACTCCAAATATGTTTTACAGTGAAAACAGCAGGAATTTCAAATCGGCACTAGGAAATAGCCTGAGAAACCAGAATAAAAGTTTCTCCTGCAAGCCTTTCCTTTGTGCTAGATGAACGAACGTCTCTCCACATGCACATTTCTTAGAGATAAGTGTGTGTGAAAGCCGTCCTTCACCTAGCTTGTTGGGAACACAAAGTTTCTTTTCAGTAGCAAACTCCACTCCATACATATATATGGGGAGGTACTAGCACCAACTCGTTTTCACAACGAAAACTGCAGGAACTTTAAACCGGCACTAGGAAACACCCTGAGAAACCAGAGTAAAAGTTTACCCTGCAACCCTTTCCTTTTGTGCTAGATGAACGAACGTCTCTCCACCTACACATCTCTGAGAGATAAGTGTGTTAAAGCCGTCCTTCACATAGCTTGTTTGTTAACACAAAGTTTGTTTTAAGTTGCAATCTCCACTCCATAAATATATATGGGGAGGTACTAGCTCCAGTTCGGTTTTACAGTGAAAACTGCAGGAACATCAAACCGGCACTAGGAAACATCCTGAGAAACCGGAGTAAAAATTTCTCCTTCAACCCGTTCCCTTTGTGCTAGATGAGCGAACGTCTATCCACGTACTCAGTTCTGAGAGATAAGTGTGTGTGAAAGCCGTCCTTCAACTAGCTTGTTGGGATTACAAAGTTTCTTTTCAGATGCAAACACCAATCCATAAATATATATAGGGTGGTTCTAACTCCAAATATTTTTTACAGTGAAAACTGCAGGAATTTCAAACCGGCACTAGGAAGCAGCCTGACAAACCAGAGTAAAATTTCACCTGCAACCCGTTCCCTTTGTGCTAGATGAGCGAACGTCTCTCCACATGCTCAGTTCTGAGAGATAAGCGTGTGTGAAAGTTGTCCTTCACCTAGCTTGTTGGGAACACAAAGTTTCTTTTCAGTTGCAAACTCCACTCCATATATATATATGGGGAGGTACTAGTTCCAATCGATTTTACAGTGAAAACTGCAGGAACTTCAAACCGGCACTAGGAAATATCCTGAGAAACCAGAGTAAAAGTTTCTCCTGCAACCCGTTCCATTTGTGCAAGAAGAACGAACGTTTCTCCATATGCTCAGTTCTGAGAGATAAGTGTGTGTGAAAGCCGTTCTTCACCTAGCTTGTTGTGAACACAATGATTCTTTTCAGATGCAAACACCAATCCATAAATATATATAGGGTGGTACTAACTCCAAATATGTTTTACAGTGAAAACTGCAGGAATTTCAAACCGGCACTAGGAAACATCCTGAGAAATCGGAGTAAAAATTTCTCCTTCAACCCGTTCCCTTTGTGCAAGATGAACGAAAGTCTATCCACATGCTCAGTTTTGAGAGATAATTGTGTGTGAAAGCCATTCTTCCCCTAGCTTGTTGGGAACACAAAGTTTCTTTTCAGTTGCAAACTCCAGTCCGTACATATATAAGGGGGGTTCTAGCTCCAACTGTTTTTCACAATGAAAACTGCAGGAACTTCAAACCGGAACTAGGAAATAGCCTGAGAAACCAGAATAAAAGTTTCTCCTGCAAGCCTTTCATTTGTGCTAGATGAACGAACGTCTCTCCACATGCACATTTCTGAGAGATAAGTGTGTGTGAAAGCCGTCCTTCACCTAAATTGTTGGGAACACAAAGTTTCTTTTCAGTTGCAAACTCCACTCCATACATATATATGGGGAGGTACTAGCTCCAACTCGTTTTCACAAGGAAAACTGCAGGAACTTTAAACCGGCACTAGGAAACACCCTGAGAAACCAGAGTAAAAGTTTACCCTGCAACCCGTTCCTTTTGTGCTAGATGAACGAACGTCTCTCCACCTACTCATCTCTGAGAGATAAGTGTGTTAAAGCCGTCCTTCACATAGCTTGTTTGTTAACACAAAGTTTGTTTTAAGTTGCAATCTCCACTCCATACATATATATGGGGAGGTACTAGCTCCAGTTCGGTTTTACAGTGAAAACTGCAGGAACATCAAACCGGCACTAGGAAACATCCTGAGAAATCGGAGTAAAAATTTCTCCTTCAACCCGTTCCCTTTGTGCTAGATGAGCGAACGTCTATCCACGTACTCAGTTCTGAGAGATAAGTGTGTGTGAAAGCCGTCCTTCAACTAGCTTGTTTGGAATAGAAAGATTCTTTTCAGATGCAAACATCAATCCATATATATATATAGGGAGGTACTACCTCCAAATATTTTTTACAGGGAAAACTGCAGGATATTCAACCGGCACTAGGAAACAGACTGAAAACAGGAGTAAAAATTTCTCCTGCAAACTGTTCACTTTGGCTAGATGAACGAACGTCTCTCCACATAATCAGTTCTGAGAGATAAGTGTGTGTTAAAGCCGTACTTCATCTTGCTTGTTTCTTAACACAAAGTTTCTTTTAAGTTGCTATCTCCACTGCATACATATATATGGGGAGGTACTAGCCCCAACTCGGTTTTACAGTGAAAACTGCAGGAACATCAAACCGGCACTAGGAAACATCCTGAGAAACCGGAGTAATAATTTCTCCTTCAACCCGTTCCCTTTGTGCTAGATGAGCGAACGTCTATCCACATACTCAGTTCTGAGAGATAAGTCTGTGTGAAAGCCTTCCTTCACCTAGCTTGTTGGGAACACAAAGATTCTTTTCAGATGCAAACACCAATCCATATATATATATATATATATAGGGTGGTACTAACTCCAAATATGTTTTACAGTGAAAACAGCAGGAATTTCAAATCGGCACTAGGAAATAGCCTGAGAAACCAGTATAAAAGTTTCTCCTGCAAGCCTTTCCTTTGTGCTAGATGAACGAACGTCTCTCCACATGCACATTTCTTAGAGATAAGTGTGTGTGAAAGCCGTCCTTCACCTAGCTGGTTGGGAACACAAAGTTTCTTTTCAGTAGCAAACTCCACTCCATACATATATATGGGGAGGTACTAGCACCAACTCGTTTTCACAACGAAAACTGCAGGAACTTTAAACCGGCACTAGGAAACACCCTGAGAAACCAGAGTAAAAGTTTACCCTGCAACCCTTTCCTTTTGTGCTAGATGAACGAACGTCTCTCCACCTACACATCTCTGAGAGATAAGTGTGTTAAAGCCGTCCTTCACATAGCTTGTTTGTTAACACAAAGTTTGTTTTAAGTTGCAATCTCCACTCCATACATATATATGGGGAGGTACTAGCTCCAGTTCGGTTTTACAGTGAAAACTGCAGGAACATCAAACCGGCACTAGGAAACATCCTGAGAAACCGGAGTAAAAATTTCTCCTTCAACCCGTTCCCTTTGTGCTAGATGAGCGAACGTCTATCCACGTACTCAGTTCTGAGAGATAAGTGTGTGTGAAAGCCGTCCTTCAACTAGCTTGTTGGGATTACAAAGTTTCTTTTCAGATGCAAACACCAATCCATAAATATATATAGGGTGGTTCTAACTCCAAATATTTTTTACAGTGAAATCTGCAGGAATTTCAAACCGGCACTAGGAAGCAGCCTGACAAACCAGAGTAAAATTTCACCTGCAAACCGTTCCCTTTGTGCTAGATGAGCGAACGTCCCTCCACATGCTCAGTTCTGAGAGATAAGCGTGTGTGAAAGTTGTCCTTCACCTAGCTTGTTGGGAACACAAAGTTTCTTTTCAGTTGCAAACTCCACTCCATTTATATATATGGGGAGGTACTAGTTCCAATCGATTTTACAGTGAAAACTGCAGGAACTTCAAACCGGCACTAGGAAATATCCTGAGAAACCAGAGTAAAAGTTTCTCCTGCAACCCGTTCCATTTGTGCAAGAAGAACGAACGTTTCTCCATATGCTCAGTTCTGAGAGATAAGTGTGTGTGAAAGCCGTTCTTCACCTAGCTTGTTGTGAACACAATGATTCTTTTCAGATGCAAACACCAATCCATAAATATATATAGGGTGGTACTAACACCAAATATGTTTTACAGTGAAAACTGCAGGAAATTCAAACCGGCACTAGGAAACATCCTGAGAAATCGGAGTAAAAATTTCTCCTTCAACCCGTTCCCTTTGTGCAAGATGAACGAAAGTCTATCCACATGCTCAGTTTTGAGAGATAATTGTGTGTGAAAGCCATTCTTCCCCTAGCTTGTTGGGAACACAAAGTTTCTTTTCAGTTGCAAACTCCAGTCCGTACATATATAAGGGGGGTTCTAGCTCCAACTCTTTTTCACAATGAAAACTGCAGGAACTTCAAACCGGAACTAGGATGTAGCCTGAGAAACCAGAATAAAAGTTTCTCCTGCAAGCCTTTCATTTGTGCTAGATGAACGAACGTCTCTCCACATGCACATTTCTGAGAGATAAGTGTGTGTGAAAGCCGTCCTTCACCTAAATTGTTGGGAACACAAAGTTTCTTTTCAGTTGCAAACTCCACTCCATACATATATATGGGGAGGAACTAGCTCCAACTCGTTTTCACAAGGAAAACTGCAGGAACTTTAAACCGGCACTAGGAAACACCCTGAGAAACCAGAGTAAAAGTTTACCCTGCAACCCGTTCCTTTTGTGCTAGATGAACGAACGTCTCTCCACCTACTCATCTCTGAGAGATAAGTGTGTTAAAGCCGTCCTTCACATAGCTTGTTTGTTAACACAAAGTTTGTTTTAAGTTGCAATCTCCACTCCATACATATATATGGGGAGGTACTAGCTCCAGTTCGGTTTTACAGTGAAAACTGCAGGAACATCAAACCGGCACTAGGAAACATCCTGAGAAATCGGAGTAAAAATTTCTCCTTCAACCCGTTCCCTTTGTGCTAGATGAGCGAACGTCTATCCACGTACTCAGTTCTGAGAGATAAGTGTGTGAAAGCCGTCTTTCAACTAGCTTGTTTGGAATAGAAAGATTCTTTTCAGATGCAAACATCAATCCATATATATATATAGGGAGGTACTACCTCCAAATATTTTTTACAGGGAAAACTGCAGGATATTCAACCGGCACTAGGAAACAGACTGAGAAACAGGAGTAAAAATTTCTCCTGCAAACTGTTCACTTTGGCTAGATGAACGAACGTCTCTCCACATAATCAGTTCTGAGAGATAAGTGTGTGTTAAAGCCGTACTTCATCTTGCTTGTTTCTTAACACAAAGTTTCTTTTAAGTTGCTATCTCCACTGCATACATATATATGGGGAGGTACTAGCCCCAACTCGGTTTTACAGTGAAAACTGCAGGAACTTCAAACCGGCACTAGGAAACAGCCTGAGAAACCGGAGTAAAAATTTCTCCTGCAACCTGTTCCCTTTGTGCTTGATGAACGAACATCTATCCACATACACAGTTCTGAGAGATAAGTGTGCGTGAATACCGTCTTTCATCTAGCTTGTTGGGAACACAAAGTTTCCTTTAAGTTGCAAACATCACACCATACATATATGTGGGGAGGTACTAGCTCCAACTCGGTTTTACACTGACAACTGCAGAAACTTCAAACCGGTACTAGGAAACAGCCTGAGAAAAAAGAGTAAAAGTTTCACCTGCAACCCTTTCCCTTTGTGCTAGATGAACGAACGTCTCTCCACATGCTCAGTTCTCAGAGATAAGCATTTGTGAAAGCCGCTTTCACCTAGCTTGTTGGTAACACAAAGTTTCTTTGTAGTTGCAACCTCCACTTCATACGTGTAAATGGTTAGGTACTAGCTCCTACTCGGTTTTACAGTGAAAACTGAAGGAACTTCAACCCGGCACTATTAAACAGCATGAGAAACCGGAGTAAAAGTTTCTCCTGCAAACCTTTCCCTTTGTACTAGATGAACGAACGTCTCTCCACATGCTCAGTTCTGAGAGATAAGTGTGCGAGAAAGCCGTTCTTCACCTAGCTTGTTGGGAACACAAAGTTTCTTTCAGTTGCAAAATTCACTCTATACATATATAAGGGGGGTTCTAATTCCAACTGTTTTTCACAATGAAAACTGCAGGAACTTCAAACCGGCACTAGGAAACAGCCTGAGAAACCAGAGAAAAAGTTTACCCTGCAACCCGTTCCTTTTGTGCTAAATGAACGAACGTCCCTCAACCTACTCAGTTCTGAGAGATGTGTGTGTGAAAGCCGTCCTTCACCTAGATTGTTTGTTAACACAAAGTTTCTTTTAAGTTGCAATCTCCACTCCATACATATATATGGTGAGGTACAAGCTCCAACTCGGTTTTACAGTGAAAAATGCAGGAACATCAAACCGGCACTAGGAAACATCCTGAGAAACCGGAGTAATAATTTCTCCTTCAACCCGTTCCCTTTGTGCTAGATGAGCGAACGTCTATCCACATACTCAGTTCTGAGAGATAAGTCTGTGTGAAAGCCTTCCTTCACCTAGCTTGTTGGGAACACAAAGATTCTTTTCAGATGCAAACACCAATCCATATATATATACATATATATAGGGTGGTACTAACTCCAAATATGTTTTACAGTGAAAACAGCAGGAATTTCAAATCGGCACTAGGAAATAGCCTGAGAAACCAGAATAAAAGTTTCTCCTGCAAGCCTTTCCTTTGTGCTAGATGAACGAACGTCTCTCCACATGCACATTTCTAAGAGATAAGTGTGTGTGAAAGCCGTCCTTCACCTAGCTTGTTGGGAACACAAAGTTTCTTTTCAGTAGCAAACTCCACTCCATACATATATATGGGGAGGTACTAGCTCCAACTCGTTTTCACAAGGAAAACTGCAGGAACTTTAAACCGGCACTAGGAAACACCCTGAGAAACCAGAGTAAAAGTTTACCCTGCAACCCGTTCCTTTTGTGCTAGATGAACGAACGTCTCTCCACCTACTCATCTCTGAGAGATAAGTGTGTTAAAGCCGTCCTTCACATAGCTTGTTTGTTAACACAAAGTTTGTTTTAAGTTGCAATCTCCACTCCATACATATATATGGGGAGGTACTAGCTCCAGTTCGGTTTTACAGTGAAAACTGCAGGAACATCAAACCGGCACTAGGAAACATCCTGAGAAATCGGAGTAAAAATTTCTCCTTCAACCCGTTCCCTTTGTGCTAGATGAGCGAACGTCTATCCACGTACTCAGTTCTGAGAGATAAGTGTGTGTGAAAGCCGTCCTTCAACTAGCTTGTTTGGAATAGAAAGATTCTTTTCAGATGCAAACATCAATCCATATATATATATAGGGAGGTACTACCTCCAAATATTTTTTACAGGGAAAACTGCAGGATATTCAACCGGCACTAGGAAACAGACTGAGAAACAGGAGTAAAAATTTCTCCTGCAAACTGTTCACTTTGGCTAGATGAACGAACGTCTCTCCACATAATCAGTTCTGAGAGATAAGTGTGTGTTAAAGCCGTACTTCATCTTGCTTGTTTCTTAACACAAAGTTTCTTTTAAGTTGCTATCTCCACTGCATACATATATATGGGGAGGTACTAGCCCCAACTCGGTTTTACAGTGAAAACTGCAGGAACTTCAAACCGGCACTAGGAAACAGCCTGAGAAACCGGAGTAAAAATTTCTCCTGCAACCTGTTCCCTTTGTGCTTGATGAACGAACATCTATCCACATACACAGTTCTGAGAGATAAGTGTGCGTGAATACCGTCTTTCATCTAGCTTGTTGGGAACACAAAGTTTCCTTTAAGTTGCAAACATCACACCATACATATATGTGGGGAGGTACTAGCTCCAACTCGGTTTTACACTGACAACTGCAGAAACTTCAAACCGGTACTAGGAAACAGCCTGAGAAAAAAGAGTAAAAGTTTCACCTGCAACCCTTTCCCTTTGTGCTAGATGAACGAACGTCTCTCCACATGCTCAGTTCTCAGAGATAAGCATTTGTGAAAGCCGCTTTCACCTAGCTTGTTGGTAACACAAAGTTTCTTTGTAGTTGCAACCTCCACTTCATACGTGTAAATGGTTAGGTACTAGCTCCTACTCGGTTTTACAGTGAAAACTGAAGGAACTTCAACCCGGCACTATTAAACAGCATGAGAAGCCGGAGTAAAAGTTTCTCCTGCAAACCTTTCCCTTTGTACTAGATGAACGAACGTCTCTCCACATGCTCAGTTCTGAGAGATAAGTGTGCGTGAAAGCCGTTCTTCACCTAGCTTGTTGGGAACACAAAGTTTCCTTTCAGTTGCAAAATTCACTCTATACATATATAAGGGGGGTTCTAATTCCAACTGTTTTTCACAATGAAAACTGCAGGAACTTCAAACCGGCACTAGGAAACAGCCTGAGAAACCGGAGTAATAATTTCTCCTTCAACCCGTTCCCTTTGTGCTAGATGAGCGAACTACTATCCACATACTCAGTTCTGAGAGATAAGTCTGTGTGAAAGCCTTCCTTCACCTAGCTTGTTGGGAACACAAAGATTCTTTTCAGATGCAAACACCAATCCATATATATATACATATATATAGGGTGGTACTAAATCCAAATATGTTTTACAGTGAAAACAGCAGGAATTTCAAATCGGCACTAGGAAATAGCCTGAGAAACCAGAATAAAAGTTTCTCCTGCAAGCCTTTCCTTTGTGCTAGATGAACGAACGTCTCTCCACATGCACATTTCTTAGAGATAAGTGTGTGTGAAAGCCGTCCTTCACCTAGCTTGTTGGGAACACAAAGTTTCTTTTCAGTAGCAAACTCCACTCCATACATATATATGGGGAGGTACTAGCACCAACTCGTTTTCACAACGAAAACTGCAGGAACTTTAAACCGGCACTAGGAAGCACCCTGAGAAACCAGAGTAAAAGTTTACCCTGCAACTCTTTCCTTTTGTGCTAGATGAACGAACGTCTCTCCACCTACACATCTCTGAGAGATAAGTGTGTTAAAGCCGTCCTTCACATAGCTTGTTTGTTAACACAAAGTTTGTTTTAAGTTACAATCTCCACTCCATAAATATATATGGGGAGGTACTAGCTCCAGTTCGGTTTTACAGTGAAAACTGCAGGAACATCAAACCGGCACTAGGAAACATCCTGAGAAACCGGAGTAAAAATTTCTCCTTCAACCCGTTCCCTTTGTGCTAGATGAGCGAACGTCTATCCACGTACTCAGTTCTGAGAGATAAGTGTGTGTGAAAGCCGTCCTTCAACTAGCTTGTTGGGATTACAAAGTTTCTTTTCAGATGCAAACACCAATCAATAAATATATATAGGGTGGTTCTAACTCCAAATATTTTTTACAGTGAAAACTGCAGGAATTTCAAACCGGCACTAGGAAGCAGCCTGACAAACCAGAGTAAAATTTCACCTGCAACCCGTTCCCTTTGTGCTAGATGAGCGGACGTCTCTCCACATGCTCAGTTCTGAGAGATAAGCGTGTGTGAAAGTTGTCCTTCACCTAGCTTGTTTGGAACACAAAGTTTCTTTTCAGTTGCAAACTCCACTCCATATATATATATGGGGAGGTACTAGTTCCAATCGATTTTACAGTGAAAACTGCAGGAACTTCAAACCGGCACTAGGAAATATCCTGAGAAACCAGAGTAAAAGTTTCTCCTGCAACCCGTTCCATTTGTGCAAGATGAACGAACGTTTCTCCATATGCTCAGTTCTGAGAGATAAGTGTGTGTGAAAGCCGTTCTTCACCTAGCTTGTTGTGAACACAATGATTCTTTTCAGATGCAAACACCAATCCATAAATATATATAGGGTGGTACTAACTCCAAATATGTTTTACAGTGAAAACTGCAGGAATTTCAAACCGGCACTAGGAAGCAGCCTTACAAACCAGAGTAAAATTTCACCTGCAAACCGTTCCCTTTGTGCTAGATGAGCGAACGTCTCTCCACATGCTCAGTTCTGAGAGATAAGCGTGTGTGAAAGTTGTCCTTCACCTAGCTTGTTGGGAACACAAAGTTTCTTTTCAGTTGCAAACTCCACTCCATATATATATATGGGGAGGTACTAGTTCCAATCGATTTTACAGTGAAAACTGCAGGAAATTCAAACCGGCACTAGGAAATATCCTGAGAAAACAGAGTAAAAGTTTCTCCTGCAACCCGTTCCATTTGTGCAAGATGAACGAACGTTTCTCCATATGCTCAATCCTGAGAGATAAGTGTGTGTGAAAGCCGTTCTTCACCTAGCTTGTTGTGAACACAATGATTCTTTTCAGATGCAAACACCAATCCATAAATATATATAGGGTGGTACTAACTCCAAATATGTTTTACAGTGAAAACTGCAGGAATTTCAAACCGGCACTAGGAAACATCCTGAGAAATCGGAGTAAAAATTTCTCCTTCAACCCGTTCCCTTTGTGCAAGATGAACGAAAGTCTATCCACATGCTCAGTGCTGAGAGATAATTGTGTGTGAAAGCCATTCTTCCCCTAGCTTATTGGGAACCCAAAGTTTCTTTTCAGTTGCAAACTCCAGTCCGTACATATATAAGGGGGGTTGTAACTCCAACTGTTTTCACAATGAAAACTGCAGGAACTTCAAACCGGAACTAGGAAATAGCCTGAGAAACCAGAATAAAAGTTTCTCCTGCAAGCCTTTCATTTGTGCTAGATGAACGAACGTCTCTCCACATGCACATTTCTGAGAGATAAGTGTGTGTGAAAGCCGTCCTTCACCTAAATTGTTGGGAACACAAAGTTTCTTTTCAGTTGCAAACTCCACTCCATACATATATATGGGGAGGTACTAGCTCCAACTCGTTTTCACAAGGAAAACTGCAGGAACTTTAAACCGGCACTAGGAAACACCCTGAGAAACCAGAGTAAAAGTTTACCCTGCAACCTGTTCCTTTTGTGCTAGATGAACGAACGTCTCTCCACCTACTCATCTCTGAGAGATAAGTGTGTTAAAGCCGTCCTTCACATAGCTTGTTTGTTAACACAAAGTTTGTTTTAAGTTGCAATCTCCACTCCATACATATATATGGGGAGGTACTAGCTCCAGTTCGGTTTTACAGTGAAAACTGCAGGAACATCAAACCGGCACTAGGAAACATCCTGAGAAATCGGAGTAAAAATTTCTCCTTCAACCCGTTCCCTTTGTGCTAGATGAGCGAACGTCTATCCACGTACTCAGTTCTGAGAGATAAGTGTGTGTGAAAGCCGTCCTTCAACTAGCTTGTTGGGATTACAAAGTTTCTTTTCAGATGCAAACATCAATCCATATATATATATAGGGAGGTACTACCTCCAAATATTTTTTACAGGGAAAACTGCAGGATATTCAACCGGCACTAGGAAACAGACTGAGAAACAGGAGTAAAAATTTCTCCTGCAAACTGTTCACTTTGGCTAGATGAACGAACGTCTCTCCACATAATCAGTTCTGAGAGATAAGTGTGTGTTAAAGCCGTACTTCATCTTGCTTGTTTCTTAACACAAAGTTTCTTTTAAGTTGCTATCTCCACTGCATACATATATATGGGGAGGTACTAGCCCCAACTCGGTTTTACAGTGAAAACTGCAGGAACTTCAAACCGGCACTAGGAAACAGCCTGAGAAACCGGAGTAAAAATTTCTCCTGCAACCTGTTCCCTTTGTGCTTGATGAACGAACATCTATCCACATACACAGTTCTGAGAGATAAGTGTGCGTGAATACCGTCTTTCATCTAGCTTGTTGGGAACACAAAGTTTCCTTTAAGTTGCAAACATCACACCATACATATATGTGGGGAGGTACTAGCTCCAACTCGGTTTTACACTGACAACTGCAGAAACTTCAAACCGGTACTAGGAAACAGCCTGAGAAAAAAGAGTAAAAGTTTCACCTGCAACCCTTTCCCTTTGTGCTAGATGAACGAACGTCTCTCCACATGCTCAGTTCTCAGAGATAAGCATTTGTGAAAGCCGCTTTCACCTAGCTTGTTGGTAACACAAAGTTTCTTTGTAGTTGCAACCTCCACTTCATACGTGTAAATGGTTAGGTACTAGCTCCTACTCGGTTTTACAGTGAAAACTGAAGGAACTTCAACCCGGCACTATTAAACAGCATGAGAAACCGGAGTAAAAGTTTCTCCTGCAAACCTTTCCCTTTGTACTAGATGAACGAACGTCTCTCCACATGCTCAGTTCTGAGAGATAAGTGTGCGTGAAAGCCGTTCTTCACCTAGCTTGTTGGGAACACAAAGTTTCCTTTCAGTTGCAAAATTCACTCTATACATATATAAGGGGGGTTCTAATTCCAACTGTTTTTCACAATGAAAACTGCAGGAACTTCAAACCGGCACTAGGAAACAGCCTGAGAAACCAGAGAAAAAGTTTACCCTGCAACCCGTTCCTTTTGTGCTAAATGAACGAACGTCCCTCAACCTACTCAGTTCTGAGAGATGTGTGTGTGAAAGCCGTCCTTCACCTAGATTGTTTGTTAACACAAAGTTTCTTTTAAGTTGCAATCTCCACTCCATACATATATATGGTGAGGTACAAGCTCCAACTCGGTTTTACAGTGAAAAATGCAGGAACATCAAACCGGCACTAGGAAACATCCTGAGAAACCGGAGTAATAATTTCTCCTTCAACCCGTTCCCTTTGTGCTAGATGAGCGAACGTCTATCCACATACTCAGTTCTGAGAGATAAGTCTGTGTGAAAGCCTTCCTTCACCTAGCTTGTTGGGAAAACAAAGATTCTTTTCAGATGCAAACACCAATCCATATATATATATATATATAGGGTGGTACTAACTCCAAATATGTTTTACAGTGAAAACAGCAGGAATTTCAAATCGGCACTAGGAAATAGCCTGAGAAACCAGAATAAAAGTTTCTCCTGCAAGCCTTTCCTTTGTGCTAGATGAACGAACGTCTCTCCACATGCACATTTCTTAGAGATAAGTGTGTGTGAAAGCCGTCCTTCACCTAGCTTGTTGGGAACACAAAGTTTCTTTTCAGTAGCAAACTCCACTCCATACATATATATGGGGAGGTACTAGCACCAACTCGTTTTCACAACGAAAACTGCAGGAACTTTAAACCGGCACTAGGAAGCACCCTGAGAAACCAGAGTAAAAGTTTACCCTGCAACCCTTTCCTTTTGTGCTAGATGAACGAACGTCTCTCCACCTACACATCTCTGAGAGATAAGTGTGTTAAAGCCGTCCTTCACATAGCTTGTTTGTTAACACAAAGTTTGTTTTAAGTTGCAATCTCCACTCCATAAATATATATGGGGAGGTACTAGCTCCAGTTCGGTTTTACAGTGAAAACTGCAGGAACATCAAACCGGCACTAGGAAACATCCTGAGAAACCGGAGTAAAAATTTCTCCTTCAACCCGTTCCCTTTGTGCTAGATGAGCGAACGTCTATCCACGTACTCAGTTCTGAGAGATAAGTGTGTGTGAAAGCCGTCCTTCATCTAGCTTGTTGGGATTACAAAGTTTCTTTTCAAATGCAAACACCAATCCATAAATATATATAGGGTGGTTCTAACTCCAAATATTTTTTACAGTGAAAACTGCAGGAATTTCAAACCGGCACTAGGAAGCAGCCTGACAAACCAGAGTAAAATTTCACCTGCAACCCGTTCCCTTTGTGCTAGATGAGCGAACGTCTCTCCACATGCTCAGTTCTGAGAGATAAGCGTGTGTGAAAGTTGTCCTTCACCTAGCTTGTTGGGAACACAAAGTTTCTTTTCAGTTGCAAACTCCACTCCATATATATATATGGGGAGGTACTAGTTCCAATCGATTTTACAGTGAAAACTGCAGGAACTTCAAACCGGCACTAGGAAATATCCTGAGAAACCAGAGTAAAAGTTTCTCCTGCAACCCGTTCCATTAGTGCAAGATGAACGAACGTTTCTCCATATGCTCAGTTCTGAGAGATAAGTGTGTGTGAAAGCCGTTCTTCAACTAGCTTGTTGTGAACACAATGATTCTTTTCAGATGCAAACACCAATCCATAAATATATATAGGGTGGTACTAACTCCAAATATGTTTTACAGTGAAAACTGCAGGAATTTCAAACCGGCACTAGGAAACAGACTGAGAAACCAGAGTGAAACTTTCTACTGCAACCCGTTCCCTTTGTGCTAGATGAATGAACGACTCTCCACATGCTCATTTCTGAGCGATAAGTGTGTGTGAAAGCCGTCCTACAACTAGCTTGTTGGGAACACAAAGTTTCTTTTCAGTTGCAAAATTCACTCCATACATATATAATGGGAGGTACTAACTTCAACTCGGTTTTACAGAGAAAATTGCAGGAACTTCAAACCAGCACTAGGAAACAGCCCGAGAAACCAGAATAAAGGTTTCTCCTGCAACCCGTTCTATTTGTGCTAGATGAACGAACATCTCTCCAGATGCTCAGTTATGAGAAATAAGTGTGTGTGAAAGCCGTCCTTCACCTAGCTTTTTATTAACACAAAGATTCTTTTAATTTGCAATCTCCACTCCATACATATATATGGGGAAGTACTAGCTCCAACTCGGTTTTACAGTGAAAACTGCAGGAAATTCAAACCGGCACTAGGAAACAGCCTGAGAAACCGGAGAAAAAATTTCTCCTGCAAACCGTTCCTTTTGTGCTTGATGAACGAACATCTATCCACATACACAGTTCTGAGAGATAAGTGTACGTGAATGCCTTCCTTCCCCTAGCTTGTTGGGAACACAAAGTTTCCTTTAAGTTGCAAATATCACACCATACATATATATGGGGAGGTACTAGATCCAACTCGGTTTTACACTGACAAATGCAGGAAATTCAAACCGGTACTAGGAAACAGCCTGAGAAAAAAGAGTAAAAGTTTCACCTGCAAACCGTTCTCTTTGTGCTAGATGAACGAACGTCTCTCCACATGCTTATTTCTGAGTGATTATTGTGTGTGAAAACCGTCCTTCACCTAGCTTGTTGCGAACAGAAAGTTTCTTTTCAGTAGCAAACTCCACTCCATACATATATATGGGGAGGTACTAGCACCAACTCGGTTTTATAGTGAAAAATGCAGGATCTTCCAACCAGCATTAGGAAACAGCCTGAGAAACCAGTGTAAAACTTTCCCCTGCAAACAGTTTTTTTGCCATAGTTGTAAGAACGTCTCTCCACATGCTCAGTTCGGAGAGATAAGTGTGTGTGAAAGCCGTCCTTCACCTAGCTTGTTGGGAATACAAAGTTTCCTTTCAGTTGCAAACTACACACCATACATACATATGGGGAGGTAGTAGCTCCGCTCGATTTTACAGTGAAAACTGCAGGAACTTTAAACCGGCACTAGGAATCAGCTGAGAAACCAGAGTAAATGTTTACCCTTCAACCCGTTCCCTTTGTTCTAGATGAACGAACGTTTTTCCACATGCTCATTTCGGAGAGATAAGTGTGTGTCAAAGCCTTCCTTCACCTTGCTTGTTTGGAACACAAACTTTCTTTTCAGTTGCAAACTCCACTCCATACATATATAAGAGGAGGTACAAGCTCCAACTCGGTTTTACAGTGAAAACTGCAGGAACGGCAAACCGGCACTAGGAAAAAGCCTGAGAAACCAGAGTAAAAGTTTAACCTGATACCCGTTCCCTTTGTGCTATATGAACGAACGTCTCTCCACATGCTCAGTTCTGAGAGATAAGTGCGCCTGAATGCCGTCCTTCACCAAGCTTGTTGGGAACACAAAGTATATAATCACTTGCAAAACCCACTTCATATATATATATGGGGAGGTATTAGCCCAAACTCGGTTTCACAATGAAAACTGCAGGAACTTTAAACCGGCACTAGGAAACAGCCTGAGAAACCACAGTAATAGTTTACCCTGCATACCATTCCCTTTGTGCTAGATGAACGAACGTCTGTCCACATGCTCAGTTCTGAGAGATAAGCGTTTGTGAAAGCCGCTTTCACCTAGCTTGTTGGTAACACAATGTTTCTTTGTAGTTGCAACCTCCACTTCATACGTGTAAATGGTTAGGTACTAGCTCCTACTCGGTTTTACAGTGAAAACTGCAGGAACTTCAACCCGGCACTAGGAAACAGCATGAGAAACCGGAGTAAAAGTTTCTCCTGCAAACCTTTCCCTTTGTGCTAGATGAACGAAAGTCTATCCACATACTCAGTTCTGAGAGATAAGTGTGCGTGAAAGCCGTTCTTCACGTAGCTTGTTGGGAACACAAAGTTTCCTTTCATTTGCAAAATACACTGTATACATATATATGGGGATGTACTAGCTCCAACTCGATTTTACAGTGAAAAGTGCAGGAACTTCAAACCGGAACTAGGAAAGAGCCTGAGAACCCAGAGTAAAAGTTTCCCCTGTAACCCGTTCCCTTTGTGCAAGATGAACGAAAGTCTATCCACATGCTCAGTTCTGAGAGATAATTGTGTGTGAAAGCCATTCTTCCCCTAGCTTGTTGGGAACACAAAGTTTCTTTTCAGTTGCAAACTCCAGTCCGTACATATATAAGGGGGGTTCTAGCTCCAACTGTTTTTCACAATGAAAACTGCAGGAACTTCAAACCGGAACTAGGAAATAGCCTGAGAAACCAGAATATAAGTTTCTCCTGCAAGCCTTTCATTTGTGCTAGATGAACGAACGTCTCTCCACATGCACATTTCTGAGAGATAAGTGTGTGTGAAAGCCGTCCTTCACCTAAATTGTTGGGAACACAAAGTTTCTTTTCAGTTGCAAACTCCACTCCATACATATATATGGGGAGGTACTAGCTCCAACTCGTTTTCACAAGGAAAACTGCAGGAACTTTAAACCGGCACTAGGAAACACCCTGAGAAACCAGAGTAAAAGTTTACCCTGCAACCCGTTCCTTTTGTGCTAGATGAACGAACGTCTCTCCACCTACTCATCTCTGAGAGATAAGTGTGTTAAAGCCGTCCTTCACATAGCTTGTTTGTTAACACAAAGTTTGTTTTAAGTTGCAATCTCCACTCCATACATATATATGGGGAGGTACTAGCTCCAGTTCGGTTTTACAGTGAAAACTGCAGGAACATCAAACCGGCACTAGGAAACATCCTGAGAAATCGGAGTAAAAATTTCTCCTTCAACCCGTTCCCTTTGTGCTAGATGAGCGAACGTCTATCCACGTACTCAGTTCTGAGAGATAAGTGTGTGTGAAAGCCGTCCTTCAACTAGCTTGTTTGGAATAGAAAGATTCTTTTCAGATGCAAACATCAATCCATATATATATATAGGGAGGTACTACCTCCAAATATTTTTTACAGGGAAAACTGCAGGATATTCAACCGGCACTAGGAAACAGACTGAGAAACAGGAGTAAAAATTTCTCCTGCAAACTGTTCACTTTGGCTAGATGAACGAACGTCTCTCCACATAATCAGTTCTGAGAGATAAGTGTGTGTTAAAGCCGTACTTCATCTTGCTTGTTTCTTAACACAAAGTTTCTTTTAAGTTGCTATCTCCACTGCATACATATATATGGGGAGGTACTAGCCCCAACTCGGTTTTACAGTGAAAACTGCAGGAACTTCAAACCGGCACTAGGAAACAGCCTGAGAAACCGGAGTAAAAATTTCTCCTGCAACCTGTTCCCTTTGTGCTTGATGAACGAACATCTATCCACATACACAGTTCTGAGAGATAAGTGTGCGTGAATACCGTCTTTCATCTAGCTTGTTGGGAACACAAAGTTTCCTTTAAGTTGCAAACATCACACCATACATATATGTGGGGAGGTACTAGCTCCAACTCGGTTTTACACTGACAACTGCAGAAACTTCAAACCGGTACTAGGAAACAGCCTGAGAAAAAAGAGTAAAAGTTTCACCTGCAACCCTTTCCCTTTGTGCTAGATGAACGAACGTCTCTCCACATGCTCAGTTCTCAGAGATAAGCATTTGTGAAAGCCGCTTTCACCTAGCTTGTTGGTAACACAAAGTTTCTTTGTAGTTGCAACCTCCACTTCATACGTGTAAATGGTTAGGTACTAGCTCCTACTCGGTTTTACAGTGAAAACTGAAGGAACTTCAACCCGGCACTATTAAACAGCATGAGAAACCGGAGTAAAAGTTTCTCCTGCAAACCTTTCCCTTTGTACTAGATGAACGAACGTCTCTCCACATGCTCAGTTCTGAGAGATAAGTGTGCGTGAAAGCCGTTCTTCACCTAGCTTGTTGGGAACACAAAGTTTCCTTTCAGTTGCAAAATTCACTCTATACATATATAAGGGGGGTTCTAATTCCAACTGTTTTTCACAATGAAAACTGCAGGAACTTCAAACCGGCACTAGGAAACAGCCTGAGAAACCAGAGAAAAAGTTTACCCTGCAACCCGTTCCTTTTGTGCTAAATGAACGAACGTCCCTCAACCTACTCAGTTCTGAGAGATGTGTGTGTGAAAGCCGTCCTTCACCTAGCTTGTTTGTTAACACAAAGTTTCTTTTAAGTTGCAATCTCCACTCCATACATATATATGGTGAGGTACTAGCTCCAACTCGGTTTTACAGTGAAAAATGCAGGAACATCAAACCGGCACTAGGAAACATCCTGAGAAACCGGAGTAATAATTTCTCCTTCAACCCGTTCCCTTTGTGCTAGATGAGCGAACGTCTATCCACATACTCAGTTCTGAGAGATAAGTCTGTGTGAAAGCCTTCCTTCACCTAGCTTGTTGGGAACACAAAGATTCTTTCCAGATGCAAACACCAATCCATATATATATATATATATAGGGTGGTACTAACTCCAAATATGTTTTACAGTGAAAACAGCAGGAATTTCAAATCGGCACTAGGAAATAGCCTGAGAAACCAGAATAAAAGTTTCTCCTGCAAGCCTTTCCTTTGTGCTAGATGAACGAACGTCTCTCCACATGCACATTTCTTAGAGATAAGTGTGTGTGAAAGCCGTCCTTCACCTAGCTTGTTGGGAACACAAAGTTTCTTTTCAGTAGCAAACTCCACTCCATACATATATATGGGGAGGTACTAGCACCAACTCGTTTTCACAACGAAAACTGCAGGAACTTTAAACCGGCACTAGGAAGCACCCTGAGAAACCAGAGTAAAAGTTTACCCTGCAACCCTTTCCTTTTGTGCTAGATGAACGAATGTCTCTCCACCTACACATCTCTGAGAGATAAGTGTGTTAAAGCCGTCCTTCACATAGCTTGTTTGTTAACACAAAGTTTGTTTTAAGTTGCAATCTCCACTCCATAAATATATATGGGGAGGTACTAGCTCCAGTTCGGTTTTACAGTGAAAACTGCAGGAACATCAAACCGGCACTAGGAAACATCCTGAGAAACCGGAGTAAAAATTTCTCCTTCAACCCGTTCCCTTTGTGCTAGATGAGCGAACGTCTATCCACGTACTCAGTTCTGAGAGATAAGTGTGTGTGAAAGCCGTCCTTCATCTAGCTTGTTGGGATTACAAAGTTTCTTTTCAGATGCAAACACCAATCCATAAATATATATAGGGTGGTTCTAACTCCAAATATTTTTTACAGTGAAAACTGCAGGAATTTCAAACCGGCACTAGGAAGCAGCCTGACAAACCAGAGTAAAATTTCACCTGCAACCCGTTCCCTTTGTGCTAGATGAGCGAACGTCTCTCCACATGCTCAGTTCTGAGAGATAAGCGTGTGTGAAAGTTGTCCTTCACCTAGCTTGTTGGGAACACAAAGTTTCTTTTCAGTTGCAAACTCCACTCCATATATATATATGGGGAGGTACTAGTTCCAATCGATTTTACAGTGAAAACTGCAGGAACTTCAAACCGGCACTAGGAAATATCCTGAGAAACCAGAGTAAAAGTTTCTCCTGCAACCCGTTCCATTTGTGCAAGATGAACGAACGTTTCTCCATATGCTCAGTTCTGAGAGATAAGTGTGTGTGAAAGCCGTTCTTCACCTAGCTTGTTGTGAACACAATGATTCTTTTCAGATGCAAACACCAATCCATAAATATATATAGGGTGGTACTAACTCCAAATATGTTTTACAGTGAAAACTGCAGGAATTTCAAACCGGCACTAGGAAACAGACTGAGAAACCAGAGTGAAAGTTTCTACTGCAACCCGTTCCCTTTGTGCTAGATGAATGAACGACTCTCCACATGCTCATTTCTGAGCGATAAGTGTGTGTGAAAGCCGTCCTACAACTAGCTTGTTGGGAACACAAAGTTTCTTTTCAGTTGCAAAATTCACTCCATACATATATAATGGGAGGTACTAACTTCAACTCGGTTTTACAGAGAAAATTGCAGGAACTTCAAACCAGCACTAGGAAACAGCCCGAGAAACCAGAATAAAAGTTTCTCCTGCAACCCGTTCTATTTGTGCTAGATGAACGAACATCTCTCCAGATGCTCAGTTATGAGAAATAAGTGTGTGTGAAAGCCGTCCTTCACCTAGCTTTTTATTAACACAAAGATTCTTTTAAGTTGCAATCTCCACTCCATACATATATATGGGGAAGTACTAGCTCCAACTCGGTTTTACAGTGAAAACTGCAGGAAATTCAAACCGGCAGTAGGAAACAGCCTGAGAAACCGGAGAAAAAATTTCTCCTGCAAACCGTTCCTTTTGTGCTTGATGAACGAACATCTATCCACATACACAGTTCTGAGAGATAAGTGTACGTGAATGCCTTCCTTCCCCTAGCTTGTTGGGAACACAAAGTTTCCTTTAAGTTGCAAATATCACACCATACATATATATGGGGAGGTACTAGATCCAACTCGGTTTTACACTGACAAATGCAGGAAATTCAAACCGGTACTAGGAAACAGCCTGAGAAAAAAGAGTAAAAGTTTCACCTGCAAACCGTTCTCTTTGTGCTAGGTGAACGAACGTCTCTCCACATGCTTATTTCTGAGAGATTATTGTGTGTGAAAACCGTCCTTCACCTAGCTTGTTGCGAACAGAAAGTTTCTTTTCAGTAGCAAACTCCACTCCATACATATATATGGGGAGGTACTAGCACCAACTCGGTTTTATAGTGAAAAATGCAGGATCTTCCAACCAGCATTAGGAAACAGCCTGAGAAACCAGTGTAAAACTTTCCCCTGCAAACAGTTTTTTTGCCATAGATGAAAGAACGTCTCTCCACATGCTCAGTTCGGAGAGATAAGTGTGTGTGAAAGCCGTCCTTCACCTAGCTTGTTGGGAATACAAAGTTTCCTTTCAGTTGCAAACTACACACCATACATACATATGGGGAGGTAGTAGCTCCGCTCGATTTTACAGTGAAAACTGCAGGAACTTTAAACCGGCACTAGGAATCAGCTGAGAAACCAGAGTAAATGTTTACCCTTCAACCCGTTCCCTTTGTTCTAGATGAACGAACGTTTCTCCACATGCTCATTTCGGAGAGATAAGTGTGTGTCAAAGCCTTCCTTCACCTTGCTTGTTTGGAACACAAACTTTCTTTTCAGTTGCAAACTCCACTCCATACATATATAAGAGGAGGTACAAGCTCCAACTCGGTTTTACAGTGAAAACTGCAGGAACGGCAAACCGGCACTAGGAAAAAGCCTGAGAAACCAGAGTAAAAGTTTAACCTGATACCCGTTCCCTTTGTGCTATATGAACGAACGTCTCTCCACATGCTCAGTTCTGAGAGATAAGTGCGCCTGAATGCCGTCCTTCACCAAGCTTGTTGGGAACACAAAGTATATAATCACTTGCAAAACCCACTTCATATATATATATGGGGAGGTATTAGCCCAAACTCGGTTTCACAATGAAAACTGCAGGAACTTTAAACCGGCACTAGGAAACAGCCTGAGAAACCACAGTAATAGTTTACCCTGCATACCATTCCCTTTGTGCTAGATGAACGAACGTCTGTCCACATGCTCAGTTCTGAGAGATAAGCGTTTGTGAAAGCCGCTTTCACCTAGCTTGTTGGTAACACAATGTTTCTTTGTAGTTGCAACCTCCACTTCATACGTGTAAATGGTTAGGTACTAGCTCCTACTCGGTTTTACAGTGAAAACTGCAGGAACTTCAACCCGGCACTAGGAAACAGCATGAGAAACCGGAGTAAAAGTTTCTCCTGCAAACCTTTCCCTTTGTGCTAGATGAACGAAAGTCTATCCACATACTCAGTTCTGAGAGATAAGTGTGCGTGAAAGCCGTTCTTCACGTAGCTTGTTGGGAACACAAAGTTTCCTTTCATTTGCAAAATACACTGTATACATATATATGGGGATGTACTAGCTCCAACTCGATTTTACAGTGAAAAGTGCAGGAACTTCAAACCGGAACTAGGAAAGAGCCTGAGAACCCAGAGTAAAAGTTTCCCCTGTAACCCGTTCCCTTTGTGCAAGATGAACGAAAGTCTATCCACATGCTCAGTTCTGAGAGATAATTGTGTGTGAAAGCCATTCTTCCCCTAGCTTGTTGGGAACACAAAGTTTCTTTTCAGTTGCAAACTCCAGTCCGTACATATATAAGGGGGGTTCTAGCTCCAACTGTTTTTCACAATGAAAACTGCAGGAACTTCAAACCGGAACTAGGAAATAGCCTGAGAAACCAGAATAAAAGTTTCTCCTGCAAGCCTTTCATTTGTGCTAGATGAACGAACGTCTCTCCACCTACTCATCTCTGAGAGATAAGTGTGTTAAAGCCGTCCTTCACATAGCTTGTTTGTTAACACAAAGTTTGTTTTAAGTTGCAATCTCCACTCCATACATATATATGGGGAGGTACTACCTCCAAATATTTTTTACAGGGAAAACTGCAGGATATTCAACCGGCACTAGGAAACAGACTGAGAAACAGGAGTAAAAATTTCTCCTGCAAACTGTTCACTTTTGCTAGATGAACGAACGTCTCTCCACATAATCAGTTCTGAGAGATAAGTGTGTGTTAAAGCCGTACTTCATCTTGCTTGTTTCTTAACACAAAGTTTCTTTTAAGTTGCTATCTCCACTGCATACATATATATGGGGAGGTACTAGCCCCAACTCGGTTTTACAGTGAAAACTGCAGGAACTTCAAACCGGCACTAGGAAACAGCCTGAGAAACCGGAGTAAAAATTTCTCCTGCAACCTGTTCCCTTTGTGCTTGATGAACGAACATCTATCCACATACACAGTTCTGAGAGATAAGTGTGCGTGAATACCGTCTTTCATCTAGCTTGTTGGGAACACAAAGTTTCCTTTAAGTTGCAAACATCACACCATACATATATGTGGGGAGGTACTAGCTCCAACTCGGTTTTACACTGACAACTGCAGAAACTTCAAACCGGTACTAGGAAACAGCCTGAGAAAAAAGAGTAAAAGTTTCACCTGCAACCCTTTCCCTTTGTGCTAGATGAACGAACGTCTCTCCACATGCTCAGTTCTCAGAGATAAGCATTTGTGAAAGCCGCTTTCACCTAGCTTGTTGGTAACACAAAGTTTCTTTGTAGTTGCAACCTCCACTTCATACGTGTAAATGGTTAGGTACTAGCTCCTACTCGGTTTTACAGTGAAAACTGAAGGAACTTCAACCCGGCACTATTAAACAGCATGAGAAACCGGAGTAAAAGTTTCTCCTGCAAACCTTTCCCTTTGTACTAGATGAACGAACGTCTCTCCACATGCTCAGTTCTGAGAGATAAGTGTGCGTGAAAGCCGTTCTTCACCTAGCTTGTTGGGAACACAAAGTTTCCTTTCAGTTGCAAAATTCACTCTATACATATATAAGGGGGGTTCTAATTCCAACTGTTTTTCACAATGAAAACTGCAGGAAATTCAAAACGGCACTAGGAAACAGCCTGAGAAACCAGAGAAAAAGTTTACCCTGCAACCCGTTCCTTTTGTGCTAAATGAACGAACGTCCCTCAACCTACTCAGTTCTGAGAGATGTGTGTGTGAAAGCCGTCCTTCACCTAGCTTGTTTGTTAACACAAAGTTTCTTTTAAGTTGCAATCTCCACTCCATACATATATATGGTTAGGTACAAGCTCCAACTCGGTTTTACAGTGAAAAATGCAGGAACATCAAACCGGCACTAGGAAACATCCTGAGAAACCGGAGTAATAATTTCTCCTTCAACCCGTTCCCTTTGTGCTAGATGAGCGAACGTCTATCCACATACTCAGTTCTGAGAGATAAGTCTGTGTGAAAGCCTTCCTTCACCTAGCTTGTTGGGAACACAAAGATTCTTTTCAGATGCAAACACCAATCCATATATATACATATATATAGGGTGGTACTAACTCCAAATATGTTTTACAGTGAAAACAGCAGGAATTTCAAATCGGCACTAGGAAATAGCCTGAGAAACCAGAATAAAAGTTTCTCCTGCAAGCCTTTCCTTTGTGCTAGATGAACGAACGTCTCTCCACATGCACATTTCTTAGAGATAAGTGTGTGTGAAAGCCGTCCTTCACCTAGCTTGTTGGGAACACAAAGTTTCTTTTCAGTAGCAAACTCCACTCCATACATATATATGGGGAGGTACTAGCACCAACTCGTTTTCACAACAAAAACTGCAGGAACTTTAAACCGGCACTAGGAAGCACCCTGAGAAACCAGAGTAAAAGTTTACCCTGCAACCCTTTCCTTTTGTGCTAGATGAACGAACGTCTCTCCACCTACACATCTCTGAGAGATAAGTGTGTTAAAGCCGTCCTTCACATAGCTTGTTTGTTAACACAAAGTTTGTTTTAAGTTGCAATCTCCACTCCATAAATATATATGGGGAGGTACTAGCTCCAGTTCGGTTTTACAGTGAAAACTGCAGGAACATCAAACCGGCACTAGGAAACATCCTGAGAAACCGGAGTAAAAATTTCTCCTTCAACCCGTTCCCTTTGTGCTAGATGAGCGAACGTCTATCCACGTACTCAGTTCTGAGAGATAAGTGTGTGTGAAAGCCGTCCTTCATCTAGCTTGTTGGGATTACAAAGTTTCTTTTCAGATGCAAACACCAATCCATAAATATATATAGGGTGGTTCTAACTCCAAATATTTTTTACAGTGAAAACTGCAGGAATTTCAAACCGGCACTAGGAAGCAGCCTGACAAACCAGAGTAAAATTTCACCTGCAACCCGTTCCCTTTGTGCTAGATGAGCGAACGTCTCTCCACATGCTCAGTTCTGAGAGATAAGCGTGTGTGAAAGTTGTCCTTCACCTAGCTTGTTGGGAACACAAAGTTTCTTTTCAGTTGCAAACTCCACTCCATATATATATATGGGGAGGTACTAGTTCCAATCGATTTTACAGTGAAAACTGCAGGAACTTCAAACCGGCACTAGGAAATATCCTGAGAAACCAGAGTAAAAGTTTCTCCTGCAACCCGTTCCATTTGTGCAAGATGAACGAACGTTTCTCCATATGCTCAGTTCTGAGAGATAAGTGTGTGTGAAAGCCGTTCTTCACCTAGCTTGTTGTGAACACAATGATTCTTTTCAGATGCAAACACCAATCCATAAATATATATAGGGTGGTACTAACTCCAAATATGTTTTACAGTGAAAACTGCAGGAATTTCAAACCGGCACTAGGAAACAGACTGAGAAACCAGAGTGAAAGTTTCTAATGCAACCCGTTCCCTTTGTGCTAGATGAATGAACGACTCTCCACATGCTCATTTCTGAGCGATAAGTGTGTGTGAAAGCCGTCCTACAACTAGCTTGTTGGGAACACAAAGTTTCTTTTCAGTTGCAAAATTCACTCCATACATATATAATGGGAGGTACTAACTTCAACTCGGTTTTACAGAGAAAATTGCAGGAACTTCAAACCAGCACTAGGAAACAGCCCGAGAAACCAGAATAAAAGTTTCTCCTGCAACCCGTTCTATTTGTGCTAGATGAACGAACATCTCTCCAGATGCTCAGTTATGAGGAATAAGTGTGTGTGAAAGCCGTCCTTCACCTAGCTTTTTATTAACACAAAGATTCTTTTAAGTTGCAATCTCCACTCCATACATATATATGGGGAAGTACTAGCTCCAACTCGGTTTTACAGTGAAAACTGCAGGAAATTCAAACCGGCAGTAGGAAACAGCCTGAGAAACCGGAGAAAAAATTTCTCCTGCAAACCGTTCCTTTTGTGCTTGATGAACGAACATCTATCCACATACACAGTTCTGAGAGATAAGTGTACGTGAATGCCTTCCTTCCCCTAGCTTGTTGGGAACACAAAGTTTCCTTTAAGTTGCAAATATCACACCATACATATATATGGGGAGGTACTAGATCCAACTCGGTTTTACACTGACAAATGCAGGAAATTCAAACCGGTACTAGGAAACAGCCTGAGAAAAAAGAGTAAAAGTTTCACCTGCAAACCGTTCTCTTTGTGCTAGATGAACGAACGTCTCTCCACATGCTTATTTCTGAGAGATTATTGTGTGTGAAAACCGTCCTTCACCTAGCTTGTTGCGAACAGAAAGTTTCTTTTCAGTAGCAAACTCCACTCCATACATATATATGGGGAGGTACTAGCACCAACTCGGTTTTATAGTGAAAAATGCAGGATCATCCAACCAGCATTAGGAAACAGCCTGAGAAACCAGTGTAAAACTTTCCCCTGCAAACAGTTTTTTTGCCATAGATGAAAGAACGTCTCTCCACATGCTCAGTTCGGAGAGATAAGTGTGTGTGAAAGCCGTCCTTCACCTAGCTTGTTGGGAATACAAAGTTTCCTTTCAGTTGCAAAATACACACCATACATACATATGGGGAGGTAGTAGCTCCGCTCGATTTTACAGTGAAAACTGCAGGAACTTTAAACCGGCACTAGGAATCAGCTGAGAAACCAGAGTAAATGTTTATCCTTCAACCCGTTCCCTTTGTTCTAGATGAACGAACGTTTTTCCACATGCTCATTTCGGAGAGATAAGTGTGTGTCAAAGCCTTCCTTCACCTTGCTTGTTTGGAACACAAACTTTCTTTTCAGTTGCAAACTCCACTCCATACATATATAAGAGGAGGTACAAGCTCCAACTCGGTTTTACAGTGAAAACTGCAGGAACGGCAAACCGGCACTAGGAAAAAGCCTGAGAAACCAGAGTAAAAGTTTAACCTGATACCCGTTCCCTTTGTGCTATATGAACGAACGTCTCTCCACATGCTCAGTTCTGAGAGATAAGTGCGCCTGAATGCCGTCCTTCACCAAGCTTGTTGGGAACACAAAGTATATAATCACTTGCAAAACCCACTTCATATATATATATGGGGAGGTATTAGCCCAAACTCGGTTTCACAATGAAAACTGCAGGAACTTTAAACCGGCACTAGGAAACAGCCTGAGAAACCACAGTAATAGTTTACCCTGCATACCATTCCCTTTGTGCTAGATGAACGAACGTCTGTCCACATGCTCAGTTCTGAGAGATAAGCGTTTGTGAAAGCCGCTTTCACCTAGCTTGTTGGTAACACAATGTTTCTTTGTAGTTGCAACCTCCACTTCATACGTGTAAATGGTTAGGTACTAGCTCCTACTCGGTTTTACAGTGAAAACTGCAGGAACTTCAACCCGGCCCTAGGAAACAGCATGAGAAACCGGAGTAAAAGTTTCTCCTGCAAACCTTTCCCTTTGTGCTAGATGAACGAAAGTCTATCCACATACTCAGTTCTGAGAGATAAGTGTGCGTGAAAGCCGTTCTTCACGTAGCTTGTTGGGAACACAAAGTTTCCTTTCATTTGCAAAATACACTGTATACATATATATGGGGATGTACTAGCTCCAACTCGATTTTACAGTGAAAAGTGCAGGAACTTCAAACCGGAACTAGGAAAGAGCCTGAGAACCCAGAGTAAAAGTTTCCCCTGTAACCCGTTCCCTTTGTGCAAGATGAACGAAAGTCTATCCACATGCTCAGTTCTGAGAGATAATTGTGTGTGAAAGCCATTCTTCCCCTAGCTTGTTGGGAACACAAAGTTTCTTTTCAGTTGCAAACTCCAGTCCGTACATATATAAGGGGGGTTCTAGCTCCAACTGTTTTTCACAATGAAAACTGCAGGAACTTCAAACCGGAACTAGGAAATAGCCTGAGAAACCAGAATAAAAGTTTCTCCTGCAAGCCTTTCATTTGTGCTAGATGAACGAACGTCTCTCCACATGCACATTTCTGAGAGATAAGTGTGTGTGAAAGCCGTCCTTCACCTAAATTGTTGGGAACACAAAGTTTCTTTTCAGTTGCAAACTCCACTCCATACATATATATGGGGAGGTACTAGCTCCAACTCGTTTTCACAAGGAAAACTGCAGGAACTTTAAACCGGCACTAGGAAACACCCTGAGAAACCAGAGTAAAAGTTTACCCTGCAACCCGTTCCTTTTGTGCTAGATGAACGAACGTCTCTCCACCTACTCATCTCTGAGAGATAAGTGTGTTAAAGCCGTCCTTCACATAGCTTGTTTGTTAACACAAAGTTTGTTTTAAGTTGCAATCTCCACTCCATACATATATATGGGGAGGTACTAGCTCCAGTTCGGTTTTACAGTGAAAACTGCAGGAACATCAAACCGGCACTAGGAAACATCCTGAGAAATCGGAGTAAAAATTTCTCCTTCAACCCGTTCCCTTTGTGCTAGATGAGCGAACGTCTATCCACGTACTCAGTTCTGAGAGATAAGTGTGTGTGAAAGCCGTCCTTCAACTAGCTTGTTTGGAATAGGAAGATTCTTTTCAGATGCAAACATCAATCCATATATATATATAGGGAGGTACTACCTCCAAATATTTTTTACAGGGAAAACTGCAGGATATTCAACCGGCACTAGGAAACAGACTGAGAAACAGGAGTAAAAATTTCTCCTGCAAACTGTTCACTTTGGCTAGATGAACGAACGTCTCTCCACATAATCAGTTCTGAGAGAAAAGTGTGTGTTAAAGCCGTACTTCATCTTGCTTGTTTCTTAACACAAAGTTTCTTTTAAGTTGCTATCTCCACTGCATACATATATATGGGGAGGTACTAGCCCCAACTCGGTTTTACAGTGAAAACTGCAGGAACTTCAAACCGGCACTAGGAAACAGCCTGAGAAACCGGAGTAAAAATTTCTCCTGCAACCTGTTCCCTTTGTGCTTGATGAACGAACATCTATCCACATACACAGTTCTGAGAGATAAGTGTGCGTGAATACCGTCTTTCATCTAGCTTGTTGGGAACACAAAGTTTCCTTTAAGTTGCAAACATCACACCATACATATATGTGGGGAGGTACTAGCTCCAACTCGGTTTTACACTGACAACTGCAGAAACTTCAAACCGGTACTAGGAAACAGCCTGAGAAAAAAGAGTAAAAGTTTCACCTGCAACCCTTTCCCTTTGTGCTAGATGAACGAACGTCTCTCCACATGCTCAGTTCTCAGAGATAAGCATTTGTGAAAGCCGCTTTCACCTAGCTTGTTGGTAACACAAAGTTTCTTTGTAGTTGCAACCTCCACTTCATACGTGTAAATGGTTAGGTACTAGCTCCTACTCGGTTTTACAGTGAAAACTGAAGGAACTTCAACCCGGCACTATTAAACAGCATGAGAAACCGGAGTAAAAGTTTCTCCTGCAAACCTTTCCCTTTGTACTAGATGAACGAACGTCTCTCCACATGCTCAGTTCTGAGAGATAAGTGTGCGTGAAAGCCGTTCTTCACCTAGCTTGTTGGGAACACAAAGTTTCCTTTCAGTTGCAAAATTCACTCTATACATATATAAGGGGGGTTCTAATTCCAACTGTTTTTCACAATGAAAACTGCAGGAACTTCAAACCGGCACTAGGAAACAGCCTGAGAAACCAGAGAAAAAGTTTACCCTGCAACCCGTTCCTTTTGTGCTAAATGAACGAACGTCCCTCAACCTACTCAGTTCTGAGAGATGTGTGTGTGAAAGCCGTCCTTCACCTAGCTTGTTTGTTAACACAAAGTTTCTTTTAAGTTGCAATCTCCACTCCATACATATATATGGTGAGGTACAAGCTCCAACTCGGTTTTACAGTGAAAAATGCAGGAACATCAAACCGGCACTAGGAAACATCCTGAGAAACCGGAGTAATAATTTCTCCTTCAACCCGTTCCATTTGTGCTAGATGAGCGAACGTCTATCCACATACTCAGTTCTGAGAGATAAGTCTGTGTGAAAGCCTTCCTTCACCTAGCTTGTTGGGAACACAAAGATTCTTTTCAGATGCAAACACCAATCCATATATATACATATATATAGGGTGGTACTAACTCCAAATATGTTTTACAGTGAAAACAGCAGGAATTTCAAATCGGCACTAGGAAATAGCCTGAGAAACCAGAATAAAAGTTTCTCCTGCAAGCCTTTCCTTTGTGCTAGATGAACGAACGTCTCTCCACATGCACATTTCTTAGAGATAAGTGTGTGTGAAAGCCGTCCTTCACCTAGCTTGTTGGGAACACAAAGTTTCTTTTCAGTAGCAAACTCCACTCCATACATATATATGGGGAGGTACTAGCACCAACTCGTTTTCACAACGAAAACTGCAGGAACTTTAAACCGGCACTAGGAAGCACCCTGAGAAACCAGAGTAAAAGTTTACCCTGCAACCCTTTCCTTTTGTGCTAGATGAACGAACGTCTCTCCACCTACACATCTCTGAGAGATAAGTGTGTTAAAGCCGTCCTTCACATAGCTTGTTTGTTAACACAAAGTTTGTTTTAAGTTGCAATCTCCACTCCATAAATATATATGGGGAGGTACTAGCTCCAGTTCGGTTTTACAGTGAAAACTGCAGGAACATCAAACCGGCACTAGGAAACATCCTGAGAAACCGGAGTAAAAATTTCTCCTTCAACCCGTTCCCTTTGTGCTAGATGAGCGAACGTCTATCCACGTACTCAGTTCTGAGAGATAAGTGTGTGTGAAAGCCGTCCTTCAACTAGCTTGTTGGGATTACAAAGTTTCTTTTCAGATGCAAACACCAATCCATAAATATATATAGGGTGGTTCTAACTCCAAATATTTTTTACAGTGAAAACTGCAGGAATTTCAAACCGGCACTAGGAAGCAGCCTGACAAACCAGAGTAAAATTTCACCTGCAACCCGTTCCCTTTGTGCTAGATGAGCGAACGTCTCTCCACATGCTCAGTTCTGAGAGATAAGCGTGTGTGAAAGTTGTCCTTCACCTAGCTTGTTGGGAACACAAAGTTTCTTTTCAGTTGCAAAATCCACTCCATATATATATATGGGGAGGTACTAGTTCCAATCGATTTTACAGTGAAAACTGCAGGAACTTCAAACCGGCACTAGGAAATATCCTGAGAAACCAGAGTAAAAGTTTCTCCTGCAACCCGTTCCATTTGTGCAAGAAGAACGAACGTTTCTCCATATGCTCAGTTCTGAGAGATAAGTGTGTGTGAAAGCCGTTCTTCACCTAGCTTGTTGTCAACACAATGACTCTTTTCAGATGCAAACACCAATCCATAAATATATATAGGGTGGTACTAACTCCAAATATGTTTTACAGTGAAAACTGCAGGAATTTCAAACCGGCACTAGGAAACATCCTGAGAAATCGGAGTAAAAATTTCTCCTTCAACCCGTTCCCTTTGTGCAAGATGAACGAAAGTCTATCCACATGCTCAGTTCTGAGAGATAATTGTGTGTGAAAGCCATTCTTCCCCTAGCTTGTTGGGAACACAAAGTTTCTTTTCAGTTGCAAACTCCAGTCCGTACATATATAAGGGGGGTTCTAGCTCCAACAGTTTTTCACAATGAAAACTGCAGGAACTTCAAACCGGAACTAGGAAATAGCCTGAGAAACCAGAATAAAAGTTTCTCCTGCAAGCCTTTCATTTGTGCTAGATGAACGAACGACTCTCCACATGCACATTTCTGAGAGATAAGTGTGTGTGAAAGCCGTCCTTCACTTAAATTGTTGGGAACACAAAGTATCTTTTCAGTTGCAAACTCCACTCCATACATATATATGGGGAGGTACTAGCTCCAACTCGTTTTCACAATGAAAACTGCAGGAACTTTAAACCGGCACTAGGAAACACCCTGAGAAACCAGAGTAAAAGTTTACCCTGCAACCCGTTCCTTTTGTGCTAGATGAACGAACGTCTCTCCACCTACTCATCTCTGAGAGATAAGTGTGTTAAAGCCGTCCTTCACATAGCTTGTTTGTTAACACAAAGTTTGTTTTAAGTTGCAATCTCCACTCCATACATATATATGGGGAGGTACTACCTCCAAATATTTTTTACAGGGAAAACTGCAGGATATTCAACCGGCACTAGGAAACAGACTGAGAAACAGGAGTAAAAATTTCTCCTGCAAACTGTTCACTTTGGCTAGATGAACGAACGTCTCTCCACATAATCAGTTCTGAGAGATAAGTGTGTGTTAAAGCCGTACTTCATCTTGCTTGTTTCTTAACACAAAGTTTCTTTTAAGTTGCTATCTCCACTGCATACATATATATGGGGAGGTACTAGCCCCAACTCGGTTTTACAGTGAAAACTGCAGGAACTTCAAACCGGCACTAGGAAACAGCCTGAGAAACCGGAGTAAAAATTTCTCCTGCAACCTGTTCCCTTTGTGCTTGATGAACGAACATCTATCCACATACACAGTTCTGAGAGATAAGTGTGCGTGAATACCGTCTTTCATCTAGCTTGTTGGGAACACAAAGTTTCCTTTAAGTTGCAAACATCACACCATACATATATGTGGGGAGGTACTAGCTCCAACTCGGTTTTACACTGACAACTGCAGAAACTTCAAACCGGTACTAGGAAACAGCCTGAGAAAAAAGAGTAAAAGTTTCACCTGCAACCCTTTCCCTTTGTGCTAGATGAACGAACGTCTCTCCACATGCTCAGTTCTCAGAGATAAGCATTTGTGAAAGCCGCTTTCACCTAGCTTGTTGGTAACACAAAGTTTCTTTGTAGTTGCAACCTCCACTTCATACGTGTAAATGGTTAGGTACTAGCTCCTACTCGGTTTTACAGTGAAAACTGAAGGAACTTCAACCCGGCACTATTAAACAGCATGAGAAACCGGAGTAAAAGTTTCTCCTGCAAACCTTTCCCTTTGTACTAGATGAACGAACGTCTCTCCACATGCTCAGTTCTGAGAGATAAGTGTGCGTGAAAGCCGTTCTTCACCTAGCTTGTTGGGAACACAAAGTTTCCTTTCAGTTGCAAAATTCACTCTATACATATATAAGGGGGGTTCTAATTCCAACTGTTTTTCACAATGAAAACTGCAGGAAATTCAAAACGGCACTAGGAAACAGCCTGAGAAACCAGAGAAAAAGTTTACCCTGCAACCCGTTCCTTTTGTGCTAAATGAACGAACGTCCCTCAACCTACTCAGTTCTGAGAGATGTGTGTGTGAAAGCCGTCCTTCACCTAGCTTGTTTGTTAACACAAAGTTTCTTTTAAGTTGCAATCTCCACTCCATACATATATATGGTGAGGTACAAGCTCCAACTCGGTTTTACAGTGAAAAATGCAGGAACATCAAACCGGCACTAGGAAACATCCTGAGAAACCGGAGTAATAATTTCTCCTTCAACCCGTTCCCTTTGTGCTAGATGAGCGAACGTCTATCCACATACTCATTTCTGAGAGATAAGTCTGTGTGAAAGCCTTCCTTCACCTAGCTTGTTGGGAACACAAAGATTCTTTTCAGATGCAAACACCAATCCATATATATACATATATATAGGGTGGTACTAACTCCAAATATGTTTTACAGTGAAAACAGCAGGAATTTCAAATCGGCACTAGGAAATAGCCTGAGAAACCAGAATAAAAGTTTCTCCTGCAAGCCTTTCCTTTGTGCTAGATGAACGAACGTCTCTCCACATGCACATTTCTTAGAGATAAGTGTGTGTGAAAGCCGTCCTTCACCTAGCTTGTTGGGAACACAAAGTTTCTTTTCAGTAGCAAACTCCACTCCATACATATATATGGGGAGGTACTAGCACCAACTCGTTTTCACAACGAAAACTGCAGGAACTTTAAACCGGCACTAGGAAGCACCCTGAGAAACCAGAGTAAAAGTTTACCCTGCAACCCTTTCCTTTTGTGCTAGATGAACGAACGTCTCTCCACCTACACATCTCTGAGAGATAAGTGTGTTAAAGCCGTCCTTCACATAGCTTGTTTGTTAACACAAAGTTTGTTTTAAGTTGCAATCTCCACTCCATAAATATATATGGGGAGGTACTAGCTCCAGTTCGGTTTTACAGTGAAAACTGCAGGAACATCAAACCGGCACTAGGAAACATCCTGAGAAACCGGAGTAAAAATTTCTCCTTCAACCCGTTCCCTTTGTGCTAGATGAGCGAACGTCTATCCACGTACTCAGTTCTGAGAGATAAGTGTGTGTGAAAGCCGTCCTTCATCTAGCTTGTTGGGATTACAAAGTTTCTTTTCAGATGCAAACACCAATCCATAAATATATATAGGGTGGTTCTAACTCCAAATATTTTTTACAGTGAAAACTGCAGGAATTTCAAACCGGCACTAGGAAGCAGCCTGACAAACCAGAGTAAAATTTCACCTGCAACCCGTTCCCTTTGTGCTAGATGAGCGAACGTCTCTCCACATGCACATTTCTTAGAGATAAGTGTGTGTGAAAGCCGTCCTTCACCTAGCTTGTTGGGAACACAAAGTTTCTTTTCAGTAGCAAACTCCACTCCATACATATATATGGGGAGGTACTAGCACCAACTCGTTTTCACAACGAAAACTGCAGGAACTTAAAACCGGCACTAGGAAACACCCTGAGAAACCAGAGTAAAAGTTTACCCTGCAACCCTTTCCTTTTGTGCTAGATGAACGAACGTCTCTCCACCTACACATCTCTGAGAGATAAGTGTGTTAAAGCCGTCCTTCACATAGCTTGTTTGTTAACACAAAGTTTGTTTTAAGTTGCAATCTCCACTCCATAAATATATATGGGGAGGTACTAGCTCCAGTTCGGTTTTACAGTGAAAACTGCAGGAACATCAAACCGGCACTAGGAAACATCCTGAGAAACCGGAGTAAAAATTTCTCCTTCAACCCGTTCCCTTTGTGCTAGATGAGCGAACGTCTATCCACGTACTCAGTTCTGAGAGATAAGTGTGTGTGAAAGCCGTCCTTCATCTAGCTTGTTGGGATTACAAAGTTTCTTTTCAGATGCAAACACCAATCCATAAATATATATAGGGTGGTTCTAACTCCAAATATTTTTTACAGTGAAAACTGCAGGAATTTCAAACCGGCACTAGGAAGCAGCCTGACAAACCAGAGTAAAATTTCACCTGCAACCCGTTCCCTTTGTGCTAGATGAGCGAACGTCTCTCCACATGCTCAGTTCTGAGAGATAAGCGTGTGTGAAAGTTGTCCTTCACCTAGCTTGTTGGGAACACAAAGTTTCTTTTCAGTTGCAAACTCCACTCCATATATATATATGGGGAGGTACTAGTTCCAATCGATTTTACAGTGAAAACTGCAGGAACTTCAAACCGGCACTAGGAAATATCCTGAGAAACCAGAGTAAAAGTTTCTCCTGCAACCCGTTCCATTTGTGCAAGATGAACGAACGTTTCTCCATATGCTCAGTTCTGAGAGATAAGTGTGTGTGAAAGCCGTTCTTCACCTAGCTTGTTGTGAACACAATGATTCTTTTCAGATGCAAACACCAATCCATAAATATATATAGGGTGGTACTAACTCCAAATATGTTTTACAGTGAAAACTGCAGGAATTTCAAACCGGCACTAGGAAACAGACTGAGAAACCAGAGTGAAAGTTTCTAATGCAACCCGTTCCCTTTGTGCTAGATGAATGAACGACTCTCCACATGCTCATTTCTGAGCGATAAGTGTGTGTGAAAGCCGTCCTACAACTAGCTTGTTGGGAACACAAAGTTTCTTTTCAGTTGCAAAATTCACTCCATACATATATAATGGGAGGTACTAACTTCAACTCGGTTTTACAGAGAAAATTGCAGGAACTTCAAACCAGCACTAGGAAACAGCCCGAGAAACCAGAATAAATGTTTCTCCTGCAACCCGTTCTATTTGTGCTAGATGAACGAACATCTCTCCAGATGCTCAGTTATGAGAAATAAGTGTGTGTGAAAGCCATCCTTCACCTAGCTTTTTATTAACACAAAGATTCTTTTAAGTTGCAATCTCCACTCCATACATATATATGGGGAGGTACTAGCTCCAACACGGTTTTACACTGACAACTGCAGAAACTTCAAACCGGTACTAGGAAACAGCCTGAGAAAAAAGAGTAAAAGTTTCACCTGCAACCCTTTCCCTTTGTGCTAGATGAACGAACGTCTCTCCACATGCTCAGTTCTCAGAGATAAGCATTTGTGAAAGCCGCTTTCACCTAGCTTGTTTGTAACACAAAGTTTCTTTGTAGTTGCAACCTCCACTTCATACGTGTAAATGGTTAGGTACTAGCTCCTACTCGGTTTTACAGTGAAAACTGAAGGAACTTCAACCCGGCACTATTAAACAGCATGAGAAACCGGAGTAAAAGTTTCTCCTGCAAACCTTTCCCTTTGTACTAGATGAACGAACGTCTCTCCACATGCTCAGTTCTGAGAGATAAGTGTGCGTGAAAGCCGTTCTTCACCTAGCTTGTTGGGAACACAAAGTTTCCTTTCAGTTGCAAAATTCACTCTATACATATATAAGGGGGGTTCTAATTCCAACTGTTTTTCACAATGAAAACTGCAGGAAATTCAAAACGGCACTAGGAAACAGCCTGAGAAACCAGAGAAAAAGTTTACCCTGCAACCCGTTCCTTTTGTGCTAAATGAACGAACGTCCCTCAACCTACTCATTTCTGAGAGATGTGTGTGTGAAAGCCGTCCTTCACCTAGCTTGTTTGTTAACACAAAGTTTCTTTTAAGTTGCAATCTCCACTCCATACATATATATGGTGAGGTACAAGCTCCAACTCGGTTTTACAGTGAAAAATGCAGGAACATCAAACCGGCACTAGGAAACATCCTGAGAAACCGGAGTAATAATTTCTCCTTCAACCCGTTCCCTTTGTGCTAGATGAGCGAACGTCTATCCACATACTCAGTTCTGAGAGATAAGTCTGTGTGAAAGCCTTCCTTCACCTAGCTTGTTGGGAACACAAAGATTCTTTTCAGATGCAAACACCAATCCATATATATACATATATATAGGGTGGTACTAACTCCAAATATGTTTTACAGTGAAAACAGCAGGAATTTCAAATCGGCACTAGGAAATAGCCTGAGAAACCAGAATAAAAGTTTCTCCTGCAAGCCTTTCCTTTGTGCTAGATGAACGAACGTCTCTCCACATGCACATTTCTTAGAGATAAGTGTGTGTGAAAGCCGTCCTTCACCTAGCTTGTTGGGAACACAAAGTTTCTTTTCAGTAGCAAACTCCACTCCATACATATATATGGGGAGGTACTAGCACCAACTCGTTTTCACAACGAAAACTGCAGGAACTTTAAACCGGCACTAGGAAGCACCCTGAGAAACCAGAGTAAAAGTTTACCCTGCAACCCTTTCCTTTTGTGCTAGATGAACGAACGTCTCTCCACCTACACATCTCTGAGAGATAAGTGTGTTAAAGCCGTCCTTCACATAGCTTGTTTGTTAACACAAAGTTTGTTTTAAGTTGCAATCTCCACTCCATAAATATATATGGGGAGGTACTAGCTCCAGTTCGGTTTTACAGTGAAAACTGCAGGAACATCAAACCGGCACTAGGAAACATCCTGAGAAACCGGAGTAAAAATTTCTCCTTCAACCCGTTCCCTTTGTGCTAGATGAGCGAACGTCTATCCACGTACTCAGTTCTGAGAGATAAGTGTGTGTGAAAGCCGTCCTTCATCTAGCTTGTTGGGATTACAAAGTTTCTTTTCAGATGCAAACACCAATCCATAAATATATATAGGGTGGTTCTAACTCCAAATATTTTTTACAGTGAAAACTGCAGGAATTTCAAACCGGCACTAGGAAGCAGCCTGACAAACCAGAGTAAAATTTCACCTGCAACCCGTTCCCTTTGTGCTAGATGAGCGAACGTCTCTCCACATGCTCAGTTCTGAGAGATAAGCGTGTGTGAAAGTTGTCCTTCACCTAGCTTGTTGGGAACACAAAGTTTCTTTTCAGTTGCAAACTCCACTCCATATATATATATGGGGAGGTACTAGTTCCAATCGATTTTACAGTGAAAACTGCAGGAACTTCAAACCGGCACTAGGAAATATCCTGAGAAACCAGAGTAAAAGTTTACCCTGCAACCCTTTCCTTTTGTGCTAAATGAACGAACGTCTCTCCACCTACACATCTCTGAGAGATAAGTGTGTTAAAGCCGTCCTTCACATAGCTTGTTTGTTAACACAAAGTTTGTTTTAAGTTGCAATCTCCACTCCATACATATATATGGGGAGGTACTAGCTCCAGTTCGGTTTTACAGTGAAAACTGCAGGAACATCAAACCGGCACTAGGAAACATCCTGAGAAATCGGAGTAAAAATTTCTCCTTCAACCCGTTCCCTTTGTGCTAGATGAGCGAACGTCTATCCACGTACTCAGTTCTGAGAGATAAGTGTGTGTGAAAGCCGTCCTTCAACTAGCTTGTTTGGAATAGGAAGATTCTTTTCAGATGCAAACATCAATCCATATATATATATAGGGAGGTACTACCTCCAAATATTTTTTACAGGGAAAACTGCAGGATATTCAACCGGCACTAGGAAACAGACTGAGAAACAGGAGTAAAAATTTCTCCTGCAAACTGTTCACTTTGGCTAGATGAACGAACGTCTCTCCACATAATCAGTTCTGAGAGAAAAGTGTGTGTTAAAGCCGTACTTCATCTTGCTTGTTTCTTAACACAAAGTTTCTTTTAAGTTGCTATCTCCACTGCATACATATATATGGGGAGGTACTAGCCCCAACTCGGTTTTACAGTGAAAACTGCAGGAACTTCAAACCGGCACTAGGAAACAGCCTGAGAAACCGGAGTAAAAATTTCTCCTGCAACCTGTTCCCTTTGTGCTTGATGAACGAACATCTATCCACATACACAGTTCTGAGAGATAAGTGTGCGTGAATACCGTCTTTCATCTAGCTTGTTGGGAACACAAAGTTTCCTTTAAGTTGCAAACATCACACCATACATATATGTGGGGAGGTACTAGCTCCAACTCGGTTTTACACTGACAACTGCAGAAACTTCAAACCGGTACTAGGAAACAGCCTGAGAAAAAAGAGTAAAAGTTTCACCTGCAACCCTTTCCCTTTGTGCTAGATGAACGAACGTCTCTCCACATGCTCAGTTCTCAGAGATAAGCATTTGTGAAAGCCGCTTTCACCTAGCTTGTTGGTAACACAAAGTTTCTTTGTAGTTGCAACCTCCACTTCATACGTGTAAATGGTTAGGTACTAGCTCCTACTCGGTTTTACAGTGAAAACTGAAGGAACTTCAACCCGGCACTATTAAACAGCATGAGAAACCGGAGTAAAAGTTTCTCCTGCAAACCTTTCCCTTTGTACTAGATGAACGAACGTCTCTCCACATGCTCAGTTCTGAGAGATAAGTGTGCGTGAAAGCCGTTCTTCACCTAGCTTGTTGGGAACACAAAGTTTCCTTTCAGTTGCAAAATTCACTCTATACATATATAAGGGGGGTTCTAATTCCAACTGTTTTTCACAATGAAAACTGCAGGAAATTCAAAACGGCACTAGGAAACAGCCTGAGAAACCAGAGAAAAGTTTACCCTGCAACCCGTTCCTTTTGTGCTAAATGAACGAACGTCCCTCAACCTACTCAGTTCTGAGAGATGTGTGTGTGAAAGCCGTCCTTCACCTAGCTTGTTTGTTAACACAAAGTTTCTTTTAAGTTGCAATCTCCACTCCATACATATATATGGTGAGGTACAAGCTCCAACTCGGTTTTACAGTGAAAAATGCAGGAACATCAAACCGGCACTAGGAAACATCCTGAGAAACCGGAGTAATAATTTCTCCTTCAACCCGTTCCCTTTGTGCTAGATGAGCGAACGTCTATCCACATACTCAGTTCTGAGAGATAAGTCTGTGTGAAAGCCTTCCTTCACCTAGCTTGTTGGGAACACAAAGATTCTTTTCAGATGCAAACACCAATCCATATATATACATATATATAGGGTGGTACTAACTCCAAATATGTTTTACAGTGAAAACAGCAGGAATTTCAAATCGGCACTAGGAAATAGCCTGAGAAACCAGAATAAAAGTTTCTCCTGCAAGCCTTTCCTTTGTGCTAGATGAACGAACGTCTCTCCACATGCACATTTCTTAGAGATAAGTGTGTGTGAAAGCCGTCCTTCACCTAGCTTGTTGGGAACACAAAGTTTCTTTTCAGTAGCAAACTCCACTCCATACATATATATGGGGAGGTACTAGCACCAACTCGTTTTCACAACGAAAACTGCAGGAACTTTAAACCGGCACTAGGAAGCACCCTGAGAAACCAGAGTAAAAGTTTACCCTGCAACCCTTTCCTTTTGTGCTAGATGAACGAACGTCTCTCCACCTACACATCTCTGAGAGATAAGTGTGTTAAAGCCGTCCTTCACATAGCTTGTTTGTTAACACAAAGTTTGTTTTAAGTTGCAATCTCCACTCCATAAATATATATGGGGAGGTACTAGCTCCAGTTCGGTTTTACAGTGAAAACTGCAGGAACATCAAACCGGCACTAGGAAACATCCTGAGAAACCGGAGTAAAAATTTCCCCTTCAACCCATTCCCTTTGTGCTAGATGAACGAACGTCTCTCCACCTACACATCTCTGAGAGATAAGTGTGTTAAAGCCGTCCTTCACATAGCTTGTTTGTTAACACAAAGTTTGTTTTAAGTTGCAATCTCCACTCCATAAATATATATAGGGTGGTACTAACTCCAAATATGTTTTACAGTGAAAACTGCAGGAATTTCAAACCGGCACTAGGAAACAGACTGAGAAACCAGAGTGAAAGTTTCTAATGCAACCCGTTCCCTTTGTGCTAGATGAATGAACGACTCTCCACATGCTCATTTCTGAGCGATAAGTGTGTGTGAAAGCCGTCCTACAACTAGCTTGTTGGGAACACAAAGTTTCTTTTCAGTTGCAAAATTCACTCCATACATATATAATGGGAGGTACTAGCTTCAACTCGGTTTTACAGAGAAAATTGCAGGAACTTCAAACCAGCACTAGGAAACAGCCCGAGAAACCAGAATAAAAGTTTCTCCTGCAACCCGTTCTATTTGTGCTAGATGAACGAACATCTCTCCAGATGCTCAGTTATGAGAAATAAGTGTGTGTGAAAGCCGTCCTTCACCTAGCTTTTTATTAACACAAAGATTCTTTTAAGTTGCAATCTCCACTCCATACATATATATGGGGAAGTACTAGCTCCAACTCGGTTTTACAGTGAAAACTGCAGGAAATTCAAACCGGCACTAGGAAACAGCCTGAGAAACTGGAGAAAAAATTTCTCCTGCAAACCGTTCCTTTTGTGCTTGATGAACGAACATCTATCCACATACACAGTTCTGAGAGATAAGTGTACGTGAATGCCTTCCTTCCCCTAGCTTGTTGGGAACACAAAGTTTCCTTTAAGTTGCAAATATCACACCATACATATATATGGGGAGGTACTAGATCCAACTCGGTTTTACACTGACAAATGCAGGAAATTCAAACCGGTACTAGGAAACAGCCTGAGAAAAAAGAGTAAAAGTTTCACCTGCAAACCGTTCTCTTTGTGCTAGATGAACGAACGTCTCTCCACATGCTTATTTCTGAGAGATTATTGTGTGTGAAAACCGTCCTTCACCTAGCTTGTTGCGAACAGAAAGTTTCTTTTCAGTAGCAAACTCCACTCCATAAATATATATGGGGAGGTACTAGCACCAACTCGATTTTATAGTGAAAAATGCAGGATCTTCCAACCAGCATTAGGAAACAGCCTGAGAAACCAGTGTAAAACTTTCCCCTGCAAACGGTTTTTTTGCCATAGATGAAAGAACGTCTCTCCACATGCTCAGTTCGGAGAGATAAGTGTGTGTGAAAGCCGTCCTTCACCTAGCTTGTTGGGAATACAAAGTTTCCTTTCAGTTGCAAACTACACACCATACATACATATGGGGAGGTAGTAGCTCCGCTCGATTTTACAGTGAAAACTGCAGGAACTTTAAACCGGCACTAGGAATCAGCTGAGAAACCAGAGTAAATGTTTACCCTTCAACCCGTTCCCTTTGTTCTAGATGAACGAACGTTTTTCCACATGCTCATTTCGGAGAGATAAGTGTGTGTGAAAGCCTTCCTTCACCTTGCTTGTTTGGAACACAAACTTTCTTTTCAGTTGCAAACTCCACTCCATACTTATATAAGAGGAGGTACAAGCTCCAACTCGGTTTTACAGTGAAAACTGCAGGAACGGCAAACCGGCACTAGGAAAAAGCCTGAGAAACCAGAGTAAAAGTTTAACCTGATACCCGTTCCCTTTGTGCTATATGAACGAACGTCTCTCCACATGCTCAGTTCTGAGAGATAAGTGCGCCTGAATGCCGTACTTCACCAAGCTTGTTGGGAACACAAAGTATATAATCACTTGCAAAACCCACTTCATATATATATATGGGGAGGTACTAGCTCCAACTCGGTTTCACAATGAAAACTGCAGGAACTTTAAACCGGCACTAGGAAACAGCCTGAGAAACCACAGTAATAGTTTACCCTGCATACCATTCCCTTTGTGCTAGATGAACGAACGTCTCTCCACATGCTCAGTTCTGAGAGATAAGCGTTTGTGAAAGCCGCTTTCACCTAGCTTGTTGGTAACACAATGTTTCTTTGTAGTTGCAACCTCCACTTCATACGTGTAAATGGTTAGGTACTAGCTCCTACTCGGTTTTACAGTGAAAACTGCAGGAACTTCAACCCGGCACTAGGAAACAGCATGAGAAACCGGAGTAAAAGTTTCTCCTGCAAACCTTTCCCTTTGTGCTAGATGAACGAACGTCTCTCCACATACTCAGTTCTGAGAGATAAGTGTGCGTGAAAGCCGTTCTTCACCTAGCTTGTTGGGAACACAAATTTTCCTTTCATTTGCAAAATACACTGTATACATATATATGGGGATGTACTAGCTCCAACTCGATTTTACAGTGAAAAGTGCAGGAACTTCAAACCGGAACTAGGAAAGAGCCTGAGAACCCAGAGTAAAAGTTTCCCCTGTAACCCGTTCCCTTTGTGCAAGATGAACGAAAGTCTATCCACATGCTCAGTTCTGAGAGATAATTGTGTGTGAAAGCCATTCTTCCCCTAGCTTGTTGGGAACACAAAGTTTCTTTTCAGTTGCAAACTCCAGTCCGTACATATATAAGGGGGGTTCTAGCTCCAACTGTTTTTCACAATGAAAACTGCAGGAACTTCAAACCGGAACTAGGAAATAGCCTGAGAAACCAGAATAAAAGTTTCTCCTGCAAGCCTTTCATTTGTGCTAGATGAACGAACGTCTCTCCACATGCACATTTCTGAGAGATAAGTGTGTGTGAAAGCCGTCCTTCACCTAAATTGTTGGGAACACAAAGTTTCTTTTCAGTTGCAAACTCCACTCCATACATATATATGGGGAGGTACTAGCTCCAACTCGTTTTCACAAGGAAAACTGCAGGAACTTTAAACCGGCACTAGGAAACACCCTGAGAAACCAGAGTAAAAGTTTACCCTGCAACCCGTTCCTTTTGTGCTAGATGAACGAACGTCTCTCCACCTACTCATCTCTGAGAGATAAGTGTGTTAAAGCCGTCCTTCACATAGCTTGTTTGTTAACACAAAGTTTGTTTTAAGTTGCAATCTCCACTCCATACATATATATGGGGAGGTACTAGCTCCAGTTCGGTTTTACAGTGAAAACTGCAGGAACATCAAACCGGCACTAGGAAACATCCTGAGAAATCGGAGTAAAAATTTCTCCTTCAACCCGTTCCCTTTGTGCTAGATGAGCGAACGTCTATCCACGTACTCAGTTCTGAGAGATAAGTGTGTGTGAAAGCCGTCCTTCAACTAGCTTGTTTGGAATAGAAAGATTCTTTTCAGATGCAAACATCAATCCATATATATATATAGGGAGGTACTACCTCCAAATATTTTTTACAGGGAAAACTGCAGGATATTCAACCGGCACTAGGAAACAGACTGAGAAACAGGAGTAAAAATTTCTCCTGCAAACTGTTCACTTTGGCTAGATGAACGAACGTCTCTCCACATAATCAGTTCTGAGAGATAAGTGTGTGTTAAAGCCGTACTTCATCTTGCTTGTTTCTTAACACAAAGTTTCTTTTAAGTTGCTATCTCCACTGCATACATATATATGGGGAGGTACTAGCCCCAACTCGGTTTTACAGTGAAAACTGCAGGAACTTCAAACCGGCACTAGGAAACAGCCTGAGAAACCGGAGTAAAAATTTCTCCTGCAACCTGTTCCCTTTGTGCTTGATGAACGAACATCTATCCACATACACAGTTCTGAGAGATAAGTTTGCGTGAATACCGTCTTTCATCTAGCTTGTTGGGAACACAAAGTTTCCTTTAAGTTGCAAACATCACACCATACATATATGTGGGGAGGTACTAGCTCCAACTCGGTTTTACACTGACAACTGCAGAAACTTCAAACCGGTACTAGGAAACAGCCTGAGAAAAAAGAGTAAAAGTTTCACCTGCAACCCTTTCCCTTTGTGCTAGATGAACGAACGTCTCTCCACATGCTCAGTTCTCAGAGATAAGCATTTGTGAAAGCCGCTTTCACCTAGCTTGTTGGTAACACAAAGTTTCTTTGTAGTTGCAACCTCCACTTCATACGTGTAAATGGTTAGGTACTAGCTCCTACTCGGTTTTACAGTGAAAACTGAAGGAACTTCAACCCGGCACTATTAAACAGCATGAGAAACCGGAGTAAAAGTTTCTCCTGCAAACCTTTCCCTTTGTACTAGATGAACGAACGTCTCTCCACATGCTCAGTTCTGAGAGATAAGTGTGCGTGAAAGCCGTTCTTCACCTAGCTTGTTGGGAACACAAAGTTTCCTTTCAGTTGCAAAATTCACTCTATACATATATAAGGGGGGTTCTAATTCCAACTGTTTTTCACAATGAAAACTGCAGGAACTTCAAACCGGCACTAGGAAACAGCCTGAGAAACCAGAGAAAAAGTTTACCCTGCAACCCGTTCCTTTTGTGCTAAATGAACGAACGTCCCTCAACCTACTCAGTTCTGAGAGATGTGTGTGTGAAAGCCGTCCTTCACCTAGCTTGTTTGTTAACACAAAGTTTCTTTTAAGTTGCAATCTCCACTCCATACATATATATGGTGAGGTACAAGCTCCAACTCGGTTTTACAGTGAAAAATGCAGGAACATCAAACCGGCACTAGGAAACATCCTGAGAAACCGGAGTAATAATTTCTCCTTCAACCCGTTCCCTTTGTGCTAGATGAGCGAACGTCTATCCACATACTCAGTTCTGAGAGATAAGTCTGTGTGAAAGCCTTCCTTCACCTAGCTTGTTGGGAACACAAAGATTCTTTTCAGATGCAAACACCAATCCATATATATACATATATATAGGGTGGTACTAACTCCAAATATGTTTTACAGTGAAAACAGCAGGAATTTCAAATCGGCACTAGGAAATAGCCTGAGAAACCAGAATAAAAGTTTCTCCTGCAAGCCTTTCCTTTGTGCTAGATGAACGAACGTCTCTCCACATGCACATTTCTTAGAGATAAGTGTGTGTGAAAGCCGTCCTTCACCTAGCTTGTTGGGAACACAAAGTTTCTTTTCAGTAGCAAACTCCACTCCATACATATATATGGGGAGGTACTAGCACCAACTCGTTTTCACAACGAAAACTGCAGGAACTTTAAACCGGCACTAGGAAACACCCTGAGAAACCAGAGTAAAAGTTTACCCTGCAACCCTTTCCTTTTGTGCTAGATGAACGAACGTCTCTCCACCTACACATCTCTGAGAGATAAGTGTGTTAAAGCCGTCCTTCACATAGCTTGTTTGTTAACACAAAGTTTGTTTTAAGTTGCAATCTCCACTCCATAAATATATATGGGGAGGTACTAGCTCCAGTTCGGTTTTACAGTGAAAACTGCAGGAACATCAAACCGGCACTAGGAAACATCCTGAGAAACCGGAGTAAAAATTTCTCCTTCAACCCGTTCCCTTTGTGCTAGATGAGCGAACGTCTATCCACGTACTCAGTTCTGAGAGATAAGTGTGTGTGAAAGCCGTCCTTCAACTAGCTTGTAGGAATTACAAAGTTTCTTTTCAGATGCAAACACCAATCCATAAATATATATAGGGTGGTTCTAACTCCAAATATTTTTTACAGTGAAAACTGCAGGAATTTCAAACCGGCACTAGGAAGCAGCCTGACAAACCAGAGTAAAATTTCACCTGCAACCCGTTCCCTTTGTGCTAGATGAGCGAACGTCTCTCCACATGCTCAGTTCTGAGAGATAAGCGTGTGTGAAAGTTGTCCTTCACCTAGCTTGTTGGGAACACAAAGTTTCTTTTCAGTTGCAAACTCCACTCCATATATATATATGGGGAGGTACTAGTTCCAATCGATTTTACAGTGAAAACTGCAGGAACTTCAAACCGGCACTAGGAAATATCCTGAGAAACCAGAGTAAAAGTTTCTCCTGCAACCCGTTCCATTTGTGCAAGAAGAACGAACGTTTCTCCATATGCTCAGTTCTGAGATATAAGTGTGTGTGAAAGCCGTTCTTCACCTAGCTTGTTGTCAACACAATGACTCTTTTCAGATGCAAACACCAATCCATAAATATATATAGGGTGGTACTAACTCCAAATATGTTTTACAGTGAAAACTGCAGTAATTTCAAACCGGCACTAGGAAACATCCTGAGAAATCGGAGTAAAAATTTCTCCTTCAACCCGTTCCCTTTGTGCAAGATGAACGAAAGTCTATCCACATGCTCAGTTCTGAGAGATAATTGTGTGTGAAAGCCATTCTTCCCCTAGCTTGTTGGGAACACAAAGTTTCTTTTCAGTTGCAAACTCCAGTCCGTACATATATAAGGGGGGTTCTAGCTCCAACTGTTTTTCACAATGAAAACTGCAGGAACTTCAAACCGGAACTAGGAAATAGCCTGAGAAACCAGAATAAAAGTTTCTCCTGCAAGCCTTTCATTTGTGCTAGATGAACGAACGACTCTCCACATGCACATTTCTGAGAGATAAGTGTGTGTGAAAGCCGTCCTTCACTTAAATTGTTGGGAACACAAAGTTTCTTTTCAGTTGCAAACTCCACTCCATACATATATATGGGGAGGTACTAGCTCCAACTCGTTTTCACAATGAAAACTGCAGGAACTTTAAACCGGCACTAGGAAACACCCTGAGAAACCAGAGTAAAAGTTTACCCTGCAACCCGTTCCTTTTGTGCTAGATGAACGAACGTCTCTCCACCTACTCATCTCTGAGAGATAAGTGTGTTAAAGCCGTCCTTCACATAGCTTGTTTGTTAACACAAAGTTTGTTTTAAGTTGCAATCTCCACTCCATACATATATATGGGGAGGTACTACCTCCAAATATTTTTTACAGGGAAAACTGCAGGATATTCAACCGGCACTAGGAAACAGACTGAGAAACAGGAGTAAAAATTTCTCCTGCAAACTGTTCACTTTGGCTAGATGAACGAACGTCTCTCCACATAATCAGTTCTGAGAGATAAGTGTGTGTTAAAGCCGTACTTCATCTTGCTTGTTTCTTAACACAAAGTTTCTTTTAAGTTGCTATCTCCACTGCATACATATATATGGGGAGGTACTAGCCCCAACTCGGTTTTACAGTGAAAACTGCAGGAACTTCAAACCGGCACTAGGAAACAGCCTGAGAAACCGGAGTAAAAATTTCTCCTGCAACCTGTTCCCTTTGTGCTTGATGAACGAACATCTATCCACATACACAGTTCTGAGAGATAAGTGTGCGTGAATACCGTCTTTCATCTAGCTTGTTGGGAACACAAAGTTTCCTTTAAGTTGCAAACATCACACCATACATATATGTGGGGAGGTACTAGCTCCAACTCGGTTTTACACTGACAACTGCAGAAACTTCAAACCGGTACTAGGAAACAGCCTGAGAAAAAAGAGTAAAAGTTTCACCTGCAACCCTTTCCCTTTGTGCTAGATGAACGAACGTCTGTCCACATGCTCAGTTCTGAGAGATAAGCGTTTGTGAAAGCCGCTTTCACCTAGCTTGTTGGTAACACAAAGTTTCTTTGTAGTTGCAACCTACACTTCATACGTGTAAATGGTTAGGTACTAGCTCCTACTCGGTTTTACAGTGAAAACTGCAGGAACTTCAACCCGGCACTAGGAAACAGCATGAGAAACCGCAGTAATAGTTTCTCCTGCAAACCTTTCCCTTTGTGCTAGATGAACGAAAGTCTATCCACATACTCAGTTCTGAGAGATAAGTGTGCGTGAAAGCCGTTCTTCACCTAGCTTGTTGGGAACACAAATTTTCCTTTCATTTGCAAAATACACTGTATACATATATATGGGGATGTACTAGCTCCAACTCGATTTTACAGTGAAAAGTGCAGGAACTTCAAACCGGAACTAGGAAAGAGCCTGAGAACCCAGAGTAAAAGTTTCCCCTGTAACCCGTTCCCTTTGTGCAAGATGAACGAAAGTCTATCCACATGCTCAGTTCTGAGAGATAATTGTGTGTGAAAGCCATTCTTCCCCTAGCTTGTTGGGAACACAAAGTTTCTTTTCAGTTGCAAACTCCAGTCCGTACATATATAAGGGGGGTTCTAGCTCCAACTGTTTTTCACAATGAAAACTGCAGGAACTTCAAACCGGAACTAGGAAATAGCCTGAGAAACCAGAATAAAAGTTTCTCCTGCAAGCCTTTCATTTGTGCTAGATGAACGAACGTCTCTCCACATGCACATTTCTGAGAGATAAGTGTGTGTGAAAGCCGTCCTTCACCTAAATTGTTGGGAACACAAAGTTTCTTTTCAGTTGCAAACTGCACTCCATACATATATATGGGGAGGTACTAGCTCCAACTCGTTTTCACAAGGAAAACTGCAGGAACTTTAAACCGGCACTAGGAAACACCCTGAGAAACCAGAGTAAAAGTTTACCCTGCAACCCGTTCCTTTTGTGCTAGATGAACGAACGTCTCTCCACCTACTCATCTCTGAGAGATAAGTGTGTTAAAGCCGTCCTTCACATAGCTTGTTTGTTAACACAAAGTTTGTTTTAAGTTGCAATCTCCACTCCATACATATATATGGGGAGGTACTAGCTCCAGTTCGGTTTTACAGTGAAAACTGCAGGAACATCAAACCGGCACTAGGAAACATCCTGAGAAATCGGAGTAAAAATTTCTCCTTCAACCCGTTCCCTTTGTGCTAGATGAGCGAACGTCTATCCACGTACTCAGTTCTGAGAGATAAGTGTGTGTGAAAGCCGTCCTTCAACTAGCTTGTTTGGAATAGAAAGATTCTTTTCAGATGCAAACATCAATCCATATATATATATAGGGAGGTACTACCTCCAAATATTTTTTACAGGGAAAACTGCAGGATATTCAACCGGCACTAGGAAACAGACTGAGAAACAGGAGTAAAAATTTCTCCTGCAAACTGTTCACTTTGGCTAGATGAACGAACGTCTCTCCACATAATCAGTTCTGAGAGATAAGTGTGTGTTAAAGCCGTACTTCATCTTGCTTGTTTCTTAACACAAAGTTTCTTTTAAGTTGCTATCTCCACTGCATACATATATATGGGGAGGTACTAGCCCCAACTCGGTTTTACAGTGAAAACTGCAGGAACTTCAAACCGGCACTAGGAAACAGCCTGAGAAACCGGAGTAAAAATTTCTCCTGCAACCTGTTCCCTTTGTGCTTGATGAACGAACATCTATCCACATACACAGTTCTGAGAGATAAGTTTGCGTGAATACCGTCTTTCATCTAGCTTGTTGGGAACACAAAGTTTCCTTTAAGTTGCAAACATCACACCATACATATATGTGGGGAGGTACTAGCTCCAACTCGGTTTTACACTGACAACTGCAGAAACTTCAAACCGGTACTAGGAAACAGCCTGAGAAAAAAGAGTAAAAGTTTCACCTGCAACCCTTTCCCTTTGTGCTAGATGAACGAACGTCTCTCCACATGCTCAGTTCTCAGAGATAAGCATTTGTGAAAGCCGCTTTCACCTAGCTTGTTGGTAACACAAAGTTTCTTTGTAGTTGCAACCTCCACTTCATACGTGTAAATGGTTAGGTACTAGCTCCTACTCGGTTTTACAGTGAAAACTGAAGGAACTTCAACCCGGCACTATTAAACAGCATGAGAAACCGGAGTAAAAGTTTCTCCTGCAAACCTTTCCCTTTGTACTAGATGAACGAACGTCTCTCCACATGCTCAGTTCTGAGAGATAAGTGTGCGTGAAAGCCGTTCTTCACCTAGCTTGTTGGGAACACAAAGTTTCCTTTCAGTTGCAAAATTCACTCTATACATATATAAGGGGGGTTCTAATTCCAACTGTTTTTCACAATGAAAACTGCAGGAACTTTAAACCGGCACTAGGAAACACCCTGAGAAACCAGAGTAAAAGTTTACCCTGCAACCCGTTCCTTTTGTGCTAGATGAACGAACGTCTCTCCACCTACTCATCTCTGAGAGATAAGTGTGTTAAAGCCGTCCTTCACATAGCTTGTTTGTTAACACAAAGTTTGTTTTAAGTTGCAATCTCCACTCCATACATATATATGGGGAGGTACTAGCTCCAGTTCGGTTTTACAGTGAAAACTGCAGGAACATCAAACCGGCACTAGGAAACATCCTGAGAAATCGGAGTAAAAATTTCTCCTTCAACCCGTTCCCTTTGTGCTAGATGAGCGAACGTCTATCCACGTACTCAGTTCTGAGAGATAAGTGTGTGTGAAAGCCGTCCTTCAACTAGCTTGTTTGGAATAGAAAGATTCTTTTCAGATGCAAACATCAATCCATATATATATATAGGGAGGTACTACCTCCAAATATTTTTTACAGGGAAAACTGCAGGATATTCAACCGGCACTAGGAAACAGACTGAGAAACAGGAGTAAAAATTTCTCCTGCAAACTGTTCACTTTGGCTAGATGAACGAACGTCTCTCCACATAATCAGTTCTGAGAGATAAGTGTGTGTTAAAGCCGTACTTCATCTTGCTTGTTTCTTAACACAAAGTTTCTTTTAAGTTGCTATCTCCACTGCATACATATATATGGGGAGGTACTAGCCCCAACTCGGTTTTACAGTGAAAACTGCAGGAACTTCAAACCGGCACTAGGAAACAGCCTGAGAAACCGGAGTAAAAATTTCTCCTGCAACCTGTTCCCTTTGTGCTTGATGAACGAACATCTATCCACATACACAGTTCTGAGAGATAAGTGTGCGTGAATACCGTCTTTCATCTAGCTTGTTGGGAACACAAAGTTTCCTTTAAGTTGCAAACATCACACCATACATATATGTGGGGAGGTACTAGCTCCAACTCGGTTTTACACTGACAACTGCAGAAACTTCAAACCGGTACTAGGAAACAGCCTGAGAAAAAAGAGTAAAAGTTTCACCTGCAACCCTTTCCCTTTGTGCTAGATGAACGAACGTCTCTCCACATGCTCAGTTCTCAGAGATAAGCATTTGTGAAAGCCGCTTTCACCTAGCTTGTTGGTAACACAAAGTTTCTTTGTAGTTGCAACCTCCACTTCATACGTGTAAATGGTTAGGTACTAGCTCCTACTCGGTTTTACAGTGAAAACTGAAGGAACTTCAACCCGGCACTATTAAACAGCATGAGAAACCGGAGTAAAAGTTTCTCCTGCAAACCTTTCCCTTTGTACTAGATGAACGAACGTCTCTCCACATGCTCAGTTCTGAGAGATAAGTGTGCGTGAAAGCCGTTCTTCACCTAGCTTGTTGGGAACACAAAGTTTCCTTTCAGTTGCAAAATTCACTCTATACATATATAAGGGGGGTTCTAATTCCAACTGTTTTTCACAATGAAAACTGCAGGAACTTCAAACCGGCACTAGGAAACAGCCTGAGAAACCAGAGAAAAAGTTTACCCTGCAACCCGTTCCTTTTGTGCTAAATGAACGAACGTCCCTCAACCTACTCAGTTCTGAGAGATGTGTGTGTGAAAGCCGTCCTTCACCTAGCTTGTTTGTTAACACAAAGTTTCTTTTAAGTTGCAATCTCCACTCCATACATATATATGGTGAGGTACAAGCTCCAACTCGGTTTTACAGTGAAAAATGCAGGAACATCAAACCGGCACTAGGAAACATCCTGAGAAACCGGAGTAATAATTTCTCCTTCAACCCGTTCCCTTTGTGCTAGATGAGCGAACGTCTATCCACATACTCAGTTCTGAGAGATAAGTCTGTGTGAAAGCCTTCCTTCACCTAGCTTGTTGGGAACACAAAGATTCTTTTCAGATGCAAACACCAATCCATATATATACATATATATAGGGTGGTACTAACTCCAAATATGTTTTACAGTGAAAACAGCAGGAATTTCAAATCGGCACTAGGAAATAGCCTGAGAAACCAGAATAAAAGTTTCTCCTGCAAGCCTTTCCTTTGTGCTAGATGAACGAACGTCTCTCCACATGCACATTTCTTAGAGATAAGTGTGTGTGAAAGCCGTCCTTCACCTAGCTTGTTGGGAACACAAAGTTTCTTTTCAGTAGCAAACTCCACTCCATACATATATATGGGGAGGTACTAGCACCAACTCGTTTTCACAACGAAAACTGCAGGAACTTTAAACCGGCACTAGGAAACACCCTGAGAAACCAGAGTAAAAGTTTACCCTGCAACCCTTTCCTTTTGTGCTAGATGAACGAACGTCTCTCCACCTACACATCTCTGAGAGATAAGTGTGTTAAAGCCGTCCTTCACATAGCTTGTTTGTTAACACAAAGTTTGTTTTAAGTTGCAATCTCCACTCCATAAATATATATGGGGAGGTACTAGCTCCAGTTCGGTTTTACAGTGAAAACTGCAGGAACATCAAACCGGCACTAGGAAACATCCTGAGAAATCGGAGTAAAAATTTCTCCTTCAACCCGTTCCCTTTGTGCTAGATGAGCGAACGTCTATCCACGTACTCAGTTCTGAGAGATAAGTGTGTGTGAAAGCCGTCCTTCAACTAGCTTGTAGGGATTACAAAGTTTCTTTTCAGATGCAAACACCAATCCATAAATATATATAGGGTGGTTCTAACTCCAAATATTTTTTACAGTGAAAACTGCAGGAATTTCAAACCGGCACTAGGAAGCAGCCTGACAAACCAGAGTAAAATTTCACCTGCAACCCGTTCCCTTTGTGCTAGATGAGCGAACGTCTCTCCACATGCTCAGTTCTGAGAGATAAGCGTGTGTGAAAGTTGTCCTTCACCTAGCTTGTTGGGAACACAAAGTTTCTTTTCAGTTGCAAACTCCACTCCATATATATATATGGGGAGGTACTAGTTCCAATCGATTTTACAGTGAAAACTGCAGGAACTTCAAACCGGCACTAGGAAATATCCTGAGAAACCAGAGTAAAAGTTTCTCCTGCAACCCGTTCCATTTGTGCAAGAAGAACGAACGTTTCTCCATATGCTCAGTTCTGAGATATAAGTGTGTGTGAAAGCCGTTCTTCACCTAGCTTGTTGTCAACACAATGACTCTTTTCAGATGCAAACACCAATCCATAAATATATATAGGGTGGTACTAACTCCAAATATGTTTTACAGTGAAAACTGCAGTAATTTCAAACCGGCACTAGGAAACATCCTGAGAAATCGGAGTAAAAATTTCTCCTTCAACCCGTTCCCTTTGTGCAAGATGAACGAAAGTCTATCCACATGCTCAGTTCTGAGAGATAATTGTGTGTGAAAGCCATTCTTCCCCTAGCTTGTTGGGAACACAAAGTTTCTTTTCAGTTGCAAACTCCAGTCCGTACATATATAAGGGGGGTTCTAGCTCCAACTGTTTTTCACAATGAAAACTGCAGGAACTTCAAACCGGAACTAGGAAATAGCCTGAGAAACCAGAATAAAAGTTTCTCCTGCAAGCCTTTCATTTGTGCTAGATGAACGAACGACTCTCCACATGCACATTTCTGAGAGATAAGTGTGTGTGAAAGCCGTCCTTCACTTAAATTGTTGGGAACACAAAGTTTCTTTTCAGTTGCAAACTCCACTCCATACATATATATGGGGAGGTACTAGCTCCAACTCGTTTTCACAATGAAAACTGCAGGAACTTTAAACCGGCACTAGGAAACACCCTGAGAAACCAGAGTAAAAGTTTACCCTGCAACCCGTTCCTTTTGTGCTAGATGAACGAACGTCTCTCCACCTACTCATCTCTGAGAGATAAGTGTGTTAAAGCCGTCCTTCACATAGCTTGTTTGTTAACACAAAGTTTGTTTTAAGTTGCAATCTCCACTCCATACATATATATGGGGAGGTACTACCTCCAAATATTTTTTACAGGGAAAACTGCAGGATATTCAACCGGCACTAGGAAACAGACTGAGAAACAGGAGTAAAAATTTCTCCTGCAAACTGTTCACTTTGGCTAGATGAACGAACGTCTCTCCACATAATCAGTTCTGAGAGATAAGTGTGTGTTAAAGCCGTACTTCATCTTGCTTGTTTCTTAACACAAAGTTTCTTTTAAGTTGCTATCTCCACTGCATACATATATATGGGGAGGTACTAGCCCCAACTCGGTTTTACAGTGAAAACTGCAGGAACTTCAAACCGGCACTAGGAAACAGCCTGAGAAACCGGAGTAAAAATTTCTCCTGCAACCTGTTCCCTTTGTGCTTGATGAACGAACATCTATCCACATACACAGTTCTGAGAGATAAGTGTGCGTGAATACCGTCTTTCATCTAGCTTGTTGGGAACACAAAGTTTCCTTTAAGTTGCAAACATCACACCATACATATATGTGGGGAGGTACTAGTTCCAACTCGGTTTTACACTGACAACTGCAGAAACTTCAAACCGGTACTAGGAAACAGCCTGAGAAAAAAGAGTAAAAGTTTCACCTGCAACCCTTTCCCTTTGTGCTAGATGAACGAACGTCTGTCCACATGCTCAGTTCTGAGAGATAAGCGTTTGTGAAAGCCGCTTTCACCTAGCTTGTTGGTAACACAAAGTTTCTTTGTAGTTGCAACCTCCACTTCATACGTGTAAATGGTTAGGTACTAGCTCCTACTCGGTTTTACAGTGAAAACTGCAGGAACTTCAACCCGGCACTAGGAAACAGCATGAGAAACCGCAGTAATAGTTTCTCCTGCAAACCTTTCCCTTTGTGCTAGATGAACGAAAGTCTATCCACATACTCAGTTCTGAGAGATAAGTGTGCGTGAAAGCCGTTCTTCACCTAGCTTGTTGGGAACACAAATTTTCCTTTCATTTGCAAAATACACTGTATACATATATATGGGGATGTACTAGCTCCAACTCGATTTTACAGTGAAAAGTGCAGGAACTTCAAACCGGAACTAGGAAAGAGCCTGAGAACCCAGAGTAAAAGTTTCCCCTGTAACCCGTTCCCTTTGTGCAAGATGAACGAAAGTCTATCCACATGCTCAGTTCTGAGAGATAATTGTGTGTGAAAGCCATTCTTCCCCTAGCTTGTTGGGAACACAAAGTTTCTTTTCAGTTGCAAACTCCAGTCCGTACATATATAAGGGGGGTTCTAGCTCCAACTGTTTTTCACAATGAAAACTGCAGGAACTTCAAACCGGAACTAGGAAATAGCCTGAGAAACCAGAATAAAAGTTTCTCCTGCAAGCCTTTCATTTGTGCTAGATGAACGAACGTCTCTCCACATGCACATTTCTGAGAGATAAGTGTGTGTGAAAGCCGTCCTTCACCTAAATTGTTGGGAACACAAAGTTTCTTTTCAGTTGCAAACTGCACTCCATACATATATATGGGGAGGTACTAGCTCCAACTCGTTTTCACAAGGAAAACTGCAGGAACTTTAAACCGGCACTAGGAAACACCCTGAGAAACCAGAGTAAAAGTTTACCCTGCAACCCGTTCCTTTTGTGCTAGATGAACGAACGTCTCTCCACCTACTCATCTCTGAGAGATAAGTGTGTTAAAGCCGTCCTTCACATAGCTTGTTTGTTAACACAAAGTTTGTTTTAAGTTGCAATCTCCACTCCATACATATATATGGGGAGGTACTAGCTCCAGTTCGGTTTTACAGTGAAAACTGCAGGAACATCAAACCGGCACTAGGAAACATCCTGAGAAATCGGAGTAAAAATTTCTCCTTCAACCCGTTCCCTTTGTGCTAGATGAGCGAACGTCTATCCACGTACTCAGTTCTGAGAGATAAGTGTGTGTGAAAGCCGTCCTTCAACTAACTTGTTTGGAATAGAAAGATTCTTTTCAGATGCAAACATCAATCCATATATATATATAGGGAGGTACTACCTCCAAATATTTTTTACAGGGAAAACTGCAGGATATTCAACCGGCACTAGGAAACAGACTGAGAAACAGGAGTAAAAATTTCTCCTGCAAACTGTTCACTTTGGCTAGATGAACGAACGTCTCTCCACATAATCAGTTCTGAGAGATAAGTGTGTGTTAAAGCCGTACTTCATCTTGCTTGTTTCTTAACACAAAGTTTCTTTTAAGTTGCTATCTCCACTGCATACATATATATGGGGAGGTACTAGCCCCAACTCGGTTTTACAGTGAAAACTGCAGGAACTTCAAACCGGCACTAGGAAACAGCCTGAGAAACCGGAGTAAAAATTTCTCCTGCAACCTGTTCCCTTTGTGCTTGATGAACGAACATCTATCCACATACACAGTTCTGAGAGATAAGTTTGCGTGAATACCGTCTTTCATCTAGCTTGTTGGGAACACAAAGTTTCCTTTAAGTTGCAAACATCACACCATACATATATGTGGGGAGGTACTAGCTCCAACTCGGTTTTACACTGACAACTGCAGAAACTTCAAACCGGTACTAGGAAACAGCCTGAGAAAAAAGAGTAAAAGTTTCACCTGCAACCCTTTCCCTTTGTGCTAGATGAACGAACGTCTCTCCACATGCTCAGTTCTCAGAGATAAGCATTTGTGAAAGCCGCTTTCACCTAGCTTGTTGGTAACACAAAGTTTCTTTGTAGTTGCAACCTCCACTTCATACGTGTAAATGGTTAGGTACTAGCTCCTACTCGGTTTTACAGTGAAAACTGAAGGAACTTCAACCCGGCACTATTAAACAGCATGAGAAACCGGAGTAAAAGTTTCTCCTGCAAACCTTTCCCTTTGTACTAGATGAACGAACGTCTCTCCACATGCTCAGTTCTGAGAGATAAGTGTGCGTGAAAGCCGTTCTTCACCTAGCTTGTTGGGAACACAAAGTTTCCTTTCAGTTGCAAAATTCACTCTATACATATATAAGGGGGGTTCTAATTCCAACTGTTTTTCACAATGAAAACTGCAGGAACTTTAAACCGGCACTAGGAAACACCCTGAGAAACCAGAGTAAAAGTTTACCCTGCAACCCGTTCCTTTTGTGCTAGATGAACGAACGTCTCTCCACCTACTCATCTCTGAGAGATAAGTGTGTTAAAGCCGTCCTTCACATAGCTTGTTTGTTAACACAAAGTTTGTTTTAAGTTGCAATCTCCACTCCATACATATATATGGGGAGGTACTAGCTCCAGTTCGGTTTTACAGTGAAAACTGCAGGAACATCAAACCGGCACTAGGAAACATCCTGAGAAATCGGAGTAAAAATTTCTCCTTCAACCCGTTCCCTTTGTGCTAGATGAGCGAACGTCTATCCACGTACTCAGTTCTGAGAGATAAGTGTGTGTGAAAGCCGTCCTTCAACTAGCTTGTTTGGAATAGAAAGATTCTTTTCAGATGCAAACATCAATCCATATATATATATAGGGAGGTACTACCTCCAAATATTTTTTACAGGGAAAACTGCAGGATATTCAACCGGCACTAGGAAACAGACTGAGAAACAGGAGTAAAAATTTCTCCTGCAAACTGTTCACTTTGGCTAGATGAACGAACGTCTCTCCACATAATCAGTTCTGAGAGATAAGTGTGTGTTAAAGCCGTACTTCATCTTGCTTGTTTCTTAACACAAAGTTTCTTTTAAGTTGCTATCTCCACTGCATACATATATATGGGGAGGTACTAGCCCCAACTCGGTTTTACAGTGAAAACTGCAGGAACTTCAAACCGGCACTAGGAAACAGCCTGAGAAACCGGAGTAAAAATTTCTCCTGCAATCTGTTCCCTTTGTGCTTGATGAACGAACATCTATCCACATACACAGTTCTGAGAGATAAGTGTGCGTGAATACCGTCTTTCATCTAGCTTGTTGGGAACACAAAGTTTCCTTTAAGTTGCAAACATCACACCATACATATATGTGGGGAGGTACTAGCTCCAACTCGGTTTTACACTGACAACTGCAGAAACTTCAAACCGGTACTAGGAAACAGCCTGAGAAAAAAGAGTAAAAGTTTCACCTGCAACCCTTTCCCTTTGTGCTAGATGAACGAACGTCTCTCCACATGCTCAGTTCTCAGAGATAAGCATTTGTGAAAGCCGCTTTCACCTAGCTTGTTGGTAACACAAAGTTTCTTTGTAGTTGCAACCTCCACTTCATACGTGTAAATGGTTAGGTACTAGCTCCTACTCGGTTTTACAGTGAAAACTGAAGGAACTTCAACCCGGCACTATTAAACAGCATGAGAAACCGGAGTAAAAGTTTCTCCTGCAAACCTTTCCCTTTGTACTAGATGAACGAACGTCTCTCCACATGCTCAGTTCTGAGAGATAAGTGTGCGTGAAAGCCGTTCTTCACCTAGCTTGTTGGGAACACAAAGTTTCCTTTCAGTTGCAAAATTCACTCTATACATATATAAGGGGGGTTCTAATTCCAACTGTTTTTCACAATGAAAACTGCAGGAACTTCAAACCGGCACTAGGAAACAGCCTGAGAAATCAGAGAAAAAGTTTACCCTGCAACCCGTTCCTTTTGTGCTAAATGAACGAACGTCCCTCAACCTACTCAGTTCTGAGAGATGTGTGTGTGAAAGCCGTCCTTCACCTAGCTTGTTTGTTAACACAAAGTTTCTTTTAAGTTGCAATCTCCACTCCATACATATATATGGTGAGGTACTAGCTCCAACTCGGTTTTACAGTGAAAAATGCAGGAACATCAAACCGGCACTAGGAAACATCCTGAGAAACCGGAGTAATAATTTCTCCTTCAACCCGTTCCCTTTGTGCTAGATGAGCGAACGTCTATCCACATACTCAGTTCTGAGAGATAAGTCTGTGTGAAAGCCTTCCTTCACCTAGCTTGTTGGGAACACAAAGATTCTTTTCAGATGCAAACACCAATCCATATATATACATATATATAGGGTGGTACTAACTCCAAATATGTTTTACAGTGAAAACAGAAGGAATTTCAAATCGGCACTAGGAAATAGCCTGAGAAACCAGAATAAAAGTTTCTCCTGCAAGCCTTTCCTTTGTGCTAGATGAACGAACGTCTCTCCACATGCACATTTCTTAGAGATAAGTGTGTGTGAAAGCCGTCCTTCACCTAGCTTGTTGGGAACACAAAGTTTCTTTTCAGTAGCAAACTCCACTCCATACATATATATGGGGAGGTACTAGCACCAACTCGTTTTCACAACGAAAACTGCAGGAACTTTAAACCGGCACTAGGAAACACCCTGAGAAACCAGAGTAAAAGTTTACCCTGCAACCCTTTCCTTTTGTGCTAGATGAACGAACGTCTCTCCACCTACACATCTCTGAGAGATAAGTGTGTTAAAGCCGTCCTTCACATAGCTTGTTTGTTAACACAAAGTTTGTTTTAAGTTGCAATCTCCACTCCATAAATATATATGGGGAGGTACTAGCTCCAGTTCGGTTTTACAGTGAAAACTGCAGGAACATCAAACCGGCACTAGGAAACATCCTGAGAAACCGGAGTAAAAATTTCTCCTTCAACCCGTTCCCTTTGTGCTAGATGAGCGAACGTCTATCCACGTACTCAGTTCTGAGAGATAAGTGTGTGTGAAAGCCGTCCTTCAACTAGCTTGTTGGGATTACAAAGTTTCTTTTCAGATGCAAACACCAATCCATAAATATATATAGGGTGGTTCTAACTCCAAATATTTTTTACAGTGAAAACTGCAGGAATTTCAAACCGGCACTAGGAAGCAGCCTGACAAACCAGAGTAAAATTTCACCTGCAACCCGTTCCCTTTGTGCTAGATGAGCGAACGTCTCTCCACATGCTCAGTTCTGAGAGATAAGCGTGTGTGAAAGTTGTCCTTCACCTAGCTTGTTGGGAACACAAAGTTTCTTTTCAGTTGCAAACTCCACTCCATATATATATATGGGGAGGTACTAGTTCCAATCGATTTTACAGTGAAAACTGCAGGAACTTCAAACCGGCACTAGGAAAAATCCTGAGAAACCAGAGTAAAAGTTTCTCCTGCAACCCGTTCCATTTGTGCAAGAAGAACGAACGTTTCTCCATATGCTCAGTTCTGAGATATAAGTGTGTGTGAAAGCCGTTCTTCACCTAGCTTGTTGTCAACACAATGACTCTTTTCAGATGCAAACACCAATCCATAAATATATATAGGGTGGTACTAACTCCAAATATGTTTTACAGTGAAAACTGCAGTAATTTCAAACCGGCACTAGGAAACATCCTGAGAAATCGGAGTAAAAATTTCTCCTTCAACCCGTTCCCTTTGTGCAAGATGAACGAAAGTCTATCCACATGCTCAGTTCTGAGAGATAATTGTGTGTGAAAGCCATTCTTCCCCTAGCTTGTTGGGAACACAAAGTTTCTTTTCAGTTGCAAACTCCAGTCCGTACATATATAAGGGGGGTTCTAGCTCCAACTGTTTTTCACAATGAAAACTGCAGGAACTTCAAACCGGAACTAGGAAATAGCCTGAGAAACCAGAATAAAAGTTTCTCCTGCAAGCCTTTCATTTGTGCTAGATGAACGAACGACTCTCCACATGCACATTTCTGAGAGATAAGTGTGTGTGAAAGCCGTCCTTCACTTAAATTGTTGGGAACACAAAGTTTCTTTTCAGTTGCAAACTCCACTCCATACATATATATGGGGAGGTACTAGCTCCAACTCGTTTTCACAATGAAAACTGCAGGAACTTTAAACCGGCACTAGGAAACACCCTGAGAAACCAGAGTAAAAGTTTACCCTGCAACCCGTTCCTTTTGTGCTAGATGAACGAACGTCTCTCCACCTACTCATCTCTGAGAGATAAGTGTGTTAAAGCCGTCCTTCACATAGCTTGTTTGTTAACACAAAGTTTGTTTTAAGTTGCAATCTCCACTCCATACATATATATGGGGAGGTACTACCTCCAAATATTTTTTACAGGGAAAACTGCAGGATATTCAACCGGCACTAGGAAACAGACTGAGAAACAGGAGTAAAAATTTCTCCTGCAAACTGTTCACTTTGGCTAGATGAACGAACGTCTCTCCACATAATCAGTTCTGAGAGATAAGTGTGTGTTAAAGCCGTACTTCATCTTGCTTGTTTCTTAACACAAAGTTTCTTTTAAGTTGCTATCTCCACTGCATACATATATATGGGGAGGTACTAGCCCCAACTCGGTTTTACAGTGAAAACTGCAGGAACTTCAAACCGGCACTAGGAAACAGCCTGAGAAACCGGAGTAAAAATTTCTCCTGCAACCTGTTCCCTTTGTGCTTGATGAACGAACATCTATCCACATACACAGTTCTGAGAGATAAGTGTGCGTGAATACCGTCTTTCATCTAGCTTGTTGGGAACACAAAGTTTCCTTTAAGTTGCAAACATCACACCATACATATATGTGGGGAGGTACTAGCTCCAACTCGGTTTTACACTGACAACTGCAGAAACTTCAAACCGGTACTAGGAAACAGCCTGAGAAAAAAGAGTAAAAGTTTCACCTGCAACCCTTTCCCTTTGTGCTAGATGAACGAACGTCTCTCCACATGCTCAGTTCTCAGAGATAAGCATTTGTGAAAGCCGCTTTCACCTAGCTTGTTGGTAACACAAAGTTTCTTTGTAGTTGCAACCTCCACTTCATACGTGTAAATGGTTAGGTACTAGCTCCTACTCGGTTTTACAGTGAAAACTGAAGGAACTTCAACCCGGCACTATTAAACAGCATGAGAAACCGGAGTAAAAGTTTCTCCTGCAAACCTTTCCCTTTGTACTAGATGAACGAACGTCTCTCCACATGCTCAGTTCTGAGAGATAAGTGTGCGTGAAAGCCGTTCTTCACCTAGCTTGTTGGGAACACAAAGTTTCCTTTCAGTTTCAAAATTCACTCTATACATATATAAGGGGGGTTCTAATTCCAACTGTTTTTCACAATGAAAACTGCAGGAACTTCAAACCGGCACTAGGAAACAGCCTGAGAAATCAGAGAAAAAGTTTACCCTGCAACCCGTTCCTTTTGTGCTAAATGAACGAACGTCCCTCAACCTACTCAGTTCTGAGAGATGTGTGTGTGAAAGCCGTCCTTCACCTATCTTGTTTGTTAACACAAAGTTTGTTTTAAGTTGCAATCTCCACTCCATACATATATATGGGGAGGTACTACCTCCAAATATTTTTTACAGGGAAAACTGCAGGATATTCAACCGGCACTAGGAAACAGACTGAGAAACAGGAGTAAAAATTTCTCCTGCAAACTGTTCACTTTGGCTAGATGAACGAACGTCTCTCCACATAATCAGTTCTGAGAGATAAGTGTGTGTTAAAGCCGTACTTCATCTTGCTTGTTTCTTAACACAAAGTTTCTTTTAAGTTGCTATCTCCACTGCATACATATATATGGGGAGGTACTAGCCCCAACTCGGTTTTACAGTGAAAACTGCAGGAACTTCAAACCGGCACTAGGAAACAGCCTGAGAAACCGGAGTAAAAATTTCTCCTGCAACCTGTTCCCTTTGTGCTTGATGAACGAACATCTATCCACATACACAGTTCTGAGAGATAAGTGTGCGTGAATACCGTCTTTCATCTAGCTTGTTGGGAACACAAAGTTTCCTTTAAGTTGCAAACATCACACCATACATATATGTGGGGAGGTACTAGCTCCAACTCGGTTTTACACTGACAACTGCAGAAACTTCAAACCGGTACTAGGAAACAGCCTGAGAAAAAAGAGTAAAAGTTTCACCTGCAACCCTTTCCCTTTGTGCTAGATGAACGAACGTCTCTCCACATGCTCAGTTCTCAGAGATAAGCATTTGTGAAAGCCGCTTTCACCTAGCTTGTTGGTAACACAAAGTTTCTTTGTAGTTGCAACCTCCACTTCATACGTGTAAATGGTTAGGTACTAGCTCCTACTCGGTTTTACAGTGAAAACTGAAGGAACTTCAACCCGGCACTATTAAACAGCATGAGAAACCGGAGTAAAAGTTTCTCCTGCAAACCTTTCCCTTTGTACTAGATGAACGAACGTCTCTCCACATGCTCAGTTCTGAGAGATAAGTGTGCGTGAAAGCCGTTCTTCACCTAGCTTGTTGGGAACACAAAGTTTCCTTTCAGTTTCAAAATTCACTCTATACATATATAAGGGGGGTTCTAATTCCAACTGTTTTTCACAATGAAAACTGCAGGAACTTCAAACCGGCACTAGGAAACAGCCTGAGAAATCAGAGAAAATGTTTACCCTGCAACCCGTTCCTTTTGTGCTAAATGAACGAACGTCCCTCAACCTACTCAGTTCTGAGAGATGTGTGTGTGAAAGCCGTCCTTCACCTATCTTGTTTGTTAACACAATGTTTCTTTTAAGTTGCAATCTCCACTCCATACATATATATGGTGAGGTACAAGCTCCAACTCGGTTTTACAGTGAAAAATGCAGGAACATCAAACCGGCACTAGGAAACATCCTGAGAAACTGGAGTAATAATTTCTCCTTCAACCCGTTCCCTTTGTGCTAGATGAGCGAACGTCTATCCACATACTCAGTTCTGAGAGATAAGTCTGTGTGAAAGCCTTCCTTCACCTAGCTTGTTGGGAACACAAAGATTCTTTTCAGATGCAAACACCAAGCCATATATATATATATATATATAGGGTGGTACTAACTCCAAATATGTTTTACAGTGAAAACAGCAGGAATTTCAAATCGGCAATAGGAAATAGCCTGAGAAACCAGAATAAAAGTTTCTCCTGCAAGCCTTTCCTTTGTGCTAGGTGAACGAACGTCTCTCCACATGCACATTTCTTAGAGATAAGTGTGTGTGAAAGCCGTCCTTCACCTAGCTTGTTGGGAACACAAAGTTTCTTTTCAGTTGCAAACTCCACTCCATACATATATATGGGGAGGTACTAGCTCCAACTCGTTTTCACAAGGAAAACTGCAGGAACTTTAAACCGGCACTAGGAAACACCCTGAGAAACCAGAGTAAAAGTTTACCCTGCAACCCGTTCCTTTTGTGCTAGATGAACGAACGTCTCTCCACCTACTCATCTCTGAGAGATAAGTGTGTTAAAGCCGTCCTTCACATAGCTTGTTTGTTAACACAAAGTTTGTTTTAAGTTGCAATCTCCACTCCATACATATATATGGGGAGGTACTACCTCCAAATATTTTTTACAGGGAAAACTGCAGGATATTCAACCGGCACTAGGAAACAGACTGAGAAACAGGAGTAAAAATTTCTCCTGCAAACTGTTCACTTTGGCTAGATGAACGAACGTCTCTCCACATAATCAGTTCTGAGAGATAAGTGTGTGTTAAAGCCGTACTTCATCTTGCTTGTTTCTTAACACAAAGTTTCTTTTAAGTTGCTATCTCCACTGCATACATATATATGGGGAGGTACTAGCCCCAACTCGGTTTTACAGTGAAAACTGCAGGAACTTCAAACCGGCACTAGGAAACAGCCTGAGAAACCGGAGTAAAAATTTCTCCTGCAACCTGTTCCCTTTGTGCTTGATGAACGAACATCTATCCACATACACAGTTCTGAGAGATAAGTGTGCGTGAATACCGTCTTTCATCTAGCTTGTTGGGAACACAAAGTTTCCTTTAAGTTGCAAACATCACACCATACATATATGTGGGGAGGTACTAGCTCCAACTCGGTTTTACACTGACAACTGCAGAAACTTCAAACCGGTACTAGGAAACAGCCTGAGAAAAAAGAGTAAAAGTTTCACCTGCAACCCTTTCCCTTTGTGCTAGATGAACGAACGTCTCTCCACATGCTCAGTTCTCAGAGATAAGCATTTGTGAAAGCCGCTTTCACCTAGCTTGTTGGTAACACAAAGTTTCTTTGTAGTTGCAACCTCCACTTCATACGTGTAAATGGTTAGGTACTAGCTCCTACTCGGTTTTACAGTGAAAACTGAAGGAACTTCAACCCGGCACTATTAAACAGCATGAGAAACCGGAGTAAAAGTTTCTCCTGCAAACCTTTCCCTTTGTACTAGATGAACGAACGTCTCTCCACATGCTCAGTTCTGAGAGATAAGTGTGCGTGAAAGCCGTTCTTCACCTAGCTTGTTGGGAACACAAAGTTTCCTTTCAGTTGCAAAATTCACTCTATACATATATAAGGGGGGTTCTAATTCCAACTGTTTTTCACAATGAAAACTGCAGGAACTTCAAACCGGCACTAGGAAACAGCCTGAGAAATCAGAGAAAAAGTTTACCCTGCAACCCGTTCCTTTTGTGCTAAATGAACGAACGTCCCTCAACCTACTCAGTTCTGAGAGATGTGTGTGTGAAAGCCGTCCTTCACCTAGCTTGTTTGTTAACACAAAGTTTCTTTTAAGTTGCAATCTCCACTCCATACATATATATGGTGAGGTACTAGCTCCAACTCGGTTTTACAGTGAAAAATGCAGGAACATCAAACCGGCACTAGGAAACATCCTGAGAAACCGGAGTAATAATTTCTCCTTCAACCCGTTCCCTTTGTGCTAGATGAGCGAACGTCTATCCACATACTCAGTTCTGAGAGATAAGTCTGTGTGAAAGCCTTCCTTCACCTAGCTTGTTGGGAACACAAAGATTCTTTTCAGATGCAAACACCAATCCATATATATACATATATATAGGGTGGTACTAACTCCAAATATGTTTTACAGTGAAAACAGAAGGAATTTCAAATCGGCACTAGGAAATAGCCTGAGAAACCAGAATAAAAGTTTCTCCTGCAAGCCTTTCCTTTGTGCTAGATGAACGAACGTCTCTCCACATGCACATTTCTTAGAGATAAGTGTGTGTGAAAGCCGTCCTTCACCTAGCTTGTTGGGAACACAAAGTTTCTTTTCAGTAGCAAACTCCACTCCATACATATATATGGGGAGGTACTAGCACCAACTCGTTTTCACAACGAAAACTGCAGGAACTTAAAACCGGCACTAGGAAACACCCTGAGAAACCAGAGTAAAAGTTTACCCTGCAACCCTTTCCTTTTGTGCTAGATGAACGAACGTCTCTCCACCTACACATCTCTGAGAGATAAGTGTGTTAAAGCCGTCCTTCACATAGCTTGTTTGTTAACACAAAGTTTGTTTTAAGTTGCAATCTCCACTCCATAAATATATATGGGGAGGTACTAGCTCCAGTTCGGTTTTACAGTGAAAACTGCAGGAACATCAAACCGGCACTAGGAAACATCCTGAGATACCGGAGTAAAAATTTCTCCTTCAACCCGTTCCCTTTGTGCTAGATGAGCGAACGTCTATCCACGTACTCAGTTCTGAGAGATAAGTGTGTGTGAAAGCCGTCCTTCAACTAGCTTGTTGGGATTACAAAGTTTCTTTTCAGATGCAAACACCAATCCATAAATATATATAGGGTGGTTCTAACTCCAAATATTTTTTACAGTGAAAACTGCAGGAATTTCAAACCGGCACTAGGAAGCAGCCTGACAAACCAGAGTAAAATTTCACCTGCAACCCGTTCCCTTTGTGCTAGATGAGCGAACGTCTCTCCACATGCTCAGTTCTGAGAGATAAGCGTGTGTGAAAGTTGTCCTTCACCTAGCTTGTTGGGAACACAAAGTTTCTTTTCAGTTGCAAACTCCACTCCATATATATATATGGGGAGGTACTAGTTCCAATCGATTTTACAGTGAAAACTGCAGGAACTTCAAACCGGCACTAGGAAAAATCCTGAGAAACCAGAGTAAAAGTTTCTCCTGCAACCCGTTCCATTTGTGCAAGAAGAACGAACGTTTCTCCATATGCTCAGTTCTGAGATATAAGTGTGTGTGAAAGCCGTTCTTCACCTAGCTTGTTGTCAACACAATGACTCTTTTCAGATGCAAACACCAATCCATAAATATATATAGGGTGGTACTAACTCCAAATATGTTTTACAGTGAAAACTGCAGTAATTTCAAACCGGCACTAGGAAACATCCTGAGAAATCGGAGTAAAAATTTCTCCTTCAACCCGTTCCCTTTGTGCAAGATGAACGAAAGTCTATCCACATGCTCAGTTCTGAGAGATAATTGTGTGTGAAAGCCATTCTTCCCCTAGCTTGTTGGGAACACAAAGTTTCTTTTCAGTTGCAAACTCCAGTCCGTACATATATAAGGGGGGTTCTAGCTCCAAATGTTTTTCACAATGAAAACTGCAGGAACTTCAAACCGGAACTAGGAAATAGCCTGAGAAACCAGAATAAAAGTTTCTCCTGCAAGCCTTTCATTTGTGCTAGATGAACGAACGACTCTCCACATGCACATTTCTGAGAGATAAGTGTGTGTGAAAGCCGTCCTTCACTTAAATTGTTGGGAACACAAAGTTTCTTTTCAGTTGCAAACTCCACTCCATACATATATATGGGGAGGTACTAGCTCCAACTCGTTTTCACAATGAAAACTGCAGGAACTTTAAACCGGCACTAGGAAACACCCTGAGAAACCAGAGTAAAAGTTTACCCTGCAACCCGTTCCTTTTGTGCTAGATGAACGAACGTCTCTCCACCTACTCATCTCTGAGAGATAAGTGTGTTAAAGCCGTCCTTCACATAGCTTGTTTGTTAACACAAAGTTTGTTTTAAGTTGCAATCTCCACTCCATACATATATATGGGGAGGTACTACCTCCAAATATTTTTTACAGGGAAAACTGCAGGATATTCAACCGGCACTAGGAAACAGACTGAGAAACAGGAGTAAAAATTTCTCCTGCAAACTGTTCACTTTGGCTAGATGAACGAACGTCTCTCCACATAATCAGTTCTGAGAGATAAGTGTGTGTTAAAGCCGTACTTCATCTTGCTTGTTTCTTAACACAAAGTTTCTTTTAAGTTGCTATCTCCACTGCATACATATATATGGGGAGGTACTAGACCCAACTCGGTTTTACAGTGAAAACTGCAGGAACTTCAAACCGGCACTAGGAAACAGCCTGAGAAACCGGAGTAAAAATTTCTCCTGCAACCTGTTCCCTTTGTGCTTGATGAACGAACATCTATCCACATACACAGTTCTGAGAGATAAGTGTGCGTGAATACCGTCTTTCATCTAGCTTGTTGGGAACACAAAGTTTCCTTTAAGTTGCAAACATCACACCATACATATATGTGGGGAGGTACTAGCTCCAACTCGGTTTTACACTGACAACTGCAGAAACTTCAAACCGGTACTAGGAAACAGCCTGAGAAAAAAGAGTAAAAGTTTCACCTGCAACCCTTTCCCTTTGTGCTAGATGAACGAACGTCTCTCCACATGCTCAGTTCTCAGAGATAAGCATTTGTGAAAGCCGCTTTCACCTAGCTTGTTGGTAACACAAAGTTTCTTTGTAGTTGCAACCTCCACTTCATACGTGTAAATGGTTAGGTACTAGCTCCTACTCGGTTTTACAGTGAAAACTGAAGGAACTTCAACCCGGCACTATTAAACAGCATGAGAAACCGGAGTAAAAGTTTCTCCTGCAAACCTTTCCCTTTGTACTAGATGAACGAACGTCTCTCCACATGCTCAGTTCTGAGAGATAAGTGTGCGTGAAAGCCGTTCTTCACCTAGCTTGTTGGGAACACAAAGTTTCCTTTCAGTTTCAAAATTCACTCTATACATATATAAGGGGGGTTCTAATTCCAACTGTTTTTCACAATGAAAACTGCAGGAACTTCAAACCGGCACTAGGAAACAGCCTGAGAAATCAGAGAAAAAGTTTACCCTGCAACCCGTTCCTTTTGTGCTAAATGAACGAACGTCCCTCAACCTACTCAGTTCTGAGAGATGTGTGTGTGAAAGCCGTCCTTCACCTATCTTGTTTGTTAACACAAAGTTTGTTTTAAGTTGCAATCTCCACTCCATACATATATATGGGGAGGTACTACCTCCAAATATTTTTTACAGGGAAAACTGCAGGATATTCAACCGGCACTAGGAAACAGACTGAGAAACAGGAGTAAAAATTTCTCCTGCAAACTGTTCACTTTGGCTAGATGAACGAACGTCTCTCCACATAATCAGTTCTGAGAGATAAGTGTGTGTTAAAGCCGTACTTCATCTTGCTTGTTTCTTAACACAAAGTTTCTTTTAAGTTGCTATCTCCACTGCATACATATATATGGGGAGGTACTAGCCCCAACTCGGTTTTACAGTGAAAACTGCAGGAACTTCAAACCGGCACTAGGAAACAGCCTGAGAAACCGGAGTAAAAATTTCTCCTGCAACCTGTTCCCTTTGTGCTTGATGAACGAACATCTATCCACATACACAGTTCTGAGAGATAAGTGTGCGTGAATACCGTCTTTCATCTAGCTTGTTGGGAACACAAAGTTTCCTTTAAGTTGCAAACATCACACCATACATATATGTGGGGAGGTACTAGCTCCAACTCGGTTTTACACTGACAACTGCAGAAACTTCAAACCGGTACTAGGAAACAGCCTGAGAAAAAAGAGTAAAAGTTTCACCTGCAACCCTTTCCCTTTGTGCTAGATGAACGAACGTCTCTCCACATGCTCAGTTCTCAGAGATAAGCATTTGTGAAAGCCGCTTTCACCTAGCTTGTTGGTAACACAAAGTTTCTTTGTAGTTGCAACCTCCACTTCATACGTGTAAATGGTTAGGTACTAGCTCCTACTCGGTTTTACAGTGAAAACTGAAGGAACTTCAACCCGGCACTATTAAACAGCATGAGAAACCGGAGTAAAAGTTTCTCCTGCAAACCTTTCCCTTTGTACTAGATGAACGAACGTCTCTCCACATGCTCAGTTCAGAGAGATAAGTGTGCGTGAAAGCCGTTCTTCACCTAGCTTGTTGGGAACACAAAGTTTCCTTTCAGTTTCAAAATTCACTCTATACATATATAAGGGGGGTTCTAATTCCAACTGTTTTTCACAATGAAAACTGCAGGAACTTCAAACCGGCACTAGGAAACAGCCTGAGAAATCAGAGAAAAAGTTTACCCTGCAACCCGTTCCTTTTGTGCTAAATGAACGAACGTCCCTCAACCTACTCAGTTCTGAGAGATGTGTGTGTGAAAGCCGTCCTTCACCTATCTTGTTTGTTAACACAAAGTTTCTTTTAAGTTGCAATCTCCACTCCATACATATATATGGTGAGGTACAAGCTCCAACTCGGTTTTACAGTGAAAAATGCAGGAACATCAAACCGGCACTAGGAAACATCCTGAGAAACCGGAGTAATAATTTCTCCTTCAACCCGTTCCCTTTGTGCTAGATGAGCGAACGTCTATCCACATACTCAGTTCTGAGAGATAAGTCTGTGTGAAAGCCTTCCTTCACCTAGCTTGTTGGGAACACAAAGATTCTTTTCAGATGCAAACACCAAGCCATATATATATATATATATATAGGGTGGTACTAACTCCAAATATGTTTTACAGTGAAAACAGCAGGAATTTCAAATCGGCACTAGGAAATAGCCTGAGAAACCAGAATAAAAGTTTCTCCTGCAAGCCTTTCCTTTGTGCTAGATGAACGAACGTCTCTCCACATGCACATTTCTTAGAGATAAGTGTGTGTGAAAGCCGTCCTTCACCTAGCTTGTTGGGAACACAAAGTTTCTTTTCAGTAGCAAACTCCACTCCATACATATATATGGGGAGGTACTAGCACCAACTCGTTTTCACAACGAAAACTGCAGGAACTTAAAACCGGCACTAGGAAACACCCTGAGAAACCAGAGTAAAAGTTTACCCTGCAACCCTTTCCTTTTGTGCTAGATGAACGAACGTCTGTCCACCTACACATCTCTGAGAGATAAGTGTGTTAAAGCCGTCTTTCACATAGCTTGTTTGTTAACACAAAGTTTGTTTTAAGTTGCAATCTCCACTCCATAAATATATATGGGGAGGTAATAGCTCCAGTTCGGTTTTACAGTGAAAACTGCAGGAACATCAAACCGGCACTAGGAAACATCCTGAGGAACCGGAGTAAAAATTTCTCCTTCAACCCATTCCGTTTGTGCTAGATGAGCGAACGTCTATCCACGTACTCAGTTCTGAGAGATAAGTGTGTGTGAAAGCCGTCCTTCAACTAGCTTGTTGGGATTACAAAGTTTCTTTTCAGATGCAAACACCAATCCATAAATACATATAGGGTGGATCTAACTCCAAATAATTTTTACAGTGAAAACTGCAGGAGTTTCAAACCGGCACTAGGAAGCAGCCTGACAAACCAGAGTAAAATTTCACCTGCAACCCGTTCCCTTTGTGCTAGATGAGCGAACGTCTCTCCACATGCTCAGTTCTGAGAGATAAGCGTGTGTGAAAGTTGTCCTTCACCTAGCTTGTTGGGAACACAAAGTTTCTTTTCAGTTGCAAACTCCACTCCATATATATATATGGGGAGGTACTAGTTCCAATCGATTTTACAGTGAAAACTGCAGGAACTTCAAACCGGCACTAGGAAATATCCTGAGAAACCAGAGTAAAAGTTTCTCCTGCAACCCGTTCCATTTGTGCAAGATGAACGAACGTTTCTCCATATGCTCAGTTCTGAGAGATAAGTGTGTGTGAAAGCCGTTCTTCACCTAGCTTGTTGTGAACACAATGATTCTTTTCAGATGCAAACCCCAATCCATAAATATATATAGGGTGGTAATAACTCCAAATATGTTTTACAGTGAAAACTGCAGGAATTTCAAACCGGCACTAGGAAACATCCTGAGAAATCGGAGTAAAAATTTCTCCTTCAACCCGTTCCCTTTGTGCAAGATGAACGAAAGTCTATCCACATGCTCAGTTCTGAGAGATAATTGTGTGTGAAAGCCATTCTTCCCCTAGCTTGTTGGGAACACAAAGTTTCTTTTCAGTTGCAAACTCCAGTCCGTACATATATAAGGGGGTTCTAGCTCCAACTGTTTTTCACAATGAAAACTGCAGGAACTTCAAACCGGAACTAGGAAATAGCCTGAGAAACCAGAATAAAAGTTTCTCCTGCAAGCCTTTCATTTGTGCTAGATGAACGAACGTCTCTCCACATGCACATTTCTGAGAGATAAGTGTGTGTGAAAGCCGTCCTTCACCTAAATTGTTGGGAACACAAAGTTTCTTTTCAGTTGCAAACTCCACTCCATACATATATATGGGGAGGTACTAGCTCCAACTCGTTTTCACAAGGAAAACTGCAGGAACTTTAAACCGGCACTAGGAAACACCCTGAGAAACCAGAGTAAAAGTTTACCCTGCAACCCGTTCCTTTTGTGCTAGATGAACGAACGTCTCTCCACCTACTCATCTCTGAGAGATAAGTGTGTTAAAGCCGTCCTTCACATAGCTTGTTTGTTAACACAAAGTTTGTTTTAAGTTGCAATCTCCACTCCATACATATATATGGGGAGGTACTAGCTCCAGTTCGGTTTTACAGTGAAAACTGCAGGAACATCAAACCGGCACTAGGAAACATCCTGAGAAATCGGAGTAAAAATTTCTCCTTCAACCCGTTCCCTTTGTGCTAGATGAGCGAACGTCTATCCACGTACTCAGTTCTGAGAGATAAGTGTGTGTGAAAGCCGTCCTTCAACTAGCTTGTTTGGAATAGAAAGATTCTTTTCAGATGCAAACATCAATCCATATATATATATAGGGAGGTACTACCTCCAAATATTTTTTACAGGGAAAACTGCAGGATATTCAACCGGCACTAGGAAACAGACTGAGAAACAGGAGTAAAAATTTCTCCTGCAAACTGTTCACTTTGGCTAGATGAACGAACGTCTCTCCACATAATCAGTTCTGAGAGATAAGTGTGTGTTAAAGCCGTACTTCATCTTGCTTGTTTCTTAACACAAAGTTTCTTTTAAGTTGCTATCTCCACTGCATACATATATATGGGGAGGTACTAGCCCCAACTCGGTTTTACAGTGAAAACTGCAGGAACTTCAAACCGGCACTAGGAAACAGCCTGAGAAACCGGAGTAAAAATTTCTCCTGCAACCTGTTCCCTTTGTGCTTGATGAACGAACATCTATCCACATACACAGTTCTGAGAGATAAGTGTGCGTGAATACCGTCTTTCATCTAGCTTGTTGGGAACACAAAGTTTCCTTTAAGTTGCAAACATCACACCATACATATATGTGGGGAGGTACTAGCTCCAACTCGGTTTTACACTGACAACTGCAGAAACTTCAAACCGGTACTAGGAAACAGCCTGAGAAAAAAGAGTAAAAGTTTCACCTGCAACCCTTTCCCTTTGTGCTAGATGAACGAACGTCTCTCCACATGCTCAGTTCTCAGAGATAAGCATTTGTGAAAGCCGCTTTCAACTAGCTTGTTGGTAACACAAAGTTTCTTTGTAGTTGCAACCTCCACTTCATACGTGTAAATGGTTAGGTACTAGCTCCTACTCGGTTTTACAGTGAAAACTGAAGGAACTTCAACCCGGCACTATTAAACAGCATGAGAAACCGGAGTAAAAGTTTCTCCTGCAAACCTTTCCCTTTGTACTAGATGAACGAACGTCTCTCCACATGCTCAGTTCTGAGAGATAAGTGTGCGTGAAAGCCGTTCTTCACCTAGCTTGTTGGGAACACAAAGTTTCCTTTCAGTTGCAAAATTCACTCTATACATATATAAGGGGGGTTCTAATTCCAACTGTTTTTCACAATGAAAACTGCAGGAACTTCAAACCGGCACTAGGAAACAGCCTGAGAAACCAGAGAAAAAGTTTACCCTGCAACCCGTTCCTTTTGTGCTAAATGAACGAACGTCCCTCAACCTACTCAGTTCTGAGAGATGTGTGTGTGAAAGCCGTCCTTCACCTAGATTGTTTGTTAACACAAAGTTTCTATTAAGTTGCAATCTCCACTCCATACATATATATGGTGAGGTACTAGCTCCAACTCGGTTTTACAGTGAAAAATGCAGGAACATCAAACCGGCACTAGGAAACATCCTGAGAAACCGGAGTAATAATTTCTCCTTCAACCCGTTCCCTTTGTGCTAGATGAGCGAACGTCTATCCACATACTCAGTTCTGAGAGATAAGTCTGTGTGAAAGCCTTCCTTCACCTAGCTTGTTGGGAACACAAAGATTCTTTTCAGATGCAAACACCAATCCATATATATATATATATATATAGGGTGGTACTAACTCCAAATATGTTTTACAGTGAAAACAGCAGGAATTTCAAATCGGCACTAGGAAATAGCCTGAGAAACCAGAATAAAAGTTTCTCCTGCAAGCCTTTCCTTTGTGCTAGATGAACGAACGTCTCTCCACATGCACATTTCTTAGAGATAAGTGTGTGTGAAAGCCGTCCTTCACCTAGCTTGTTGGGAACACAAAGTTTCTTTTCAGTAGCAAACTCCACTCCATACATATATATGGGGAGGTACTAGCACCAACTCGTTTTCACAACGAAAACTGCAGGAACTTTAAACCGGCACTAGGAAACACCCTGAGAAACCAGAGTAAAAGTTTCTCCTGCAACCCTTTCCTTTTGTGCTAGATGAACGAACGTCTCTCCACCTACACATCTCTGAGAGATAAGTGTGTTAAAGCCGTCCTTCACATAGCTTGTTTGTTAACACAAAGTTTGTTTTAAGTTGCAATCTCCACTCCATAAATATATATGGGGAGGTACTAGCTCCATTTCGGTTTTACAGTGAAAACTGCAGGAACATCAAACCGGCACTAGGAAACATCCTGAGAAACCGGAGTAAAAATTTCTCCTTCAACCCGTTCCCTTTGTGCTAGATGAGCGAACGTCTATCCACGTACTCAGTTCTGAGAGATAAGTGTGTGTGAAAGCCGTCCTTCAACTAGCTTGTTGGGATTACAAAGTTTCTTTTCAGATGCAAACACCAATCCATAAATATATATAGGGTGGTTCTAACTCCAAATATTTTTTACAGTGAAAACTGCAGGAATTTCAAACCGGCACTAGGAAGCAGCCTGACAAACCAGAGTAAAATTTCACCTGCAACCCGTTCCCTTTGTGCTAGATGAGAGAACGTCTCTCCACATGCTCAGTTCTGAGAGATAAGCGTGTGTGAAAGTTGTCCTTCACATAGCTTGTTGGGAACACAAAGTTTCTTTTCAGTAGCAAACTCCACTCCATATATATATATGGGGAGGTACTAGTTCCAATCGATTCTACAGTGAAAACTGCAGGAACTTCAAACCGGCACTAGGAAATATCCTGAGAAACCAGAGTAAAAGTTTCTCCTGCAACCCGTTCCATTTGTGCAAGAAGAACGAACGTTTCTCCATATGCTCAGTTCTGAGAGATAAGTGTGTGTGAAAGCCGTTCTTCACCTAGCTTGTTGTGAACACAATGATTCTTTTCAGATGCAAACACCAATCCATAAATATATATAGGGTGGTACTAACTCCAAATATGTTTTACAGTGAAAACTGCAGGAATTTCAAACCGGCACTAGGAAACATCCTGAGAAATCGGAGTAAAAATTTCTCCTTCAACCCGTTCCCTTTGTGCAAGATGAACGAAAGTCTATCCACATGCTCAGTTTTGAGAGATAATTGTGTGTGAAAGCCATTCTTCCCCTAGCTTGTTGGGAACACAAAGTTTCTTTTCAGTTGCAAACTCCAGTCCGTACATATATAAGGGGGGTTCTAGCTCCAACTGTTTTTCACAATGAAAACTGCAGGAACTTCAAACCGGAACTAGGAAATAGCCTGAGAAACCAGAATAAAAGTTTCTCCTGCAAGCCTTTCATTTGTGCTAGATGAACGAACGTCTCTCCACATGCACATTTCTGAGAGATAAGTGTGTGTGAAAGCCGTCCTTCACCTAAATTGTTGGGAACACAAAGTTTCTTTTCAGTTGCAAACTCCACTCCATACATATATATGGGGAGGTACTAGCTCCAACTCGTTTTCACAAGGAAAACTGCAGGAACTTTAAACCGGCACTAGGAAACAGCCTGAGAAATCGGAGAAAAAATTTCTCCTGCAAACCGTTCCTTTTGTGCTTGATGAACGAACATCTATCCACATACACAGTTCTGAGAGATAAGTGTACGTGAATGCCTTCCTTCCCCTAGCTTGTTGGGAACACAAAGTTTCCTTTAAGTTGCAAATATCACACCATACATATATATGGGGAGGTACTAGATCCAACTCGGTTTTACACTGACAAATGCAGGAAATTCAAACCGGTACTAGGAAACAGCCTGAGAAAAAAGAGTAAAAGTTTCACCTGCAAACCGTTCTCTTTGTGCTAGATGAACGAACGTCTCTCCACATGCTTATTTCTGAGAGATTATTGTGTGTGAAAACCGTCCTTCACCTAGCTTGTTGCGAACAGAAAGTTTCTTTTCAGTAGCAAACTCCACTCCATACATATATATGGGGAGGTACTAGCACCAACTCGGTTTTATAGTGAAAAATGCAGGATCATCCAACCAGCATTAGGAAACAGCCTGAGAAACCAGAGTAAAACTTTCCCCTGCAAACAGTTTTCTTTGCCATAGATGAAAGAACGTCTCTCCACATGCTCAGCTCGGAGAGATAAGTGTGTGTGAAAGCCGTCCTTCACCTAGCTTGTTGGGAATACAAAGTTTCCTTTCAGTTGCAAATTACACACCATACATACATATGGGGAGGTAGTAGCTCCGCTCGATTTTACAGTGAAAACTGCAGGAACTTTAAACCGGCACTAGGAATCAGCTGAGAAACCAGAGTAAATGTTTACCCTTCAACCCGTTCCCTTTGTTCTAGATGAACGAACGTTTTTCCACATGCTCATTTCGGAGAGATAAGTGTGTGTGAAAGCCTTCCTTCACCTTGCTTGTTTGGAACACAAACTTTCTTTTCAGTTGCAAACTCCACTCCATACATATATAAGAGGAGGTACAAGCTCCAACTCGGTTTTACAGTGAAAACTGCAGGAACGGCAAACCGGCACTAGGAAATTGCCTGAGAAACCAGAGTAAAAGTTTAACCTGATACCCGTTCCCTTTGTGCTATATGAACGAACGTCTCTCCACATGCTCAGTTCTGAGAGATAAGTGCGCCTGAATGCCGTCCTTCACCAAGCTTGTTGGGAACACAAAGTATATAATCACTTGCAAAACCCACTTCATATATATATATGGGGAGGTACTAGCTCCAAATCGGTTTCACAATGAAAACTGCAGGAACTTTAAACCGGCACTAGGAAACAGCCTGAGAAACCACAGTAATAGTTTACCCTGCATACCATTCCCTTTGTGCTAGATGAACGAACGTCTGTCCACATGCTCAGTTCTGAGAGATAAGCGTTTGTGAAAGCCGCTTTCACCTAGCTTGTTGGTAACACAATGTTTCTTTGTAGTTGCAACCTCCACTACATACGTGTAAATGGTTAGGTACTAGCTCCTACTCGGTTTTACATTGAAAACTGCAGGAACTTCAACCCGGCACTAGGAAACACCATGAGAAACCGGAGTAAAAGTTTCTCCTGCAAACCTTTCCCTTTCTGCTAGATGAACGAAAGCCTCTCCACATACTCAGTTCTGAGAGATAAGTGTGCGTGAAAGCCGTTCTTCACCAAGCTTGTTGGGAACACAAAGTTTCCTTTCATTTGCAAAATACACTGTATACATATATATGGTGAGGTACTAGCTCCAACTCGGTTTTACAGTGAAAAATGCAGGAACACCAAACCGGCACTAGGAAACATCCTGAGAAACCGGAGTAATAATTTCTCCTTCAACCCGTTCCCTTTGTGCTAGATGAGCGAACGTCTATCCACATACTCAGTTCTGAGAGATAAGTCTGTGTGAAAGCCTTCCTTCACCTAGCTTGTTGGGAACACAAAGATTCTTTTCAGATGCAAACACCAATCCATATATATATATATATATATAGGGTGGTACTAACTCCAAATATGTTTTACAGTGAAAACAGCAGGAATTTCAAATCGGCACTAGGAAATAGCCTGAGAAACCAGAATAAAAGTTTCTCCTGCAAGCCTTTCCTTTGTGCTAGATGAACGAACGTCTCTCCACATGCACATTTCTTAGAGATAAGTGTGTGTGAAAGCCGTCCTTCACCTAGCTTGTTTGGAACACAAAGTTTCTTTTCAGTAGCAAACTCCACTCCATACATACATACGGGGAGGTACTAGCACCAACTCGTTTTCACAACGAAAACTGCAGGAACTTTAAACCGGCACTAGGAAACACCCTGAGAAACCAGAGTAAAAGTTTACCCTGCAACCCTTTCCTTTTGTGCTAGATGAACGAACGTCTCTCCACCTACACATCTCTGAGAGATAAGTGTGTTAAAGCCGTCCTTCACATAGCTTGTTTGTTAACACAAAGTTTGTTTTAAGTTGCAATCTCCACTCCATAAATATATATGGGGATGTACAAGCTCCATTTCGGTTTTACAGTGAAAACTGCAGGAACATCAAACCGGCACTAGGAAACATCCTGAGAAACCGGAGTAAAAATTTCTCCTTCAACCCGTTCCCTTTGTGCTAGATGAGCGAACGTCTATCCACGTACTCAGTTCTGAGAGATAAGTGTGTGTGAAAGCCGTCCTTCAACTAGCTTGTTGGGATTACAAAGTTTCTTTTCAGATGCAAACACCAATCCATAAATATATATAGGGTGGTTCTCACTCCAAATATTTTTTACAGTGAAAACTGCAGGAATTTCAAACCGGCACTAGGAAGCAGCCTAACAAACCAGAGTAAAATTTCACCTGCAACCCGTTCCCTTTGTGCTAGATGAGAGAACGTCTCTCCACATGCTCAGTTCTGAGAGATAAGCGTGTGTGAAAGTTGTCCTTCACATAGCTTGTTGGGAACACAAATTTTCTTTTCAGTAGCAAACTCCACTCCATATATATATATGGGGAGGTACTAGTTCCAATCGATTCTACAGTGAAAACTGCAGGAACTTCAAACCGGCACTAGGAAATATCCTGAGAAACCAGAGTAAAAGTTTCTCCTGCAACCCATTCCATTTGTGCAAGATGAACGAACGTTTCTCCATATGCTCAGTTCTGAGAGATAAGTGTGTGTGAAAGCCGTCCTTCACCTAGCTTGTTGTGAACACAATGATTCTTTTCAGATGCAAACACCAATCCATAAATATATATAGGGTGGTACTAACTCCAAATATGTTTTGCAGTGAAAACTGCAGGAATTTCAAACCGGCACTAGGAAACATCCTGAGAAATCGGAGTAAAAATTTCTCCTTCAACCCGTTCCCTTTGTGCAAGATGAACGAAAGTCTATCCACATGCTCAGTTCTGAGAGATAATTGTGTGTGAAAGCCATTCTTCCCCTAGCTTGTTGGGAACACAAAGTTTCTTTTCAGTTGCAAACTCCAGTCCGTACATATATAAGGGGGTTCTAGCTCCAACTGTTTTTCACAATGAAAACTGCAGGAACTTCAAACCGGAACTAGGAAATAGCCTGAGAAACCAGAATAAAAGTTTCTCCTGCAAGCCTTTCATTTGTGCTAGATGAACGAACGTCTCTCCACATGCACATTTCTGAGAGATAAGTGTGTGTGAAAGCCGTCCTTCACCTAAATTGTTGGGAACACAAAGTTTCTTTTCAGTTGCAATCTCCACTCCATACATATATATGGGGAGGTACTAGCTCCAGTTCGGTTTTACAGTGAAAACTGCAGGAACATCAAACCGGCACTAGGAAACATCCTGAGAAATCGGAGTAAAAATTTCTCCTTCAACCCGTTCCCTTTGTGCTAGATGAGCGAACGTCTATCCACGTACTCAGTTCTGAGAGATAAGTGTGTGTGAAAGCCGTCCTTCAACTAGCTTGTTTGGAATAGAAAGATTCTTTTCAGATGCAAACATCAATCCATATATATATATAGGGAGGTACTACCTCCAAATATTTTTTACAGGGAAAACTGCAGGATATTCAACCGGCACTAGGAAACAGACTGAGAAACAGGAGTAAAAATTTCTCCTGCAAACTGTTCACTTTGGCTAGATGAACGAACGTCTCTCCACATAATCAGTTCTGAGAGATAAGTGTGTGTTAAAGCCGTACTTCATCTTGCTTGTTTCTTAACACAAAGTTTCTTTTAAGTTGCTATCTCCACTGCATACATATATATGGGGAGGTACTAGCCCCAACTCGGTTTTACAGTGAAAACTGCAGGAACTTCAAACCGGCACTAGGAAACAGCCTGAGAAACCGGAGTAAAAATTTCTCCTGCAACCTGTTCCCTTTGTGCTTGATGAACGAACATCTATCCACATACACAGTTCTGAGAGATAAGTGTGCGTGAATACCGTCTTTCATCTAGCTTGTTGGGAACACAAAGTTTCCTTTAAGTTGCAAACATCACACCATACATATATGTGGGGAGGTACTAGCTCCAACTCGGTTTTACACTGACAACTGCAGAAACTTCAAACCGGTACTAGGAAACAGCCTGAGAAAAAAGAGTAAAAGTTTCACCTGCAACCCTTTCCCTTTGTGCTAGATGAACGAACGTCTCTCCACATGCTCAGTTCTCAGAGATAAGCATTTGTGAAAGCCGCTTTCACCTAGCTTGTTGGTAACACAAAGTTTCTTTGTAGTTGCAACCTCCACTTCATACGTGTAAATGGTTAGGTACTAGCTCCTACTCGGTTTTACAGTGAAAACTGAAGGAACTTCAACCCGGCACTATTAAACAGCATGAGAAACCGGAGTAAAAGTTTCTCCTGCAAACCTTTCCCTTTGTACTAGATGAACGAACGTCTCTCCACATGCTCAGTTCTGAGAGATAATTGTGCGTGAAAGCCGTTCTTCACCTAGCTTGTTGGGAACACAAAGTTTCCTTTCAGTTGCAAAATTCACTCTATACATATATAAGGGGGGTTCTAATTCCAACTGTTTTTCACAATGAAAACTGCAGGAACTTCAAACCGGCACTAGGAAACAGCCTGAGAAATCAGAGAAAAAGTTTACCCTGCAACCCGTTCCTTTTGTGCTAAATGAACGAACGTCCCTCAACCTACTCAGTTCTGAGAGATGTGTGTGTGAAAGCCGTCCTTCACCTATCTTGTTTGTTAACACAAAGTTTCTTTTAAGTTGCAATCTCCACTCCATACATATATATGGTGAGGTACTAGCTCCAACTCGGTTTTACAGTGAAAAATGCAGGAACATCAAACCGGCACTAGGAAACATCCTGAGAAACCGGAGTAATAATTTCTCCTTCAACCCGTTCCCTTTGTGCTAGATGAGCGAACGTCTATCCACATACTCAGTTCTGAGAGATAAGTCTGTGTGAAAGCCTTCCTTCACCTAGCTTGTTGGGAACACAAAGATTCTTTTCAGATGCAAACACCAATCCATATATATATATATATATAGGGTGGTACTAACTCCAAATATGTTTTACAGTGAAAACGGCAGGAATTTCAAATCGGCACTAGGAAATAGCCTGAGAAACCAGAATAAAAGTTTCTCCTGCAAGCCTTTCCTTTGTGCTAGATGAACGAACGTCTCTCCACATGCACATTTCTTAGAGATAAGTGTGTGTGAAAGCCGTCCTTCACCTAGCTTGTTGGGAACACAAAGTTTCTTTTCAGTAGCAAACTCCACTCCATACATATATATGGGGAGGTACTAGCACCAACTCGTTTTCACAACGAAAACTGCAGGAACTTTAAACCGGCACTAGGAAACACCCTGAGAAACCAGAGTAAAAGTTTACCCTGCAACCCTTTCCTTTTGTGCTAGATGAACGAACGTCTCTCCACCTACACATCTCTGAGAGATAAGTGTGTTAAAGCCGTCCTTCACATAGCTTGTTTGTTAACACAAAGTTTGTTTTAAGTTGCAATCTCCACTCCATAAATATATATGGAGAGGTACTAGCTCCAGTTCGGTTTTACAGTGAAAACTGCAGGAACATCAAACCGGCACTAGGAAACATCCTGAGAAACCGGAGTAAAAATTTCTCCTTCAACCCGTTCCCTTTGTGCTAGATGAGCGAACGTCTATCCACGTACTCAGTTCTGAGAGATAAGTGTGTGTGAAAGCCCTCCTTCAACTAGCTTGTTGGGATTACAAAGTTTCTTTTCAGATGCAAACACCAATCCATAAATATATATAGGGTGGTTCTAACTCCAAATATTTTTACAGTGAAAACTGCAGGAATTTCAAAAAGGCACTAGGAAGCAGCCTGACAAACCAGAGTAAAATTTCACCTGCAACCCGTTCCCTTTGTGCTATATGAACGAACGTCTCTCCACATGCTCAGTTCTGAGAGATAAGTGCGCCTGAATGCCGTACTTCACCAAGCTTGTTGGGAACACAAAGTATATAATCACTTTCAAAACCCACTTCATATATATATATTTGGAGGTACTAGCTCCAACACGTTTTCACAATGAAAACTGCAGGAACTTTAAACCGGCACTAGGAAACAGCCTGAGAAACCACAGTAATAGTTTACCCTGCATACCATTTCCTTTGTGCTAGATGAACGAACGTCTCTCCACATGCTCAGTTCTGAGAGTTAAGCGTTTGTGAAAGCCGCTTTCACCTAGCTTGTTGGTAACACAATGTTTCTTTGTAGTTGCAACCTCCACTTCATACGTGTAAATGGTTAGGTACTAGCTCCTACTCGGTTTTACAGTGAAAACTGCAGGAACTTCAACCCGGCACTAGGAAACAGCATGAGAAACCGGAGTAAAAGTTTCTCCTGCAAACCTTTCCCTTTGTGCTAGATGAACGAAAGCCTCTCCACATACTCAGTTCTGAGAGATAAGTGTGCGTGAAAGCCGTTCTTCACCTAGCTTGTTGGGAACACAAAGTTTCCTTTCATTTGCAAAATACACTGTATACATATATATGGGGATGTACTAGCTCCAACTCGATTTTACAGTGAAAAGTGCAGGAACTTCAAACCGGAACTAGGAAACAGCCTGAGAACCCAGAGTAAAAGTTTCCCCTGTAACCCGTTCCCTTTGTGCAAGATGAACGAAAGTCTATCCACATGCTCAGTTCTGAGAGATAATTGTGTGTGAAAGCCATTCTTCCCCTAGCTTGTTGGGAACACAAAGTTTCTTTTCAGTTGCAAACTCCAGTCCGTACATATATAAGGGGGGTTCTAGCTCCAACTGTTTTTCACAATGAAAACTGCAGGAACTTCAAACCGGAACTAGGAAATAGCCTGAGAAACCAGAATAAAAGTTTCTCCTGCAAGCCTTTCATTTGTGCTAGATGAACGAACGTCTCTCCACATGCACATTTCTGAGAGATAAGTGTGTGTGAAAGCCGTCCTTCACCTAAATTGTTGGGAACACAAAGTTTCTTTTCAGTTGCAAACTCCACTCCATACATATATATGGGGAGGTACTAGCTCCAACTCGTTTTCACAAGGAAAACTGCAGGAACTTTAAACCAGCACTAGGAAACACCCTGAGAAACCAGAGTAAAAGTTTACCCTGCAACCCGTTCCTTTTGTGCTAGATGAACGAACGTCTCTCCACCTACTCATCTCTGAGAGATAAGTGTGTTAAAGCCGTCCTTCACATAGCTTGTTTGTTAACACAAAGTTTGTTTTAAGTTGCAATCTCCACTCCATACATATATATGGGGAGGTACTAGCTCCAGTTCGGTTTTACAGTGAAAACTGCAGGAACATCAAACCGGCACTAGGAAACATCCTGAGAAATCGGAGTAAAAATTTCTCCTTCAACCCGTTCCCTTTGTGCTAGATGAGCGAACGTCTATCCACGTACTCAGTTCTGAGAGATAAGTGTGTGTGAAAGCCGTCCTTCAACTAGCTTGTTTGGAATAGAAAGATTCTTTTCAGATGCAAACATCAATCCATATATATATATAGGGAGGTACTACCTCCAAATATTTTTTACAGGGAAAACTGCAGGATATTCAACCGGCACTAGGGAACAGACTGAGAAACAGGAGTAAAAATTTCTCCTGCAAACTGTTCACTTTGGCTAGATGAACGAACGTCTCTCCACATAATCAGTTCTGAGAGATAAGTGTGTGTTAAAGCCGTACTTCATCTTGCTTGTTTCTTAACACAAAGTTTCTTTTAAGTTGCTATCTCCACTGCATACATATATATGGGGAGGTACTAGCCCCAACTCGGTTTTACAGTGAAAACTGCAGGAACTTCAAACCGGCACTAGGAAACAGCCTGAGAAACCGGAGTAAAAATTTCTCCTGCAACCTGTTCCCTTTGTGCTTGATGAACGAACATCTATCCACATACACAGTTCTGAGAGATAAGTGTGCATGAATACCTTCTTTCATCTAGCTTGTTGGGAACACAAAGTTTCCTTTAAGTTGCAAACATCACACCATACATATATGTGGGGAGGTACTAGCTCCAACTCGGTTTTACACTGACAACTGCAGAAACTTCAAACCGGTACTAGGAAACAGCCTGAGAAAAAAGAGTAAAAGTTTCACCTGCAACCCTTTCCCTTTGTGCTAGATGAACGAACGTCTCTCCACATGCTCAGTTCTCAGAGATAAGCATTTGTGAAAGCCGCTTTCACCTAGCTTGTTGGTAACACAAAGTTTCTTTGTAGTTGCAACCTCCACTTCATACGTGTAAATTGTTAGGTACTAGCTCCTACTCGGTTTTACAGTGAAAACTGAAGGAACTTCAACCCGGCACTATTAAACAGCATGAGAAACCGGAGTAAAAGTTTCTCCTGCAAACCTTTCCCTTTGTACTAGATGAACGAACGTCTCTCCACATGCTCAGTTCTGAGAGATAAGTGTGCGTGAAAGCCGTTCTTCACCTAGCTTGTTGGGAACACAAAGTTTCCTTTCAGTTGCAAAATTCACTCTATACATATATAAGGGGGGTTCTAATTCCAACTGTTTTTCACAATGAAAACTGCAGGAACTTCAAACCGGCACTAGGAAACAGCCTGAGAAACCAGAGAAAAAGTTTACCCTGCAACCCGTTCCTTTTGTGCTAAATGAACGAACGTCCCTCAACCTACTCAGTTCTGAGAGATGTGTGTGTGAAAGCCGTCCTTCACCTAGCTTGTTTGTTAACACAAAGTTTCTTTTAAGTTGCAATCTCCACTCCATACATATATATGGTGAGGTACTAGCTCCAACTCGGTTTTACAGTGAAAAATGCAGGAACATCAAACCGGCACTAGGAAACATCCTGAGAAACCGGAGTAATAATTTCTCCTTCAACCCGTTCCCTTTGTGCTAGATGAGCGAACGTCTATCCACATACTCAGTTCTGAGAGATAAGTCTGTGTGAAAGCCTTCCTTCACCTAGCTTGTTGGGAACACAAAGATTCTTTTCAGATGCAAACACCAATCCATATATATATATATATATAGGGTGGTACAAACTCCAAGGATGTTTTACAGTGAAAACAGCAGGAATTTCAAATCGGCACTAGGAAATAGCCTGAGAAACCAGAATAAAAGTTTCTCCTGCAAGCCTTTCCTTTGTGCTAGATGAACGAACGTCTCTCCACATGCACATTTCTTAGAGATAAGTGTGTGTGAAAGCCGTCCTTCACCTAGCTTGTTGGGAACACAAAGTTTCTTTTCAGTAGCAAACTCCACTCCATACATATATATGGGGAGGTACTAGCACCAACTCGTTTTCACAACGAAAACTGCAGGAACTTTAAACCGGCACTAGGAAACACCCTGAGAAACCAGAGTAAAAGTTTACCCTACAACCCTTTTTTTTTGTGCTAGATGAACGAACGTCTCTCCACCTACACATCTCTGAGAGATAAGTGTGTTAAAGCCGTCCTTCACATAGCTTGTTTGTTAACACAAAGTTTGTTTTAAGTTGCAATCTCCACTCCATAAATATATATGGGGAGGTACTAGCTCCAGTTCGGTTTTACAGTGAAAACTGCAGGAACATCAAACCGGCACTAGGAAACATCCTGAGAAACCGGAGTAAAAATTTCTCCTTCAACCCGTTCCCTTTGTGCTAGATGAGCGAACGTCTATCCACGTACTCAGTTCTGAGAGATAAGTGTGTGTGAAAGCCGTCCTTCAACTAGCTTGTTGGGATTACAAAGTTTCTTTTCAGATGCAAACACCAATCCATAAATATATATAGGGTGGTTCTAACTCCAAATATTTTTTACAGTGAAAACTGCAGGAATTTCAAACCGGCACTAGGAAGCAGCCTGACAAACCAGAGTAAAATTTCACCTGCAACCCGTTCCCTTTGTGCTAGATGAGCGAACGTCTCTCCACATGCTCAGTTCTGAGAAATAAGCGTGTGTGAAAGTTGTCCTTCACCTAGCTTGTTGGGAACACAAAGTTTCTTTTCAGTTGCAAACTCCACTCCATATATATATATGGGGAGGTACTAGTTCCAATCGATTTTACAGTGAAAACTGCAGGAACTTCAAACCGGCACTAGGAAATATCCTGAGAAACCAGAGTAAAAGTTTCTCCTGCAACCCGTTCCATTTGTGCAATATGAACGAACGTTTCTCCATATGCTCAGTTGTGAGAGATATGTGTGTGTGAAAACCGTCCTACAACTAGCTTGTTGGGAACACAAAGTTTCTTTTAAGTTGCAAAATTCACTCCATACATATATAATGGGAGGTACTAGCTTCAACTCGGTTTTACAGAGAAAATTGCAGGAACTTCAAACCAGCACTAGGAAACAGCCCGAGAAACCAGAATAAAAGTTTCTCCTGCAACCCGTTCTATTTGTGCTAGATGAACGAACATCTCTCCAGATGCTCAGTTATGAGAAATGTGTGTGTGTGAAAGCCGTCCTTCACTTAGCTTTTTATTAACACAAAGATTCTTTTAAGTTGCAATCTCCACTCCATACATATATATGGGGAAGTACTAGCTCCAACTCGGTTTTACAGTGAAAACTGCAGGAAATTCAAACCGGCACTAGGAAACAGCCTGAGAAACCGGAGAAAAAATTTCTCCTGCAAACCGTTCCTTTTGTGCTTGATGAACGAACATCTATCCACATACAAAGTTCTGAGAGATAAGTGTGCGTGAATGCCTTCCTTCCCCTAGCTTGTTGGGAACACAAAGTTTCCTTTAAGTTGCAAATATCACACCATACATATATATGGGGAGGTACTAGATCCAACTCGGTTTTACACTGACAAATGCAGGAAATTCAAACCGGTACTAGGAAACAGCCTGAGAAAAAAGAGTAAAAGTTTCACCTGCAAACCGTTCTCTTTGTGCTAGATGAACGAACGTCTCTCCACATGCTTATTTCGGAGAGATTATTGTGTGTGAAAACCGTCCTTCACCTAGCTTGTTGCGAACAGAAAGTTTCTTTTCAGTAGCAAACTCCACTCCATACAGATATATGGGGATGTACTAGCACCAACTCGGTTTTACAGTGAAAAATGCAGGATCTTCAAACCAGCATTAGGAAACAGCCTGAGAAACCAGAGTAAAACTTTCCCCTGCAAACAGTTTTCTTTGCCATAGATGAAAGAACGTCTCTCCACATGCTCAGTTCGGAGAGATAAGTGTGTGTGAAAGCGGTCCTTCACCTAGCTTGTTGGGAATACAAAGTTTACTTTCAGTTGCAAGCTACACACCATACATACATATGGGGAGGTAGTAGCTCCACTCGATTTTACAGTGAAAACTGCAGGAACTTTAAACCGGCACTAGGAATCAGCTGAGAAACCAGAGTAAATGTTTACCCTTCAACCCGTACCCTTTGTTCTAGATGAACGAATGTTTTTCCACATGCTCATTTCGGAGAGATAAGTGTGTGTGAAAGCCTTCCTTCACCTTGCTTGTTTGGAACACAAACTTTCTTTTCAGTTGCAAACTCCACTCCATACATATATAAGAGGAGGTACAAGCTCCAACTCGGTTTTACAGTGAAAACTGCAGGAACGGCAAACCGGCACTAGGAAAAAGCCTGAGAAACCAGAGTAAAAGTTTAACCTGATACCCGTTCCCTTTGTGCTATATGAACGAACGTCTCTCCACATGCTCAGTTCTGAGAGATAAGTGCGCCTGAATGCCGTCCTTCACCAAGCTTGTTGGGAACACAAAGTATATAATCACTTGCAAAACCCACTTCATATATATATATGGGGAGGTAGTAGCTCCAACTCGGTTTCACAATGAAAACTGCAGGAACTTTAAACCGGCACTAGGAAACAGCCTGAGAAACCACAGTAATAGTTTACCCTACATACCATTCCCTTTGTGCTAGATGAACGAACGTCTCTCCACATGCTCAGTTCTGAGAGAAAAGCGTTTGTGAAACCCGCTTTCACCTAGCTTGTTGGTAACACAAAGTTTCTTTGTAGTTGCAACCTCCACTTCATACGTGTAAATGGTTAGGTACTAGCTCCTACTCGGTTTTACAGTGAAAACTGCAGGAACTTCAACCCGGCACTAGGAAGCAGCATGAGAAACCGGAGTAAAAGTTTCTCCTGCAAACCTTTCCCTTTCTGCTAGATGAACGAAAGCCTCTCCACATACTCAGTTCTGAGAGATAAGTGTGCTTGAAAGCCGTTCTTCACCTAGCTTGTTGGGAACACAAATTTTCCTTTCATTTGCAAAATACACTGTATACATATATATGGGGATGTACTAGCTCCAACTCGATTTTACAGTGAAAAGTGCAGGAACTTCAAACCGGAACTAGGAAACAGCCTGAGAACCCAGAGTAAAAGTTTCCCCTGTAACCCGTTCCCCTTGTGCAAGATGAACGAAAGTCTATCCACATGCTCAGTTCTGAGAGATAATTGTGTGTGAAAGCCATTCTTCACATAGCTTGTTGGGAACACAAAGTTTCTTTTCAGTTGCAAACTCCAGTCCGTACATATATAAGGGGGGTTCTAGCTCCAACTGTTTTTCACAATGAAAACTGCAGGAACTTCAAACCGGAACTAGGAAATAGCCTGAGAAACCAGAATAAAAGTTTCTCCTGCAAGCCTTTCATTTGTGCTAGATGAACGAACGTCTCTCCACATGCACATTTCTGAGAGATAAGTGTGTGTGAAAGCCGTCCTTCACTTAAATTGTTGGGAACACAAAGTTTCTTTTCAGTTGCAATCTCCACTCCATACATATATATGGGGAGGTACTAGCTCCAACTCGTTTTCACAAGGAAAACTGCAGGAACTTTAAACCGGCACTAGGAAACACCCTGAGAAACCAGAGTAAAAGTTTACCCTGCAACCCGTTCCTTTTGTGCTAGATGAACGAACGTCTCTCCACCTACTCATCTCTGAGAGATAAGTGTGTTAAAGCCGTCCTTCACATAGCTTGTTTGTTAACACAAAGTTTGTTTTAAGTTGCAATCTCCACTCCATACATATATATGGGGAGGTACTAGCTCCAGTTCGGTTTTACAGTGAAAACTGCAGGAACATCAAACCGGCACTAGGAAACATCCTGAGAAACCGGAGTAAAAATTTCTCCTTCAACCCGTTCCCTTTGTGCTAGATGAGCGAACGTCTATCCACGTACTCAGTTCTGAGAGATAAGTGTGTGTGAAAGCCGTCCTTCAACTAGCTTGTTTGGAATAGAAAGATTCTTTTCAGATGCAAACATCAATCCATATATATATATAGGGAGGTACTACCTCCAAATATTTTTTACAGGGAAAACTGCAGGATATTCAACCGGCACTAGGAAACAGACTGAGAAACAGGAGTAAAAATTTCTCCTGCAAACTGTTCACTTTGGCTAGATGAACGAACGTCTCTCCACATAATCAGTTCTGAGAGATAAGTGTGTGTTAAAGCCGTACTTCATCTTGCTTGTTTCTTAACACAAAGTTTCTTTTAAGTTGCTATCTCCACTGCATACATATATATGGGGAGGTACTAGCCCCAACTCGGTTTTACAGTGAAAACTGCAGGAACTTCAAACCGGCACTAGGAAACAGCCTGAGAAACCGGAGTAAAAATTTCTCCTGCAACCTGTTCCCTTTGTGCTTGATGAACGAACATCTATCCACATACACAGTTCTGAGAGATAAGTGTGCGTGAATACCGTCTTTCATCTAGCTTGTTGGGAACACAAAGTTTCCTTTAAGTTGCAAACATCACACCATACATATATGTGGGGAGGTACTAGCTCCAACTCGGTTTTACACTGACAACTGCAGAAACTTCAAACCGGTACTAGGAAACAGCCTGAGAAAAAAGAGTAAAAGTTTCACCTGCAACCCTTTCCCTTTGTGCTAGATGAACGAACGTCTCTCCACATGCTCAGTTCTAAGAGATAAGCATTTGTGAAAGCCGCTTTCACCTAGCTTGTTGGTAACACAAAGTTTCTTTGTAGTTGCAACCTCCACTTCATACGTGTAAATGGTTAGGTACTAGCTCCTACTCGGTTTTACAGTGAAAACTGAAGGAACTTCAACCCGGCACTATTAAACAGCATGAGAAACCGGAGTAAAAGTTTCTCCTGCAAACCTTTCCCTTTGTACTAGATGAACGAACGTCTCTCCACATGCTCAGTTCTGAGAGATAAGTGTGCGTGAAAGCCGTTCTTCACCTAGCTTGTTGGGAACACAAAGTTTCCTTTCAGTTGCAAAATTCACTCTATACATATATAAGGGGGGTTCTAATTCCAACTGTTTTTCACAATGAAAACTGCAGGAACTTCAAACCGGCACTAGGAAACAGCCTGAGAAACCAGAGAAAAAGTTTACCCTGCAACCCGTTCCTTTTGTGCTAAATGAACGAACGTCCCTCAACCTACTCAGTTCTGAGAGATGTGTGTGTGAAAGCCGTCCTTCACATAGCTTGTTTGTTAACACAAAGTTTCTATTAAGTTGCAATCTCCACTCCATACATATATATGGTGAGGTACTAGCTCCAACTCGGTTTTACAGTGAAAAATGCAGGAACATCAAACCGGCACTAGGAAACATCCTGAGAAACCGGAGTAATAATTTCTTCTTCAACCCGTTCCATTTGTGCTAGATGAGCGAACGTCTATCCACATACTCAGTTCTGAGAGATAAGTCTGTGTGAAAGCCTTCCTTCACCTAGCTTGTTGGGAACACAAAGATTCTTTTCAGATGCAAACACCAATCCATATATATATATATATATATATATAGGGTGGTACTAACTCCAAATATGTTTTACAGTGAAAACAGCAGGAATTTCAAATCGGCACTAGGAAATAGCCTGAGAAACCAGAATAAAAGTTTCTCCTGCAAGCCTTTCCTTTGTGCTAGATGAACGAACGTCTCTCCACATGCACATTTGTTAGAGATAAGTGTGTGTGAAAGCCGTCCTTCACCTAGCTTGTTGGGAACACAAAGTTTCTTTTCAGTAGCAAACTCCACTCCATACATATATATGGGGAGGTACTAGCACCAACTCGTTTTCACAACGAAAACTGCAGGAACTTTAAACCGGCACTAGGAAACACCCTGAGAAACCAGAGTAAAAGTTTACCCTGCAACCCTTTCCTTTTGTGCTAGATGAACGAACGTCTCTCCACCTACACATCTCTGAGAGATAAGTGTGTTAAAGCCGTCCTTCACATAGCTTGTTTGTTAACACAAAGTTTGTTTTAAGTTGCAATCTCCACTCCATAAATATATATGGGGAGGTACTAGCTCCAGTTCGGTTTTACAGTGAAAACTGCAGGAACATCAAACCGGCACTAGGAAACATCCTGAGAAACCGGAGTAAAAATTTCTCCTTCAACCCGTTCCCTTTGTGCTAGATGAGCGAACGTCTATCCACGTACTCAGTTCTGAGAGATAAGTGTGTGTGAAAGCCGTCCTTCAACTAGCTTGTTGGGATTACAAAGTTTCTTTTCAGATGCAAACACCAATCCATAAATATATATAGGGTGGTTCTAACTCCAAATATTTTTACAGTGAAAACTGCAGGAATTTCAAACCGGCACTAGGAAGCAGCCTGACAAACCAGAGTAAAATTTCACCTGCAACCCGTTCCCTTTGTGCTAGATGAGCGAACGTCTCTCCACATGCTCAGTTCTGAGAGATAAGCGTGTGTGAAAGTTGTCCTTCACCTAGCTTGTTGGGAACACAAAGTTTCTTTTCAGTTGCAAACTCCACTCCATATATATATATGGGGAGGTACTAGTTCCAATCGATTTTACAGTGAAAACTGCAGGAACTTCAAACCGGCACTAGGAAATATCCTGAGAAACCAGAGTAAAAGTTTCTCCTGCAACCCGTTCCATTAGTGCAAGATGAACGAACGTTTCTCCATATGCTCAGTTCTGAGAGATAAGTGTGTGTGAAAGCCGTTCTTCACCTAGCTTGTTGTGAACACAATGATTCTTTTCAGATGCAAACACCAATCCATAAATATATATAGGGTGGTACTAACTCCAAATATGTTTTACAGTGAAAACTGCAGGAATTTCAAACCGGCACTAGGAAACAGACTGAGAAACCAGAGTGAAAGTTTCTAATGCAACCCGTTCCCTTTGTGCTAGATGAATGAACGACTCTCCACATGCTCATTTCTGAGCGATAAGTGTGTGTGAAAGCCGTCCTACAACTAGCTTGTTGGGAACACAAAGTTTCTTTTCAGTTGCAAAATTCACTCCATACATATATAATGGGAGGTACTAGCTTCAACTCGGTTTTACAGAGAAAATTGCAGGAACTTCAAACCAGCACTAGGAAACAGCCCGAGAAACCAGAAAAAAAGTTTCTCCTGCAACCCGTTCTATTTGTGCTAGATGAACGAACATCTCTCCAGATGCTCAGTTATGAGAAATAAGTGTGTGTGAAAGCCGTCCTTCACCTAGCTTTTTATTAACACAAAGATTCTTTTAAGTTGCAATCTCCACTCCATACATATATATGGGGAAGTACTAGCTCCAACTCGGTTTTACAGTGAAAACTGCAGGAAATTCAAACCGGCACTAGGAAACAGCCTGAGAAACCGGAGAAAAAATTTCTCCTGCAAACCGTTCCTTTTGTGCTTGATGAACGAACATCTATCCACATACACAGTTCTGAGAGAAAAGTGTACGTGAATGCCTTCCTTCCCCTAGCTTGTTGGGAACACAAAGTTTCCTTTAAGTTGCAAATATCACACCATACATATATATGGGGAGGTACTAGATCCAACTCGGTTTTACACTGACAAATGCAGGAAATTCAAACCGGTACTAGGAAACAGCCTGAGAAAAAAGAGTAAAAGTTTCACCTGCAAACCGTTCTCTTTGTGCTAGATGAACGAACGTCTCTCCACATGCTTATTTCTGAGAGATTATTGTGTGTGAAAACCGTCCTTCACCTAGCTTGTTGCGAACAGAAAGTTTCTTTTCAGTAGCAAACTCCACTCCATACATACATATGGGGAGGTACTAGCACCAACTCGGTTTTACAGTGAAAAATGCAGGATCTTCCAACCAGCATTAGGAAACAGCCTGAGAAACCAGTGTAAAACTTTCCCCTGCAAACAGTTTTCTTTGCCATAGATGAAAGAACGTCTCTCCACATGCTCAGCTCGGAGAGATAAGTGTGTGTGAAAGCCGTCCTTCACCTAGCTTGTTGGGAATACAAAGTTTCCTTTCAGTTGCAAACTACACACCATACATACATATGGGGAGGTAGTAGCTCCGCTCGATTTTACAGTGAAAACTGCAGGAACTTTTAACCGGCACTAGGAATCAGCTGAGAAACCAGAGTAAATGTTTACCCTTCAACCCGTTCCCTTTGTTCTAGATGAACGAACGTTTTTCCACATGCTCATTTCGGAGAGATAAGTGTGTGTGAAAGCCTTCCTTCACCTTGCTTGTTTGGAACACAAACTTTCTTTTCAGTTGCAAACTCCACTCCATACATATATAAGAGGAGGTACAAGCTCCAACTCGGTTTTACAGTGAAAACTGCAGGAACGGCAAACCGGCACTAGGAAATTGCCTGAGAAACCAGAGTAAAAGTTTAACCTGATACCCGTTCCCTTTGTGCTATATGAACGAACGTCTCTCCACATGCTCAGTTCTGAGAGATAAGTGCGCCTGAATGCCGTCCTTCACCAAGCTTGTTGGGAAGACAAAGTATATAATCACTTGCAAAACCCACTTCATATATATATATGGGGAGGTACTAGCTCAAACTCGGTTTCACAATGAAAACTGCAGGAAATTTAAACCGGCACTAGGAAACAGCCTGAGAAACCACAGTAATTGTTTACACTGCATACCATTCCCTTTGTGCTAGATGAACGAACGTCTGTCCACATGCTCAGTTCTGAGAGATAAGTGTTTGTGAAAGCCGCTTTCACCTAGCTTGTTGGTAACACAATGTTTCTTTGTAGTTGCAACCTCCACTACATACGTGTAAATGGTTAGGTACTAGCTCCTACTCGGTTTTACATTGAAAACTGCATGAACTTCAACCCGGCACTAGGAAACAGCATGAGAAACCGGAGTAAAAGTTTCTCCTGCAAACCTTTCCCTTTCTGCTAGATGAACGAAAGCCTCTCCACATACTCAGTTCTGAAAGATAAGTGTGCGTGAAAGCCGTCCTTCACATAGCTTGTTGGGAACACAAAGTTTCCTTTCATTTGCAAAATACACTGTATACATATATATGGTGAGGTACTAGCTCCAACTCGGTTTTACAGTGAAAAATGCAGGAACATCAAACCGGCACTAGGAAACATCCTGAGAACCCGGAGTAATAATTTCTCCTTCAACCCGTTCCCTTTGTGCTAGATGAGCGAACGTCTATCCACATACTCAGTTCTGAGAGATAAGTCTGTGTGAAAGCCTTCCTTCACCTAGCTTGTTGGGAACACAAAGATTCTTTTCAGATGCAAACACCAATCCATATATATATATATATATATATATATATATATAGGGTGGTACTAACTCCAAATACGTTTTACAGTGAAAACAGCAGGAATTTCAAATCGGCACTAGGAAATAGCCTGAGAAACCAGAATAAAAGTTTCTCCTGCAAGCCTTTCCTTTGTGCTAGATGAACGAACGTCTCTCCACATGCACATTTCTTAGAGATAAGTGTGTGTGAAAGCCGTCCTTCAACTAGCTTGTTGGGAACACAAAGTTTCTTTTCAGTAGCAAACTCCACTCCATACATACATACGGGGAGGTACTAGCACCAACTAGTTTTCACAACGAAAACTGCAGGAACTTTAAACCGGCACTAGGAAACACCCTGAGAAACCAGAGTAAAAGTTTACCCTGCAACCCGTTCCTTTTGTGCTAGATGAACGAACGTCTCTCCACCTACTCATCTCTGAGAGATAAGTGTGTTAAAGCCGTCCTTCACATAGCTTTTTTGTTAACACAAAGTTTGTTTTAAGTTGAAATCTCCACTCCATACATATATATGGGGAGGTACTAGCTCCAGTTCGGTTTTACAGTGAAAACTGCAGGAACATCAAACCGGCACTAGGAAACATCCTGAGAAACCGGAGAAAAATTTCTCCTTCAACCCGTTCCCTTTGTGCTAGATGAGCGAACGTCTATCCACGTACTCAGTTCTGAGAGATAAGTGTGTGTGAAAGCCGTCCTTCAACTAGCTTGTTGGGATTACAAAGTTTCTTTTCAGATGCAAACACCAATCCATAAATATATATAGGGTGGTTCTAACTCCAAATATTTTTTACAGTGAAAACTGCAGGAATTTCAAACCGGCACTAGGAAGCAGCCTAACAAACCAGAGTAAAATTTCACCTGCAACCCGTTCCCTTTGTGCTAGATGAGCGAACGTCTCTCCACATGCTCAGTTCTGAGAGATAAGCGTGTGTGAAAGTTGTCCTTCACATAGCTTGTTGGGAACACAAAGTTTCTTTTCAGTAGCAAACTCCACTCCATATATATATATGGGGAGGTACTAGTTCCAATCGATTCTACAGTGAAAACTGCAGGAACTTCAAACCGGCACTAGGAAATATCCTGAGAAACCAGAGTAAAAGTTTCTCCTGCAACCCGTTCCATTTGTGCAAGATGAACGAACGTTTCTCCATATGCTCAGTTCTGAGAGATAAGTGTGTGTGAAAGCCGTTCTTCACCTAGCTTGTTGTGAACACAATGATTCTTTTCAGATGCAAACACCAATCCATAAATATATATAGGGTGGTACTAACTCCAAATATGTTTTACAGTGAAAACTGCAGGAATTTCAAACCGGCACTAGGAAACATCCTGAGAAATCGGAGTAAAAATTTCTCCTTCAACCCGTTCCATTTGTGCAAGATGAACGAAAGTCTATCCACATGCTCAGTTCTGAGAGATAATTGTGTGTGAAAGCCATTCTTCCCCTAGCTTGTTGGGAACACAAAGTTTCTTTTCAGTTGCAAACTCCAGTCCGTACATATATAAGGGGGGTTCTAGCTCCAACTGTTTTTCACAATGAAAACTGCAGGAACTTCAAACCGGAACTAGGAAATAGCCTGAGAAACCAGAATAAAAGTTTCTCCTGCAAGCCTTTCATTTGTGCTTGATGAACGAACGTCTCTCCACATGCACATTTCTGAGAGATAAGTGTGTGTGAAAGCCGTCCTTCAACTAAATTGTTGGGAACACAAAGTTTCTTTTCAGTTGCAAACTCCACTCCATACATATATATGGGGAGGTACTAGCTCCAACTCGTTTTCACAAGGAAAACTGCAGGAACTTTAAACCGGCACTAGGAAACACCCTGAGAAACCAGAGTAAAAGTTTACCCTGCAACCCGTTCCTTTTGTGCTAGATGAACGAACGTCTCTCCACCTACTCATCTCTGAGTGATAAGTGTGTTAAAGCCGTCCTTCACATAGCTTGTTTGTTAACACAAAGTTTGTTTTAAGTTGCAATCTCCACTCCATACATATATATGGGGAGGTACTAGCTCCAGTTCGGTTTTACAGTGAAAACTGCAGGAACATCAAACCGGCACTAGGAAACATCCTGAGAAATCGGAGTAAAAATTTCTCCTTCAACCCGTTCCCTTTGTGCTAGATGAGCGAACGTCTATCCACGTACTCAGTTCTGAGAGATAAGTGTGTGTGAAAGCCGTCCTTCAACTAGCTTGTTTGGAATAGAAAGATTCTTTTCAGATGCAAACATCAATCCATATATATATATAGGGAGGTACTACCTCCAAATATTTTTTACAGGGAAAACTGCAGGATATTCAACCGGCACTAGGAAACAGACTGAGAAACAGGAGTAAAAATTTCTCCTGCAAACTGTTCACTTTGGCTAGATGAACGAACGTCTCTCCACATAATCAGTTCTGAGAGATAAGTGTGTGTTAAAGCCGTACTTCATCTTGCTTGTTTCTTAACACAAAGTTTCTTTTAAGTTGCTATCTCCACTGCATACATATATATGGGGAGGTACTAGCCCCAACTCGGTTTTACAGTGAAAACTGCAGGAACTTCAAACCGGCACTAGGAAACAGCCTGAGAAACCGGAGTAAAAATTTCTCCTGCAACCTGTTCCCTTTGTGCTTGATGAACGAACATCTATCCACATACACAGTTCTGAGAGATAAGTGTGCGTGAATACCGTCTTTCATCTAGCTTGTTGGGAACACAAAGTTTCCTTTAAGTTGCAAACATCACACCATACATATATGTGGGGAGGTACTAGCTCCAACTCGGTTTTACACTGACAACTGCAGAAACTTCAAACCGGTACTAGGAAACAGCCTGAGAAAAAAGAGTAAAAGTTTCACCTGCAACCCTTTCCCTTTGTGCTAGATGAACGAACGTCTCTCCACATGCTCAGTTCTCAGAGATAAGCATTTGTGAAAGCCGCTTTCACCTAGCTTGTTGGTAACACAAAGTTTCTTTGTAGTTGCAACCTCCACTTCATACGTGTAAATGGTTAGGTACTAGCTCCTACTCGGTTTTACAGTGAAAACTGAAGGAACTTCAACCCGGCACTATTAAACAGCATGAGAAACCGGAGTAAAAGTTTCTCCTGCAAACCTTTCCCTTTGTACTAGATGAACGAACGTCTCTCCACATGCTCAGTTCTGAGAGATAAGTGTGCGTGAAAGCCGTTCTTCACCTAGCTTGTTGGGAACACAAAGTTTCCTTTCAGTTTCAAAATTCACTCTATACATATATAAGGGGGGTTCTAATTCCAACTGTTTTTCACAATGAAAACTGCAGGAACTTCAAACCGGCACTAGGAAACAGCCTGAGAAACCAGAGAAAAAGTTTACCCTGCAACCCGTTCCTTTTGTGCTAAATGAACGAACGTCCCTCAACCTACTCAGTTCTGAGAGATGTGTGTGTGAAAGCCGTCCTTCACCTAGCTTGTTTGTTAACACAAAGTTTCTTTTAAGTTGCAATCTCCACTCCATACATATATATGGTGAGGTACTAGCTCCAACTCGGTTTTACAGTGAAAAATGCAGGAACATCAAACCGGCACTAGGAAACATCCTGAGAAACCGGAGTAATAATTTCTCCTTCAACCCGTTCCCTTTGTGCTAGATGAGCGAACGTCTATCCACATACTCAGTTCTGAGAGATAAGTCTGTGTGAAAGCCTTCCTTCACCTAGCTTGTTGGGAACACAAAGATTCTTTTCAGATGCAAACACCAATCCATATATATATACATATATATAGGGTGGTACTAACTCTAAATATGTTTTACAGTGAAAACAGCAGGAATTTCAAATCGGCACTAGGAAATAGCCTGAGAAACCAGAATAAAAGTTTCTCCTGCAAGCCTTTCCTTTGTGCTAGATGAACGAACGTCTCTCCACATGCACATTTCTTAGAGATAAGTGTGTGTGAAAGCCGTCCTTCAGCTAGCTTGTTGGGAACACAAAGTTTCTTTTCAGTAGCAAACTCCACTCCATACATATATATGGGGAGGTACTAGCACCAACTCGTTTTCACAACAAAAACTGCAGGAACTTTAAACCGGCACTAGGAAACACCCTGAGAAACCAGAGTAAAAGTTTACCCTGCAACCCTTTCCTTTTGTGCTAGATGAACGAACGTCTCTCCACCTACACATCTCTGAGAGATAAGTGTGTTAAAGCCGTCCTTCACATAGCTTGTTTGTTAACACAAAGTTTGTTTTAAGTTGCAATCTCCACTCCATAAATATATATGGGGAGGTACTAGCTCCAGTTCGGTTTTACAGTGAAAACTGCAGGAACATCAAACCGGCACTAGGAAACATCCTGAGAAACCGGAGTAAAAATTTCTCCTTCAACCCGTTCCCTTTGTGCTAGATGAGCGAACGTCTATCCACGTACTCAGTTCTGAGAGATAAGTGTGTGTGAAAGCCGTCCTTCAACTAGCTTGTTGGGATTACAAAGTTTCTTTTCAGATGCAAACACCAATCCATAAATATATATAGGGTGGTTCTAACTCCAAATATTTTTTACAGTGAAAACTGCAGGAATTTCAAACCGGCACTAGGAAGCAGCCTGACAAACCAGAGTAAAATTTCACCTGCAACACGTTCCCTTTGTGCTAGATGAGCGAAAGTCTCTCCACATGCTCAGTTCTGAGAGATAAGCGTGTGTGAAAGTTGTCCTTCACCTAGCTTGTTGGGAACACAAAGTTTCTTTTCAGTTGCAAACTCCACTCCATATATATATATGGGGAGGTACTAGTTCCAATCGATTTTACAGTGAAAACTGCAGGAACTTCAAACCGGCACTAGGAAATATCCTGAGAAACCAGAGTAAAAGTTTCTCCTGCAACCCGTTCCATTTGTGCAAGATGAAGGAACGTTTCTCCATATGCTCAGTTCTGAGAGATAAGTGTGTGTGAAAGCCGTTCTTCACCTAGCTTGTTGTGAACACAATGATTCTTTTCAGATGCAAACACCAATCCATAAATATATATAGGGTGTTACTAACTCCAAATATGTTTTACAGTGAAAACTGCAGGAATTTCAAACCGGCACTAGGAAACAGACTGAGAAACCAGAGTGAAAGTTTCTAATGCAACCCGTTCCCTTTGTGCTAGATGAATGAACGACTCTCCACATGCTCATTTCTGAGCGATAAGTGTGTGTGAAAGCCGTCCTACAACTAGCTTGTTGGGAACACAAAGTTTCTTTTCAGTTGCAAAATTCACTCAATACATATATAATGGGAGGTACTAGCTTCAACTCGGTTTTACAGAGAAAATTGCAGGAACTTCAAACCAGCACTAGGAAACAGCCCGAGAAACCAGAATAAAAGTTTCTCCTGCAAACATTTTTCTTTGCCATAGATGAAAGAACGTCTCTCCACATGCTCAGTTCGGAGAGATAAGTGTGTGTGAAAGCCGTCCTTTACCTAGCTTGTTGGGAATACAAAGTTTCCTTTCAGTTGCAAACTACACACCATACATATATATGGGGAGGTAGTAGCTCCGCTCGATTTTACAGTGAAAACTGCAGGAACTTCAAACTAGCACTAGGAAACAGCCTGAGAAACCTGAGAAAAAGTTTCTCCTGCAACCCGTTCCCTTTGTGCTAGATGAACGATCGTCTGTCCACGTGCTCAGTTCAGAGAGATAAGTGTGTGTGAAAGCCTTCCTTAAACTAGCTTGTTGGGAACACAAAGTTCTTTTAAGTTGCAATTCCAATCCATACATATATACAGGGAGGTTCTAGCTCCAACTCGATTTCAAAATGAAAACTGCAGGAACTTCAAACTAGCACTAGGAACAGTCTGATAAACCAGAGTAAAAGTTTCTCCTGCAACCCGTTCCATTTGTGCTAGATGAACGTTCGTCTCTCCACATGCTCAGTTCTGAGAGATAATTGTGTGTGAAAGCCGTTCTTCAGCTAGCTTGTTCGGAACACAAAATTTCCTTTAAGTTGCAAACTCCACTCCATACATATATATGGGGAGGTACTAGCTCCAACTCGGTTTTACAGTGAAAACTGCAGGAACTTCAAACCGGCACCAGGAAACAGCCTGATAAACAGAGCAAATTTTTTTCCTGCATCTCGTTCCCTTTGTGCTAGATTAACGAACGTCTCCCCACATACACAGTTGTGAGAGATAAGTGTGTATGAAAGCGGTCTTTCACCTAGGTTGTTGGAAAAACAAAGTTTATTTCAGTTGCAAACTCCACTATACATATATATGGGGAGGTAATAGCTCCAACTCAGTTTTACAGTCAAAACTGCAGGAACTTCAAACCAGCACTAGGAAACAGCCAGAGAAACCAGAGTAAAATTTTCTCATGCAAAAAGTTCCCTATGTGCTTGATGAACGAACGTCTCTCCACATGCTCAGTTCTTAGAGATAAAGTTCTGTGTGTTAAAGCCCAGTTTTGTGTGTGAAATCCGTCTTTCAGTTAGCTTGATGGGAACACAAATTTCTTTTCAGTTGTAAACTCCACTCCATAGATATATATGGGGAGGTACTAGCTCCAACTCGTTTTTAAAGTGAAAACTGCTGGAAATTCAAACCGGCACTAGGACACAGACTGAGAATCCAGAGTAATAGTTTCTACTGCATCCCGTTCCCTTTGTGCTACATAAATGAAAGTCTCTCAACCTGCTCAGTTCTGTGAGATAATTGTGTGTGAAAGCCGTCCTTCACCTAGCTTATTGGGAACACAAAGTTTATTTCACTTGCAAACCCCAATCCATACATATATATGGAGAGGTACTATCTCCAACTCGGTTTTACAGTGAAAACTGCAGGTACTTCAAACCGGCACCAGGAAACAATCTGAGAAACCAGAGTAAATGTTTACCATGCAACCCGTTCCTTTTGTGCTAAATGAACGAACTTCCCTCAACCTACTCATGTCTGAGAGATAAGTGTATGTGAAAGCCGTCTTTCACCTAGCTTGTTTGTTAACACAAAGTTTCTTTCAAGTTGCAATCTCCACTCCATACATATATATGGGGCGGTAGTAGCTCCAGATCGGTTTTACAGTGAAAACTGCAGGAACATCAAAACGGCACTATGAAACAACCTTAAAACCGGAGTAATAATTTCTCCTTCAACCCGTTCCCATTGTTCTAGATGAGCGAACGTATATCCACATACTCAGTTCTGAGAGATAAGTCTGTGTGAAAGCCTTCCTTCATCTAGCTTGTTGGGAACACAAAATTCTGTTCAGTTGCAAACACCAATCCATAAATATATATAGGGTGGTACTAACTCCAAATATGTTTTACAGTGAAAACTGCAGGAATTTCAAACCGGCACTAGGAAACAGCCTGAGATACCAGAATAAAAGTTTCTACTGCAACCCGTTCCTTTGTGCTAGATGAATGAACGACTCTCCACATGCTCATTTCTGAGCGATAAGTGTGTGTGAAAGCCGTCCTACAACTAGCTTGTTGGGAACACAAGTTTCTTTTCAGTTCCAAAATTCTCTCCATACATATATAATGGGAGGTACTAGCTCCAACTCGGTTTTACAGAGAAAATTGCAGGAACTTCAAACCAGCACTAGGAAACAGCCAGAGAAACCAGAATAAAAGTTTCTCCTGCAACCCGTTCTATTTGTGCTAGATGAACGAACATCTCTCCAGATGCTCAGTTATGAGAAATAAGTGTGTGTGAAAGCCGTCCTTCACCTAGCTTTTTATTAACACAAAGATTCTTTTAAGTTGCAATCTCCACTCCATACATATATATGGGGAGGTACTAGCTCCAACACGGTTTTACAGTGAAAACTGCAGGAACTTCAAACCGGCACTAGGAAACAGTCTGATAAACCAGAGTAAAAGTTTCTCCTGCACCCGTTACCTTTGTGCTAGATGAACATTCGTCTCTCCACATGCTCAGTTCTGAGAGATAATTGTGTGTGAAAGCCGTCCTTCACGTAGCTTGTTTGTTAACACAAAATTTCTTTTAAGTTGCAACTTCCACTCCATACATATATATAGGTTGGTACTAGCTCCAAATAGGTTTTACAGTGAAAACTGCAGGAAATTCAAAGCGGCACTAGGAAACAGCCTGAGAAACCAAAGTAAAGGTTTCTCCTGCAACAAGTTCCCTTCGTGCTAGATGAACGAACGTCTCTCCACATGCTCTGTTCTGCGAGATAAGTGTGTGTGAATCCGTCCTTCACCTAGCTTGTTGGGAACACAAAGTTTATTTCAGTTGCAAACTCCACTCCATACATATGTATGGGGAGGTTCTAGCTCCAACTCAGTTTTACAGTGAAAACAGCAGGAACTTCAAACCGGCACTAGGAAACAGCCTGAGAAACCAGAGTAAGTTTCTCCTGCAACCCGTTCCTTTTGTGCTAGATGAACGAACGTCTCTCCACATGCTCAGTTCTGAGAGATATGTGTGTGTGAAAGCCGTTCTTCAGCTAGCTTGTTCGGAACACAAAGTTTCCTTTCAGTTGCAAACTCCACTCCATACATATATATGGGGAGGTACTAGCTCCAACTCGGTTTTACAGTGAAAACTGCAGGAACTTCAAACCGGCACCAGGAAACAGCCTGATAAACAGAGAAAAAGTTTTTCCTGCAACCCGTTCCCTTTGTGCTAGATTAACGAACGTCTCCCCACATACACAGTTGTGAGAGATAAGTGTGTATGAAAGCGGTCTTTCACCTAGGTTGTTGGGAAAACAAAGTTTATTTCAGTTGCAAACTCCACTATACATATATATGGGGAGGTAATAGCTCCAACTCAGTTTTACAGTCAAAACTGCAGGAACTTCAAACCAGCACTAGGAAACAGCCTGAGAAACCAGAGTAAAATTTTCTCATGCAAACCTTTCCCTATGTGCTTGATGAACGAACGTCTCTCCACATGCTCAGTTCTTAGAGATAAAGTTCTGTGTGTTAAAGTCCAGTTTTGTGTGTGAAATCCGTCTTTCAGTTAGCTTGATGGGAACACAAATTTTCTTTTCAGTTGCAAACTCCACTCCATAGATATATATGGGGAGGTACTAGCGCCAACTCTTTTTTACAGTGAAAACTGCAGGAAATTCAAACCGGCACTAGGACACAGACTGAGAATCCAGAGTAAAAGTTTCTCCTGCAACCCGTTCCCTTTGTGCTAGATGAACGAACGTCTCTCCACATGCTGAGTTCTGAGAGATAAGTGTGCGTGAAAGCCGTTCTTCACCTAGCTTGTTGGGAACACAAAGTTTATTTCAGTTGCAAACTCCACTCCATACACATATATGGGGAGGTACTAGCTCCAACTCGGTTTTACAGTGAAAACTGCAGGAACATCAAACCGGCACTAGGAAACATCCTGAGAAACCGGAGTAAAAATTTCTCCTTCAACCCGTTCCATTTGTGCTAGATGAGTGAACGTCTATCCACATACTCAGTACTGAGAGATAAGTGTGTGTGAAAGCCGTCCTTCACCTAAATTGTTGGGAACACAAAGTTTCTTTTCAGTTGCAAACTCCACTCCATACATATATATGGGGAGGTACTAGCTCCAACTCGTTTTCACAAGGAAAACTGCAGGAACTTTAAACCGGCACTAGGAAACACCCTGAGAAACCAGAGTAAAAGTTTACCCTGCAACCCGTTCCTTTTGTGCTAGATGAACGAACGTCTCTCCACCTACTCATCTCTGAGAGATAAGTGTGTTAAAGCCGTCCTTCACATAGCTTGTTTGTTAACACAAAGTTTGTTTTAAGTTGCAATCTCCACTCCATACATATATATGGGGAGGTACTAGCTCCAGTTCGGTTTTACAGTGAAAACTGCAGGAACATCAAACCGGCACTAGGAAACATCCTGAGAAATCGGAGTAAAAATTTCTCCTTCAACCCGTTCCCTTTGTGCTAGATGAGCGAACGTCTATCCACGTACTCAGTTCTGAGAGATAAGTGTGTGTGAAAGCCGTCCTTCAACTAGCTTGTTTGGAATAGAAAGATTCTTTTCAGATGCAAACATCAATCCATATATATATATAGGGAGGTACTACCTCCAAATATTTTTTACAGGGAAAACTGCAGGATATTCAACCGGCACTAGGAAACAGACTGAGAAACAGGAGTAAAAATTTCTCCTGCAAACTGTTCACTTTGGCTAGATGAACGAACGTCTCTCCACATAATCAGTTCTGAGAGATAAGTGTGTGTTAAAGCCGTACTTCATCTTGCTTGTTTCTTAACACAAAGTTTCTTTTAAGTTGCTATCTCCACTGCATACATATATATGGGGAGGTACTAGCCCCAACTCGGTTTTACAGTGAAAACTGCAGGAACTTCAAACCGGCACTAGGAAACAGCCTGAGAAACCGGAGTAAAAATTTCTCCTGCAACCTGTTCCCTTTGTGCTTGATGAACGAACATCTATCCACATACACAGTTCTGAGAGATAAGTGTGCGTTAATACCGTCTTTCATCTAGCTTGTTGGGAACACAAAGTTTCCTTTAAGTTGCAAACATCACACCATACATATATGTGGGGAGGTACTAGCTCCAACTCGGTTTTACACTGACAACTGCAGAAACTTCAAACCGGTACTAGGAAACAGCCTGAGAAAAAAGAGTAAAAGTTTCACCTGCAACCCTTTCCCTTTGTGCTAGATGAACGAACGTATCTCCACATGCTCAGTTCTCAGAGATAAGCATTTGTGAAAGCCGCTTTCACCTAGCTTGATGGTAACACAAAGTTTCTTTGTAGTTGCAACCTCCACTTCATACGTGTAAATGGTTAGGTACTAGCTCCTACTCGGTTTTACAGTGAAAACTGAAGGAACTTCAACCCGGCACTATTAAACAGCATGAGAAACCGGAGTAAAAGTTTCTCCTGCAAACCTTTCCCTTTGTACTAGATGAACGAACGTCTCTCCACATGCTCAGTTCTGAGAGATAAGTGTGCGTGAAAGCCGTTCTTCACCTAGCTTGTTGGGAACACAAAGTTTCCTTTCAGTTGCAAAATTCACTCTATACATATATAAGGGGGGTTCTAATTCCAACTGTTTTCCACAATGAAAACTGCAGGAACTTCAAACCGGCACTAGGAAACAGCCTGAGAAACCAGAGAAAAAGTTTACCCTGCAACCCGTTCCTTTTGTGCTAAATGAACGAACGTCCCTCAACCTACTCAGTTCTGAGAGATGTGTGTGTGAAAGCCGTCCTTCACCTAGCTTGTTTGTTAACACAAAGTTTCTTTAAAGTTGCAATCTCCACTCCATACATATATATGGTGAGGTACTAGCTCCAACTCGGTTTTACAGTGAAAAATGCAGGAACATCAAACCGGCACTAGGAAACATCCTGAGAAACCGTAGTAAAAATTTCTCCTTCAACCCATTCCCTTTGTGCTAGATGAGCGAACGTCTATCCACGTACTCAGTTCTGAGAGATAAGTGTGTGTGAAAGCCGTCCTTCAACTAGCTTGTTGGGATTACAAAGTTTCTTTTCAGATGCAAACACCAATCCATAAATACATATAGGGTGGATCTAACTCCAAATATTTTTTACAGTGAAAACTGCAGGAATTTCAAACCGGCACTAGGAAGCAGCCTGACAAACCAGAGTAAAATTTCACCTGCAACCCGTTCCCTTTGTGCTAGATGAGCTAACGTCTCTCCACATGCTAAGTTCTGAGAGATAAGCGTGTGTGAAAGTTGTCCTTCACCTAGCTTGTTGGGAACACAAAGTTTCTTTTCAGTTGCAAACTCCACTCCATATATATATATGGGGAGGTACTAGTTCCAATCGATTTTACAGTGAAAACTGCAGGAACTTCAAACCGGCACTAGGAAATATCCTGAGAAACCAGAGTAAAATTTTCTCCTGCAACCCGTTCCATTTCTGCAAGATGAACGAACGTTTCTCCATATGCTCAGTTCTGAGAGATAAGTGTGTGTGAAAGCCGTTCTTCACCTAGCTTGTTGTGAACACAATGATTCTTTTCAGATGCAAACACCAATCCATAAATATATATAGGGTGGTACTAACTCCAAATATGTTTTACAGTGAAAACTGCAGGAATTTCAAACCGGCACTAGGAAACAGACTGAGAAACCAGAGTGAAAGTTTCTACTGCAAACCTTTCCCTTTGTACTAGATGAACGAAAGTCTCTCCACATGCTCAGTTCTGAGAGATAAGTGTGCGTGAAAGCCGTTCTTCACCTAGCTTGTTGGGAACACAAAGTATCCTTTCAGTTGCAAAATTCACTCTATACATATATAAGGGGGGTACTAATTCCAACTGTTTTTCACAATGAAAACTGCAGGAACTTCAAACCGGCACTAGGAAACAGCCTGAGAAACCAGAGAAAAAGTTTACCCTGCAACCCGTTCCTTTTGTGCTAAATGAACGAACGTCCCTCAACCTACTCAGTTCTGAGAGATGTGTGTGTGAAAGCCGTCCTTCACCTAGCTTGTTTGTTAACACAAAGTTTCTTTAAAGTTGCAATCTCCACTCCATACATATATATGGTGAGGTACTAGCTCCAACTCGGTTTTACAGTGAAAAATGCAGGAACATCAAACCGGCACTAGGAAACATCCTGAGAAACCGGAGTAATAATTTCTCCTTCAACCCGTTCCCTTTGTGCTAGATGAACGAACGTCTATCCACATGCTCAGTTCTGAGAGATAAGTGTGTGTGAAAGCCGTTCTTCACCTAGCTTGTTGTGAACACAATGATTCTTTTCAGATGCAAACACCAATCCATAAATATATATAGGGTGGTACTAACTCTAAATATGTTTTACAGTGAAACCTGCAGGAATTTCAAACCGGCACTAGGAAACATCCTGAGAAATCGGAGTAAAAATTTCTCCTTCAACCCGTTCCCTTTGTGCAAGATGAACGAAAGTCTATCCACATGCTCAGTTCTGAGAGATAATTGTGTGTGAAAGCCATTCTTCCCCTAGCTTGTTGGGAACACAAAGTTTCTTTTCAGTTGCAAACTCCAGTCCGTACATATATAAGGGGGGTTCTAGCTCCAACTGTTTTTCACAATGAAAACTGCAGGAACTTCAAACCGGAACTAGGAAATAGCCTGAGAAACCAGAATAAAAGTTTCTCCTGCAAGCCTTTCATTTGTGCTAGATGAACGAACGTCTCTCCACATGCACATTTCTGAGAGATAAGTGTGTGTGAAAGCCGTCCTTCACCTAAATTGTTGGGAACACAAAGTTTCTTTTCAGTTGCAAACTCTACTCCATACATATATATGGGGAGGTACTAGCTCCAAATCGTTTTCACAAGGAAAACTGCAGGAACTTTAAACCGGCACTAGGAAACACCCTGAGAAACCAGAGTAAAAGTTTACCCTGCAACCCGTTCCTTTTCTGATAGATGAACGAACGTCTCTCCACCTACTCATCTCTGAGAGATAAGTGTGTTAAAGCCGTCCTTCACATAGCTTGTTTGTTAACACAAAGTTTGTTTTAAGTTGCAATCTCCACTCCATACATATATATGGGGAGGTACTAGCTCCAGTTCGGTTTTACAGTGAAAACTGCAGGAACATCAAACCGGCACTAGGAAACATCCTGAGAAATCGGAGTAAAAATTTCTCCTTCAACCCGTTCCCTTTGTGCTAGATGAGCGAACGTCTATCCACGTACTCAGTTCTGAGAGATAAGTGTGTGTGAAAGCCGTCCTTCAACTAGCTTGTTTGGAATAGAAAGATTCTTTTCAGATGCAAACATCAATCCATATATATATATAGGGAGGTACTACCTCCAAATATTTTTTACAGGGAAAACTGCAGGATATTCAACCGGCACTAGGAAACAGACTGAGAAACAGGAGTAAAAATTTCTCCTGCAAACTGTTCACTTTGGCTAGATGAACGAACGTCTCTCCACATAATCAGTTCTGAGAGATAAGTGTGTGTTAAAGCCGTACTTCATCTTGCTTGTTTCTTAACACAAAGTTTCTTTTAAGTTGCTATCTCCACTGCATACATATATATGGGGAGGTACTAGCCCCAACTCGGTTTTACAGTGAAAACTGCAGGAACTTCAAACCGGCACTAGGAAACAGCCTGAGAAACCGGAGTAAAAATTTCTCCTGCAACCTGTTCCCTTTGTGCTTGATGAACGAACATCTATCCACATACACAGTTCTGAGAGATAAGTGTGCGTTAATACCGTCTTTCATCTAGCTTGTTGGGAACACAAAGTTTCCTTTAAGTTGCAAACATCACACCATACATATATGTGGGGAGGTACTAGCTCCAACTCGGTTTTACACTGACAACTGCAGAAACTTCAAACCGGTACTAGGAAACAGCCTGAGAAAAAAGAGTAAAAGTTTCACCTGCAACCCTTTCCCTTTGTGCTAGATGAACAAACGTCTCTCCACATGCTCAGTTCTCAGAGATAAGCATTTGTGAAAGCCGCTTTCACCTAGCTTGTTGGTAACACAAAGTTTCTTTGTAGTTGCAACCTCCACTTCATAAGTGTAAATGGTTAGGTACTAGCTCCTACTCGGTTTTACAGTGAAAACTGAAGGAACTTCAACCCGGCACTATTAAACAGCATGAGAAACCGGAGTAAAAGTTTCTCCTGCAAACCTTTCCCTTTGTACTAGATGAACGAACGTCTCTCCACATGCTCAGTTCTGAGAGATAAGTGTGCGTGAAAGCCGTTCTTCACCTAGCTTGTTGGGAACACAAAGTTTCCTTTCAGTTGCAAAATTCACTCTATACATATATAAGGGGGGTTCTAATTCCAACTGTTTTTCACAATGAAAACTGCAGGAACTTTAAACCGGCACTAGGAAACAGCCTGAGAAATCAGAGAAAAAGTTTACCCTGCAACCCGTTCATTTTGTGCTAAATGAACGAACGTCCCTCAACCTACTCAGTTCTGAGAGATGTGTGTGTGAAAGCCGTCCTTCACCTAGCTTGTTTGTTAACACAAAGTTTCTTTTAAGTTGCAATCTCCACTCCATACATATATATGGTGAGGTACTAGCTCCAACTCGGTTTTACAGTGAAAAATGCAGGAACATCAAACTGGCACTAGGAAACATCCTGAGAAACCGGAGTAATAATTTCTCCTTCAACCCGTTCCCTTTGTGCTAGATGAGCGAACGTCTATCCACATACTCAGTTCTGAGAGATAAGTCTGTGTGAAAGCCTTCCTTCACCTAGCTTGTTGGGAACACAAAGATTCTTTTCAGATGCAAACACCAATCCATATATATATATATATATATATAGGGTGGTACTAACTCCAAATATGTTTTACAGTGAAAACAGCAGGAATTTCAAATCGGCACTAGGAAATAGCCTGAGAAACCAGAATAAAAGTTTCTCCTGCAAGCCTTTCCTTTGTGCTAGATGAACGAACGTCTCTCCACATGCACATTTCTTAGAGATAAGTGTGTGTGAAAGCCGTCCTTCACCTAGCTTGTTGGGAACACAAAGTTTCTTTTCAGTAGCAAACTCCACTCCATACATATATATGGGGAGGTACTAGCACCAACTCGTTTTCACAACGAAAACTGCAGGAACTTAAAACCGGCACTAGGAAACACCCTGAGAAACCAGAGTAAAAGTTTACCCTGCAACCCTTTCCTTTTGTGCTAGATGAACGAACGTCTCTCCACCTACACATCTCTGAGAGATAAGTGTGTTAAAGCCGTCCTTCACATAGCTTGTTTGTTAACACAAAGTTTGTTTTAAGTTGCAATCTCCACTCCATAAATATATATGGGGAGGTACTAGCTCCAGTTCGGTTTTACAGTGAAAACTGCAGGAACATCAAACCGGCACTAGGAAACATCCTGAGAAACCGGAGTAAAAATTTCTCCTTCAACCCGTTCCCTTTGTGCTAGATGAGCGAACGTCTATCCACGTACTCAGTTCTGAGAGATAAGTGTGTGTGAAAGCCGTCCTTCAACTAGCTTGTTGGGATTACAAAGTTTCTTTTCAGATGCAAACACCAATCCATAAATATATATAGGGTGGTTCTAACTCCAAATATTTTTTACAGTGAAAACTGCAGGAATTTCAAACCGGCACTAGGAAGCAGCCTGACAAACCAGAGTAAAATTTCACCTGCAACCCGTTCCCTTTGTGCTAGATGAGCGAACGTCTCTCCACATGCTCAGTTCTGAGAGATAAGCGTGTGTGAAAGTTGTCCTTCACCTAGCTTGTTGGGAACACAAAGTTTCTTTTCAGTTGCAAACTCCACTCCATATATATATATGGGGAGGTACTAGTTCCAATCGATTTTACAGTGAAAACTGCAGGAACTTCAAACCGGCACTAGGAAATATCCTGAGAAACCAGAGTAAAAGTTTCTCCTGAAACCCGTTCCATTTGTGCAAGATGAAGGAACGTTTCTCCATATGCTCAGTTCTGAGAGATAAGTGTGTGTGAAAGCCGTTCTTCACCTAGCTTGTTGTGAACACAATGATTCTTTTCAGATGCAAACACCAATCCATAAATATATATAGGGTGGTACTAACTCCAAATATGTTTTACAGTGAAAACTGCAGGAATTTCAAACCGGCACTAGGAAACAGACTGAGAAACCAGAGTGAAAGTTTCTACTGCAACCCGTTCCCTTTGTGCTAGATGAATGAACGACTCTCCACATGCTCATTTCTGAGCGATAAGTGTGTGTGAAAGCCGTCCTACAACTAGCTTGTTGGGAACACAAAGTTTCTTTTCAGTTGCAAAATTCACTCCATACATATATAATGGGAGGTACTAGCTTCAACTCGGTTTTACAGAGAAAATTGCAGGAACTTCAAACCAGCACTAGGAAACAGCCCGAGAAACCAGAATAAAAGTTTCTCCTGCAACCCGTTCTATTTGTGCTAGATGAACGAACATCTCTCCAGATGCTCAGTTATGAGAAATAAGTGTGTGTGAAAGCCGTCCTTCACCTAGCTTTTTATTAACACAAAGATTCTTTTAAGTTGCAATCTCCACTCCATACATATATATGGGGAAGTACTAGCTCCAACTCGGTTTTACAGTGAAAACTGCAGGAAATTCAAACCGGCACTAGGAAACAGCCTGAGAAACCGGAGAAAAAATTTCTCCTGCAAACCGTTCCTTTGTGCTTGATGAACGAACATCTATCCACATACACAGTTCTGAGAGATAAGTGTACGTGAATGCCTTCCTACCCCTAGCTTGTTGGGAACACAAAGTTTCCTTTAAGTTGCAAATATCACACCATACATATATATGGGGAGGTACTAGATCCAACTCGGTTTTACACTGACAAATGCAGGAAATTCAAACCGGTACTAGGAAACAGCCTGAGAAAAAAGAGTAAAAGTTTCACCTGCAAACCGTTCTCTTTGTGCTAGATGAACGAACGTCTCTCCACATGCTTCTTTCTGAGAGATTATTGTGTGTGAAAACCGTCCTTCACCTAGCTTGTTGCGAACAGAAAGTTTCTTTTCAGTAGCAAACTCCACTCCATACATATATATGGGGAGGTACAAGCACCAACTCGGTTTTACAGTGAAAAATGCAGGATCTTCAAACCAGCATTAGGAAACAGCCTGAGAAACCAGAGTAAAACTTTCCCCTGCAAACAGTTTTCTTTGCCATAGATAAAAGAATGTCTCTCCACATGCTCAGCTCGGAGAGATAAGTGTGTGTGAAAGCCGTCCTTCACCTAGCTTGTTGGGAATACAAAGTTTCCTTTCAGTTGCAAACTACACACCATACATACATATGGGGAGGTAGTAGCTCCGCTCGATTTTACAGTGAAAACTGCAGGAACTTTAAACCGGCACTAGGAATCAGCTGAGAAACCAGAGTAAATGTTTACCCTTCAACCCGTTCCCTTTGTTCTAGATGAACGAAAGTTTTTCCACATGCTCATTTCGGAGAGATAAGTGTGTGTGAAAGCCTTCCTTCACCTTGCTTGTTTGGAACACAAACTTTCTTTTCAGTTGCAAACTCCACTCCATACATATATAAGAGGAGGTACAAGCTCCAAATCGGTTTTACAGTGAAAACTGCAGGAACGGCAAACCGGCACTAGGAAAAAGCCTGAGAAACCAGAGTAAAAGTTTAACCTGATACCCGTTCCCATTGTGCTATATGAACGAACGTCTCTCCACATGCTCAGTTCTGAGAGATAAGTGCGCCTGAATGCCGTCCTTCACCAAGCTTGTTGGGAACACAAAGAATATAATCACTTGCAAAACCCACTTCATATATATATATGGGGAGGTACTAGCTCCAACTCGGTTTCACAATGAAAACTGCAGGAACTTTAAACCGGCACTAGGAAACAGCCTGAGAAACCACAGTAATAGTTTACCCTGCATACCATTCCCTTTGTGCTAGATGAACGAACGTCTGTCCACATGCTCAGTTCTGAGAGATAAGCGTTTGTGAAAGCCGCTTTCACCTAGCTTGTTGGTAACACAATGTTTCTTTGTAGTTGCAACCTCCACTTCATACGTGTAAATGGTTAGGTACTAGCTCCTACTCGGTTTTACATTGAAAACTGCAGGAACTTCAACCCGGCACTAGGAAACAACATGAGAAACCGGAGTAAAAGTTTCTCCTGCAAACCTTTCCCTTTCTGCTAGATGAACGAAAGCCTCTCCACATACTAAGTTCTGAGAGATAAGTGTGCGTGAAAGCCGTTCTTCACCTAGCTTGTTGGGAACACAAAGTTTCCTTTCATTTGCAAAATACAATGTATACATATATATGGTGAGGTACTAGCTCCAACTCGGTTTTACAGTGAAAAATGCAGGAACATCAAACCGGCACTAGGAAACATCCTGAGAAACCGGAGTAATAATTTCTCCTTCAACCCGTTCTCTTTGTGCTAGATGAGCGAACGTCTATCCACATACTCAGTTCTGAGAGATAAGTGTGTGTGAAAGCCGTTCTTCACCTAGCTTGTTGTGAACACAATGATTCTTTTCAGATGCAAACACCAATCCATAAATATATATAGGGTGGTACTAACTCCAAATATGTTTTACAGTGAAACCTGCAGGAATTTCAAACCGGCACTAGGAAACATCCTGAGAAATCGGAGTAAAAATTTCTCCTTCAACCCGTTCCCTTTGTGCAAGATGAACGAAAGTCTATCCACATGCTCAGTTCTGAGAGATAATTGTGTGTGAAAGCCATTCTTCCCCTAGCTTGTTGGGAACACAAAGTTTCTTTTCAGTTGCAAACTCCAGTCCGTACATATATAAGGGGGGTTCTAGCTCCAACTGTTTTTCACAATGAAAACTGCAGGAACTTCAAACCGGAACTAGGAAATAGCCTGAGAAACCAGAATAAAAGTTTCTCCTGCAAGCCTTTCATTTGTGCTAGATGAACGAACGTCTCTCCACATGCACATTTCTGAGAGATAAGTGTGTGTGAAAGCCGTCCTTCACCTAAATTGTTGGGAACACAAAGTTTCTTTTCAGTTGCAAACTCTACTCCATACATATATATGGGGAGGTACTAGCTCCAAATCGTTTTCACAAGGAAAACTGCAGGAACTTTAAACCGGCACTAGGAAACACCCTGAGAAACCAGAGTAAAAGTTTACCCTGCAACCCGTTCCTTTTGTGATAGATGAACGAACGTCTCTCCACCTACTCATCTCTGAGAGATAAGTGTGTTAAAGCCGTCCTTCACATAGCTTGTTTGTTAACACAAAGTTTGTTTTAAGTTGCAATCTCCACTCCATACATATATATGGGGAGGTACTAGCTCCAGTTCGGTTTTACAGTGAAAACTGCAGGAACATCAAACCGGCACTAGGAAACATCCTGAGAAATCGGAGTAAAAATTTCTCCTTCAACCCGTTCCCTTTGTGCTAGATGAGCGAACGTCTATCCACGTACTCAGTTCTGAGAAATAAGTGTGTGTGAAAGCCGTCCTTCAACTAGCTTGTTTGGAATAGAAAGATTCTTTTCAGATGCAAACATCAATCCATATATATATATAGGGAGGTACTACCTCCAAATATTTTTTACAGGGAAAACTGCAGGATATTCAACCGGCACTAGGAAACAGACTGAGAAACAGGAGTAAAAATTTCTCCTGCAAACTGTTCACTTTGGCTAGATGAACGAACGTCTCTCCACATAATCAGTTCTGAGAGATAAGTGTGTGTTAAAGCCGTACTTCATCTTGCTTGTTTCTTAACACAAAGTTTCTTTTAAGTTGCTATCTCCACTGCATACATATATATGGGGAGGTACTAGCCCCAACTCGGTTTTACAGTGAAAACTGCAGGAACTTCAAACCGGCACTAGGAAACAGCCTGAGAAACCGGAGTAAAAATTTCTCCTGCAACCTGTTCCCTTTGTGCTTGATGAACGAACATCTATCCACATACACAGTTCTGAGAGATAAGTGTGCGTGAATACCGTCTTTCATCTAGCTTGTTGGGAACACAAAGTTTCCTTTAAGTTGCAAACATCACACCATACATATATGTGGGGAGGTACTAGCTCCAACTCGGTTTTACATGACAACTGCAGAAACTTCAAACCGGTACTAGGAAACAGCCTGAGAAAAAAGAGTAAAAGTTTCACCTGCAACCCTTTCCCTTTGTGCTAGATGAACGAACGTCTCTCCACATGCTCAGTTCTCAGAGATAAGCATTTGTGAAAGCCGCTTTCACCTAGCTTGTTGGTAACACAAAGTTTCTTTGTAGTTGCAACCTCCACTTCATAAGTGTAAATGGTTGGGTACTAGCACCTACTCGGTTTTACAGTGAAAACTGAAGGAACTTCAACCCGGCACTATTAAACAGCATGAGAAACCGGAGTAAAAGTTTCTCCTGCAAACCTTTCCCTTTGTACTAGATGAACGAACGTCTCTCCACATGCTCAGTTCTGAGAGATAAGTGTGCGTGAAAGCCGTTCTTCACCTAGCTTGTTGGGAACACAAAGTTTCCTTTCAGTTTCAAAATTCACTCTATACATATATAAGGGGGGTTCTAATTCCAACTGTTTTTCACAATGAAAACTGCAGGAACTTCAAACCGGCACTAGGAAACAGCCTGAGAAATCAGAGAAAAAGTTTACCCTGCAACCCGTTCCTTTTGTGCTAAATGTACGAACGTCCCTCAACCTACTCAGTTCTGAGAGATGTGTGTGTGAAAGCCGTCCTTCACCTAGCTTGTTTGTTAACACAAAGTTTCTTTTAAGTTGCAATCTCCACTCCATACATATATATGGTGAGGTACTAGCTCCAACTCGGTTTTACAGTGAAAAATGCAGGAACATCAAACCGGCACTAGGAAACATCCTGAGAAACCGGAGTAATAATTTCTCCTTCAACCCGTTCCCTTTGTGCTAGATGAGCGAACGTCTATCCACATACTCAGTTCTGAGAGATAAGTCTGTGTGAAAGCCTTCCTTCACCTAGCTTGTTGGGAACACAAAGATTCTTTTCAGATGCAAACACCAATCCATATATATATATATATATAGGGTGGTACTAACTCCAAATATGTTTTACAGTGAAAACAGCAGGAATTTCAAATCGGCACTAGGAAATAGCCTGAGAAACCAGAATAAAAGTTTCTCCTGCAAGCCTTTCCTTTGTGCTAGATGAACGAACGTCTCTCCACATGCACATTTCTGAGAGATAAGTGTGTGTGAAAGCCGTCCTTCACCTAGCTTGTTGGGAACACAAAGTTTCTTTTCAGTAGCAAACTCCACTCCATACATATATATGGGGAGGTACTAGCACCAACTCGTTTTCACAACGAAAACTGCAGGAACTTCAAACCGGCACTAGGAAACACCCTGAGAAACCAGAGTAAAAGTTTACCCTGCAACCCTTTCCTTTTGTGCTAGATGAACGAACGTCTCTCCACCTACACATCTCTGAGAGATAAGTGTGTTAAAGCCGTCCTTCACATAGCTTGTTTGTTAACACAAAGTTTGTTTTAAGTTGCAATCTCCACTCCATAAATATATATGGGGAGGTACTAGCTCCAGTTCGGTTTTACAGTGAAAACTGCAGGAACATCAAACCGGCACTAGGAAACATCCTGAGAAACCGGAGTAAAAATTTCTCCTTCAACCCGTTCCCTTTGTGCTAGATGAGCGAACGTCTATCCACGTACTCAGTTCTGAGAGATAAGTGTGTGTGAAAGCCGTCCTTCAACTAGCTTGTTGGGATTACAAAGTTTCTTTTCAGATGCAAACACCAATCCATAAATATATATAGGGTGGTTCTAACTCCAAATATTTTTTACAGTGAAAACTGCAGGAATTTCAAACCGGCACTAGGAAGCAGCCTGACAAACCAGAGTAAAATTTCACCTGCAACCCGTTCCCTTTGTGCTAGATGAGCGAACGTCTCTCCACATGCTCAGTTCTGAGAGATAAGCGTGTGTGAAAGTTGTCCTTCACCTAGCTTGTTGGGAACACAAAGTTTCTTTTCAGTTGCAAATTCCACTCCATATATATATATGGGGAGGTACTAGTTCCAATCGATTTTACAGTGAAAACTGCAGGAACTTCAAACCGGCACTAGGAAATATCCTGAGAAACCAGAGTAAAAGTTTCTCCTGCAACCCGTTCCATTTGTGCAAGATGAACGAACGTTTCTCCAAATGCTCAGTTCTGAGAGATATGTGTGTGTGAAAGCCGTTTTTCACCTAGCTTGTTTTGAACACAATGATTCTTTTCAGATGCAAACACCAATCCATAAATATATATAGGGTGGTACTAATTCCAAATATGATTTACAGTGAAAACTGCAGGAAATTCAAACCGGCACTAGGAAACAACCTGAGAAACCGGAGAAAAAATTCCTCCTGCAAACCGTTCCTTTTGTGCTTGATGAACGAACATCTATCCACATACACAGTTCTGAGAGATAAGTGTGCGTGAATGCCTTCCTTCCCCTAGCTTGTTGGGAACACAAAGTTTCCTTTAAGTTGCAAATATCACACCATACATATATATGGGGAGGTACTAGATCCAACTCGGTTTTACACTGACAAATGCAGGAAATTCAAACCGGTACTAGGAAACAGCCTGAGAAAAAAGAGTAAATGTTTCACCTGCAAACCGTTCTCTTTGTGCTAGATGAACGAACGTCTCTACACATGCTTATTTCTGAGAGATTATTGTGTGTGAAAACCGTCCTTCACCTAGCTTGTTGCGAACAGAAAGTTTCTTTTCAGTAGCAAACTCCACTCCATACATATATATGGGGAGGTACTAGCACCAACTCGGTTTTACAGTGAAAAATGCAGGATCTTCAAACCAGCTTTAGGAAACAGCCTGAGAAACCAGAGTAAAACTTTCTCCTGCAAACAGTTTTCTTTGCCATAGATGAAAGAACGTCTCTCCACATGCTCAGTTCGGAGAGATAAGTGTGTGTGAAAGCCGTCCTTCATCTAGCTTGTTGGGAATACAAAGTTTCCTTTCAGTTGCAAACTACACACCATACATACATATGGGGAGGTAGTAGCTCCGCTCGATTTTACAGTGAAAACTGCAGGAACTTCAAACTAGCACTAGGAAACAGCCTGAGAAACCAGAGAAAAAGTTTCTCCTGCAACCCGTTCCCTTTGTGCTAGATGAACGATCGTCTGTCCACGTGCTCAGTTCAGAGAGATAAGTGTGTGTGAAAGCCTTCCTTAAACTAGCTTGTTGGGAACACAAAGTTCTTTTAAGTTGCAATTCCAATCCATACATATATAAAGGGAGGTTCTAGCAACAACTCGATTTCAAAATGAAAACTGCAGGAACTTCAAACCGGCCCTAGGAAACAGTCTGATAAACCAGAGTAAAAGTTTCTCCTTCAACCCGTTCCATTTGTGCTACATGAACGTTCGTCTCTCCACATGCTCAGTTCTGAGAGATAATTGTGTGTGAAAGCCGTCCTTCACGTAGCTTGTTTGTTAACACAAAATTTCTTTTAAGTTGCAACCTCCACTCCATACATATATATAGGGTGGTACTAGCTCCAACTCGGTTTTACAGTGAAAACTGCAGGAAATTCAAAGCGGCACTAGGAAACAGCCTGAGAAAACAGAGTAAAAGTTTCTTCTGAAACCCGTTCCCTTTGTGCTAGATGAACGAAATTCTCTCCACATGCTCAGTTCTGAGAGATAATTGTGTGTGAAAGCCGTTCTTCAGCTAGCTTGTTCGGAACACAAAATTTCCTTTCAGTTGCAAACTCCACTCCATACATATATATGGGGAGGTACTAGCTCCAACTCGGTTTTACAGTGAAAACTGCAGGAACTTCAAACCGGCACCAGGAAACAGCCTGATAAACAGAGCAAAATTTTTTCCTGCATCCCGTTCCCTTTGTGCTAGATTAACAAACGTCTCCCCACATACACAGTTGTGAGAGATAAGTGTGTATGAAATCGGTCTTTCACCTAGCTTGTTGGGAAAACCAATTTTATTTCAGTTGCAAACTCCACTATACATATATATGGGGAGGTAATAGCTCCAACTCAGTTTTACAGTCAAAACTGCAGGAACTTCAAACCAGCACTAGGAAACAGCCAGAGAAACCAGAGTAAAATTTTCTCATGCAAAAAGTTCCCTATGTGCTCGATGAACGAACGTCTCTCCACATGCTCAGTTCTTAGAGATAAAGTTCTGTGTGTTAAAGCCCAGTTTTGTGTGTGAAATCCGTCTTTCAGTTAGCTTGATGGGAACACAAATTTCTTTTCAGTTGCAAACTCCACTCCATAGATATCTATGGGGAGGTACTAGCTCCAACTCGTTTTTAAAGTGAAAACTGCTGGAAATTCAAACCGGCACTAGGACACAGACTGAGAATCCAGAGTAATAGTTTCTACTGCAACCCGTTCCCTTTGTGCTAGATGAATGAAAGTCTCTCAACCTGCTCAGTTCTGTGAGATAATTGTGTGTGAAAGCCGTCCTTCACCTAGCTTATTGGGAACACAAAGTTTATTTCACTTGCAAACCCCAATCCATACATATATATGGGGAGGTACTATCTCCAACTCGGTTTTACAGTGAAAACTGCAGGAACTTCAAACCGGCACCAGGAAACAGTCTGAGAAACCAGAGTAAATATTTACCATACAACCCGTTCCTTTTGTGCTAGATGAACGAACTTCCCTCAACCTACTCATGTCTGAGAGATAAGTGTATGTGAAAGCCGTCTTTCACCTAGCTTGTTTGTAAACACAAAGTTTCTTTTAACTTGCAATCTCCACTCCATACATATATATGGGGCGGTAGTAGCTCCAGATCGGTTTTACAGTGAAAACTGCAGGAACATCAAAACGGCACTATGAAACAACCTTAAAACCGGAGTAATAATTTCTCCTTCAACCCGTTCCCATTGTGCTAGATGAGCGAACGTCTATCCACATACTCAGTTCTGAGAGATAAGTCTGTGTGAAAGCCTTCCTTCACCTAGCTTGCTGGGAACACAAAATTCTTTTCAGATGCAAACACCAATCCATAAATATATATAGGGTGGTACTAACTCCAAATATGTTTTACAGTGAAAACTGCAGGAATTTCAAACCGGCACTAGGAAACAGCCTGAGATACCAGAGTAAAAATTTCTACTGCAACCCGTTCCTTTGTGCTAGATGAATGAACGACTCTCCACATGTCATTTCTGAGCGATAAGTGTGTGTGAAAGCCGTCCTTCAACTAGCTTGTTGGGAACACAAAGTTTCTTTTCAGTTCCAAAATTCACTCCATATATATATAATGGGAGGTACTAGCTCCAACTCGGTTTTACAGAGAAAATTGCAGGACTTCAAACCAGCACTAGGAAACAACCCGAGAAACCAGAATAAAAGTTTCTCCTGCAACCCGTTCCTTTTGTGCTAAATGAACGAACGTCCCTCAACCTACTCAGTTCTGAGAGATGTGTGTGTGAAAGCCGTCCTTCACCTAGCTTGTTTGTTAACACAAAGTTTCTTTTAAGTTGCAATCTCCACTCCATACATATATATGGGGAGGTACTAGCTCCAACTCGGTTTTACAGTGAAAAATGCAGGAACATCAAACCGGCACTAGGAAACATCCTGAGAAACCTGAGAAATAATTTCTCCTTCAAACCGTTCCCTTTGTGCTAGATGAGCGAACGTCTATCCACATACTCAGTTCTGAGAGGTAAGTCTGTGTGAAAGCCTTCCTTCACCTAGCTTGTTGGGAACACAAAGATTCTTTTCAGATGCAAACACCAATCCATATATATATATATAGGGTGGTACTAACTCCAAATATGTTTTACAGTGAAAACAGCAGGAATTTCAAATCGGCACTAGGAAATAGCCTGAGAAACCAGAATAAAAGTTTCTCCTGCAAGCCTTTCCTTTGTGCTAGATGAACGAACGTCTCTCCACATGCACATTTCTAAGAGTTAAGTGTGTGTGAAAGCCGTCCTTCACCTAGCTTGTTGGGAACACAAAGTTTCTTTTCAGTAGCAAACTCCACTCCATACATATATATGGGGAGGTACTAGCTCCAACTCGTTTTCACAACGAAAACTGCAGGAACTTTAAACTGGCACTAGGAAACACACTGAGAAACCAGAGTAAAAGTTTACCCTGCAACCCGTTCCTTTTGTGCTAGATGAACGAACGTCTCTCCACCTACTCATCTCTGAGGGATAAGTGTGTTAAAGCCGTCCTTCACATAGCTTGTTTGTTAACACAAAGTTTGTTTTAATTTGCAATCTCCACTCCATACATATATATGGGGAGGTACTAGCTCCAGTACTGTTTTACAGTGAAAACTGCAGGAACATCAAACCGGCACTAGGAAACATCCTGAGAAACCGGAGTAAAAATTTCTCCTTCAACCCGTTCCCTTTGTGCTAGATGAGCGAACGTCTATCCACGTACTCAGTTCTGAGAGATAAGTGTGTGTGAAAGCCGTCCTTCAACTAGCTTGTTGGGATTACAAAGTTTATTTTCAGATGTAAACATCAATCCATATATATATATAGGGAGGTATTACCTCCAAATATTTTTACAGGGAAATCTGCAGGAAATTCAACCGGCACTAGGAAACAGACTGAGAAACCGGAGTAAAAATTTCTCCTGCAAACTGTTCCCTTTGGGCTAGATGAACGAACGTATCTCCACATAATCAGTTCTGAGAGATAAGTGTGTGTGAAAGCCGTACTTCATCTAGCTTGTTTGTTAACACAAATTTTCTTTTAAGTTGCTATCTCCACTGCATACATATATATGGGGAGGTACTAGCTCCAACTCGGTTTTACAGTGAAAACTGCAGGAACTTCAAACCTGCATTAGGAAACAGCTTGAGAAAACGGAGTAAAAATTTCTCCTGCAAACTGTTCCCATTGTGCTTGATGAACGAACATCTATCCACATACACAGATCTGAGAGATAAATGTGCGTGAATGCGACCTTCACATAGCTTGTTGGGAACACAAAGTTTTCTTCAGTTGCAAACTCCACTCCATACTTATATATGGGGAGGTACTAGCTCCATCTCGTTTTCACAATGAAAACTGCAGGAACTTTAAACCGGCACTAGGAAATAGCCTGAGAAACCAGAATAAAAGTTTCACCTGCAAGCCGTTCCCTTTGTGCTAGATGAATGAAAGTCTCTCAACCTGCTCAGTTCTGTGAGATAATTGTGTGTGAAAGCCGTCCTTCACCTAGCTTATTGGGAACACAAAGTTTATTTCACTTGCAAACCCCAATCCATACATATATATGGGGAGGTACTATCTCCAACTCGGTTTTACAGTGAAAACTGCAGGAACTTCAAACCGGCACCAGGAAACAGTCTGAGAAACCAGAGTAAATATTTACCATACAACCCGTTCCTTTTGTGCTAGATGAACGAACTTCCCTCAACCTACTCATGTCTGAGAGATAAGTGTATGTGAAAGCCGTCTTTCACCTAGCTTGTTTGTAAACACAAAGTTTCTTTTAACTTGCAATCTCCACTCCATACATATATATGGGGCGGTAGTAGCTCCAGATCGGTTTTACAGTGAAAACTGCAGGAACATCAAAACGGCACTATGAAACAACCTTAAAACCGGAGTAATAATTTCTCCTTCAACCCGTTCCCATTGTGCTAGATGAGCGAACGTCTATCCACATACTCAGTTCTGAGAGATAAGTCTGTGTGAAAGCCTTCCTTCACCTAGCTTGTTGGGAACACAAAATTCTTTTCAGATGCAAACACCAATCCATAAATATATATAGGGTGGTACTAACTCCAAATATGTTTTACAGTGAAAACTGCAGGAATTTCAAACCGGCACTAGGAAACAGCCTGAGATACCAGAGTAAAAATTTCTACTGCAACCCGTTCCTTTGTGCTAGATGAATGAACGACTCTCCACATGCTCATTTCTGAGCGATAAGTGTGTGTGAAAGCCGTCCTTCAACTAGCTTGTTGGGAACACAAAGTTTCTTTTCAGTTCCAAAATTCACTCCATATATATATAATGGGAGGTACTAGCTCCAACTCGGTTTTACAGAGAAAATTGCAGGAACTTCAAACCAGCACTAGGAAACAACCCGAGAAACCAGAATAAAAGTTTCTCCTGCAACCCGTTCCTTTTGTGCTAAATGAACGAACGTCCCTCAACCTACTCAGTTCTGAGAGATGTGTGTGTGAAAGCCGTCCTTCACCTAGCTTGTTTGTTAACACAAAGTTTCTTTTAAGTTGCAATCTCCACTCCATACATATATATGGGGAGGTACTAGCTCCAACTCGGTTTTACAGTGAAAAATGCAGGAACATCAAACCGGCACTAGGAAACATCCTGAGAAACCTGAGAAATAATTTCTCCTTCAAACCGTTCCCTTTGTGCTAGATGAGCGAACGTCTATCCACATACTCAGTTCTGAGAGGTAAGTCTGTGTGAAAGCCTTCCTTCACCTAGCTTGTTGGGAACACAAAGATTCTTTTCAGATGCAAACACAAATCCATATATATATATATAGGGTGGTACTAACTCCAAATATGTTTTACAGTGAAAACAGCAGGAATTTCAAATCGGCACTAGGAAATAGCCTGAGAAACCAGAATAAAAGTTTCTCCTGCAAGCCTTTCCTTTGTGCTAGATGAACGAACGTCTCTCCACATGCACATTTCTAAGAGTTAAGTGTGTGTGAAAGCCGTCCTTCACCTAGCTTGTTGGGAACACAAAGTTTCTTTTCAGTAGCAAACTCCACTCCATACATATATATGGGGAGGTACTAGCTCCAACTCGTTTTCACAACGAAAACTGCAGGAACTTCAAACCGGCACTAGGAAACACCCTGAGAAACCAGAGTAAAAGTTTACCCTGCAACCCGTTCCTTTTGTGCTAGATGAACGAACGTCTCTCCACCTACTCATCTCTGAGGGATAAGTGTGTTAAAGCCGTCCTTCACATAGCTTGTTTGTTAACACAAAGTTTCTTTAATTTGCAATCTCCACTCCATACATATATATGGGGAGGTACTAGCTCCAGTTCTGTTTTACAGTGAAAACTGCAGGAACATCAAACCGGCACTAGGAAACATCCTGAGAAACCGGAGTAAAAATTTCTCCTTCAACCCGTTCCCTTTGTGCTAGATGAGCGAACGTCTATCCACGTACTCAGTTCTGAGAGATAAGTGTGTGTGAAAGCCGTCCTTCAACTAGCTTGTTGGGATTACAAAGTTTAATTTCAGATGCAAACATCAATCCATATATATATATAGGGAGGTATTACCTCCAAATATTTTTACAGGGAAATCTGCAGGAAATTCAACCGGCACTAGGAAACAGACTGAGAAACCGGAGTAAAAATTTCTCCTGCAAACTGTTCCCTTTGGGCTAGATGAACGAACGTATCTACACATAATCAGTTCTGAGAGATAAGTGTGTGTGAAAGCCGTAATTCATCTAGCTTGTTTGTTAACACAAATTTTCTTTTAAGTTGCTATCTCCACTGCATACATATATATGGGGAGGTACTAGCTCCAAATCGGTTTTACAGTGAAAACTGCAGGAACTTCAAACCTGCATTAGGAAACAGCTTGAGAAAACGGAGTAAAAATTTCTCCTGCAAACTGTTCCCATTGTGCTTGATGAACGAACATCTATCCACATACACAGATCTGAGAGATAAATGTGCGTGAATGCGTCCTTCACATAGCTTGTTGGGAACACAAAGTTTTCTTCAGTTGCAAACTCCACTCCATACTTATATATGGGGAGGTACTAGCTCCATCTCGTTTTCACAATGAAAACTGCAGGAACTTCAAACAGGACCTAGGAAATATCCTGAGATACCAGAGTAAAGGTTTCTCCTGCAACCCGTTCCCTTTGCGCAAGATGAACGAACGTTTCTCCATATGCTCAGTTCTGAGAGATAAGTGTGTGTGAAAGCCGTTCTTCACCTAGCTTGTTGTGAACACAATGATTCTTTTCAGATGCAAACACCAATCCATAAATATATATAGTGTGGTACTAACTCCAAATATGTTTTACAGTGAAAACTGCAGGAATTTCAAACCGGCACTAGGAAACAGACAGAGAAACCAGAGTGAAAGTTTCTACTGCAACCCGTTCCTTTGTGCTAGATGAATGAACGACTCTCCACATGCTCATTTCTGAGCGATAAGTGTGTGTGAAAGCCGTCCTACAACTAGCTTGTTGGGAACACAAAGTTTCTTTTCAGTTGCAAAATTCACTCCATACATATCTAATGGGAGGTACAAGCTTCAACTCGGTTTTACAGAGAAAATTGCAGGAACTTCAAAACAGCACTAGGAAACAGCCCGAGAAACCAGAATAAAAGTTTCTCCTGCAACCCGTTCTATTTGTGCTAGATGAACGAACATCTCTCCAGATGCTCAGTTATGAGAAATAAGTGTGTGTGAAAGCCGTCCTTCACCTAGCTTTTTATTAACACAAAGATTCTTTTAAGTTGCAATCTCCACTCCATACATATATATGGGGAGGTACTAGCTCCAACTCGGTTTTACAGTGAAAACTGCAGGAACTTCAAACTAGCACTAGGAAACAGCCTGAGAAACCAGAGAAAAAGTTTCTCCTGCAACCCGTTCCCTTTGTGCTAGATGAACGATCGTCTGTCCACGTGCTCAGTTCAGAGAGATAAGTGTGTGTGAAAGCCTTCCTTAAACTAGCTTGTTGGGAACACAAAGTTCTTTTAAGTTGCAATTCCAATCCATACATATATAAAGGGAGGTTCTAGCTCCAACTCGATTTCAAAATGAAAACTGCAGGAACTTCAAACTAGCACTAGGAACAGTCTGATAAACCAGAGTAAAAGTTTCTCCTGCAACCCGTTCCATTTGTGCTACATGAAAGTTCGTCTCTCCACATGCTCAGTTCTGAGAGATAATTGTGTGTGAAAGCCGTCCTTCACGTAGCTTGTTTGTTAACACAAAATTTCTTTTAAGTTGCAACCTCCACTCCATACATATATATAGGTTGGTACTAGCTCCAACTCGGTTTTACAGTGAAAACTGCAGGAATTTCAAAGCGGCACTAGGAAACAGCCTGAGAAAACAGAGTAAAAGTTTCTTCTGAAAACCGTTTCCTTTGTGCTAGATGAACGAAAGTCTCTCCACATGCTCAGTTCTGAGAGATAATTGTGTGTGAAAGCCGTTCTTCAGCTAGCTTGTTCGGAACACAAAATTTCCTTTCAGTTGCAAACTCCACTCCATACATATATATGGGGATGTATTAGCTCCAACTCGGTTTTACAGTGAAAACTGCAGGAACTTCAAACCGGCACCAGGAAACAGCCTGATAAACAGAGCAAAATTTTTTCCTGCATCTCGTTCCCTTTGTGCTAGATTAACGAACGTCTCCCCACATACACATTTGTGAGAGATAAGTGTGTATGAAAGCGGTCTTTCACCTAGGTTGTTGGGAAAACAAAGTTTATTTCAGTTGCAAACTCCACTATACATATATATGGGGAGGTAATAGCTCCAACTCAGTTTTACAGTCAAAACTGCAGGAACTTCAAACCAGCACTAGGAAACAGCCAGAGAAACCAGAGTAAAATTTTCTCATGCAAAAAGTTCCCTATGTGCTCGATGAACGAACGTCTCTCCACATGCTCAGTTCTTAGAGATAAAGTTCTGTGTGTTAAAGCCCAGTTTTGTGTGTGAAATCCGTCTTTCAGTTAGCTTGATGGGAACACAAATTTCTTTTCAGTTGTAAACTCCACTCAATAGATATATATGGGGAGGTACTAGCTCCAACTCTTTTTTAAAATGAATACAGCTGGAAATTCAAACCGGCACTAGGACACAGACTGAGAATCCAGAGTAATAGTTTCTACTGCATCCCGTTCCCTTTGTGCTACATAAATGAAAGTCTCTCAACCTGCTCAGTTCTGTGAGATAATTGTGTGTGAAAGCCGTCCTTCACCTAGCTTATTTGGAACACAAATTTTATTTCACTTGCAAACCCCAATCCATACATATATATGGGGAGGTACTATCTCCAACTCGGTTTTACAGTGAAAACTGCAGGAACTTCAAACCGGCACCAGGAAACAATCTGAGAAACCAGAGTAAATGTTTACCATGCAACCCGTTCCTTTTGTGCTAAATGAACGAACTTCCCTCAACCTACTCATGTCTGAGAGATAAGTGTATGTGAAAGCCGTCTTTCACCAAGCTTGTTTGTTAACACAAAGTTACTTTCAAGTTGCAATCTCCACTCCATACATATATATGGGGCGGTAGTAGCTCCAGATCGGTTTTACAGTGAAAACTGCAGGAACATCAAAACGGCACTATGAAACAACCTTAAAACCGGAGTAATAATTTCCCTTCAACCCGTTCCCATTGTTCTAGATGAGCTAACGTATATCCACATACTCAGTTCTGAGAGATAAGTCTGTGTGAAAGCCTTCCTTCATCTAGCTTGTTGGGAACAAAAAATTCTTTTCAGTTGCAAACACCAATCCATAAATATATATAGGGTGGTACTAACTCCAAATATGTTTTACAGTGAAAACTGCAGGAATTTCAAACCGGCACTAGGAAACAGCCTGAGATACCAGAATAAAAGTTTCTACTGCAACCCGTTCCTTTGTGCTAGATGAATGAACGACTCTCCACATGCTCATTTCTGAGCGATAAGTGTGTGTGAAAGCCTTCCTACAACTAGCTTGTTGGGAACACAAGTTTCTTTTCAGTTCCAAAATTCACTCCATACATATATAATGGGAGGTACTAGCTCCAACTCGGTTTTACAGAGAAAATTGCAGGAACTTCAAACCAGCACTAGGAAACAGCCAGAGAAACCAGAATAAAAGTTTCTCCTGCAAACCGTTCTATTTGTGCTAGATGAACGAACATCTCTCCAGATGCTCAGTTATGAGAAATAAGTGTGTGTGAAAGCCGTCCTTCACCTAGATTTTTATTAACACAAAGATTCTTTTAAGTTGCAATCTCCAATCCATACTATATATGGGGAGGTAGTAGCTCCAACTCGGTTTTACAGTGAAAACTGCAGGAACTTCAAACCGGCACTAGGAAACAGTCTGATAAACCAGAGTAAAAGTTTCTCCTGCACCCGTTACCTTTGTGCTAGATGAACATTCGTCTCTCCACACGCTCAGTTCTGAGAGATAATTGTGTGTGAAAGCCGTCCTTCACGTAGCTTGTTTGTTAACACAAAATTTCTTTTAAGTTGCAACCTCCACTCCATACATATATATAGGGTGGTACTAGCTCCAAATAGGTTTTACAGTGAAAACTGCAGGAAATTCAAAGCGGCACTAGGAAACAGCCTGAGAAACCAAAGTAAAGGTTTCTCCTGCAACAAGTTCCCTTCGTGCTAGATGAACGAACGTCTCTCCACATGCTCTGTTCTGCGAGATAAGTGTGTGTGAATCCGTCCTTCACCTAGCTTGTTGGGAACACAAAGTTTATTTCAGTTGCAAACTCCACTCCATACATATGTATGGGGAGGTTCTAGCTCCAACTCAGTTTTACAGTGAAAACAGCAGGAACTTCAAACCGGCACTAGGAAACAGCCCGAGAAACCAGAGTAAGTTTCTCCTGCAACCCGTTCCTTTTGTGCTAGATGAACGAACGTCTCTCCACATGCTCAGTTCTGCGAGATATGTGTGTGTGAAAGCCGTTCTTCAGCTAGCTTGTTCGGAACACAAAGTTTCCTTTCAGTTGCAAACTCCACTCCATACATATATATGGGGAGGTACTAGCTCCAACTCGGTTTTACAGTGAAAACTGCAGGAACTTCAAACCGGCACCAGGAAACAGCCTGATAAACAGAGAAAAAGTTTTTCCTGCAACCCGTTCCCTTTGTGCTAGATTAACCAACGTCTCCCCACATACACAGTTGTGAGAGATAAGTGTGTATGAAAGCGGTCTTTCACCTAGGTTGTTGGGAAAACAAAGTTTATTTCAGTTGCAAACTCCACTATACATATATATGGGGAGGTAATAGCTCCAACTCAGTTTTACAGTCATAACTGCAGGAACTTCAAACCAGCACTAGGAAACAGCCTGAGAATCCAGAGTAAAATTTTCTCATGCAAACCGTTCCCTATGTGCTTGATGAACGAACGTCTCTCCACATGCTCAGTTCTTAGAGATAAAGTTCTGTGTGTTAAAGTCCAGTTTTGTGTGTGAAATCTGTCTTTCAGTTAGCTTGATGGGAACACAAATTTTCTTTTCAGTTGCAAACTCCACTCCATAGATATATATGGGGAGGTACTAGCGCCAACTCTTTTTTACAGTGAAAACTGCTGGAAATTCAAACCGGCACTAGGACACAGACTGAGAATCCAGAGTAAAAGTTTCTCCTGCAACCCGTTCCCTTTGTGCTAGATGAACGAACGTCTCTCCACATGCTGAGGTCTGAGATATAAGTGTGCGTGAAAGCCGTTCTTCACCTAGCTTGTTGGGAACACAAAGTTTATTTCAGTTGCAAACTCCACTCCATACACATATATGGGGAGGTACTAGCTCCAACTCGGTTTTACAGTGAAAACTGCAGGAACATCAAACCGGCACTAGGAAACATCCTGAGAAACCGGAGTAAAAATTTCTCCTTCAACCCGTTCCATTTGTGCTAGATGAGCGAACGTCTATCCACATACTCAGTACTGAGAGATAAGTGTGTGTGAAAGCCGTCCTTCACCTAGCTTGTTGGGAACACAATGATTCTTTTCAGATGCAAACACCAATCCATAAATATATATAGGGTGGTACTAACTCCAAATATGTTTTACAGTGAAAACTGTAGGAATTTCCAACCGGCACTAGGAAACAGCCTGAGAAACCAGAGTAAAATTTTCTACTGCAGCCCGTTCCCTTTGTGCTAGATGAATGAACGACTCTCCACATGCTCATTTCTGAGCGATAAATGTGTGTGCAAACCGTCCTTCAACTTGCTTGTTGGGATCACAAAGTTTCTTTTCATTTGCAAAATTCACTCCATACATATATAATGGGAGGTACTAGCTCCAACTCGGTTTTACAGAGAAAATTGCAGGAACTTCAAACCAGCACTAGGAAACAGCCCGAGAAACCAGAGTAACATTTTCTCCTGCAACCCGTTCTATTGGTGCTAGATGAACGAACATCTCTCCAGATGCTTAGTTATGAGAAATAAGTGTGTGTGAAAGCCGTCCTTCACCTAGCTTTTTATTAACACAAAGATTCTTTTAAGTTGCAATCTCCACTCCATACATATATATGGGGAGGTACTAGCTCCAACTCGGTTTTACAGTGAAAACTGCAGGAAATTCAAACCGGCACTAGGAAACAGCCTGAGAAACCGGAGTAAAAATTTCTCCTAAAAACTGTTCCCTTTGTGCTTGATGAACGACCATCTATCCACATACACAGTTCTGAGAGATAAGTGTGCGTGAATGCCTTCCTTCACCTAGCTTGTTGGGAACACCAAGTTTCCTTTAAGTTGCAAATATCACACCATACATATATATGGGGAGGTACTAGATCCAACTCGGTTTTACACTGACAAATGCAGGAAATTCAAACCGGTACTAGGAAACAGCCTGAGAAAAAAGAGTAAAAGTTTCACCTGCAAACCATTCCCTTTGTGCTAGATGAACGAACGTCTCTCCACATGCTCATTTCTGAGAGATAATTGTGTGTGAAAACCGTCCTTAACTTAGCTTGTTGCGAACAGAAAGTTTTTTTTCAGTAGCAAACTCCACTCCATACATATATATAGGGAGGTACTAGCACCAACTCGGATTTACAGTGAAAAATGCAGGATCTTCAAACCAGCATTAGGAAACAGCCTGAGAAACCAGAGTAAAACTTTCTCCTGCAAACAGTTTTCTTTGCGATAGATGAAAGAACGTCTCTCCACATGCTCAGTTCTGAGAGATAAGTGTGTGTGAAAGCCGTCCTTCAACTACCTTGTTGGGAACACAAAGTTTCTTTTCAGTTGCAAATTCCAATCCATATATATATATATGGGGAAGTACAAGGCCAACACGGTTTTACAGTGAAAACTGAAAGAACTTCAAACCGGCACTAAGAAACAGCGTGATGAAACAGTAAAAGTTTCACCTGCAAACCGTTCCCATTTGCTAGAAGAACGAACGTCTCTCCACATGCTCAGTTCGGAGAGATAAGTGTGTGTGAAAGCTGTCCATCACCTAGCTTGTTGGGAACACAAAGTTTCTTTACAGTTGCAAACTCCACTCCATAGATATATATGGGGAGGTACTAGCACCAACCCGGTTTTACAGTGAAAACTGCAGGAACTTCAAACCGGCCTTGCAAAACAGCCTAAGAAACTAGAGTAAAAGTTTCTCCTGCAAACCGTTCCCTTTGTGCTGGATGAAAGATCATCTCTCCACGTGCTCAGTTCGGAAAGATAAGTGTGTGTGAAAGCTGTCCTTCACCTAGCTTCTTGGGAACACAAAGTTTCTTTACAGTTGCAAACTCCACTCCATATAGATATATGGGGAGATACTAGCTCCAACTTGGTTTTACAGTGAAAACTGCAGGAACTTCAAACCGGCACTAGGAAAAAGCCTGAGAAACCAGAGAAAAACTTTCTCCTGCAACCCGTTCCCTTTGTGCTAGATGAACGAACGTCTCTCCACGTGCTCAGTTCAGAGAGATAAGTGTGTGTGAAAGCCTTCCTTAAACTAGCTTGTTGGGAACACAAAGTTCTTTTAAGTTGCAAATTCCAATCCATACATATATAAAGGGAGGTTCTAGCTCCAACTCGATTTCAAAATGAAAACTGCAGGAACTTCCAACCGGCACTAGGAAACTGTCTCAGAAACCAGAGTAAAAGTTTCTCCTGCAACCCGTTCCCTTTGTGCAAGATCAACGAACGTTTCTCCATATGCTCAGTTCTGAGAGATAAGTGTGTGTGAAAGCCGTCTTTCATCTAGCTTGTTGGGAACACAAAGTTTCTTTGTAGTTGCAAACTCCACTTCATACGTATATATGGGGAGGTACTAGCTCCTACTCGGTTTTACAGTGAAAAGTGCAGGAACTTCAAACCGGCACTAGGAAACAGCATGAGAAACCGGAGTAAAAGTTTCTCCTGCAAACCACTCCCTTTGTGCTAGATGAATAAAAGTCTCTCCACATGCTGAGTTCTGAGAGATAAGTGTGCGTGAAAGCCGTTCTTCACCCAGCTTGTTGGGAATACAAAGTTTATTTCAGTTGCCAACTCCACTGCATACACATATATGGGGAGGTACTAGCTCCAACTCGGTTTTACAGTGAAAACTGCAGGAACATCAAACCGGCACTAGGAAACATCCTGAGAAACCGGAGTAAAAATTTCTCCTTCAACCCGTTCCATTTGTGCCAGATGAGCGAACGTCTATCCACATACTCAGTTCTGAGAGATAAGTGAGTGTGAAAGCCGTCCTTCACCTAGTTTGTTGGGAACACAATGATTCTTTTCAGATGCAAACACCTATCCATAAATATATATAGGTTGGTACTAACTCCAAATATGTTTTACAGTGAAAACTGTAGGAATTTCAAACCGGCACTAGGAAACAGCCTGAGAAACCACAGTAAAAGTTTATCCTGCTACCCGTTACCTTTGGGCTAGATGAAAGTTCGTCTCTCCACATGCTCAGTTCTGAGAGATAATTGTGTGTGAAAGCCGTCCTTCACGTAGCTTGTTTGTTAACACAAAATTTCTTTTAAGTTGCAACCTCCACTCCATACATATATTTAGGGTGGTACAAGCTCCAAATAGGATTTACAGTGAAAACTGCAGGAAATTCAAAGCGGCACTAGGAAACAGCCTGAGAAACCAGAGTAAAAATTTCTACTGCAACCCGTTCCCTTTGTGCTAGATGAATGAACGACTCTCCACATGCTCATTTCTGAGCGATAAGTGTGTGTGAAAGCCGTCCTTCAACTAGCTTGTTGGGAACACAAAGTTTGTTTTCAGTTGCAAAATTCACTCCATACATATATAATGGGAGGTACTAGCTCCAACTCGGTTTTACAGAGAAAATTGCAGGAACTTCAAACCAGCACTAGGAAACAGCCCGAGAAACCAGAGTAAATGTTTCTCCTACAACCCGTTCTATTGGTGCTAGATGAACGAACATCTCTCCAGATTCTCAGTTATGAGAAATAAGTGTGTGTGATAGCCGTCCTTCACCTAGCTTTTTATTAACACAAAGATTCTTTTAAGTTGCAATCTCCACTCCATACATATATATGGGGAGGTACTAGCTCCAAATCGGTTTTAGAGTGAAAACTGCAGGAAATTCAAACCGGCACTAGGAAACAGCCTGAGAAACCGGAGTAAAAATTTCTCCTGCAAACTGTTCCCTTTGTGCTTGATGAACGAATATCTATCCACATACACAGTTCTGAGAGATAAGTGTGCGTGAATGCCTTCCTTCCCCTAGCTTGTTGGGAACACAAAGTTTCCTTTAAGTTGCAAATATCACACCATACATATATATGGGGAGGTACTAGATCCAACTCGGTTTTACACTGACAAATGCAGGAAATTCAAACCGGTACTAGGAAACAGCCTGAGAAAAAAGAGTAATAGTTTCACCTGCAAACCATTCCCTTTGTGCTAGATGAACGAACGTCTCTCCACATGCTCATTTCTGAGAGATAATTGTGTGAAAACGGTACTTCACCTAGCTTGTTGCGAACAGAAAGTTTTTTTTCAGTAGCAAACTCCACTCCATACATATATATGGGGAGGTACTAGCACCAACTCGGTTTTACAGTGAAAAATGCAGGATCTTCAAACCAGCATTAGGAAACAGCCTGAGAAACCAGAGTAAATCTTTCCCCTGCAAAGAGTTTTCTTTGGGATAGATGAAAGAACGTCTCTCCACATGCTCAGTTCGGAGAGATAAGTGTGTTTGAAAGCCGTCCTTCATCTAGCTTGTTGGGAATACAAAGTTTCCTTTCAGTTGCAAACTACGTCCATACTTATATATGGGGAGGTAGTAGCTCCAACTCGATTTTACAGTGAAAACTGCAGGAAATTCAAACTAGCACTAGGAAACAGCCTGAGAAACCAGAGAAAAAGTTTCTCCTGCAACCCGTTCCCTTTGTGTTAGATGAACGATCGTCTGTCCACGTGCTCAGTTCAGAGAGATAACTGTGTGTGAAAGCCTTCCTTAAACTAGCTTGTTGGGAACACAAAGTTCTTTTAAGTTGCAATCTCCTATCCATACATATATAAAGGGAGGTTCTAGCAACAACTCGATTTCAAAATGAAAACTGCAGGAACTTCAATCTAGCACTAGGAAACAGTCTGATAAACCAGAGTGAAAGTTTCTCCTGCAACCCGTTACCTTTGGGCTAGATGAACGTTCGTCTCTCCACATGCTCAGTTCTGAGAGATAATTGTGTGTGAAAGTCGTCCTTCACGTAGCTTGTTTGTTAACACAAAATTTCTTTTAAGTTGCAACCTCCACTCCATACATATATATTGGGTGGTTCTAGCTCCAAATAGGTTTTACAGTGAAAACTGCAGGACATTCAAAGCGGCACTAGGAAACAGCCTGAGAAAACAGAGTAAAAGTTTCTTCTGAAACCCGTTCCCTTTGTGCTAGATGAACGAACGTCTCTCCACATGCTCAGTTCTGAGAGATAAGTGTGCGTGAAAGCCGTCCTTCACCTAGCTTGTTGGGAACACAAAGTTTATTTCAGTTGCAAACTCCACTCCATACATATATATGGGGAGGTACTAGCTCCAACTTGGTTTTACAGTAAAAACTGCAGGAACTTCAAACCGGCACTAGGAAACAGCCTGAGAAACCAAAGTAAAAGTTTCTCCTGCAACACGTTCCCATCCTGCTAGATGAACGAACGTCTCTCCACATGCTCAGTTCTGAGAGATAAGTGTGTGTGAATCCGTCCTTCACCTAGCTTGTTGGGAACACAAAGTTTATTTCAGTTGCAAACTCCACTCCATACATATGTATGGGGAGGTACTAGCTCCAAATTGGTATTACAGTGAAAACAGCAGGAACTTCAAACCGGCACTAGGAAACAGCCCGAGAAACCAGAGTAAGTTTCTCCTGCAACCCGTTCCCTTTGTGCTAGATGAACGAACGTCTCTCCACATGCTCAGTTCTGAGAGATAAGTGTGTGTGAAAGCCGTTCTTCAGCTAGCTTGTTCGGAACACAAAGTTTCCTTTCAGTTGCAAACTCCACTCCATACATATATATGGGGAGGTACTAGCTCCAACTCGGTTTTACAGTGAAAACTGCAGGAACTTCAAACCGGCACCAGGAAACAGCCTGATAAACAGAGCAAAAGTTTTCCTGCAACCCGTTCCCTTTGTGCTAGATTAACGAACGTCTCCCCACATACACATTTGTGAGAGATAAGTGTGTATGAAAGCGGTCTTTCACCTAGGTTCTTGGGAAAACAAAGTTTATTTCAGTTGCAAACTCCACTATACATATATATGGGGAGGTAATAGCTCCAAGTCAGTTTTACAGTCAAAACTGCAGGAACTTCAAACCAGCACTAGGAAACAGCCAGAGAAACCAGAGTAAAATTTTCTCATGCAAACCGTTCCCTATGTGCTTGATGAACGAACGTCTCTCCACATGTTCAGTTCTTAGAGATAAAGTTCTGTGTGTTAAAGCCCAGTTTTGTGTGTGAAATCCGTCTTTCAGTTAGCTTGATGGGAACACAAATTTTCTTTTCAGTTGCAAACTCCACTTCATAGTTATATATGGGGAGGTACTAGCTCCAACTCGTTTTTACATTGAAAACTGCTGGAAATTCAAACCGGCACTAGGACACAGACTGAGAATCCAGAGTAATAGTTTCTACTGCAACCCGTTCCCTTTGTGCTAGATGAATGAAAGTCTCTCAACCTGCTCAGTTCTGTGAGATAATTGTGGGTGAAAGCCGTCCTTCACCTAGCTTATTGGGAACACAAAGTTTATTTCACTTGCAAACCCCACTCCATACATATATATGGGGAGGTACTATCTCCAAATCGGTGTTACAGTGAAAAATGCAGGTACTTCAAACCGGCACTAGGAAACATTCTGAGAAACCAGAGAAATAGTTTCTCCTGCATCCCGTTCCCTATGTGCTAGATGAACGAACTTCTCTCCACACGCTCAGTTCTCAGAGATAAGTGTGTGTGAAAGCCGTACTTCAACTACCTTGTTGGGAACACAAAGTTTCTTTTCAGTTGCAAACTCCAATCCATATATATATATGGGGAGGTACAAGGCCAACACGGTTTTACAGTGAAAAATGAAAGAACTTCAAACCGGCATTAAGAAACAGCGTGATGAAACAGTAAAAGTTTCACCTGCAAAACCGTTCCCATTTGCTAGAAGAACGAACGTCTCTCCACATGCTCAGTTCGGAGAGATAAGTGTGTGTGAAAGCTGTCCTTCACCTAGCTTGTTGGGAACACAAAATTTCTTTACAGTTGCAAACTCCACTCCATAGATATATATGGGGAGGTACTAGCTCCAACCCGGTTTTACAGTGAAAACTGCAGGAACTTCAAACCGGCCTTACGAAACAGCCTAAGAAACTAGAGTAAAAGTTTATCCTGCAAACAGTTCCCTTTGTGCTAGATGAACGAACATCTCTCCACGTGCTCAGCTCGGAGAGATAAGTGTGTGTGAAAGCTGTCCTTCACCTAGCTTGTTGGGAACACAAAGTTTCTTTACAGTTGCAAACTCCACTCCATATAGATATATGGGGAGATACTAGCTCCAACTTGGTTTTACAGTGAAAACTGCAGGAACTTCAAACCGGCACTAGGAAAAAGCCTGAGAAACCAGAGAAAAACTTTCTCCTGCAACCCGTTCCCTTTGTGCTAGATGAACGAACGTCTCTCCACGTGCTCAGTTCAGAGAGATAAGTGTGTGTGAAAGCCTTCCTTAAACTAGCTTGTTGGGAACACAAAGTTCTTTTAAGTTGCAAACTCCAATCCATACATATATAAAGGGAGGTTTTAGCTCCAACTCGATTTCAAAATGAAAACTGCAGGAACTTCAAACCGGCACTAGGAAACTGTCTCAGAAACCAGAGTAAAAGTTTCTCCTGCAACCCGTTCCCTTTGTGCAAGATGAACGAACGTTTCTCCATATGCTCAGTTCTGAGAGATAAGTGTGTGTGAAAGCAGTTTTTCACCTAGCTTGTTGGGAACACAAAGTTTCTTTGTAGTTGCAAACTCCACTTCATACGTATATATGGGGAGGTACTAGCTCCTACTCGGTTTTACAGTGAAAAGTGCAGGAACTTCAAACCGGCACTAGGAAACAGCATGAGAAACCGGAGTAAAAGTTTCTCCTGCAAACCTTTCCCTTTGTGCTAGATGAACGAACGTCTCTCCACATGCTGAGTTCTGAGAGATAAGTGTGCGTGAAAGCCGTTCTTCACCTAGCTTGTTGGGAACACAAAGTTTATTTCAGTTGCAAACTCCACTCCATACACATATATGGGGAGGTACTAGCTCCAACTCGGTTTTACAGTGAAAACTGCAGGAACATCAAACCGGCACTAGGAAACATCCTGAGAAACCGGAGTAAAAATTTCTCCTTCAACCCGTTCCATTTGTGCTACATGAGCGAACGTCTATCCACATACTCAGTTCTAAGAGATAATTGAGTGTGAAAGCCGTCCTTCACCTAGTTTGTTGGGAACACAATGATTCTTTTTAGATGCAAACACCTATCCATAAATATATATAGGTTGGTACTAACTCCAAATATGTTTTACAGTGAAAACTGTAGGAATTTCAAACCGGCACTAGGAAACAGCCTGAGAAACCACAGTAAAAGTTTCTACTGCAACCCGTTCCCTTTGTGCTAGATGAATGAACGACTCTCCACCTGTTCATTTCTGAGCGATAATTGTGTGTGAAAGCCCTCCTTCAACTAGCTTGTTGGGAACACAAAGTTTCTTTTCAGTTGTAAAATTCATTCCATACATATATAATGGGAGGTACTAGCTCCAACTCGGTTTTACAGAGAAAATTGCAGGAACTTCAAACCAGCACTAGGAAACAGCCCGAGAAACCAGAGTAAAAGTTTCTCCTGCAACCCGTTCTATTGGTGCTAGATGAACGAACATCTCTCCAGATGCTCAGTTATGAGAAATAAGTGTGTGTGAAAGCCGTCCTTCACCTAGCTTTTTATTAACACAAAGATTCTTTTAAGTTGCAATCTCCACTCCATACATATATATGGGGAGGTACTAGCTCCAACTCGGTTTTACAGTGAAAACTGCAGGAAATTCAAACCGGCACTAGGAAACAGCCTGAGAAAACGGAGTAAAAGTTTCTCCTGCAAACTGTTCCCTCTGTGCTAGATTAACGAACGACTCCCCACATACACAGTTGTGAGAGATAAGTTTGTATGAAAGCGGTCTTTCTCCTAGGTTCTTGGGAAAACAAAGTTTATTTCAGTTGCAAACTCCACTATACATATATATGGGGAGGTAATAGCTCCAACTCAGTTTTACAGTCAAAACTGCAGGAACTTCAAACCAGCACTAGGAAACAGCCAGAGAAACCTGAGTATAATTTTCTCATGCAAACCGTTCCCTATGAGCTTGATGAACGAACGTCTCTCCACATGCTCAGTTCTTAGAGATAAAGTTCTGTGTGTTAAAGCCCAGTTTTGTGTGTGAAATCCGTCTTTCACTTAGCTTGATGGGAACACAAATTTTCTTTTCAGTTGCAAACTCCACTTCATAGTTATATATGGGGAGGTACTAGCTCCAACTCGTTTTTACATTGAAAATTGCTGGAAATTCAAACCGGCACTAGGACACAGACTGAGAATCCAGAGTAATAGTTTCTACTGCAACCCGTTCCCTTTGTGCTAGATGAATGAAAGTCTCTCAACCTGCTCAGTTCTGTGAGATAATTGTGGGTGAAAGCCGTCCTTCACCTAGCTTATTGGGAACACAAAGTTTATTTCACTTGCAAACCCCACTCCATACATATATATGGGGAGGTACTATCTCCAACTCGGTTTTACAGTGAAAAATGCAGGTACTTCAAACCGGCACTAGGAAACATTCTGAGAAACCAGAGAAATAGTTTCTCCTGCAACCCGTTCATTTGTGCTAGATGAACGAACTTCTCTCCACACGCTCAGTTCTGAGAGATAAGTGTGTGTGAAAGCCGTCCTTCAACTACCTTGTTGGGAACACAAAGTTTCTTTTCAGTTGCAAACTCCAATCCATATATATATATATGGGGAGGTACTAGGCCAACACGGTTTTACAGTGAAAACTGAAAGAACTTCAAACCAGCACTAAGAAACAGCGTGATGAAACAGTAAAAGTTTCACCTGCAAACCGTTCCCATTTGCTAGAAGAACGAACGTCTCTCCACATGCTCAGTTCGGAGAGATGTGTTTGTGAAAGCTGTCCTTCACCTATCTTGTTGGGAACACAAAGTTTCTTTACAGTTGCAAACTCCACTCCATAGGTATATATGGGGAGGTACTAGCTCCAACCCGGTTTTACAGTGAAAACTGCAGGAACTTCAAACCGGCCTTGCGAAACAGCGTGAGAAACTAGAGTAAATGTTTCTCCTGCAAACCGTTCCCTTTGTGCTAGATGAACGATCATCTCTCCACGTGCTCAGTTCGGAGAGACAAGTGTGTGTGAAAGCTGTCCTTCACCTAGCTTGTTGGGAACACAAAGTTTCTTTACATTTGCAAACTACACTCCATATAGATATATGGGGAGATACTAGCTCCAACTTAGTTTTACAGTGAAAACTGCAGGAACTTCAAACCGGCACTAGGAAAAAGCCTGAGAAACCAGAGAAAAACTTCCTCCTGCAACACGTTCCCTTTGTGCTAGATGAACGAACGTCTCTCCACGTGCTCAGTTCAGAGAGATATGTTTGTGTGAAAGCCTTCCTTAAACTAGCTTGTTGGGAACACAAAGTTCTTTTAAGTTGCAAACTCCAATCCATACATATATAAAGGGAGGTTCTAGCTCCAACTCGATTTCAAAATGAAAACTGCAGGAACTTCAAACCGGCACTAGGAAACTGTCTCAGAAACCAGAGTAAAAGTTTCTCTTGCAACCCGTTCCCTTTGTGTAAGATGAACGAACGTTTCTCCATATGCTCAGTTCTGAGAGATAAGTGTGTGTGAAAGCCGTCTTTCACCTAGCTTGTTGGGAACACAAAGTTTCTTTGTAGTTGCAAACTCCACTTCATACGTATATATGGAGAGATACTAGCTCCTACTCGGTTTTACAGTGAAAAGTGCAGGAAATTCACACCGGCACTAGGTAACATCCTGAGAAACCGGAGTAAGTATTTCTCCTTCAACCCGTTCCATTTTTGCTAGATGAGCGAACGTCTATCCACATACTCAGTTCTGAGATATAAGTGTGTGTGAAAGCCGTCCTTCACCTAGCTTGTTGGGAACACAATGATTCTTTTCAGATGCAAACACCAATCCATAAATATATATAGGGTGGTACTAACTCCAAATATGTTTTACAGTGAAAACTGCAGGAAATTCAAACCGGCACTAGGAAACAGCCTGAGAAACCAGAGTAAAAATTTCTACTGCAAACCGTTCCCTTTGTGCTAGATGAATGAACGACTCTCCACATGCTCATTTCTGAGCGATAAGTGTGTGTGAAAGCCGTCCTTCAACTAGCTTGTTGGGAACACAAAGTTTCTTTTCAGTTGCAAAATTCACTCCATACATATATAATGGGAGGTACTAGCTCCAACTCGGTTTTACAGAGAAAATTGCAGGAACTTCAAACCAGCACTAGGAAACAGCCCGAGAAACCAGAGTAAATGTTTCCCCTACAACCCGTTCTATTGGTGCTAGATGAACGAACATCTCTCCAGATTCTCAGTTATGAGAAATAATTGTGAGTGATAGCCGTCCTTCACCTAGCTTTTTATTAACACAAAGATTCTTTTAAGTTGCAATCTCCACTCCATACATATATATGGGGAGGTACTAGCTCCAAATCGGTTTTACAGTGAAAACTGCAGGAAATTCAAACCGGCACTAGGAAACAGCCTGAGAAACCGGAGTAAAAATTTCTCCTGCAAACTGTTCCCTTTGTGCTTGATGAACGAACATCTCTCCACATGCTCAGTTCTGAGAGATAAGTGTGCGTGAATGCCTTCCTTCACCTAGCTTGTTGGGAACACAAAGTTTCCTTTAAGTTGCAAATATCACACCATACATATATATGGGGAGGTACTAGATCCAACTCGGTTTTACACTGACAAAGGCAGGAAATTCAAACCGGTACTAGGAAACAGCCTGAGAAAAAAGAATAATAGTTTCACCTGCAAACCATTCCCTTTGTGCTAGATGAACGAACGTCTCTCCACATGCTCATTTCTGAGAGATAATTGTGTGAAAACGGTCCTTCACCTAGCTTGTTGCGAACAGAAAGTTTTTTTTCAGTAGCAAACTCCACTCCATACATATATATGGGGAGGTACTAGCACCAACTCGGTTTTACAGTGAAAAATGCAGGGTCTTCAAACCAGCATTAGGAAACAGCCTGAGAAACCAGAGTAAATCTTTCCCCTGCAAACAGTTTTCTTTGGGATAGATGAAAGAACGTCTCTCCACATGCTCAGTTCGGAGAGATAAGTGTGTTTGAAAGCCGTCCTTCATCTAGCTTGTTGGGAATACAAAGTTTCCTTTCAGTTGCAAACTACACTCCATACTTATATATGGGGGGTAGTAGCTCCAACTCGATTTTACAGTGAAAACTGCAGGAACTTCAAACTAGCACTAGGACACAGCCTGAGAAACCAGAGAAAAAGTTTCTCCTGCAACCCGTTCCCTTTGTGCTAGATGAACGATCGTCTGTCCACGTGCTCAGTTCAGAGAGATAAGTGTGTGTGAAAGCCTTCCTTAAACTAGCTTGTTGGGAACACAAAGTTCTTTTAAGTTGCAATCTCCTATCCATACATATATAAAGGGAGGTTCTAGCAACAACTCGATTTCAAAATGAAAACTGCAGGAACTTCAAACTAGCACTAGGAAACAGTCTGATAAACCAGAGTGAAAGTTTCTCCTGCAACCCGTTACCTTTGGGCTAGATGAACGTTCGTCTCTCCACATGCTCAGTTCTGAGAGATAATTGTGTGTGAAAGTCGTCCTTCACGTAGCTTGTTTGTTAACACAAAATTTCTTTTAAGTTGCAACCTCCACTCCATACATATATATAGGGTGGTTCTATCTCCAAATAGGTTTTACAGTGAAAACTGCAGGACATTCAAAGCGGCACTAGGAAACAGCCTGAGAAAACAGAGTAAAAGTTTCTTCTGAAACCCGTTCCCTTTGTGCTAGATGAACGAAAGTCTCTCCACATGCTCAGTTCTGAGATATAAGTGTGCGTGAAAGCCGTCCTTCACCTAGCTTGTTGGGAACACAAAGTTTATTTCAGTTGCAAACTCCACTCCATACATATAAATGGGGAGGTACTAGCTCCAACTTGGTTTTACAGTAAAAACTGCAGGAACTTCAAACCGGCACTAGGAAACAGCCTGAGAAACCAAAGTAAAAGTTTCTCCTGCAACACGTTCCCATCGTGCTAGATGAACGAACGTCTCTCCACATGCTCTGTTCTGCGAGATAAGTGTGTGTGAATCCGTCCTTCACCTAGCTTGTTGGGAACACAAAGTTTATTTCAGTTGCAAACTCCACTCCATACATATGTATGGGGAGGTACTAGCTCCAAATTGGTATTACAGTGAAAACAGCAGGAATTTTAAACCGGCAGTAGGAAACAGCCTGAGAAACCAGAGTAAGTTTCTCCTGCAACCCGTGCCCTTTGTGCTAGATGAACGAACGTCTCTCCACATTCTCAGTTCTGAGAGATAAGTGTGTGTGAAAGCCGTTCTTCAGCTAGCTTGTTCGGAACACAAAGTTTCCTTTCAGTTGCAAACTCCACTCCATACATATATATGGGGAGGTACTAGCTCCAACTCGGTTTTACAGTGAAAACTGCAGGAACTTCAAACCGGCACCAGGAAACAGCCTGATAAACAGAGCAAAAGTTTTCCTGCAACCCGTTCCCTTTGTGCTAGATTAACGAACGTCTCCCCACATACACATTTGTGAGAGATAAGTGTGTATGAAAGCGGTCTTTCACCTAGGTTCTTGGGAAAACAAAGTTTATTTCAGTTGCAAACTCCACTATACATATATATGGGGAGGTAATAGCTCCAACTCAGTTTTACAGTCAAAACTGCAGGAACTTCAAACCAGCACTAGGAAACAGCCAGAGAAACCAGAGTAAAATTTTCTCATGCAAACCGTTCCCTATGTGCTTGATGAACGAACGTCTCTCCACATGCTCAGTTCTTAGAGATAAAGTTCTGTGTGTTAAAGCCCAGTTTTGTGTGTGAAATCCGTCTTTCAGTTAGCTTGATGGGAACACAAATTTTCTTTTCAGTTGCAAACTCCACTTCATAGTTATATATGGGGAGGTACTAGATCCAACTCGTTTTTACATTGAAAACTGCTGGAAATTCAAACCGGCACTAGGACACAGACTGAGAATCCAGAGTAATAGTTTCTACTGCAACCCGTTCCCTTTGTGCTAGATGAATGAATGTCTCTCAACCTGCTCAGTTCTGTGAGATAATTGTGGGTGAAAGCCGTCCTTCACCTAGCTTATTGGGAACACAAAGTTTATTTCACTTGCAAACCCCACTCCATACATATATATGGGGAGGTACTATCTCCAACTCGGTTTTACAGTGAAAAATGCAGGTACTTCAAACCGGCACTAGGAAACATTCTGAGAAACCAGAGAAATAGTTTCTCCTGCAACCCGTTCATTTGTGCTAGATGAACGAACTTCTCTCCACACGCTCAGTTCTGAGAGATAAGTGTGTGTGAAAGCCGTCCTTCAACTACCTTGTTGGGAACACAAAGTTTCTTTTCAGTTGCAAACTCCAATCCATATATATATATATGGGGAGGTACTAGGCCAACACGGTTTTACAGTGAAAACTGAAAGAACTTCAAACCGGCACTAAGAAACAGCGGGATGAAACAGTAAAAGTTTCACCTGCAAACCGTTCCCATTTGCTAGAAAAACGAACGTCTCTCCACATGCTCAGTTCGGAGAGATAAGTGTGTGTGAAAGCTGTCCTTCACCTAGCTTGTTGGGAACACAAAGTTTCTTTACAGTTGCAAATTCCACTCCATAGGTATCTATGGGGAGGTACTAGCTCCAACCCGGTTTTACAGTGAAAACTGCAGGAACTTCAAACCGGTCTTGCGAAACAGCGTGAGAAACTAGAGTAAATGTTTCTCCTGCAAACCGTTCTCTTTGTGCTAGATGAACGATCATCTCTCCACGTGCTCAGTTCGGAGAGACAAGTGTGTGTGAAAGCTGCCCTTCACATAGCTTGTTGGGAACACAAAGTTTCTTTACATTTGCAAACTACACTCCATATAGATATATGGGGAGATACTAGTTCCAACTTGGTTTTACAGTGAAAACTGCAGGAACTTCAAACCGGCACTAGGAAAAAGCCTGAGAAACCAGAGAAAAACTTCCTCCTGCAACACGTTCCCTTTGTGCTAGATGAACGAACGTCTCTCCACGTGCTCAGTTCAGAGAGATAAGTGTGTGTGAAAGCCTTCCTTAAACTAGCTTGTTGGGAACACAAAGTTCTTTTAAGTTGCAAACTCCAATCCATACATATATAAAGGGAGGTTCTAGCTCCAACTCGATTTCAAAATGAAAACTGCAGGAACTTCAAACCGGCACTAGGAAACTGTCTCAGAAACCAGAGTAAAAGTTTCTCTTGCAACCCGTTCCCTTTGTGCAAGATGAACGAACTTTTCTCCATATGCTCACTTCTGAGAGATAAGTGTGTGTGAAAGCCGTCTTTCACCTAGCTTGTTGGGAACACAAAGTTTCTTTGTAGTTGCAAACTCCACTTCATACGTATATATGGGGAGGTACTAGCTCCTACTCGGTTTTATAGTGAAAAGTGCAGGAACTTCAAACCGGCACTAGGAAACATCCTGAGAAACCGGAGTAAATATTTCTCCTTCAACCCGTTCGATTTGTGCTAGGTGAGCGAACGTCTATCCACATACTCAGTTCTGAGATATAAGTGTGTGTGAAAGCCGTTCTTCACCTAGCTTGTTGGGAACACAATGATACTTTTCAGATGCAAACTCCACTCCATACACATATATGGGGATGTACTAGCTCCAACTCGGTTTTACAGTGAAAACTGCAGGAATTTCAAACCGGCACTAGGAAACAGCCTGAGAAACCAGAGTAAAAATTTCTACTGCAACCCGTTCCCTTTGTGCTAGATGAATGAACGACTCTCCACATGCTCATTTCTGAGCGATAAGTGTGTGTGAAAGCCGTCCTTCAACTAGCTTGTTGGGAACACAAAGTTTCTTTTCAGTTGCAAAATTCACTCCATACATATATAATGGGAGGTACTAGCTCCAACTCGGTTTTACAGAGAAAATTGCAGGAACTTCAAACCAGCACTAGGAAACAGCCCGAGAAACCAGAGTAAAAGTTTCTCCTGCAATCCGTTCTATTGGTGCTAGATAAACGAACATCTCTCCAGATGCTCAGTTATGAGAAATAAGTGTGTGTGATAGCCGTCCTTCACTTAGCTTTTTATTAACACAAAGATTCTTTTAAGTTGCAATCTCCACTCCATACATATATATGGGGAGGTACTAGCTCCAAATCGGTTTTACAGTGAAAACTGCAGGAAATTCAAACCGGCACTAGGAAACAGCCTGAGAAACCGGAGTAAAAATTTCTCCTGCAAACTGTTCCCTTTGTGCTTGATGAACGAACATCTATCCACATACACAGTTCTGAGAGATAAGTGTGCGTGAATGCCTTCCTTCACCTAGCTTGTTGGGAACACAAAGTTTCCTTTAAGTTGCAAATATCACACCATACATATATATGGGGAGGTACTAGATCCAACTCGGTTTTACACTGACAAATGCAGGAAATTCAAACCGGTACTAGGAAACAGCCTGAGAAAAAAGAGTAAAAGTTTCACCTGCAAACCATTCCCTTTGTGCTAGATGAACGAACGTCTCTCCACATGCTCATTTCTGAGAGATAATTGTGTGTGAAAGCCGTCCTTCACCTAGCTTGTTGGGAATACAAAGTTTCCTTTCAGTTGCAAACTACACTCCATACTTATATATGGGGAGGTAGTAGCTCCAACTCGATTTTACAGTGAAAACTGCAGGAACTTCAAACTAGCACTAGGAAACAGCCTGAGAAACCAGAGAAAAAGTTTCTCCTGCAACCCGTTCCTTTTGTGCTAGATGAACGATCGTCTGTCCACGTGCTCAGTTCAGAGAGATAAGTGTGTGTGAAAGCCTTCCTTAAACTAGCTTGTTGGGAACACAAAGTTCTTTTAAGTTGCAATCTCCAATCCATACATATATAAAGGGAGGTTCTAGCAACAACTCGATTTCAAAATGAAAACTGCAGGAACTTCAAACCGGCACTAGGAAACAGTGTGATATACCAGAGTAAAAGTTTCTCCTGCAACCCGTTACCTTTGTGCTAGATGAACGAACGTCTCTCCACATGCTCAGATCTGAGAGATAAGTGTGTGTGAAAGCCGTTCTTCAGCTAGCTTGTTCGGAACACAATGTTTCCTTTCAGTTGCAAACTCCACTCCATACATATATATGGGGAGGTACTAGCTCCAACTCGGTTTTACAGTGAAAACTGCAGGAACTTCAAACCGGCACCAGGAAACAGCCTGATAAACAGAGCAAAAGTTTTTCCTGCAAACCGTTCCTTTTGTGCTAGATTAACGAACGTCTCCCCACATACACAGTTGTGAGAGATAAGTGTGTATGATAGCGGTCTTTCACCTAGGTTCTTGGGAAAACAAAGTTTATTTCAGTTGCAAACTCCACTATACATATATATGGGGAGGTAATAGCTCCAACTCAGTTTTACAGTCAAAACTGCAGGAACTTCAAACCAGCACTAGGAAACAGCCAGAGAAACCAGAGTAAAATTTTCTCATGCAAAACTTTCCCTATGTGCTTGATGAACGAACGTCTCTAAACATGCTCAGTTTTTAGAGATAAAGTTCTGTGTGTTAAAGCCCAGTTTTGTGTGTGAAATCCGTCTTTCAGTTAGCTTGATGGGAACACAAATTTTCTTTTCAGTTGCAAACTCCACTCCATAGATATATATGGGGAGGTACTAGCGCCAACTCGTTTTTACAGTGAAAACTGCTGGAAATTCAAACCGGCACTAGGACACAGACTGAGAATCCAGAGTAATAATTTCTACTGCAACCCGTTCCCTTTGTGCTAGATGAATGAAAGTCTCTCAACCTGCTCAGTTCTGTGAGATAATTGTGGGTGAAAGCCATCCTTCACCTAGCTTATTGGGAACACAAAGTTTATTTCACTTGCAAACCCCACTCCATACATATATATGGGGAGGTACTATCTCCAACTCGGTTTTACAGTGAAAAATGCAGGTACTTCAAACCGGCACTAGGAAACATTCTGAGAAACCAGAGAAATAGTTTCTCCTGCAACCCGTTCCCTATGTGCTAGATGAACGAACTTCTCTCCACACGCTCAGTTCTGAGAGATAAGTGTGTGTGAAAGCCGTCCTTCAACTACCTTGTTGGGAACACAAAGTTTCTTTTCAGTTGCAAACTCCAATCCATATATATATATATGGGGAGGTACTAGGCCAACACGGTTTTACAGTGAAAACTGAAAGAACTTCAAACCAGCACTAAGAAACAGCGTGATGAAACAGTAAAAGTTTCACCTGCAAACCGTTCCCATTTGCTAGAAAAAAGAACGTCTCTCCACATGCTCAGTTCGTAGAGATAAGTGTGTGTGAAAGCTGTCCTTCACCTAGCTTGTTGGGAACACAAAGTTTCTTTACAGTTGCAAACTCCACTCCATAGGTATATATGGGGAGGTACTAGCTCCAACCCGGTTTTACAGTGAAAACTGCAGGAACTTCAAACCGGCCTTGCGAAACAGCGTGAGAAACTAGAGTAAATGTTTCTCCTGCAAACCGTTCCCTTTGTGCTAGATGAACGATCATCCCTCCACGTGCTCAGTTCGGAGAGACAAGTGTGTGTGAAAGCTGTCCTTCACCTAGCTTGTTGGGAACACAAAGTTTCTTTACATTTGCAAACTACACTCCATATAGATATATGGGGAGATACAAGCTCCAACTTGGTTTTACAGTGAAAACTGCAGGAACTTCAAACCGGCACTAGGAAAAAGCCTGAGAAACCAGAGAAAAACTTCCCCCTGCAACACGTTCCCTTTGTGCTAGATGAACGAACGTCTCTCCACGTGCTCAGTTCAGAGAGATAAGTGTGTGTGAAAGCCTTCCTTAAACTAGCTTGTTGGGAACACAAAGTTCTTTTAAGTTGCAAACTCCAATCCATACATATATAAAGGGAGGTTCTAGCTCCAACTCGATTTCAAAATGAAAACTGCAGGAACTTCAAACCGGCCCTAGGAAACTGTCTCAGAAACCAGAGTAAAAGTTTCTCTTGCAACCCGTTCCCTTTGTGCAAGATGAACGAACGTTTCTCCATATGCTCAGTTCTGAGAGATAAGTGTGTGTGAAAGCCGTCTTTCACCTAGCTTGTTGGGAACACAAAGTTTCTTTGTAGTTGCAAACTCCACTTCATACGTATATATGGGGAGATACTAGCTCCTACTCGGTTTTACAGTGAAAAGTGCAGGAAATTCAAACCGGCACTAGGAAACAGCCTGAGAAACCAGAGTAAAAATTTCTACTGCAAACCGTTCCCTTTGTGCTAGATGAATGAACGACTCTCCACATGCTCATTTCTGAGCGATAAGTGTGTGTGAAAGCCGTCCTTCAACTAGCTTGTTGGGAACACAAAGTTTCTTTTAAGTTGCAAAATTCAGTCCATACATATATAATGGGAGGTACTAGCTCCAACTCGGCTTTACAGAGAAAATTGCAGGAACTTCAAACCAGCACTAGGAAACAGCCCGAGAAACCAGAGTAAAAGTTTCTCCTGCAATCCGTTCTATTGGTGCTAGATAAACGAACATCTCTCCAGATGCTCAGTTATGAGAAATAAGTGTGTGTGATAGCCGTACTTCACTTAGCTTTTTATTAACACAAAGATTCTTTTAAGTTGCAATCTCCACTCCATACATATATATTGGGAGGTACAAGCTCCAAATCGGTTTTACAGTGAAAACTGCAGGAAATTCAAACCGGCACTAGGAAACAGCCTGAGAAACCGGAGTAAAAATTTCTCCTGCAAACTGTTCCCTTTGTGCTTGATGAACGAACATCTATCCACATACACAGTTCTGAGAGATAAGTGTGCGTGAATGCCTTCCTTCACCTAGCTTGTTGGGAACACCAAGTTTCCTTTAAGTTGCAAATATCACACCATACATATATATGGGGAGGTACTAGATCCAACTCGGTTTTACACTGACAAATGCAGGAAATTCAAACCGGCACTAGGAAACAGCATGAGAAACCGGAGTAAAAGTTTCTCCTGCAAACCACTCCCTTTGTGCTAGATGAATAAAAGTCTCTCCACATGCTGAGTTCTGAGAGATAAGTGTGCGTGAAAGCCGTTCTTCACCCAGCTTGTTGGGAATACAAAGTTTATTTCAGTTGCCAACTCCACTGCATACACATATATGGGGAGGTACTAGCTCCAACTCGGTTTTACAGTGAAAACTGCAGGAACATCAAACCGGCACTAGGAAACATCCTGAGAAACCGGAGTAAAAATTTCTCCTTCAACCCGTTCCATTTGTGCCAGATGAGCGAACGTCTATCCACATACTCAGTTCTGAGAGATAAGTGAGTGTGAAAGCCGTCCTTCACCTAGTTTGTTGGGAACACAATGATTCTTTTCAGATGCAAACACCTATCCATAAATATATATAGGTTGGTACTAACTCCAAATATGTTTTACAGTGAAAACTGTAGGAATTTCAAACCGGCACTAGGAAACAGCCTGAGAAACCACAGTAAAAGTTTATCCTGCTACCCGTTACCTTTGGGCTAGATGAAAGTTCGTCTCTCCACATGCTCAGTTCTGAGAGATAATTGTGTGTGAAAGCCGTCCTTCACGTAGCTTGTTTGTTAACACAAAATTTCTTTTAAGTTGCAACCTCCACTCCATACATATATTTAGGGTGGTACAAGCTCCAAATAGGATTTACAGTGAAAACTGCAGGAAATTCAAAGCGGCACTAGGAAACAGCCTGAGAAACCAGAGTAAAAATTTCTACTGCAACCCGTTCCCTTTGTGCTAGATGAATGAACGACTCTCCACATGCTCATTTCTGAGCGATAAGTGTGTGTGAAAGCCGTCCTTCAACTAGCTTGTTGGGAACACAAAGTTTGTTTTCAGTTGCAAAATTCACTCCATACATATATAATGGGAGGTACTAGCTCCAACTCGGTTTTACAGAGAAAATTGCAGGAACTTCAAACCAGCACTAGGAAACAGCCCGAGAAACCAGAGTAAATGTTTCTCCTACAACCCGTTCTATTGGTGCTAGATGAACGAACATCTCTCCAGATTCTCAGTTATGAGAAATAAGTGTGTGTGATAGCCGTCCTTCACCTAGCTTTTTATTAACACAAAGATTCTTTTAAGTTGCAATCTCCACTCCATACATATATATGGGGAGGTACTAGCTCCAAATCGGTTTTAGAGTGAAAACTGCAGGAAATTCAAACCGGCACTAGGAAACAGCCTGAGAAACCGGAGTAAAAATTTCTCCTGCAAACTGTTCCCTTTGTGCTTGATGAACGAATATCTATCCACATACACAGTTCTGAGAGATAAGTGTGCGTGAATGCCTTCCTTCACCTAGCTTGTTGGGAACACAAAGTTTCCTTTAAGTTGCAAATATCACACCATACATATATATGGGGAGGTACTAGATCCAACTCGGTTTTACACTGACAAATGCAGGAAATTCAAACCGGTACTAGGAAACAGCCTGAGAAAAAAGAGTAATAGTTTCACCTGCAAACCATTCCCTTTGTGCTAGATGAACGAACGTCTCTCCACATGCTCATTTCTGAGAGATAATTGTGTGAAAACGGTACTTCACCTAGCTTGTTGCGAACAGAAAGTTTTTTTTCAGTAGCAAACTCCACTCCATACATATATATGGGGAGGTACTAGCACCAACTCGGTTTTACAGTGAAAAATGCAGGATCTTCAAACCAGCATTAGGAAACAGCCTGAGAAACCAGAGTAAATCTTTCCCCTGCAAAGAGTTTTCTTTGGGATAGATGAAAGAACGTCTCTCCACATGCTCAGTTCGGAGAGATAAGTGTGTTTGAAAGCCGTCCTTCATCTAGCTTGTTGGGAATACAAAGTTTCCTTTCAGTTGCAAACTACGTCCATACTTATATATGGGGAGGTAGTAGCTCCAACTCGATTTTACAGTGAAAACTGCAGGAAATTCAAACTAGCACTAGGAAACAGCCTGAGAAACCAGAGAAAAAGTTTCTCCTGCAACCCGTTCCCTTTGTGTTAGATGAACGATCGTCTGTCCACGTGCTCAGTTCAGAGAGATAACTGTGTGTGAAAGCCTTCCTTAAACTAGCTTGTTGGGAACACAAAGTTCTTTTAAGTTGCAATCTCCTATCCATACATATATAAAGGGAGGTTCTAGCAACAACTCGATTTCAAAATGAAAACTGCAGGAACTTCAATCTAGCACTAGGAAACAGTCTGATAAACCAGAGTGAAAGTTTCTCCTGCAACCCGTTACCTTTGGGCTAGATGAACGTTCGTCTCTCCACATGCTCAGTTCTGAGAGATAATTGTGTGTGAAAGTCGTCCTTCACGTAGCTTGTTTGTTAACACAAAATTTCTTTTAAGTTGCAACCTCCACTCCATACATATATATTGGGTGGTTCTAGCTCCAAATAGGTTTTACAGTGAAAACTGCAGGACATTCAAAGCGGCACTAGGAAACAGCCTGAGAAAACAGAGTAAAAGTTTCTTCTGAAACCCGTTCCCTTTGTGCTAGATGAACGAACGTCTCTCCACATGCTCAGTTCTGAGAGATAAGTGTGCGTGAAAGCCGTCCTTCACCTAGCTTGTTGGGAACACAAAGTTTATTTCAGTTGCAAACTCCACTCCATACATATATATGGGGAGGTACTAGCTCCAACTTGGTTTTACAGTAAAAACTGCAGGAACTTCAAACCGGCACTAGGAAACAGCCTGAGAAACCAAAGTAAAAGTTTCTCCTGCAACACGTTCCCATCCTGCTAGATGAACGAACGTCTCTCCACATGCTCAGTTCTGAGAGATAAGTGTGTGTGAATCCGTCCTTCACCTAGCTTGTTGGGAACACAAAGTTTATTTCAGTTGCAAACTCCACTCCATACATATGTATGGGGAGGTACTAGCTCCAAATTGGTATTACAGTGAAAACAGCAGGAACTTCAAACCGGCACTAGGAAACAGCCCGAGAAACCAGAGTAAGTTTCTCCTGCAACCCGTTCCCTTTGTGCTAGATGAACGAACGTCTCTCCACATGCTCAGTTCTGAGAGATAAGTGTGTGTGAAAGCCGTTCTTCAGCTAGCTTGTTCGGAACACAAAGTTTCCTTTCAGTTGCAAACTCCACTCCATACATATATATGGGGAGGTACTAGCTCCAACTCGGTTTTACAGTGAAAACTGCAGGAACTTCAAACCGGCACCAGGAAACAGCCTGATAAACAGAGCAAAAGTTTTCCTGCAACCCGTTCCCTTTGTGCTAGATTAACGAACGTCTCCCCACATACACATTTGTGAGAGATAAGTGTGTATGAAAGCGGTCTTTCACCTAGGTTCTTGGGAAAACAAAGTTTATTTCAGTTGCAAACTCCACTATACATATATATGGGGAGGTAATAGCTCCAAGTCAGTTTTACAGTCAAAACTGCAGGAACTTCAAACCAGCACTAGGAAACAGCCAGAGAAACCAGAGTAAAATTTTCTCATGCAAACCGTTCCCTATGTGCTTGATGAACGAACGTCTCTCCACATGTTCAGTTCTTAGAGATAAAGTTCTGTGTGTTAAAGCCCAGTTTTGTGTGTGAAATCCGTCTTTCAGTTAGCTTGATGGGAACACAAATTTTCTTTTCAGTTGCAAACTCCACTTCATAGTTATATATGGGGAGGTACTAGCTCCAACTCGTTTTTACATTGAAAACTGCTGGAAATTCAAACCGGCACTAGGACACAGACTGAGAATCCAGAGTAATAGTTTCTACTGCAACCCGTTCCCTTTGTGCTAGATGAATGAAAGTCTCTCAACCTGCTCAGTTCTGTGAGATAATTGTGGGTGAAAGCCGTCCTTCACCTAGCTTATTGGGAACACAAAGTTTATTTCACTTGCAAACCCCACTCCATACATATATATGGGGAGGTACTATCTCCAAATCGGTGTTACAGTGAAAAATGCAGGTACTTCAAACCGGCACTAGGAAACATTCTGAGAAACCAGAGAAATAGTTTCTCCTGCATCCCGTTCCCTATGTGCTAGATGAACGAACTTCTCTCCACACGCTCAGTTCTCAGAGATAAGTGTGTGTGAAAGCCGTACTTCAACTACCTTGTTGGGAACACAAAGTTTCTTTTCAGTTGCAAACTCCAATCCATATATATATATGGGGAGGTACAAGGCCAACACGGTTTTACAGTGAAAAATGAAAGAACTTCAAACCGGCATTAAGAAACAGCGTGATGAAACAGTAAAAGTTTCACCTGCAAAACCGTTCCCATTTGCTAGAAGAACGAACGTCTCTCCACATGCTCAGTTCGGAGAGATAAGTGTGTGTGAAAGCTGTCCTTCACCTAGCTTGTTGGGAACACAAAATTTCTTTACAGTTGCAAACTCCACTCCATAGATATATATGGGGAGGTACTAGCTCCAACCCGGTTTTACAGTGAAAACTGCAGGAACTTCAAACCGGCCTTACGAAACAGCCTAAGAAACTAGAGTAAAAGTTTATCCTGCAAACAGTTCCCTTTGTGCTAGATGAACGAACATCTCTCCACGTGCTCAGCTCGGAGAGATAAGTGTGTGTGAAAGCTGTCCTTCACCTAGCTTGTTGGGAACACAAAGTTTCTTTACAGTTGCAAACTCCACTCCATATAGATATATGGGGAGATACTAGCTCCAACTTGGTTTTACAGTGAAAACTGCAGGAACTTCAAACCGGCACTAGGAAAAAGCCTGAGAAACCAGAGAAAAACTTTCTCCTGCAACCCGTTCCCTTTGTGCTAGATGAACGAACGTCTCTCCACGTGCTCAGTTCAGAGAGATAAGTGTGTGTGAAAGCCTTCCTTAAACTAGCTTGTTGGGAACACAAAGTTCTTTTAAGTTGCAAACTCCAATCCATACATATATAAAGGGAGGTTTTAGCTCCAACTCGATTTCAAAATGAAAACTGCAGGAACTTCAAACCGGCACTAGGAAACTGTCTCAGAAACCAGAGTAAAAGTTTCTCCTGCAACCCGTTCCCTTTGTGCAAGATGAACGAACGTTTCTCCATATGCTCAGTTCTGAGAGATAAGTGTGTGTGAAAGCAGTTTTTCACCTAGCTTGTTGGGAACACAAAGTTTCTTTTTAGTTGCAAACTCCACTTCATACGTATATATGGGGAGGTACTAGCTCCTACTCGGTTTTACAGTGAAAAGTGCAGGAACTTCAAACCGGCACTAGGAAACAGCATGAGAAACCGGAGTAAAAGTTTCTCCTGCAAACCTTTCCCTTTGTGCTAGATGAACGAACGTCTCTCCACATGCTGAGTTCTGAGAGATAAGTGTGCGTGAAAGCCGTTCTTCACCTAGCTTGTTGGGAACACAAAGTTTATTTCAGTTGCAAACTCCACTCCATACACATATATGGGGAGGTACTAGCTCCAACTCGGTTTTACAGTGAAAACTGCAGGAACATCAAACCGGCACTAGGAAACATCCTGAGAAACCGGAGTAAAAATTTCTCCTTCAACCCGTTCCATTTGTGCTACATGAGCGAACGTCTATCCACATACTCAGTTCTAAGAGATAATTGAGTGTGAAAGCCGTCCTTCACCTAGTTTGTTGGGAACACAATGATTCTTTTTAGATGCAAACACCTATCCATAAATATATATAGGTTGGTACTAACTCCAAATATGTTTTACAGTGAAAACTGTAGGAATTTCAAACCGGCACTAGGAAACAGCCTGAGAAACCACAGTAAAAGTTTCTACTGCAACCCGTTCCCTTTGTGCTAGATGAATGAACGACTCTCCACCTGTTCATTTCTGAGCGATAATTGTGTGTGAAAGCCCTCCTTCAACTAGCTTGTTGGGAACACAAAGTTTCTTTTCAGTTGTAAAATTCATTCCATACATATATAATGGGAGGTACTAGCTCCAACTCGGTTTTACAGAGAAAATTGCAGGAACTTCAAACCAGCACTAGGAAACAGCCCGAGAAACCAGAGTAAAAGTTTCTCCTGCAACCCGTTCTATTGGTGCTAGATGAACGAACATCTCTCCAGATGCTCAGTTATGAGAAATAAGTGTGTGTGAAAGCCGTCCTTCACCTAGCTTTTTATTAACACAAAGATTCTTTTAAGTTGCAATCTCCACTCCATACATATATATGGGGAGGTACTAGCTCCAACTCGGTTTTACAGTGAAAACTGCAGGAAATTCAAACCGGCACTAGGAAACAGCCTGAGAAAACGGAGTAAAAGTTTCTCCTGCAAACTGTTCCCTCTGTGCTAGATTAACGAACGACTCCCCACATACACAGTTGTGAGAGATAAGTTTGTATGAAAGCGGTCTTTCTCCTAGGTTCTTGGGAAAACAAAGTTTATTTCAGTTGCAAACTCCACTATACATATATATGGGGAGGTAATAGCTCCAACTCAGTTTTACAGTCAAAACTGCAGGAACTTCAAACCAGCACTAGGAAACAGCCAGAGAAACCTGAGTATAATTTTCTCATGCAAACCGTTCCCTATGAGCTTGATGAACGAACGTCTCTCCACATGCTCAGTTCTTAGAGATAAAGTTCTGTGTGTTAAAGCCCAGTTTTGTGTGTGAAATCCGTCTTTCACTTAGCTTGATGGGAACACAAATTTTCTTTTCAGTTGCAAACTCCACTTCATAGTTATATATGGGGAGGTACTAGCTCCAACTCGTTTTTACATTGAAAATTGCTGGAAATTCAAACCGGCACTAGGACACAGACTGAGAATCCAGAGTAATAGTTTCTACTGCAACCCGTTCCCTTTGTGCTAGATGAATGAAAGTCTCTCAACCTGCTCAGTTCTGTGAGATAATTGTGGGTGAAAGCCGTCCTTCACCTAGCTTATTGGGAACACAAAGTTTATTTCACTTGCAAACCCCACTCCATACATATATATGGGGAGGTACTATCTCCAACTCGGTTTTACAGTGAAAAATGCAGGTACTTCAAACCGGCACTAGGAAACATTCTGAGAAACCAGAGAAATAGTTTCTCCTGCAACCCGTTCATTTGTGCTAGATGAACGAACTTCTCTCCACACGCTCAGTTCTGAGAGATAAGTGTGTGTGAAAGCCGTCCTTCAACTACCTTGTTGGGAACACAAAGTTTCTTTTCAGTTGCAAACTCCAATCCATATATATATATATGGGGAGGTACTAGGCCAACACGGTTTTACAGTGAAAACTGAAAGAACTTCAAACCAGCACTAAGAAACAGCGTGATGAAACAGTAAAAGTTTCACCTGCAAACCGTTCCCATTTGCTAGAAGAACGAACGTCTCTCCACATGCTCAGTTCGGAGAGATGTGTTTGTGAAAGCTGTCCTTCACCTATCTTGTTGGGAACACAAAGTTTCTTTACAGTTGCAAACTCCACTCCATAGGTATATATGGGGAGGTACTAGCTCCAACCCGGTTTTACAGTGAAAACTGCAGGAACTTCAAACCGGCCTTGCGAAACAGCGTGAGAAACTAGAGTAAATGTTTCTCCTGCAAACCGTTCCCTTTGTGCTAGATGAACGATCATCTCTCCACGTGCTCAGTTCGGAGAGACAAGTGTGTGTGAAAGCTGTCCTTCACCTAGCTTGTTGGGAACACAAAGTTTCTTTACATTTGCAAACTACACTCCATATAGATATATGGGGAGATACTAGCTCCAACTTAGTTTTACAGTGAAAACTGCAGGAACTTCAAACCGGCACTAGGAAAAAGCCTGAGAAACCAGAGAAAAACTTCCTCCTGCAACACGTTCCCTTTGTGCTAGATGAACGAACGTCTCTCCACGTGCTCAGTTCAGAGAGATATGTTTGTGTGAAAGCCTTCCTTAAACTAGCTTGTTGGGAACACAAAGTTCTTTTAAGTTGCAAACTCCAATCCATACATATATAAAGGGAGGTTCTAGCTCCAACTCGATTTCAAAATGAAAACTGCAGGAACTTCAAACCGGCACTAGGAAACTGTCTCAGAAACCAGAGTAAAAGTTTCTCTTGCAACCCGTTCCCTTTGTGTAAGATGAACGAACGTTTCTCCATATGCTCAGTTCTGAGAGATAAGTGTGTGTGAAAGCCGTCTTTCACCTAGCTTGTTGGGAACACAAAGTTTCTTTGTAGTTGCAAACTCCACTTCATACGTATATATGGAGAGATACTAGCTCCTACTCGGTTTTACAGTGAAAAGTGCAGGAAATTCACACCGGCACTAGGTAACATCCTGAGAAACCGGAGTAAGTATTTCTCCTTCAACCCGTTCCATTTTTGCTAGATGAGCGAACGTCTATCCACATACTCAGTTCTGAGATATAAGTGTGTGTGAAAGCCGTCCTTCACCTAGCTTGTTGGGAACACAATGATTCTTTTCAGATGCAAACACCAATCCATAAATATATATAGGGTGGTACTAACTCCAAATATGTTTTACAGTGAAAACTGCAGGAAATTCAAACCGGCACTAGGAAACAGCCTGAGAAACCAGAGTAAAAATTTCTACTGCAAACCGTTCCCTTTGTGCTAGATGAATGAACGACTCTCCACATGCTCATTTCTGAGCGATAAGTGTGTGTGAAAGCCGTCCTTCAACTAGCTTGTTGGGAACACAAAGTTTCTTTTCAGTTGCAAAATTCACTCCATACATATATAATGGGAGGTACTAGCTCCAACTCGGTTTTACAGAGAAAATTGCAGGAACTTCAAACCAGCACTAGGAAACAGCCCGAGAAACCAGAGTAAATGTTTCCCCTACAACCCGTTCTATTGGTGCTAGATGAACGAACATCTCTCCAGATTCTCAGTTATGAGAAATAAGTGTGAGTGATAGCCGTCCTTCACCTAGCTTTTTATTAACACAAAGATTCTTTTAAGTTGCAATCACCACTCCATACATATATATGGGGAGGTACTAGCTCCAAATCGGTTTTACAGTGAAAACTGCAGGAAATTCAAACCGGCACTAGGAAACAGCCTGAGAAACCGGAGTAAAAATTTCTCCTGCAAACTGTTCCCTTTGTGCTTGATGAACGAACATCTCTCCACATGCTCAGTTCTGAGAGATAAGTGTGCGTGAATGCCTTCCTTCACCTAGCTTGTTGGGAACACAAAGTTTCCTTTAAGTTGCAAATATCACACCATACATATATATGGGGAGGTACTAGATCCAACTCGGTTTTACACTGACAAAGGCAGGAAATTCAAACCGGTACTAGGAAACAGCCTGAGAAAAAAGAATAATAGTTTCACCTGCAAACCATTCCCTTTGTGCTAGATGAACGAACGTCTCTCCACATGCTCATTTCTGAGAGATAATTGTGTGAAAACGGTCCTTCACCTAGCTTGTTGCGAACAGAAAGTTTTTTTTCAGTAGCAAACTCCACTCCATACATATATATGGGGAGGTACTAGCACCAACTCGGTTTTACAGTGAAAAATGCAGGGTCTTCAAACCAGCATTAGGAAACAGCCTGAGAAACCAGAGTAAATCTTTCCCCTGCAAACAGTTTTCTTTGGGATAGATGAAAGAACGTCTCTCCACATGCTCAGTTCGGAGAGATAAGTGTGTTTGAAAGCCGTCCTTCATCTAGCTTGTTGGGAATACAAAGTTTCCTTTCAGTTGCAAACTACACTCCATACTTATATATGGGGGGTAGTAGCTCCAACTCGATTTTACAGTGAAAACTGCAGGAACTTCAAACTAGCACTAGGACACAGCCTGAGAAACCAGAGAAAAAGTTTCTCCTGCAACCCGTTCCCTTTGTGCTAGATGAACGATCGTCTGTCCACGTGCTCAGTTCAGAGAGATAAGTGTGTGTGAAAGCCTTCCTTAAACTAGCTTGTTGGGAACACAAAGTTCTTTTAAGTTGCAATCTCCTATCCATACATATATAAAGGGAGGTTCTAGCAACAACTCGATTTCAAAATGAAAACTGCAGGAACTTCAAACTAGCACTAGGAAACAGTCTGATAAACCAGAGTGAAAGTTTCTCCTGCAACCCGTTACCTTTGGGCTAGATGAACGTTCGTCTCTCCACATGCTCAGTTCTGAGAGATAATTGTGTGTGAAAGTCGTCCTTCACGTAGCTTGTTTGTTAACACAAAATTTCTTTTAAGTTGCAACCTCCACTCCATACATATATATAGGGTGGTTCTATCTCCAAATAGGTTTTACAGTGAAAACTGCAGGACATTCAAAGCGGCACTAGGAAACAGCCTGAGAAAACAGAGTAAAAGTTTCTTCTGAAACCCGTTCCCTTTGTGCTAGATGAACGAAAGTCTCTCCACATGCTCAGTTCTGAGATATAAGTGTGCGTGAAAGCCGTCCTTCACCTAGCTTGTTGGGAACACAAAGTTTATTTCAGTTGCAAACTCCACTCCATACATATAAATGGGGAGGTACTAGCTCCAACTTGGTTTTACAGTAAAAACTGCAGGAACTTCAAACCGGCACTAGGAAACAGCCTGAGAAACCAAAGTAAAAGTTTCTCCTGCAACACGTTCCCATCGTGCTAGATGAACGAACGTCTCTCCACATGCTCTGTTCTGCGAGATAAGTGTGTGTGAATCCGTCCTTCACCTAGCTTGTTGGGAACACAAAGTTTATTTCAGTTGCAAACTCCACTCCATACATATGTATGGGGAGGTACTAGCTCCAAATTGGTATTACAGTGAAAACAGCAGGAATTTTAAACCGGCAGTAGGAAACAGCCTGAGAAACCAGAGTAAGTTTCTCCTGCAACCCGTGCCCTTTGTGCTAGATGAACGAACGTCTCTCCACATTCTCAGTTCTGAGAGATAAGTGTGTGTGAAAGCCGTTCTTCAGCTAGCTTGTTCGGAACACAAAGTTTCCTTTCAGTTGCAAACTCCACTCCATACATATATATGGGGAGGTACTAGCTCCAACTCGGTTTTACAGTGAAAACTGCAGGAACTTCAAACCGGCACCAGGAAACAGCCTGATAAACAGAGCAAAAGTTTTCCTGCAACCCGTTCCCTTTGTGCTAGATTAACGAACGTCTCCCCACATACACATTTGTGAGAGATAAGTGTGTATGAAAGCGGTCTTTCACCTAGGTTCTTGGGAAAACAAAGTTTATTTCAGTTGCAAACTCCACTATACATATATATGGGGAGGTAATAGCTCCAACTCAGTTTTACAGTCAAAACTGCAGGAACTTCAAACCAGCACTAGGAAACAGCCAGAGAAACCAGAGTAAAATTTTCTCATGCAAACCGTTCCCTATGTGCTTGATGAACGAACGTCTCTCCACATGCTCAGTTCTTAGAGATAAAGTTCTGTGTGTTAAAGCCCAGTTTTGTGTGTGAAATCCGTCTTTCAGTTAGCTTGATGGGAACACAAATTTTCTTTTCAGTTGCAAACTCCACTTCATAGTTATATATGGGGAGGTACTAGATCCAACTCGTTTTTACATTGAAAACTGCTGGAAATTCAAACCGGCACTAGGACACAGACTGAGAATCCAGAGTAATAGTTTCTACTGCAACCCGTTCCCTTTGTGCTAGATGAATGAATGTCTCTCAACCTGCTCAGTTCTGTGAGATAATTGTGGGTGAAAGCCGTCCTTCACCTAGCTTATTGGGAACACAAAGTTTATTTCACTTGCAAACCCCACTCCATACATATATATGGGGAGGTACTATCTCCAACTCGGTTTTACAGTGAAAAATGCAGGTACTTCAAACCGGCACTAGGAAACATTCTGAGAAACCAGAGAAATAGTTTCTCCTGCAACCCGTTCATTTGTGCTAGATGAACGAACTTCTCTCCACACGCTCAGTTCTGAGAGATAAGTGTGTGTGAAAGCCGTCCTTCAACTACCTTGTTGGGAACACAAAGTTTCTTTTCAGTTGCAAACTCCAATCCATATATATATATATGGGGAGGTACTAGGCCAACACGGTTTTACAGTGAAAACTGAAAGAACTTCAAACCGGCACTAAGAAACAGCGGGATGAAACAGTAAAAGTTTCACCTGCAAACCGTTCCCATTTGCTAGAAAAACGAACGTCTCTCCACATGCTCAGTTCGGAGAGATAAGTGTGTGTGAAAGCTGTCCTTCACCTAGCTTGTTGGGAACACAAAGTTTCTTTACAGTTGCAAATTCCACTCCATAGGTATCTATGGGGAGGTACTAGCTCCAACCCGGTTTTACAGTGAAAACTGCAGGAACTTCAAACCGGTCTTGCGAAACAGCGTGAGAAACTAGAGTAAATGTTTCTCCTGCAAACCGTTCTCTTTGTGCTAGATGAACGATCATCTCTCCACGTGCTCAGTTCGGAGAGACAAGTGTGTGTGAAAGCTGCCCTTCACATAGCTTGTTGGGAACACAAAGTTTCTTTACATTTGCAAACTACACTCCATATAGATATATGGGGAGATACTAGTTCCAACTTGGTTTTACAGTGAAAACTGCAGGAACTTCAAACCGGCACTAGGAAAAAGCCTGAGAAACCAGAGAAAAACTTCCTCCTGCAACACGTTCCCTTTGTGCTAGATGAACGAACGTCTCTCCACGTGCTCAGTTCAGAGAGATAAGTGTGTGTGAAAGCCTTCCTTAAACTAGCTTGTTGGGAACACAAAGTTCTTTTAAGTTGCAAACTCCAATCCATACATATATAAAGGGAGGTTCTAGCTCCAACTCGATTTCAAAATGAAAACTGCAGGAACTTCAAACCGGCACTAGGAAACTGTCTCAGAAACCAGAGTAAAAGTTTCTCTTGCAACCCGTTCCCTTTGTGCAAGATGAACGAACTTTTCTCCATATGCTCACTTCTGAGAGATAAGTGTGTGTGAAAGCCGTCTTTCACCTAGCTTGTTGGGAACACAAAGTTTCTTTGTAGTTGCAAACTCCACTTCATACGTATATATGGGGAGGTACTAGCTCCTACTCGGTTTTATAGTGAAAAGTGCAGGAACTTCAAACCGGCACTAGGAAACATCCTGAGAAACCGGAGTAAATATTTCTCCTTCAACCCGTTCGATTTGTGCTAGGTGAGCGAACGTCTATCCACATACTCAGTTCTGAGATATAAGTGTGTGTGAAAGCCGTTCTTCACCTAGCTTGTTGGGAACACAATGATACTTTTCAGATGCAAACTCCACTCCATACACATATATGGGGATGTACTAGCTCCAACTCGGTTTTACAGTGAAAACTGCAGGAATTTCAAACCGGCACTAGGAAACAGCCTGAGAAACCAGAGTAAAAATTTCTACTGCAACCCGTTCCCTTTGTGCTAGATGAATGAACGACTCTCCACATGCTCATTTCTGAGCGATAAGTGTGTGTGAAAGCCGTCCTTCAACTAGCTTGTTGGGAACACAAAGTTTCTTTTCAGTTGCAAAATTCACTCCATACATATATAATGGGAGGTACTAGCTCCAACTCGGTTTTACAGAGAAAATTGCAGGAACTTCAAACCAGCACTAGGAAACAGCCCGAGAAACCAGAGTAAAAGTTTCTCCTGCAATCCGTTCTATTGGTGCTAGATAAACGAACATCTCTCCAGATGCTCAGTTATGAGAAATAAGTGTGTGTGATAGCCGTCCTTCACTTAGCTTTTTATTAACACAAAGATTCTTTTAAGTTGCAATCTCCACTCCATACATATATATGGGGAGGTACTAGCTCCAAATCGGTTTTACAGTGAAAACTGCAGGAAATTCAAACCGGCACTAGGAAACAGCCTGAGAAACCGGAGTAAAAATTTCTCCTGCAAACTGTTCCCTTTGTGCTTGATGAACGAACATCTATCCACATACACAGTTCTGAGAGATAAGTGTGCGTGAATGCCTTCCTTCACCTAGCTTGTTGGGAACACAAAGTTTCCTTTAAGTTGCAAATATCACACCATACATATATATGGGGAGGTACTAGATCCAACTCGGTTTTACACTGACAAATGCAGGAAATTCAAACCGGTACTAGGAAACAGCCTGAGAAAAAAGAGTAAAAGTTTCACCTGCAAACCATTCCCTTTGTGCTAGATGAACGAACGTCTCTCCACATGCTCATTTCTGAGAGATAATTGTGTGTGAAAGCCGTCCTTCACCTAGCTTGTTGGGAATACAAAGTTTCCTTTCAGTTGCAAACTACACTCCATACTTATATATGGGGAGGTAGTAGCTCCAACTCGATTTTACAGTGAAAACTGCAGGAACTTCAAACTAGCACTAGGAAACAGCCTGAGAAACCAGAGAAAAAGTTTCTCCTGCAACCCGTTCCTTTTGTGCTAGATGAACGATCGTCTGTCCACGTGCTCAGTTCAGAGAGATAAGTGTGTGTGAAAGCCTTCCTTAAACTAGCTTGTTGGGAACACAAAGTTCTTTTAAGTTGCAATCTCCAATCCATACATATATAAAGGGAGGTTCTAGCAACAACTCGATTTCAAAATGAAAACTGCAGGAACTTCAAAAAGGCACTAGGAAACAGTGTGATATACCAGAGTAAAAGTTTCTCCTGCAACCCGTTACCTTTGTGCTAGATGAACGAACGTCTCTCCACATGCTCAGATCTGAGAGATAAGTGTGTGTGAAAGCCGTTCTTCAGCTAGCTTGTTCGGAACACAATGTTTCCTTTCAGTTGCAAACTCCACTCCATACATATATATGGGGAGGTACTAGCTCCAACTCGGTTTTACAGTGAAAACTGCAGGAACTTCAAACCGGCACCAGGAAACAGCCTGATAAACAGAGCAAAAGTTTTTCCTGCAAACCGTTCCTTTTGTGCTAGATTAACGAACGTCTCCCCACATACACAGTTGTGAGAGATAAGTGTGTATGATAGCGGTCTTTCACCTAGGTTCTTGGGAAAACAAAGTTTATTTCAGTTGCAAACTCCACTATACATATATATGGGGAGGTAATAGCTCCAACTCAGTTTTACAGTCAAAACTGCAGGAACTTCAAACCAGCACTAGGAAACAGCCAGAGAAACCAGAGTAAAATTTTCTCATGCAAAACTTTCCCTATGTGCTTGATGAACGAACGTCTCTAAACATGCTCAGTTTTTAGAGATAAAGTTCTGTGTGTTAAAGCCCAGTTTTGTGTGTGAAATCCGTCTTTCAGTTAGCTTGATGGGAACACAAATTTTCTTTTCAGTTGCAAACTCCACTCCATAGATATATATGGGGAGGTACTAGCGCCAACTCGTTTTTACAGTGAAAACTGCTGGAAATTCAAACCGGCACTAGGACACAGACTGAGAATCCAGAGTAATAATTTCTACTGCAACCCGTTCCCTTTGTGCTAGATGAATGAAAGTCTCTCAACCTGCTCAGTTCTGTGAGATAATTGTGGGTGAAAGCCATCCTTCACCTAGCTTATTGGGAACACAAAGTTTATTTCACTTGCAAACCCCACTCCATACATATATATGGGGAGGTACTATCTCCAACTCGGTTTTACAGTGAAAAATGCAGGTACTTCAAACCGGCACTAGGAAACATTCTGAGAAACCAGAGAAATAGTTTCTCCTGCAACCCGTTCCCTATGTGCTAGATGAACGAACTTCTCTCCACACGCTCAGTTCTGAGAGATAAGTGTGTGTGAAAGCCGTCCTTCAACTACCTTGTTGGGAACACAAAGTTTCTTTTCAGTTGCAAACTCCAATCCATATATATATATATGGGGAGGTACTAGGCCAACACGGTTTTACAGTGAAAACTGAAAGAACTTCAAACCAGCACTAAGAAACAGCGTGATGAAACAGTAAAAGTTTCACCTGCAAACCGTTCCCATTTGCTAGAAAAAAGAACGTCTCTCCACATGCTCAGTTCGTAGAGATAAGTGTGTGTGAAAGCTGTCCTTCACCTAGCTTGTTGGGAACACAAAGTTTCTTTACAGTTGCAAACTCCACTCCATAGGTATATATGGGGAGGTACTAGCTCCAACCCGGTTTTACAGTGAAAACTGCAGGAACTTCAAACCGGCCTTGCGAAACAGCGTGAGAAACTAGAGTAAATGTTTCTCCTGCAAACCGTTCCCTTTGTGCTAGATGAACGATCATCCCTCCACGTGCTCAGTTCGGAGAGACAAGTGTGTGTGAAAGCTGTCCTTCACCTAGCTTGTTGGGAACACAAAGTTTCTTTACATTTGCAAACTACACTCCATATAGATATATGGGGAGATACAAGCTCCAACTTGGTTTTACAGTGAAAACTGCAGGAACTTCAAACCGGCACTAGGAAAAAGCCTGAGAAACCAGAGAAAAACTTCCCCCTGCAACACGTTCCCTTTGTGCTAGATGAACGAACGTCTCTCCACGTGCTCAGTTCAGAGAGATAAGTGTGTGTGAAAGCCTTCCTTAAACTAGCTTGTTGGGAACACAAAGTTCTTTTAAGTTGCAAACTCCAATCCATACATATATAAAGGGAGGTTCTAGCTCCAACTCGATTTCAAAATGAAAACTGCAGGAACTTCAAACCGGCCCTAGGAAACTGTCTCAGAAACCAGAGTAAAAGTTTCTCTTGCAACCCGTTCCCTTTGTGCAAGATGAACGAACGTTTCTCCATATGCTCAGTTCTGAGAGATAAGTGTGTGTGAAAGCCGTCTTTCACCTAGCTTGTTGGGAACACAAAGTTTCTTTGTAGTTGCAAACTCCACTTCATACGTATATATGGGGAGATACTAGCTCCTACTCGGTTTTACAGTGAAAAGTGCAGGAAATTCAAACCGGCACTAGGAAACAGCCTGAGAAACCAGAGTAAAAATTTCTACTGCAAACCGTTCCCTTTGTGCTAGATGAATGAACGACTCTCCACATGCTCATTTCTGAGCGATAAGTGTGTGTGAAAGCCGTCCTTCAACTAGCTTGTTGGGAACACAAAGTTTCTTTTAAGTTGCAAAATTCAGTCCATACATATATAATGGGAGGTACTAGCTCCAACTCGGCTTTACAGAGAAAATTGCAGGAACTTCAAACCAGCACTAGGAAACAGCCCGAGAAACCAGAGTAAAAGTTTCTCCTGCAATCCGTTCTATTGGTGCTAGATAAACGAACATCTCTCCAGATGCTCAGTTATGAGAAATAAGTGTGTGTGATAGCCGTACTTCACTTAGCTTTTTATTAACACAAAGATTCTTTTAAGTTGCAATCTCCACTCCATACATATATATTGGGAGGTACAAGCTCCAAATCGGTTTTACAGTGAAAACTGCAGGAAATTCAAACCGGCACTAGGAAACAGCCTGAGAAACCGGAGTAAAAATTTCTCCTGCAAACTGTTCCCTTTGTGCTTGATGAACGAACATCTATCCACATACACAGTTCTGAGAGATAAGTGTGCGTGAATGCCTTCCTTCACCTAGCTTGTTGGGAACACCAAGTTTCCTTTAAGTTGCAAATATCACACCATACATATATATGGGGAGGTACTAGATCCAACTCGGTTTTACACTGACAAATGCAGGAAATTCAAACCGGTACTAGGAAACAGCCTGAGAAAAAAGAGTAAAAGTTTCACCTCCAAACCATTCCCTTTGTGCTAGATGAACGAACGTCTCTCCACATGCTCATTTCTGAGAGATAATTGTGTGTGAAAACCGTCCTTCACCTAGCTTGTTGCGAACAGAAAGTTTTTTTTCAGTAGCAAACTCCACTCCATACATATATATAGGGAGGTACTAGCACCAACTCGGTTTTACAGTGAAAAATGCAGGATCTTCAAACCAGCATTAGGAAACAGCCTGAGAAACCAGAGTAAATCTTTCTCCTGCAAAAAGTTTTCTTGCGATAGATGAAAGAACGTCTCTCCACATGCTCAGTTCGGAGAGATATGTGTGTGTGAAAGCCGTCCTTCACCTAGCTTGTTGGGAATACAAAGTTTCCTTTCAGTTGCAAACTACACTCAATACTTATATATGGGGAGGTAGTAGCTCCAACTCGATTTTACAGTGAAAACTGCAGGAACTTCAAACTAGCACTAGGAAACGGCCTGAGAAACCAGAGAAAAAGTTTCTCCTGCAACCCGTTCCTTTTGTCCTAGATGAACGATCGTCTGTCCACGTGCTCAGTTCAGAGAGATAATTGTGTGTGAAAGCCTTCCTTAAACTAGCTTGTTGGGAACACAAAGTTCTTTTAAGTTGCAATCTCCAATCCATACATATATAAAGGGAGGTTCTAGCAACAACTCGATTTCATAATGAAAACTGCAGGAACTTCAAACCGGCACTAGGAAACAGTGTGATATACCAGAGTAAAAGTTTCTCCTGCAACCCGTTACCTTTGGGCTAGATGAACGTTCGTCTCTCCACATGCTCAGATCTTAGAGATAATTGTTTGAGAAAGCCGTCCTTCACGTAGCTTGTTTGTTAACACAAAATTTCTTTTAAGTTGCAACCTCCACTCCATACATATATATAGGGTGGTACTAGCTCCAAATAGGTTTTACAGTGAAAACTGCAGGAAATTCAAAGCGGCACTAGGAAACAGCCTGAGAAAACAGAGTAAAAGTTTCTTCTGAAAATCTTTCCCTTTGTGCTAGGTGAACGAAAGTCTCCCCACATGCTCAGTTCTGAGAGATAAGTGTGCGTGAAAGCCGTTCTTCAGCTAGCTTGTTCGGAACACAAAGTTTCCTTTCAGTTGCAAACTCCACTGCATACATATATATGGGGGGGTACTAGCTCCAAATCGGTTTTACAGTGAAAACTGCAGGAACTTCAAACCGGCCTTGCGAAACAGCGTGAGAAACTAGAGTAAATGTTTCTCCTGCAAACCGTTCCCTTTGTGCTAGATGAACGATCATCTCTCCACGTGGTCAGTTCGGAGAGACAAGTGTGTGTGAAAGCTGTCCTTCACCTAGCTTGTTGGGAACACAAAGTTTCTTTACATTTGCAAACTACACTCCATATAGATATATGGGGAGATACTAGCTCCAACTTGGTTTTACAGTGAAAACTGCAGGGACTTCAAACCGGCACTAGGAAAAAGCCTGAGAAACCAGAGAAAAACTTCCTCCTGCAACACGTTCCCTTTGTGCTAGATGAACGAACGTCTCTCCACGTGCTCAGTTCAGAGAGATAAGTGTGTGTGAAAGCCTTCCTTAAACTAGCTTGTTGGGAACACAAAGTTCTTTTAAGTTGCAAACTCCAATCCATACATATATAAAGGGAGGTTCTAGCTCCAACTCGATTTCAAAATGAAAACTGCAGGAACTTCAAACCGGCACTAGGAAACTGTCTCAGAAACCAGAGTAAAAGTTTCTCTTGCAACCCGTTCCGTTTGTGCAAGATGAACGAACGTTTCTCCATATGCTCAGTTCTGAGAGATAAGTGTGTGTGAAAGCCGTCTTTCACCTAGCTTGTTGGGAACACAAAGTTTCTTTGTAGTTGCAAACTCCATTTCATACGTATATATGGGGAGATACTAGCTCCTACTCGGTTTTACAGTGAAAAGTGCAGGAAATTCAAACCGGCACTAGGAAACTTCCTGAGAAACCGGAGTAAGTATTTCTCCTTCAACCCGTCTTATTTGTGCTTGATGAGCGAACGTCTATCCACATACTCAGTTCTGAGATATAAGTGTGTGTGAAAGCCGTCCTTCACCTAGCTTGTTGGGAACACAATGATTCTTTTCAGATGCAAACACAAATCCATAAATATATATAGGGTGGTACTAACTCCAAATATGTTTTACAGTGAAAACTGCAGGAAATTCAAACCGGCACTAGGAAACAGCCTGAGAAACCAGAGTAAAAATTTCTACTGCAACCCGTTCCCTTTGTGCTAGATGAATGAACGACTCTCCACATGCTCATTTCTGAGCGATAAGTGTGTGTGAAAGCCGTCCTTCAACTAGCTTGTTGGGAACACAAAGTTTCTTTTCAGTTGCAAAATTCACTCCATACATATATAATGGGAGGTACTAGCTCCAACTCGGTTTTACAGAGAAAATTGCAGGAACTTCAAACCAGCACTAGGAAACAGCCCGAGAAACCAGAGTAAATGTTTCTCCTACAACCCGTTCTATTGGTGCTAGATGAACGAACATCTCTCCAGATTCTCAGTTATGAGAAATAAGTGTGTGTGATAGCCGTCCTTCACCTAGCTTTTTATTAACACAAAGATTCTTTTAAGTTGCAATCTCCACTCCATACATATATATGGGGAGGTACTAGCTCCAAATCGGTTTTACAGTGAAAACTGCAGGAAATTCAAACCGGCACTAGGAAACAGCCTGAGAAACCGGAGTAAAAATTTCTCCTGCAAACTGTTCCCTTTGTGCTTGATGAACGAATATCTATCCACATACACAGTTCTGAGAGATAAGTGTGCGTGAATGCCTTCCTTCACCTAGCTTGTTGGGAACACAAAGTTTCCTTTAAGTTGCAAATATCACACCGTACATATATATGGGGAGGTACTAGATCCAACTCGGTTTTACACTGACAAATGCAGGAAATTCAAACCGGTACTAGGAAACAGCCTGAGAAAAAAGAGTAATAGTTTCACCTGCAAACCATTCCCTTTGTGCTAGATGAACGAACGTCTCTCCACATGCTCATTTCTGAGAGATAATTGTGTGAAAACGGTCCTTCACCTAGCTTGTTGCGAACAGAAAGTTTTTTTCAGTAGCAAACTCCACTCCATACATATATATGGGGAGGTACTAGCACCAACTCGGTTTTACAGTGAAAAATGCAGGATCTTCAAACCAGCATTAGGAAACAGCCTGAGAAACCAGAGTAAATCTTTCCCCTGCAAACAGTTTTCTTTGCGATAGATGAAAGAACGTCTCTCCACATGCTCAGTTCGGAGAGATAAGTGTGTTTGAAAGCCGTCCTTCATCTAGCTTGTTGGGAATACAAAGTTTCCTTTCAGTTGCAAACTACACTCCATAATTATATATGGGGAGGTAGTAGCTCCAACTCGATTTTACAGTGAAAACTGCAGGAACTTCAAACTAGCACTAGGAAACAGCCTGAGAAACCAGAGAAAAAGTTTCTCCTGCAACCCGTTCCCTTTGTGCTAGATGAACGATCGTCTGTCCACGTGCTCAGTTCAGAGAGATAAGTGTGTGTGAAAGCCTTCCTTAAACTAGCTTGTTGGGAACACAAAGTTCTTTTAAGTTGCAATCTCCTATCCATACATATATAAAGGGAGGTTCTAGCAACAACTCGATTTCAAAATGAAAACTGCAGGAACTTCAAACTAGCACTAGGAAACAGTCTGATAATCCAGAGTAATAGTTTCTCCTGCAACCCGTTACCTTTGGGCTAGATGAACGTTCGTCTCTCCACATGCTCAGTTCTGAGAGATAATTGTGTGTGAAAGTCGTCCTTCACGTAGCTTGTTTGTTAACACAAAATTTCTTTTAAGTTGCAACCTCCACTCCATACATATATATAGGGTGGTTCTAGCTCCAAATAGGTTTTACAGTGAAAACTGCAGGACATTCAAAGCGGCACTAGGAAACAGCCTGAGAAAACAGAGTAAAAGTTTCTTCTGAAACCCGTTCCCTTTGTGCTAGATGAACGAACGTCTCTCCACAGGCTCAGTTCTGAGAGATAAGTGGGTGTGAAAGCCGTCCTTCACCTAGCTTGTTGGGAACACAAAGTTTATTTCAGTTGCAAACTCCACTCCATACATATATATGGGGAGGTACTAGCTCCAACTTGGTTTTACAGTAAAAACTGCAGGAACTTCAAACCGGCACTAGGAAACAGCCTGAGAAACCAAAGTAAAAGTTTCTCCTGCAACACGTTCCCATCGTGCTAGATGAACGAACGTCTCTCCACATGCTCTGTTCTGCGAGATAAGTGTGTGTGAATCCGTCCTTCACCTAGCTTGTTGGGAACACAAAGTTTATTTCAGTTGCAAACTCCACTCCATACATATGTATGGGGAGGTACTAGCTCCAAATCGGTATTACAGTGAAAACAGCAGGAACTTCAAACCGGCACTAGGAAACAGCCTGAGAAACCAGAGTAAGTTTCCCCTGCAACCCGTTCCCTTTGTGCTAGATGAACGAACGTCTCTCCACATGCTCAGTTCTGAGAGATAAGTGTGTGTGAAAGCCGTTCTTCAGCTAGCTTGTTCGGAACACAAAGTTTCCTTTCAGTTGCAAACTCCACTCCATACATATATATGGGGAGGTACTAGCTCCAACTCGGTTTTACAGTGAAAACTGCAGGAACTTCAAACCGGCACCAGGAAACAGCCTGATAAACAGAGCAAAAGTTTTCCTGCAACCCGTTCCCTTTGTGCTAGATTAACGAACGACTCCCCACATACACAGTTGTGAGAGATAAGTGTGTATGAAAGCGGTCTTTCACCTACGTTCTTGGGATAACAAAGTTTATTTCAGTTGCAAAATCCACTATACATATATATGGGGAGGTAATAGCTCCAACTCAGTTTTACAGTCAAAACTGCAGGAACTTCAAACCAGCACTAGGAAACAGCCAGAGAAACCAGAGTAAAATTTTCTCATGCAAACCGTTCCCTATGTGCTTGATGAACGAACGTCTCTCCACATGCTCAGTTCTTAGAGATAAAGTTCTGTGTGTTAAAGCCCAGTTTTGTGTGTGAAATCCGTCTTTCAGTTAGCTTGATGGGAACACAAGTTTTCTTTTCAGTTGCAAACTCCACTTCATAGTTATATATGGGGAGGTACTAGCTCCAACTCGTTTTTACATTGAAAACTGCTGGAAATTCAAACCGGCACTAGGACACAGACTGAGAATCCAGAGTAATAGTTTCTTCTGCAACCCGTTCCCTTTGTGCTAGATGAATGAATGTCTCTCAACCTGCTCAGTTCTGTGAGATAATTGTGGGTGAAAGCCGTCCTTCACCTAGCTTGTTGGGAACACAAAGTTTATTTCAGTTGCAAACTCCACTCCATACATATGTATGGGGAGGTACTAGCTCCAACTCGGTATTACAGTGAAAACAGCAGGAACTTCAAACCGGCACTAGGAAACAGCCTGAGAAACCAGAGTAAGTTTCTCCTGCAACCCGTTCCCTTTGTGCTAGATGAACGAACGTCTCTCCAGATGCTCAGTTATGAGAGATAAGTGTGTGTGAAAGCCGTTCTTCAGCTAGCTTGTTCGGAACACAAAGTTTCCTTTCAGTTGCAAACTCCACTGCATACATATATATGGGGAGGTACTAGCTCCAACTCGGTTTTACAGTGAAAACTGCAGGAACTTCAAACCGGCACCAGGAAACAGCCTGATAAACAGAGCAAAAGTTTTTCCTGCAACCCGTTCCCTTTGTGCTAGATTAACGAACGACTCCCCACATACACAGTTGTGAGAGATAAGTGTGTATGAAAGCGGTCTTTCACCTAGGTTCTTGGGAAAACAAAGTTTATTTCAGTTGCAAACTCCACTATACATATATATGGGGAGGTAATAGCTCCAACTCAGTTTTACAGTCAAAACTGCAGGAACTTCAAACCAGCACTAGGAAACAGCCAGAGAAACCAGAGTAAAATTTTCTCATGCAATCCGTTCCATATGTGCTTGATGAACGAACGTCTCTCCACATGCTCAGTTCTTAGAGATAAAGTTCTGTGTGTTAAAGCCCAGTTTTGTGTGTGAAATCCGTCTTTCAGTTAGCTTGATGGGAACACAAATTTTCTTTTCAGTTGCAAACCCCACTTCATAGTTATATATGGGGAGGTACTAGCTCCAACTCGTTTTTACATTGAAAACTGCTGGAAATTCAAACCGGCACTAGGACACAGACTGAGAATCCAGAGTAATAGTTTCTACTGCAACCCGTTCCCTTTGTGCTAGATGAATGAATGTCTCTCAACCTGCTCAGTTCTGTGAGATAATTGTGGGTGAAAGCCGTCCTTCACCTAGCTTATTGGGAACACAAAGTTTATTTCACTTGCAAACCCCACTCCATACATATATATGGGGAGGTACTATCTCCAACTCGGTTTTACAGTGAAAAATGCAGGTACTTCAAACCGGCACTAGGAAACATTCTGAGAAACCAGAGAAATAATTTCTCCTGCAACCCGTTCCTTTGTGCTAGATGAACGAACTTCTCTCCACACGCTCAGTTCTGAGAGATAAGTGTGTGTGAAAGCCGTCCTTCAACTACCTTGTTGGGAACACAAAGTTTCTTTTCAGTTGCAAACTCCAATCCATATATATATATATGGGGAGGTACTAGGCCAACACGGTTTTACAGTGAAAACTGAAAGAACTTCAAACCGGCACTAAGAAACATCGTGATGAAACAGTAAAAGTTTCACCTGCAAACCGTTCCCATTTGCTAGAATAACGAACGTCTCTCCACATGCTCAGTTCGGAGAGATAAGTGTGTGTGAAAGCTGTCCTTCACCCAGCTTGTTGGGAACACAAAGTTTCTTTACAGTTGCAAACTCCACTCCATAGATATATATGGGGAGGTACTAGCTCCAACCCGGTTTTACAGTGAAAACTGCAGGAACTTCAAACCGGCCTTGCGAAACAGCGTGAGAAACTCGAGTAAATGTTTCTCCTGCAAACCGTTCCCTTTGTGCTAGATGAATGATCATCTCTCCACGTGCTCAGTTCGGAGAGACAAGTGTGTGTGAAAGCTGCCCTTCACCTAGCTTGTTGGGAACACAAAGTTTCTTTACAGTTGCAAACTACACTCCATATAGATATATGGGGAGATACTAGGTCCAACTTGATTTTACAGTGAAAACTGCAGGAACTTCAAACCGGCACTAGGAAAAAGCCTGAGAAACCAGAGAAAAACTTCCTCCTGCAACACGTTCCCTTTGTGCTAGATGAACGAACGTCTCTCCACGTGCTCAGTTCAGAGAGATAAGTGTGTGTGAAAGCCTTCCTTAAACTAGCTTGTTGGGAACACAAAGTTCTTTTAAGTTGCAAACTCCAATCCATACATATATAAAGGGAGGTTCTAGCTCCAACTCGATTTCAAAATGAAAACTGCAGGAACTTCAAACCGGCACTAGGAAACTGTCTCAGAAACCAGAGTAAAAGTTTCTCTTGCAACCCGTTCCCTTTGTGCAAGATGAACGAACGTTTCTCCATATGCTCAGTTCTGAGAGATAAGTGTGTGTGAAAGCCGTCTTTCACCTAGCTTGTTGGGAACACAAAGTTTCTTTGTAGTTGCAAACTCCACTTCATACGTATATATGGGGAGGTACTAGCTCCTACTCGGTTTTACAGTGAAAAGTGCAGGAACTTCAAACCGGCACTAGGAAACATCCTGAGAAACCGGAGTAAATATTTCTCCTTCAACCCGTTCCATTTGTGCTAGGTGAGCGAACGTCTATCCACATACTCAGTTCTGAGATATAAGTGTGTGTGAAAGCCGTCCTTCACCTACCTTGTTGGGAACACAATGATTCTTTTCAGATGCAAACTCCACTCCATACACATATATGGGGAGGTACTAGCTCCAAATCGGTTTTACAGTGAAAACTGCAGGAATTTCAAACCGGCACTAGGAAACAGCCTGAGAATCCAGAGTAAAAATTTCTACTTCAACCCGTTCCCTTTGTGCTAGATGAATGAACGACTCTCCACATGCTCATTTCTGAGCGATAAGTGTGTGTGAAAGCCGTCCTTCAACTAGCTTGTTGGGAACACAAAGTTTCTTTTCAGTTGCAAAATTCACTCCATACATATATAATGGGAGGTACTAGCTCCAACTCGGCTTTACAGAGAAAATTGCAGGAACTTCAAACCAGCACTAGGAAACAGCCCGAGAAACCAGAGTAAAAGTTTCTCCTGCAATCCGTTCTATTGGTGCTAGATAAACGAACATCTCTCCAGAAGCTCAGTTATGAGAAATAAGTGTGTGTGATAGCCGTCCTTCACTTACCTTTTTATTAACACAAAGATTCTTTTAAGTTGCAATCTCCACTCCATACATATATATGGGGAGGTACAAGCTCCAAATCGGTTTTACAGTGAAAACTGCAGGAAATTCAAACCGGCACTAGGAAACAGCCTGAGAAACCGGAGTAAAAATTTCTCCTGCAAACTGTTCCCTTTGTGCTTGATGAACGAACATCTATCCACATACACAGTTCTGAGAGATAAGTGTGCGTGAATGCCTTCCTTCACCTAGCTTGTTGGGAACACAAAGTTTCCTTTAAGTTGCAAATATCACACCATACATATATATGGGGAGGTACTAGATCCAACTCGGTTTTACACTGACAAATGCAGGAAATTCAAACCGGTACTAGGAAACAGCCTGAGAAAAAAGAGTAAAAGTTTCACCTACAAACCATTCCCTTTGTGCTAGATGAACGAACGTCTCTCCACATGCTCATTTCTGAGAGATAATTGTGTGTGAAAACCGTCCTTCACCTAGCTTGTTGCGAACAGAAAGTTTTTTTTCAGTAGCAAACTCCACTCCATACATATATATAGGGAGGTACTAGCACCAACTCGGTTTTACAGTGAAAAATGCAGGATCTTCAAACCAGCATTAGGAAACAGCCTGAGAAACCAGAGTAAAACTTTCTCCTGCAAAATGTTTTCTTGCGATAGATGAAAGAACGTCTCTCCACATGCTCAGTTCGGAGAGATATGTGTGTGTGAAAGCCGTCCTTCACCTAGCTTGTTGGGAATACAAAGTTTCCTTTCAGTTGCAAACTACACTCCATAATTATATATGGGGAGGTAGTAGCTCCAACTCGATTTTACAGTGAAAACTGCAGGAACTTCAAACTAGCACTAGGAAACAGCCTGAGAAACCAGAGAAAAAGTTTCTCCTGCAAACCGTTCCTTTTATGCTAGATGAACGATCGTCTGTCCACGTGCTCAGTTCAGAGAGATAAGTGTGTGTGAAAGCCTTCCTTAAACTAGCTTGTTGGGAACACAAAGTTCTTTTAAGTTGCAATCTCCAATCCATACATATATAAAGGGAGGTTCTAGCAACAACTCGATTTCAAAATGAAAACTGCAGGAACTTCTAACCGGCACTAGGAAACAGTGTGATATACCAGAGTAAAAGTTTCTCCTGCAACCCGTTACCTTTGGGCTAGGTGAACGTTCGTCTCTCCACATGCTCAGATCTGAGAGATAATTGTGTGTGAAAGCCGTCCTTCACGTAGCTTGTTTGTTAACACAAAATTTCTTTTAAGTTGCAACCTCCACTCCATACATATATATAGGGTGGTACTAGCTCCAAATAGGTTTTACAGTGAAAACTGCAGGAAATTCAAAGCGGCACTAGGAAACAGCCTGAGAAAACAGAGTAAAAGTTTCTTCTGAAACCCGTTCCCTTTGTGCTAGATGAACGAACGTCTCTCCACAGGCTCAGTTCTGAGTGATAAGTGTGCGTGAAAGCCGTCCTTCAACTAGCTTGTTCGGAACACAAAGTTTCCTTTCAGTTGCAAACTCCACTGCATACATATATATGGGGAGGTACTAGCTCCAACTCGGTTTTACAGTGAAAACTGCAGGAACTTCAAACCGGCACCAGGAAACAGCCTGATAAACAGAGCAAAAGTTTTTCCTGCAACCCGTTCCCTTTGTGCTAGATTAACGAACGACTCCCCACATACACAGTTGTGAGAGATAAGTGTGTATGAAAGCGGTCTTTCACCTAGGTTCTTGGGAAAACAAAGTTTATTTCAGTTGCAAACTCCACTATACATATATATGGGGAGGTAATAGCTCCAACTCAGTTTTACAGTCAAAACTGCAGGAACTTCAAACCAGCACTAGGAAACAGCCAGAGAAACCAGAGTAAAATTTTCTCATGCAATCCGTTCCATATGTGCTTGATGAACGAACGTCTCTCCACATGCTCAGTTCTTAGAGATAAAGTTCTGTGTGTTAAAGCCCAGTTTTGTGTGTGAAATCCGTCTTTCAGTTAGCTTGATGGGAACACAAATTTTCTTTTCAGTTGCAAACCCCACTTCATAGTTATATATGGGGAGGTACTAGCTCCAACTCGTTTTTACATTGAAAACTGCTGGAAATTCAAACCGGCACTAGGACACAGACTGAGAATCCAGAGTAATAGTTTCTACTGCAACCCGTTCCCTTTGTGCTAGATGAATGAATGTCTCTCAACCTGCTCAGTTCTGTGAGATAATTGTGGGTGAAAGCCGTCCTTCACCTAGCTTATTGGGAACACAAAGTTTATTTCACTTGCAAACCCCACTCCATACATATATATGGGGAGGTACTATCTCCAACTCGGTTTTACAGTGAAAAATGCAGGTACTTCAAACCGGCACTAGGAAACATTCTGAGAAACCAGAGAAATAATTTCTCCTGCAACCCGTTCCTTTGTGCTAGATGAACGAACTTCTCTCCACACGCTCAGTTCTGAGAGATAAGTGTGTGTGAAAGCCGTCCTTCAACTACCTTGTTGGGAACACAAAGTTTCTTTTCAGTTGCAAACTCCAATCCATATATATATATATGGGGAGGTACTAGGCCAACACGGTTTTACAGTGAAAACTGAAAGAACTTCAAACCGGCACTAAGAAACATCGTGATGAAACAGTAAAAGTTTCACCTGCAAACCGTTCCCATTTGCTAGAATAACGAACGTCTCTCCACATGCTCAGTTCGGAGAGATAAGTGTGTGTGAAAGCTGTCCTTCACCCAGCTTGTTGGGAACACAAAGTTTCTTTACAGTTGCAAACTCCACTCCATAGATATATATGGGGAGGTACTAGCTCCAACCCGGTTTTACAGTGAAAACTGCAGGAACTTCAAACCGGCCTTGCGAAACAGCGTGAGAAACTCGAGTAAATGTTTCTCCTGCAAACCGTTCCCTTTGTGCTAGATGAATGATCATCTCTCCACGTGCTCAGTTCGGAGAGACAAGTGTGTGTGAAAGCTGCCCTTCACCTAGCTTGTTGGGAACACAAAGTTTCTTTACAGTTGCAAACTACACTCCATATAGATATATGGGGAGATACTAGGTCCAACTTGATTTTACAGTGAAAACTGCAGGAACTTCAAACCGGCACTAGGAAAAAGCCTGAGAAACCAGAGAAAAACTTCCTCCTGCAACACGTTCCCTTTGTGCTAGATGAACGAACGTCTCTCCACGTGCTCAGTTCAGAGAGATAAGTGTGTGTGAAAGCCTTCCTTAAACTAGCTTGTTGGGAACACAAAGTTCTTTTAAGTTGCAAACTCCAATCCATACATATATAAAGGGAGGTTCTAGCTCCAACTCGATTTCAAAATGAAAACTGCAGGAACTTCAAACCGGCACTAGGAAACTGTCTCAGAAACCAGAGTAAAAGTTTCTCTTGCAACCCGTTCCCTTTGTGCAAGATGAACGAACGTTTCTCCATATGCTCAGTTCTGAGAGATAAGTGTGTGTGAAAGCCGTCTTTCACCTAGCTTGTTGGGAACACAAAGTTTCTTTGTAGTTGCAAACTCCACTTCATACGTATATATGGGGAGGTACTAGCTCCTACTCGGTTTTACAATGAAAAGTGCAGGAACTTCAAACCGGCACTAGGAAACATCCTGAGAAACCGGAGTAAATATTTCTCCTTCAACCCGTTCCATTTGTGCTAGGTGAGCGAACGTCTATCCACATACTCAGTTCTGAGATATAAGTGTGTGTGAAAGCCGTCCTTCACCTACCTTGTTGGGAACACAATGATTCTTTTCAGATGCAAACTCCACTCCATACACATATATGGGGAGGTACTAGCTCCAAATCGGTTTTACAGTGAAAACTGCAGGAATTTCAAACCGGCACTAGGAAACAGCCTGAGAATCCAGAGTAAAAATTTCTACTTCAACCCGTTCCCTTTGTGCTAGATGAATGAACGACTCTCCACATGCTCATTTCTGAGCGATAAGTGTGTGTGAAAGCCGTCCTTCAACTAGCTTGTTGGGAACACAAAGTTTCTTTTCAGTTGCAAAATTCACTCCATACATATATAATGGGAGGTACTAGCTCCAACTCGGCTTTACAGAGAAAATTGCAGGAACTTCAAACCAGCACTAGGAAACAGCCCGAGAAACCAGAGTAAAAGTTTCTCCTGCAATCCGTTCTATTGGTGCTAGATAAACGAACATCTCTCCAGAAGCTCAGTTATGAGAAATAAGTGTGTGTGATAGCCGTCCTTCACTTACCTTTTTATTAACACAAAGATTCTTTTAAGTTGCAATCTCCACTCCATACATATATATGGGGAGGTACAAGCTCCAAATCGGTTTTACAGTGAAAACTGCAGGAAATTCAAACCGGCACTAGGAAACAGCCTGAGAAACCGGAGTAAAAATTTCTCCTGCAAACTGTTCCCTTTGTGCTTGATGAACGAACATCTATCCACATACACAGTTCTGAGAGATAAGTGTGCGTGAATGCCTTCCTTCACCTAGCTTGTTGGGAACACAAAGTTTCCTTTAAGTTGCAAATATCACACCATACATATATATGGGGAGGTACTAGATCCAACTCGGTTTTACACTGACAAATGCAGGAAATTCAAACCGGTACTAGGAAACAGCCTGAGAAAAAAGAGTAAAAGTTTCACCTACAAACCATTCCCTTTGTGCTAGATGAACGAACGTCTCTCCACATGCTCATTTCTGAGAGATAATTGTGTGTGAAAACCGTCCTTCACCTAGCTTGTTGCGAACAGAAAGTTTTTTTTCAGTAGCAAACTCCACTCCATACATATATATAGGGAGGTACTAGCACCAACTCGGTTTTACAGTGAAAAATGCAGGATCTTCAAACCAGCATTAGGAAACAGCCTGAGAAACCAGAGTAAAACTTTCTCCTGCAAAAAGTTTTCTTGCGATAGATGAAAGAACGTCTCTCCACATGCTCAGTTCGGAGAGATATGTGTGTGTGAAAGCCGTCCTTCACCTAGCTTGTTGGGAATACAAAGTTTCCTTTCAGTTGCAAACTACACTCCATAATTATATATGGGGAGGTAGTAGCTCCAACTCGATTTTACAGTGAAAACTGCAGGAACTTCAAACTAGCACTAGGAAACAGCCTGAGAAACCAGAGAAAAAGTTTCTCCTGCAAACCGTTCCTTTTATGCTAGATGAACGATCGTCTGTCCACGTGCTCAGTTCAGAGAGATAAGTGTGTGTGAAAGCCTTCCTTAAACTAGCTTGTTGGGAACACAAAGTTCTTTTAAGTTGCAATCTCCAATCCATACATATATAAAGGGAGGTTCTAGCAACAACTCGATTTCAAAATGAAAACTGCAGGAACTTCTAACCGGCACTAGGAAACAGTGTGATATACCAGAGTAAAAGTTTCTCCTGCAACCCGTTACCTTTGGGCTAGGTGAACGTTCGTCTCTCCACATGCTCAGATCTGAGAGATAATTGTGTGTGAAAGCCGTCCTTCACGTAGCTTGTTTGTTAACACAAAATTTCTTTTAAGTTGCAACCTCCACTCCATACATATATATAGGGTGGTACTAGCTCCAAATAGGTTTTACAGTGAAAACTGCAGGAAATTCAAAGCGGCACTAGGAAACAGCCTGAGAAAACAGAGTAAAAGTTTCTTCTGAAACCCGTTCCCTTTGTGCTAGATGAACGAACGTCTCTCCACAGGCTCAGTTCTGAGTGATAAGTGTGCGTGAAAGCCGTCCTTCAACTAGCTTGTTGGGAACACAAAGTTTATTTCAGTTGCAAACTCCACTCCATACATATGTATGGGGAGGTACTAGCTCTAACTCGGTTTTACAGTGAAAACAGCAGGAACTTCAAACCGGCACTAGGAAACAGCCTGAGAAACCAGAGTAAGTTTCTCCTGCAACCCGTTCCCTTTGTGCTAGATGAACGAACGTCTCTCCACATGCTCAGTTCTGAGAGATAAGTGTGTGTGAAAGCCGTTCTTCAGCTAGCTTGTTCGGAAAACAAAGTTTCCTTTCAGTTGCAAACTCCACTCCATACATATATATGGGGAGGTACTAGCTCCAACTCGGTTTTACAGTGAAAACTGCAGGAACTTCAAACCGGCACCAGGAAACAGCCTGATAAACAGAGCAAAAGTTTTTCCTGCAACCCGTTCCCTTTGTGCTAGATTAACGAACGTCTCCCCACATACACAGTTGTGAGAGATAAGTGTGTATGAAAGCGGTCTTTCACCTACGTTCTTGGGAAAACAAAGTTTATTTCAGTTGCAAACTCCACTATACATATATATGGGGAGGTAATAGCTCCAACTCAGCTTTACAGTCAAAACTGCCGGAACTTCAAACCAGCACTAGGAAACAGCCAGAGAAACCAGAGTAAAATTTTCTCATGCAAACCGTTCCCTATGTGCTTGATGAACGAACGTCTCTCCACATGCTCAGTTCTTAGAGATAAAGTTCTGTGTGTTAAAGCCCAGTTTTGTGTGTGAAATCCGTCTTTCAGTTAGCTTGATGGGAACACAAATTTTCTTTTCAGTTGCAAACTCCACTCCATAGATATATATGGGGAGGTACTAGCGCCAACTCGTTTTTACAGTGAAAACTGCTGGAAATTCAAACCGGCACTAGGACACAGACTGAGAATCCAGAGTAATAGTTTCTACTGCAACCCGTTCCCTTTGTGCTAGATGAATGAAAGTCTCTCAACCTGCTCAGTTCTGTGAGATAATTGTGGGTGAAAGCCGTCCTTCACCTAGATTATTGGGAACACAAAGTTTATTTCACTTGCAAACCCCACTCCATACATATATATGGGGAGGTACTATCTCCAACTCGGTTTTACAGTGAAAAATGCAGGTACTTCAAACCGGCACTAGGAAACATTCTGAGAAACCAGAGAAATAGTTTCTCCTGCAACCCGTTCCCTATGTGCTAGATGAACGAACTTTTCTCCACACGCTCAGTTCTGAGAGATAAGTGTGTGTGAAAGCCGTCCTTCAACTACCTTGTTGGGAACACAAAGTTTCTTTTCAGTTGCAAACTCCAATCCATATATATATATGGGGAGGTACAAGGCCAACACGGTTTTACAGTGAAAAATGAAAGAACTTCAAACCGGCATTAAGAAACAGCGTGATGAAACAGTAAAAGTTTCACCTGCAAAACCGTTCCCATTTGCTAGAAGAACGAACGTCTCTCCACATGCTCAGTTCGGAGAGATAAGTGTGTGTGAAAGCTGTCCTTCACCTAGCTTGTTGGGAACACAAAGTTTCTTTACAGTTGCAAACTCCACTCCATAGATATATATGGGGAGGTACTAGCTCCAACCCGGTTTTACAGTGAAAACTGCAGGAACTTCAAACCGGCCTTACGAAACAGCCTAAGAAACTAGGGTAAAAGTTTATCCTGCAAAACGTTCCCTTTGTGCTAGATGAACGAACATCTCTCCACGTGCTCAGCTCGGAGAGATAAGTGTGTGTGAAAGCTGTCCTTCACCTAGCTTGTTGGGAACACAAAGTTTCTTTACAGTGGCAAACTCCACTCCATATAGATATATGGGGAGATACTAGCTCCAATTTGGTTTTACAGTGAAAACTGCAGGAACTTCAAACCGGCACTAGGAAAAAGCCTGAGAAACCAGAGAAAAACTTTCTCCTGCAAACCGTTCCCTTTGTGCTAGATGAACGAACGTCTGTCCACGTGCTCAGTTCAGAGAGATAAGTGTGTGTGAAAGCCTTCCTTAAACTAGCTTGTTGGGAACACAAAGTTCTTTAAAGTTGCAATCTCCAATCCATACATATATAAAGGGAGGTTCTAGCAACAACTCGATTTCAAAATGAAAACTGCAGGAACTTCAAACCGGCACTAGGAAACAGTGTGATATACCAGAGTAAAAGTTTCTCCTGCAACCCGTTACCTTTGGGCTAGATGAACGTTCGTCTCTCCACATGCTCAGATCTGAGAGATAATTGTGTGTGAAAGCCGTCCTTCACGTAGCTTGTTTGTTAACACAAAATTTCTTTTAAGTTGCAACCTCCACTCCATACATATATATAGGGTGGTACTAGCTCCAAATAGGTTTTACAGTGAAAACTGCAGGAAATTCAAAGCGGCACTAGGAAACAGCCTGAGAAAACAGAGTAAAAGTTTCTTCTGAAACCCGTTCCCTTTGTGCTAGATGAACGAACGTCTCTCCACATGCTCAGTTCTGAGAGATAAGTGTGCGTGAAAGCCGTCCTTCAACTAGCTTGTTGGGAACACAAATTTTATTTCAGTTGCAAACTCCACTCCATACATATGTATGGGGAGGTACTAGCTCTAACTCGGTTTTACAGTGAAAACAGCAGGAACTTCAAACCGGCACTAGGAAACAGCCTGAGAAACCAGAGTAAGTTTCTCCTGCAACCCGTTCCCTTTGTGCTAGATGAACGAACGTCTCTCCACATGCTCAGTTCTGAGAGATAAGTGTGTGTGAAAGCCGTTCTTCAGCTAGCTTGTTCGGAACACAAAGTTTCCTTTCAGTTGCAAACTCCACTCCATACATATATATGGGGAGGTACTAGCTCCAACTCGGTTTTACAGTGAAAACTGCAGGAACTTCAAACCGGCACCAGGAAACAGCCTGATAAACAGAGCAAAAGTTTTTCCTGCAACCCTTTCCCTTTGTGCTAGATTAACGAACGTCTCCCGACATACACAGTTGTGAGAGATAAGTGTGTATGAAAGCGGTCTTTCACCTACGTTCTTGGGAAAACAAAGTTTATTTCAGTTGCAAACTCCACTATACATATATATGGGGAGGTAATAGCTCCAACTCAGCTTTACAGTCAAAACTGCCGGAACTTCAAACCAGCACTAGGAAACAGCCAGAGAAACCAGAGTAAAATTTTCTCATGCAAACCGTTCCCTATGTGCTTGATGAACGAACGTCTCTCCACATGCTCAGTTCTTAGAGATAAAGTTCTGTGTGTTAAAGCCCAGTTTTGTGTGTGAAATCCGTCTTTCAGTTAGCTTGATGGGAACACAAATTTTCTTTTCAGTTGCAAACTCCACTCCATAGATATATATGGGGAGGTACTAGCGCCAACTCGTTTTTACAGTGAAAACTGCTGGAAATTCAAACCGGCACTAGGACACAGACTGAGAATCCAGAGTAATAGTTTCTACTGCAACCCGTTCCCTTTGTGCTAGATGAATGAAAGTCTCTCAACCTGCTCAGTTCTGTGAGATAATTGTGGGTGAAAGCCGTCCTTCACCTAGATTATTGGGAACACAAAGTTTATTTCACTTGCAAACCCCACTCCATACATATATATGGGGAGGTACTATCTCCAACTCGGTTTTACAGTGAAAAATGCAGGTACTTCAAACCGGCACTAGGAAACATTCTGAGAAACCAGAGAAATAGTTTCTCCTGCAACCCGTTCCCTATGTGCTAGATGAACGAACTTCTCTCCACACGCTCAGTTCTGAGAGATAAGTGTGTGTGAAAGCCGTCCTTCAACTACCTTGTTGGGAACACAAAGTTTCTTTTCAGTTGCAAACTCCAATCCATATATATATATGGGGAGGTACAAGGCCAACACGGTTTTACAGTGAAAAATGAAAGAACTTCAAACCGGCATTAAGAAACAGCGTGATGAAACAGTAAAAGTTTCACCTGCAAAACCGTTCCCATTTGCTAGAAGAACGAACGTCTCTCCACATGCTCAGTTCGGAGAGATAAGTGTGTGTGAAAGCTGTCCTTCACCTAGCTTGTTGGGAACACAAAGTTTCTTTACAGTTGCAAACTCCACTCCATAGATATATATGGGGAGGTACTAGCTCCAACCCGGTTTTACAGTGAAAACTGCAGGAACTTCAAACCGGCCTTACGAAACAGCCTAAGAAACTAGGGTAAAAGTTTATCCTGCAAAACGTTCCCTTTGTGCTAGATGAACGAACATCTCTCCACGTGCTCAGCTCGGAGAGATAAGTGTGTGTGAAAGCTGTCCTTCACCTAGCTTGTTGGGAACACAAAGTTTCTTTACAGTGGCAAACTCCACTCCATATAGATATATGGGGAGATACTAGCTCCAATTTGGTTTTACAGTGAAAACTGCAGGAACTTCAAACCGGCACTAGGAAAAAGCCTGAGAAACCAGAGAAAAACTTTCTCCTGCAACCCGTTCCCTTTGTGCTAGATGAACGAACGTCTGTCCACGTGCTCAGTTCAGAGAGATAAGTGTGTGTGAAAGCCTTCCTTAAACTAGCTTGTTGGGAACACAAAGTTCTTTAAAGTTGCAATCTCCAATCCATACATATATAAAGGGAGGTTCTAGCAACAACTCGATTTCAAAATGAAAACTGCAGGAACTTCAAACCGGCACTAGGAAACAGTGTGATATACCAGAGTAAAAGTTTCTCCTGCAACCCGTTACCTTTGGGCTAGATGAACGTTCGTCTCTCCACATGCTCAGATCTGAGAGATAATTGTGTGTGAAAGCCGTCCTTCACGTAGCTTGTTTGTTAACACAAAATTTCTTTTAAGTTGCAACCTCCACTCCATACATATATATAGGGTGGTACTAGCTCCAAATAGGTTTTACAGTGAAAACTGCAGGAAATTCAAAGCGGCACTAGGAAACAGCCTGAGAAAACAGAGTAAAAGTTTCTTCTGAAACCCGTTCCCTTTGTGCTAGATGAACGAACGTCTCTCCACATGCTCAGTTCTGAGAGATAAGTGTGCGTGAAAGCCGTCCTTCAACTAGCTTGTTGGGAACACAAATTTTATTTCAGTTGCAAACTCCACTCCATACATATGTATGGGGAGGTACTAGCTCTAACTCGGTTTTACAGTGAAAACAGCAGGAACTTCAAACCGGCACTAGGAAACAGCCTGAGAAACCAGAGTAAGTTTCTCCTGCAACCCGTTCCCTTTGTGCTAGATGAACGAACGTCTCTCCACATGCTCAGTTCTGAGAGATAAGTGTGTGTGAAAGCCGTTCTTCAGCTAGCTTGTTCGGAACACAAAGTTTCCTTTCAGTTGCAAACTCCACTCCATACATATATATGGGGAGGTACTAGCTCCAACTCGGTTTTACAGTGAAAACTGCAGGAACTTCAAACCGGCACCAGGAAACAGCCTGATAAACAGAGCAAAAGTTTTTCCTGCAACCCTTTCCCTTTGTGCTAGATTAACGAACGTCTCCCCACATACACAGTTGTGAGAGATAAGTGTGTATGAAAGCGGTCTTTCACCTACGTTCTTGGGAAAACAAAGTTTATTTCAGTTGCAAACTCCACTATACATATATATGGGGAGATAATAGCTCCAACTCAGCTTTACAGTCAAAACTGCAGGAACTTCAAACCAGCACTAGGAAACAGCCAGAGAAACCAGAGTAAAATTTTCTCATGCAAACCGTTCCCTATGTGCTTGATGAACGAACGTCTCTCCACATGCTCAGTTCTTAGAGATAAAGTTCTGTGTGTTAAAGCCCAGTTTTGTGTGTGAAATCCGTCTTTCAGTTAGCTTGATGGGAACACAAATTTTCTTTTCAGTTGCAAACTCCACTCCATAGATATATATGGGGAGGTACTAGCGCCAACTCGTTTTTACAATGAAAACTGCTGGAAATTCAAACCGGCACTAGGACACAGACTGAGAATCCAGAGTAATAGTTTCTACTGCAACCCGTTCCCTTTGTGCTAGATGAATGAAAGTCTCTCAACCTGCTCAGTTCTGTGAGATAATTGTGGGTGAAAGCCGTCCTTCACCTAGATTATTGGGAACACAAAGTTTATTTCACTTGCAAACCCCACTCCATACATATATATGGGGAGGTACTATCTCCAACTCGGTTTTACAGTGAAAAATGCAGGTACTTCAAACCGGCACTAGGAAACATTCTGAGAAACCAGAGAAATAGTTTCTCCTGCAACCCGTTCCCTATGTGCTAGATGAACGAACTTCTCTCCACACGCTCAGTTCTGAGAGATAAGTGTGTGTGAAAGCCGTCCTTCAACTACCTTGTTGGGAACACAAAGTTTCTTTTCAGTTGCAAACTCCAATCCATATATATATATGGGGAGGTACAAGGCCAACACGGTTTTACAGTGAAAAATGAAAGAATTTCAAACCGGCATTAAGAAACAGCGTGATGAAACAGTAAAAGTTTCACCTGCAAAACCGTTCCCATTTGCTAGAAGAACGAACGTCTCTCCACATGCTCAGTTCGGAGAGATAAGTGTGTGTGAAAGCTGTCCTTCACCTAGCTTGTTGGGAACACAAAGTTTCTTTACATTTGCAAACTCCACTCCATAGATATATATGGGGAGGTACTAGCTCCAACCCGGTTTTACAGTGAAAACTGCAGGAACTTCAAACCGGCCTTACGAAACAGCCTAAGAAACTAGAGTAAAAGTTTATCCTGCAAAACGTTCCCTTTGTGCTAGATGAACGAACATCTCTCCACGTGCTCAGCTCGGAGAGATAAGTGTGTGTGAAAGCTGTCCTTCACCTAGCTTGTTGGGAACACAAAGTTTCTTTACAGTGGCAAACTCCACTCCATATAGATATATGGGGAGATACTAGCTCCAATTTGGTTTTACAGTGAAAACTGCAGGAACTTCAAACCGGCACTAGGAAAAAGCCTGAGAAACCAGAGAAAAACTTTCTCCTGCAAACCGTTCCCTTTGTGCTAGATGAACGAACGTCTGTCCACGTGCCCAGTTCAGAGAGATAAGTGTGTGTGAAAGCCTTCCTTAAACTAGCTTGTTGGGAACACAAAGTTCTTTAAAGTTGCAATCTCCAATCCATACATATATAAAGGGAGGTTCTAGCAACAACTCGATTTCAAAATGAAAACTGCAGGAACTTCAAACCGGCACTAGGAAACAGTGTGATATACCAGAGTAAAAGTTTCTCCTGCAACCCGTTACCTTTGGGCTAGATGAACGTTCGTCTCTCCACATGCTCAGATCTGAGAGATAATTGTGTGTGAAAGCCGTCCTTCACGTAGCTTGTTTGTTAACACAAAATTTCTTTTAAGTTGCAACCTCCACTCCATACATATATATAGGGTGGTACTAGCTCCAAATAGGTTTTACAGTGAAAACTGCAGGAAATTCAAAGCGGCACTAGGAAACAGCCTGAGACAACAGAGTAAAAGTTTCTTCTGAAACCCGTTCCCTTTGTGCTAGATGAACGAACGTCTCTCCACATGCTCAGTTCTGAGAGATAAGTGTGCGTGAAAGCCGTCCTTCAACTAGCTTGTTGGGAACACAAAGTTTATTTCAGTTGCAAACTCCACTCCATACATATGTATGGGGAGGTACTAGCTCTAACTCGGTTTTACAGTGAAAACAGCAGGAACTTCAAACCGGCACTAGGAAACAGCCTGAGAAACCAGAGTAAGTTTCTCCTGCAACCCGTTCCCTTTGTGCTAGATGAACGAACGTCTCTCCACATGCTCAGTTCTGAGAGATAAGTGTGTGTGAAAGCCGTTCTTCAGCTAGCTTGTTCGGAACACAAAGTTTCCTTTCAGTTGCAAACTCCACTCCATACATATATATGGGGAGGTACTAGCTCCAACTCGGTTTTACAGTGAAAACTGCAGGAACTTCAAACCGGCACCAGGAAACAGCCTGATAAACAGAGCAAAAGTTTTTCCTGCAACCCTTTCCCTTTGTGCTAGATTAACGAACGTCTCCCCACATACACAGTTGTGAGAGATAAGTGTGTATGAAAGCGGTCTTTCACCTACGTTCTTGGGAAAACAAAGTTTATTTCAGTTGCAAACTCCACTATACATATATATGGGGAGGTAATAGCTCCAACTCAGCTTTACAGTCAAAACTGCCGGAACTTCAAACCAGCACTAGGAAACAGCCAGAGAAACCAGAGTAAAATTTTCTCATGCAAACCGTTCCCTATGTGCTTGATGAACGAACGTCTCTCCACATGCTCAGTTCTTAGAGATAAAGTTCTGTGTGTTAAAGCCCAGTTTTGTGTGTGAAATCCGTCTTTCAGTTAGCTTGATGGGAACACAAATTTTCTTTTCAGTTGCAAACTCCACTCCATAGATATATATGGGGAGGTACTAGCGCCAACTCGTTTTTACAGTGAAAACTGCTGGAAATTCAAACCGGCACTAGGACACAGACTGAGAATCCAGAGTAATAGTTTCTACTGCAACCCGTTCCCTTTGTGCTAGATGAATGAAAGTCTCTCAACCTGCTCAGTTCTGTGAGATAATTGTGGGTGAAAGCCGTCCTTCACCTAGATTATTGGGAACACAAAGTTTATTTCACTTGCAAACCCCACTCCATACATATATATGGGGAGGTACTATCTCCAACTCGGTTTTACAGTGAAAAATGCAGGTACTTCAAACCGGCACTAGGAAACATTCTGAGAAACCAGAGAAATAGTTTCTCCTGCAACCCGTTCCCTATGTGCTAGATGAACGAACTTCTCTCCACACGCTCAGTTCTGAGAGATAAGTGTGTGTGAAAGCCGTCCTTCAACTACCTTGTTGGGAACACAAAGTTTCTTTTCAGTTGCAAACTCCAATCCATATATATATATGGGGAGGTACAAGGCCAACACGGTTTTACAGTGAAAAATGAAAGAACTTCAAACCGGCATTAAGAAACAGCATGATGAAACAGTAAAAGTTTCACCTGCAAAACCGTTCCCATTTGCTAGAAGAACGAACGTCTCTCCACATGCTCAGTTCGGAGAGATAAGTGTGTGTGAAAGCTGTCCTTCACCTAGCTTGTTGGGAACACAAAGTTTCTTTACAGTTGCAAACTCCACTCCATAGATATATATGGGGAGGTACTAGCTCCAACCCGGTTTTACAGTGAAAACTGCAGGAACTTCAAACCGGCCTTACGAAACAGCCTAAGAAACTAGAGTAAAAGTTTATCCTGCAAAACGTTCCCTTTGTGCTAGATGAACGAACATCTCTCCACGTGCTCAGTTCGGAGAGATAAGTGTGTGTGAAAGCTGTCCTTCACCTAGCTTGTTGGGAACACAAAGTTTCTTTACAGTGGCAAACTCCACTCCATATAGATATATGGGGAGATACTAGCTCCAATTTGGTTTTACAGTGAAAACTGCAGGAACTTCAAACCGGCACTAGGAAAAAGCCTGAGAAACCAGAGAAAAACTTTCTCCTGCAAACCGTTCCCTTTGTGCTAGATGAACGAACGTCTGTCCACGTGCTCAGTTCAGAGAGATAAGTGTGTGTGAAAGCCTTCCTTAAACTAGCTTGTTGGGAACACAAAGTTCTTTAAAGTTGCAATCTCCAATCCATACATATATAAAGGGAGGTTCTAGCAACAACTCGATTTCAAAATGAAAACTGCAGGAACTTCAAACCGGCACTAGGAAACAGTGTGATATACCAGAGTAAAAGTTTCTCCTGCAACCCGTTACCTTTGGGCTAGATGAACGTTCGTCTCTCCACATGCTCAGATCTGAGAGATAATTGTGTGTGAAAGCCGTCCTTCACGTAGCTTGTTTGTTAACACAAAATTTCTTTTAAGTTGCAACCTCCACTCCATACATATATATAGGGTGGTACTAGCTCCAAATAGGTTTTACAGTGAAAACTGCAGGAAATTCAAAGCGGCACTAGGAAACAGCCTGAGAAAACAGAGTAAAAGTTTCTTCTGAAACCCGTTCCCTTTGTGCTAGATGAACGAACGTCTCTCCACATGCTCAGTTCTGAGAGATAAGTGTGCGTGAAAGCCGTCCTTCAACTAGCTTGTTGGGAACACAAAGTTTATTTCAGTTGCAAACTCCACTCCATACATATGTATGGGGAGGTACTAGCTCTAACTCGGTTTTACAGTGAAAACAGCAGGAACTTCAAACCGGCACTAGGAAACAGCCTGAGAAACCAGAGTAAGTTTCTCCTGCAACCCGTTCCCTTTGTGCTAGATGAACGAACGTCTCTCCACATGCTCAGTTCTGAGAGATAAGTGTGTGTGAAAGCCGTTCTTCAGCTAGCTTGTTCGGAACACAAAGTTTCCTTTCAGTTGCAAACTCCACTCCATACATATATATGGGGAGGTACTAGCTCCAACTCGGTTTTACAGTGAAAACTGCAGGAACTTCAAACCGGCACCAGGAAACAGCCTGATAAAAAGAGCAAAAGTTTTTCCTGCAACCCTTTCCCTTTGTGCTAGATTAACGAACGTCTCCCCACATACACAGTTGTGAGAGATAAGTGTGTATGAAAGCGGTCTTTCACCTACGTTCTTGGGAAAACAAAGTTTATTTCAGTTGCAAACTCCACTATACATATATATGGGGAGATAATAGCTCCAACTCAGCTTTACAGTCAAAACTGCAGGAACTTCAAACCAGCACTAGGAAACAGCCAGAGAAACCAGAGTAAAATTTTCTCATGCAAACCGTTCCCTATGTGCTTGATGAACGAACGTCTCTCCACATGCTCAGTTCTTAGAGATAAAGTTCTGTGTGTTAAAGCCCAGTTTTGTGTGTGAAATCCGTCTTTCAGTTAGCTTGATGGGAACACAAATTTTCTTTTCAGTTGCAAACTCCACTCCATAGATATATATGGGGAGGTACTAGCGCCAACTCGTTTTTACAGTGAAAACTGCTGGAAATTCAAACCGGCACTAGGACAAAGACTGAGAATCCAGAGTAATAGTTTCTACTGCAACCCGTTCCCTTTGTGCTAGATGAATGAAAGTCTCTCAACCTGCTCAGTTCTGTGAGATAATTGTGGGTGAAAGCCGTCCTTCACCTAGATTATTGGGAACACAAAGTTTATTTCACTTGCAAACCCCACTCCATACATATATATGGGGAGGTACTATCTCCAACTCGGTTTTACAGTGAAAAATGCAGGTACTTCAAACCGGCACTAGGAAACATTCTGAGAAACCAGAGAAATAGTTTCTCCTGCAACCCGTTCCCTATGTGCTAGATGAACGAACTTCTCTCCACACGCTCAGTTCTGAGAGATAAGTGTGTGTGAAAGCCGTCCTTCAACTACCTTGTTGGGAACACAAAGTTTCTTTTCAGTTGCAAACTCCAATCCATATATATATATGGGGAGGTACAAGGCCAACACGGTTTTACAGTGAAAAATGAAAGAACTTCAAACCGGCATTAAGAAACAGCGTGATGAAACAGTAAAAGTTTCACCTGCAAAACCGTTCCCATTTGCTAGAAGAACGAACGTCTCTCCACATGCTCAGTTCGGAGAGATAAGTGTGTGTGAAAGCTGTCCTTCACCTAGCTTGTTGGGAACACAAAGTTTCTTTACAGTTGCAAACTCCACTCCATAGATATATATGGGGAGGTACTAGCTCCAACCCGGTTTTACAGTGAAAAATGCAGCAACTTCAAACCGGCCTTACGAAACAGCCTAAGAAACTAGAGTAAAAGTTTATCCTGCAAAACGTTCCCTTTGTGCTAGATGAACGAACATCTCTCCACGTGCTCAGATCGGAGAGTTAAGTGTGTGTGAAAGCTGTCCTTCACCTAGCTTGTTGGGATCACAAAGTTTCTTTACAGTTGCAAACTCCACTCCATATAGATATATGGGGAGATACTAGCTCCAACTTGGTTTTACAGTGAAAACTGCAGGAACTTCAAACTAGCACTAGGAAAAAGCCTGAGAAAAAAGAGAAAAACTTTCTCCTGCAACCCGTTCCCTTTGTGCTAGATGAACGAACTTCTCTCCACACGCTCAGTTCTGAGAGATAAGTGTGTGTGAAAGCCTTCCTTAAACTAGCTTGTTGGGAACACAAAGTTCTTTTAAGTTGCAAACTCCAATCCATACATATATAAAGGGAGGTTTTAGCTCCAACTAGATTTCAAAATGAAAACTGCAGGAACTTCAAACCGGCACTAGGAAACTGTCTCAGAAACCAGAGTAAAAGTTTCTCCTGCAACCCGTTCCCTTTGTGCAAGATGAACGAACGTTTCTCCATATGCTCAGTTCTGAGAGATAAGTGTGTGTGAAAGCCGTCCTTCAAATAGCTTGTTGGGAACACAAAGTTTCTTTTCAGTTGCAAAATTCACTCCATACATATATAATGGGAGGTACTAGCTCCAACTCGGTTTTACAGAGAAAATTGCAGGAACTTCAATCCAGCACTAGGAAACAGCCCGAGAAACCAGAGTAAATGTTTCTCCTACAACCCGTTCTATTGGTGCTAGATGAACGAACATCTCTCCAGATTCTCAGTTATGAGAAATAAGTGTGTGTGATAGCCGTCCTTCACCTAGCTTTTTATTAACACAAAGATTCTTTTAAGTTGCAATCTCCACTCCATACATATATATGGGGAGGTACTAGCTCCAAATCGGTTTTACAGTGAAAACTGCAGGAAATTCAATCCGGCACTAGGAAACAGCCTGAGAAACCGGAGTAAAAATTTCTCCTGCAAACTGTTCCTTTGTGCTTGATGAACGAACATCTATCCACATACACAGTTCTGAGAGATAAGTGTGCGTGAATGCCTTCCTTCACCTAGCTTGTTGGGAACACAAAGTTTCCTTTAAGTTGCAAATATCACACCATACATATATATGGGGAGGTACTAGATCCAACTCGGTTTAACACTGACAAATGCAGGAAATTCAAACCGGTACTAGGAAACAGCCTGAGAAAAAAGAGTAATAGTTTCACCTGCAAACCATTCCCTTTGTGCTAGATGAACGAACGTCTCTCCACATGCTCATTTCTGAGAGATAATTGTGTGAAAACGGTCCTTCACCTAGCTTGTTGCGAACAGAAGGTTTTTTTTCAGTAGCAAACTCCACTCCATACATATATATGGGGAGGTACTAGCACCAACTCGGTTTTACAGTGAAAAATGCAGGATCTTCAAACCAGCATTAGGAAACAGCCTGAGAAACCAGAGTAAATCTTTCCCCTGCAAACAGTTTTCTTTGTGATAGATGAAAGAACGTCTCTCCACATGCTCAGTTCGGAGAGATAAGTGTGTTTGAAAGCCGTCCTTCATCTAGCTTGTTGGGAATACAAAGTTTCCTTTCAGTTGCAAACTACACTCCATAATTTTATATGGGGAGGTAGTAGCTCCAACTCGATTTTACAGTGAAAACTGCAGGAACTTCAAACTAGCACTAGGAAACAGCCTGAGAAACCAGAGAAAAAGTTTCTCCTGCAACCCGTTCCCTTTGTGCTAGATGAACGATCGTCTGTCCACGTGCTCAGTTCAGAGAGATAAGTGTGTGTGAAACCCTTCCTTAAACTAGCTTGTTGGGAACACAAAGTTCTTTTAAGTTGCAATCTCCTATCCATACATATATAAAGGGAGGTTCTAGCAACAACTCGATTTCAAAATGAAAACTGCAGGAACTTCAAACTAGCACTAGGAAACAGTCTGATAAACCAGAGTAAAAGTTTCTCCTGCAACCCGTTACCTTTGGGCTAGATGAACGTTCGTCTCTCCACATACTCAGTTCTGAGAGATAATTGTGTGTGAAAGTCGTCCTTCACGTAGCTTGTTTGTTAACACAAAATTTCTTTTAAGTTGCAACCTCCACTCCATACATATATATAGGGTGGTTCTAGCTCCAAATAGGTTTTACAGTGAAAACTGCAGGACATTCAAAGCGGCACTAGGAAACAGCCTGAGAAAACAGAGTAAAAGTTTCTTCTGAAACCCGTTCCCTTTGTGCTAGATGAACGAAAGTCTCTCCACATGCTCAGTTCTGAGAGATAAGTGTGCGTGAAAGCCGTCCTTCACCTAGCTTGTTGGGAAAACAAAGTTTATTTCATTTGCAAACTCCACTCCATACATATATATGGGGAGGTACTAGCTCCAACTTGGTTTTACAGTAAAAACTGCAGGAACTTCAAACCGGCACTAGGAAACAGCCTGAGAAACCAGAGTAAGTTTCTCCTGCAACCCGTTCCCTTTGTGCTAGATGAACGAACGTCTCTCCACATGCTCAGTTCTGAGAGATAAGTGTGTGTGAAAGCCGTTCTTCAGCTAGCTTGTTCGGAACACAAAGTTTCCTTTCAGTTGCAAACTCCACTCCATACATATATATGGGGAGGTACTAGCTCCAACTCGGTTTTACAGTGAAAACTGCAGGAACTTCAAACCGGCACCAGGAAACAGCCTGATAAACAGAGAAAAAGTTTTCCTGCAACCCGTTCCCTTTGTGCTAGATTAACGAACGACTCCCCACATACACAGTTGTGAGAGATAAGTGTGTATGATAGCGGTCTTTCACCTAGGTTCTTGGGAAAACAAAGTTTATTTCAGTTGCAAACTCCACTATACATATATATGGGGAGGTAATAGCTCCAACTCAGTTTTACAGTCAAAACTGCAGGAACTTCAAACCAGCACTAGGAAACAGCCAGAGAAACCAGAGTAAAATTTTCTCATGCAAACCGTTCCCTATGTGCTTGATGAACGAACGTCTCTCCACATGCTCAGTTCTTAGAGATAAAGTTCTGTGTGTTAAAGCCCAGTTTTGTGTGTGAAATCCGTCTTTCAGTTAGCTTGATGGGAACACAAATTTTCTTTTCAGTTGCAAACTCCACTTCATAGTTATATATGGGGAGGTACTAGCTCCAACTCGTTTTTACATTGAAAACTGCTGGAAATTCAAACCGGCACTAGGACACAGACTGAGAATCCAGAGTAATAGTTTCTACTGCAACCCGTTCCCTTTGTGCTAGATGAATGAAAGTCTCTCAACCTGCTCAGTTCTGTGAGATAATTGTGGGTGAAAGCCGTCCTTCACCTAGCTTATTGGGAACACAAAGTTTATTTCAGTTGCAAATTCCACTCCATACATATATATGGGGAGGTACTAGCTCCAACTTGGTTTTACAGTAAAAACTGCAGGAACTTCAAACCGGCACTAGGAAATAGCCTGAGAAACCAAAGTAAAAGTTTCTCCTGCAACACGTTCCCTTCGTGCTAGATGAACGAACGTCTCTCCACATGCTCTGTTCTGCGAGATAAGTGTGCGTGAATCCGTCCTTCACCAAGCTTGTTGGGAACACAAAGTTTATTTCAGTTGCAAACTCCACTCCATACATATGTATGGGGAGGTACTAGCTCCAACTCGGTATTACAGTGAAAACAGCAGGAACTTCAAACCGGCACTAGGAAACAGCCTGAGAAACCAGAGTAAGTTTCTCCTGCAACCCGTTCCCTTTGTGCTAGATGAACGAACGTCTCTCCACATGCTCAGTTCTGAGAGATAAGTGTGTGTGAAAGCCGTTCTTCAGCTAGCTTGTTCGGAACACAAAGTTTCCTTTCATTTGCAAACTCCACTGCATACATATATATGGGGAGGTACTAGCTCCAACTCGGTTTTACAGTGAAAACTGCAGGAACTTCAAACCGGCACCAGGAAACAGCCTGATAAACAGAGCAAAAGTTTTTCCTGCAACCCGTTCCCTTTGTGCTAGATTAACGAACGTCTCCCCACATACACAGTTGTGAGACAGAAGTGTGTATGAAAGCGGTCTTTCACCTAGGTTCTTGGGAAAACAAAGTTTATTTCAGTTGCAAACTCCACTATACATATATATGGGGAGGTAATAGCTCCAACTCAGTTTTACAGTCAAAACTGCAGGAACTTCAAACCAGCACTAGGAAACAGCCAGAGAAACCAGAGTAAAATTTTCTCATGCAAACCGTTCCCTATGTGCTTGATGAACGAACGTCTCTCCACATGCTCAGTTCTTAGAGATAAAGTTCTGTGTGTTAAAGCCCAGTTTTGTGTGTGAAATCCGTCTTTCAGTTAGCTTGATGGGAACACAAATTTTCTTTTCTGTTGCAAACTCCACTTCATAGTTATATATGGGGAGGTACTAGCTCCAACTCGTTTTTACATTGAAAACTGCTGGAAATTCAAACCGGCACTAGGACACAGACTGAGAATCCAGAGTAATAGTTTCTACTGCAACCCGTTCCCTTTGTGCTAGATGAATGAATGTCTCTCAACCTGCTCAGTTCTGTGAGATAATTGTGGGTGAAAGCCGTCCTTCACCTAGCTTATTGGGAACACAAAGTTTATTTCAATTGCAAACCCCACTCCATACATATATATGGGGAGGTACTATCTCCAACTCGGTTTTACGGTGAAAAATGCAGGTACTTCAAACCGGCACTAGGAAACATTCTGAGAAACCAGAGAAAAACTTTCTCCTGCAACCCGTTCCCTTTGTGCTAGATGAACGAACTTCTCTCCACACGCTCAGTTCTGAGAGATAAGTGTGTGTGAAAGCCTTCCTTAAAATAGCTTGTTGGGAACACAAAGTTCTTTTAAGTTGCAAACTCCAATCCATACATATATAAAGGGAGGTTTTAGCTCCAACTAGATTTCAAAATGAAAACTGCAGGAACTTCAAACCGGCACTAGGAAACTGTCTCAGAAACCAGAGTAAAAGTTTCTCCTGCAACCCGTTCCCTTTGTGCAAGATGAACGAACGTTTCTCCATATGCTCAGTTCTGAGAGATAAGTGTGTGTGAAAGCCGTCCTTCAAATAGCTTGTTGGGAACACAAAGTTTCTTTTCAGTTGCAAAATTCACTCCATACATATATAATGGGAGGTACTAGCTACAACTCGGTTTTACAGAGAAAATTGCAGGAACTTCAATCCAGCACTAGGAAACAGCCCGAGAAACCAGAGTAAATGTTTCTCCTACAACCCGTTCTATTGGTGCTAGATGAACGAACATCTCTCCAGATTCTCAGTTATGAGAAATAAGTGTGTGTGATAGCCGTCCTTCACCTAGCTTTTTATTAACACAAAGATTCTTTTAAGTTGCAATCTCCACTCCATACATATATATGGGGAAGTACTAGCTCCAAATCGGTTTTACAGTGAAAACTGCAGGAAATTCAAACCGGCACTAGGAAACAGCCTGAGAAACCGGAGTAAAAATTTCTCCTGCAAACTGTTCCTTTGTGCTTGATGAACGAACATCTATCCACATACACAGTTCTGAGAGATAAGTGTGCGTGAATGCCTTCCTTCACCTAGCTTGTTGGGAACACAAAGTTTCCTTTAAGTTGCAAATATCACACCATACATATATATGGGGAGGTACTAGATCCAACTCGGTTTAACACTGACAAATGCAGGAAATTCAAACCGGTACTAGGAAACAGCCTGAGAAAAATAGTAATAGTTTCACCTGCAAACCATTCCCTTTGTGCTAGATGAACGAACGTCTCTCCACATGCTCATTTCTGAGAGATAATTGTGTGAAAACGGTCCTTCACCTAGCTTGTTGCGAACAGAAGGTTTTTTTTCAGTAGCAAACTCCACTCCATACATATATATGGGGAGGTACTAGCACCAACTCGGTTTTACAGTGAAAAATGCAGGATCTTCAAACCAGCATTAGGAAACAGCCTGAGAAACCAGAGTAAATCTTTCCCCTGCAAACAGTTTTCTTTGCGATAGATGAAAGAACGTCTCTCCACATGCTCAGTTCGGAGAGATAAGTGTGTTTGAAAGCCGTCCTTCATCTAGCTTGTTGGGAATACAAAGTTTCCTTTCAGTTGCAAACTACACTCCATAATTTTATATGGGGAGGTAGTAGCTCCAACTCGATTTTACAGTGAAAACTGCAGGAACTTCAAACTAGCACTAGGAAACAGCCTGAGAAACCAGAGAAAAAGTTTCTCCTGCAACCCGTTCCCTTTGTGCTAGATGAACGATCGTCTGTCCACGTGCTCAGTTCAGAGAGATAAGTGTGTGTGAAACCCTTCCTTAAACTAGCTTGTTGGGAACACAAAGTTCTTTTAAGTTGCAATCTCCTATCCATACATATATAAAGGGAGGTTCTAGCAACAACTCGATTTCAAAATGAAAACTGCAGGAACTTCAAACTAGCACTAGGAAACAGTCTGATAAACCAGAGTAAAAGTTTCTCCTGCAACCCGTTACCTTTGGGCTAGATGAACGTTCGTCTCTCCACATACTCAGTTCTGAGAGATAATTGTGTGTGAAAGTCGTCCTTCACGTAGCTTGTTTGTTAACACAAAATTTCTTTTAAGTTGCAACCTCCACTCCATACATATATATAGGGTGGTTCTAGTTCCAAATAGGTTTTACAGTGAAAACTGCAGGACATTCAAAGCGGCACTAGGAAACAGCCTGAGAAAACAGAGTAAAAGTTTCTTCTGAAACCCGTTCCCTTTGTGCTAGATGAACGAAAGTCTCTCCACATGCTCAGTTCTGAGAGATAAGTGTGCGTGAAAGCCGTCCTTCACCTAGCTTGTTGGGAAAACAAAGTTTATTTCATTTGCAAACTCCACTCCATACATATATATGGGGAGGTACTAGCTCCAACTCGTTTTTACATTGAAAACTGCTGGAAATTCAAACCGGCACTAGGACACAGACTGAGAATCCAGAGTAATAGTTTCTACTGCAACCCGTTCCCTTTGTGCTAGATGAATGAAAGTCTCTCAACCTGCTCAGTTCTGTGAGATAATTGTGGGTGAAAGCCGTCCTTCACCTAGCTTATTGGGAACACAAAGTTTATTTCAGTTGCAAATTCCACTCCATACATATATATGGGGAGGTACTAGCTCCAACTTGGTTTTACAGTAAAAACTGCAGGAACTTCAAACCGGCACTAGGAAATAGCCTGAGAAACCAAAGTAAAAGTTTCTCCTGCAACACGTTCCCTTCGTGCTAGATGAACGAACGTCTCTCCACATGCTCTGTTCTGCGAGATAAGTGTGTGTGAATCCGTCCTTCACCAAGCTTGTTGGGAACACAAAGTTTATTTCAGTTGCAAACTCCACTCCATACATATGTATGGGGAGGTACTAGCTCCAACTCGGTATTACAGTGAAAACAGCAGGAACTTCAAACCGGCACTAGGAAACAGCCTGAGAAACCAGAGTAAGTTTCTCCTGCAACCCGTTCCCTTTGTGCTAGATGAACGAACGTCTCTCCACATGCTCAGTTCTGAGAGATAAGTGTGTGTGAAAGCCGTTCTTCAGCTAGCTTGTTCGGAACACAAAGTTTCCTTTCAGTTGCAAACTCCACTGCATACATATATATGGGGAGGTACTAGCTCCAACTCGGTTTTACAGTGAAAACTGCAGGAACTTCAAACCGGCACCAGGAAACAGCCTGATAAACAGAGCAAAAGTTTTTCCTGCAACCCGTTCCCTTTGTGCTAGATTAACGAACGACTCCCCACATACACAGTTGTGAGAGATAAGTGTGTATGAAAGCGGTCTTTCACCTAGGTTCTTGGGAAAACAAAGTTTATTTCAGTTGCAAACTCCACTATACATATATATGGGGAGGTAATAGCTCCAACTCAGTTTTACAGTCAAAACTGCAGGAACTTCAAACCAGCACTAGGAAACAGCCAGAGAAACCAGAGAAAAATTTTCTCATGCAAACCGTTCCCTATGTGCTTGATGAACGAACGTCTCTCCACATGCTCAGTTCTTAGAGATAAAGTTCTGTGTGTTAAAGCCCAGTTTTGTGTGTGAAATCCGTCTTTCAGTTAGCTTGATGGGAACACAAATTTTCTTTTCAGTTGCAAACTCCACTTCATAGTTATATATGGGGAGGTACTAGCTCCAACTCGTTTTTACATTGAAAACTGCTGGAAATTCAAACCGGCACTAGGACACAGACTGAGAATCCAGAGTAATAGTTTCTACTGCAACCCGTTCCCTTTGTGCTAGATGAATGAATGTCTCTCAACCTGCTCAGTTCTGTGAGATAATTGTGGGTGAAAGCCGTCCTTCACCTAGCTTATTGGGAACACAAAGTTTATTTCACTTGCAAACCCCACTCCATACATATATATGGGGAGGTACTATCTCCAACTCGGTTTTACGGTGAAAAATGCAGGTACTTCAAACCGGCACTAGGAAACATTCTGAGAAACCAGAGAAATAGTTTCTCCTGCAACCCGTTCCTTTGTGCTAGATGAACGATCGTCTGTCCACGTGCTCAGTTCAGAGAGATAAGTGTGTGTGAAACCCTTCCTTAAACTAGCTTGTTGGGAACACAAAGTTCTTTTAAGTTGCAATCTCCTATCCATACATATATAAAGGGAGGTTCTAGCAACAACTCGATTTCAAAATGAAAACTGCAGGAACTTCAAACTAGCACTAGGAAACAGTCTGATAAACCAGAGTAAAAGTTTCTCCTGCAACCCGTTACCTTTGGGCTAGATGAACGTTCGTCTCTCCACATACTCAGTTCTGAGAGATAATTGTGTGTGAAAGTCGTCCTTCACGTAGCTTGTTTGTTAACACAAAATTTCTTTTAAGTTGCAACCTCCACTCCATACATATATATAGGGTGGTTCTAGCTCCAAATAGGTTTTACAGTGAAAACTGCAGGACATTCAAAGCGGCACTAGGAAACAGCCTGAGAAAACAGAGTAAAAGTTTCTTCTGAAACCCGTTCCCTTTGTGCTAGATGAACGAAAGTCTCTCCACATGCTCAGTTCTGAGAGATAAGTGTGCGTGAAAGCCGTCCTTCACCTAGCTTGTTGGGAAAACAAAGTTTATTTCATTTGCAAACTCCACTCCATACATATATATGGGGAGGTACTAGCTCCAACTTGGTTTTACAGTAAAAACTGCAGGAACTTCAAACCGGCACTAGGAAACAGCCTGAGAAACCAGAGTAAGTTTCTCCTGCAACCCGTTCCCTTTGTGCTAGATGAACGAACGTCTCTCCACATGCTCAGTTCTGAGAGATAAGTGTGTGTGAAAGCCGTTCTTCAGCTAGCTTGTTCGGAACACAAAGTTTCCTTTCAGTTGCAAACTCCACTCCATACATATATATGGGGAGGTACTAGCTCCAACTCGGTTTTACAGTGAAAACTGCAGGAACTTCAAACCGGCACCAGGAAACAGCCTGATAAACAGAGCAAAAGTTTTCCTGCAACCCGTTCCCTTTGTGCTAGATTAACGAACGACTCCCCACATACACAGTTGTGAGAGATAAGTGTGTATGATAGCGGTCTTTCACCTAGGTTCTTGGGAAAACAAAGTTTATTTCAGTTGCAAACTCCACTATACATATATATGGGGAGGTAATAGCTCCAACTCAGTTTTACAGTCAAAACTGCAGGAACTTCAAACCAGCACTAGGAAACAGCCAGAGAAACCAGAGTAAAATTTTCTCATGCAAACCGTTCCCTATATGCTTGATGAACGAACGTCTCTCCACATGCTCAGTTCTTAGAGATAAAGTTCTGTGTGTTAAAGCCCAGTTTTGTGTGTGAAATCCGTCTTTCAGTTAGCTTGATGGGAACACAAATTTTCTTTTCAGTTGCAAACTCCACTTCATAGTTATATATGGGGAGGTACTAGCTCCAACTCGTTTTTACATTGAAAACTGCTGGAAATTCAAACCGGCACTAGGACACAGACTGAGAATCCAGAGTAATAGTTTCTACTGCAACCCGTTCCCTTTGTGCTAGATGAATGAAAGTCTCTCAACCTGCTCAGTTCTGTGAGATAATTGTGGGTGAAAGCCGTCCTTCACCTAGCTTATTGGGAACACAAAGTTTATTTCAGTTGCAAATTCCACTCCATACATATATATGGGGAGGTACTAGCTCCAACTTGGTTTTACAGTAAAAACTGCAGGAACTTCAAACCGGCACTAGGAAATAGCCTGAGAAACCAAAGTAAAAGTTTCTCCTGCAACACGTTCCCTTCGTGCTAGATGAACGAACGTCTCTCCACATGCTCTGTTCTGCGAGATAAGTGTGTGTGAATCCGTCCTTCACCAAGCTTGTTGGGAACACAAAGTTTATTTCAGTTGCAAACTCCACTCCATACATATGTATGGGGAGGTACTAGCTCCAACTCGGTATTACAGTGAAAACAGCAGGAACTTCAAACCATCACTAGGAAACAGCCTGAGAAACCAGAGTAAGTTTCTCCTGCAACCCGTTCCCTTTGTGCTAGATGAACGAACGTCTCTCCACATGCTCAGTTCTGAGAGATAAGTGTGTGTGAAAGCCGTTCTTCAGCTAGCTTTTTCGGAACACAAAGTTTCCTTTCAGTTGCAAACTCCACTGCATACATATATATGGGGAGGTACTAGCTCCAACTCGGTTTTACAGTGAAAACTGCAGGAACTTCAAACCGGCACCAGGAAACAGCCTGATAAACAGAGCAAAAGTTTTTCCTGCAAACCGTTCCCTTTGTGCTAGATTAACGAACGACTCCCCACATACACAGTTGTGAGAGATAAGTGTGTATGAAAGCGGTCTTTCACCTAGGTTCTTGGGAAAACAAAGTTTATTTCAGTTGCAAACTCCACTATACATATATATGGGGAGGTAATAGCTCCAACTCAGTTTTACAGTCAAAACTGCAGGAACTTCAAACCAGCACTAGGAAACAGCCAGAGAAACCAGAGTAAAATTTTCTCATGCAAACCGTTCCCTATGTGCTTGATGAACGAACGTCTCTCCACATGCTCAGTTCTTAGAGATAAAGTTCTGTGTGTTAAAGCCCAGTTTTGTGTGTGAAATCCGTCTTTCAGTTAGCTTGATGGGAACACAAATTTTCTTTTCAGTTGCAAACTCCACTTCATAGTTATATATGGGGAGGTACTAGCTCCAACTCGTTTTTACATTGAAAACTGCTGGAAATTCAAACCGGCACTAGGACACAGACTGAGAATCCAGAGTAATAGTTTCTACTGCAACCCGTTCCCTTTGTGCTAGATGAATGAATGTCTCTCAACCTGCTCAGTTCTGTGAGATAATTGTGGGTGAAAGCCGTCCTTCACCTAGCTTATTGGGAACACAAAGTTTATTTCACTTGCAAACCCCACTCCATACATATATATGGGGAGGTACTATCTCCAACTCGGTTTTACGGTGAAAAATGCAGGTACTTCAAACCGGCACTAGGAAACATTCTGAGAAACCAGAGAAATAGTTTCTCCTGCAACCCGTTCCCTATGTGCTAGATGAACGAACTTCTCTCCACACGCTCAGTTCTGATAGATAAGTGTGTGTGAAAGCCGTCCTTCAACTACCTTGTTGGGAACACAAAGTTTCTTTTCAGTTGCAAACTCCAATCCATATATATATATGGGGAGGTACAAGGCCAACACGGTTTTACAGTGAAAAATGAAAGAACTTCAAACCGGCATTAAGAAACAGCGTGATGAAACAGTAAAAGTTTCACCTGCAAAACCGTTCCCATTTGCTAGAAGAACGAACGTCTCTCCACATGCTCAGTTCGGAGAGATAAGTGTGTGTGAAAGCTGTCCTTCACCTAGCTTGTTGGGAACACAAAGTTTCTTTACAGTTGCAAACTCCACTCCATAGATATATATGGGGAGGTACTAGCTCCAACCCGGTTTTACAGTGAAAAATGCAGCAACTTCAAACCGGCCTTACGAAACAGCCTAAGAAACTAGAGTAAAAGTTTATCCTGCAAAACGTTCCCTTTGTGCTAGATGAACGAACATCTCTCCACGTGCTCAGATCAGAGAGTTAAGTGTGTGTGAAAGCTGTCCTTCACCTAGCTTGTTGGGAACACAAAGTTTCTTTACAGTTGCAAACTCCACTCCATATAGATATATGGGGAGATACTAGCTCCAACTTGGTTTTACAGTGAAAACTGCAGGAACTTCAAACTAGCACTAGGAAAAAGCCTGAGAAACCAGAGAAAAACTTTCTCCTGCAACCCGTTCCCTTTGTGCTAGATGAACGAACTTCTCTCCACACGCTCAGTTCTGAGAGATAAGTGTGTGTGAAAGCCTTCCTTAAACTAGCTTGTTGGGAACACAAAGTTCTTTTAAGTTGCAAACTCCAATCCATACATATATAAAGGGAGGTTTTAGCTCCAACTAGATTTCAAAATGAAAACTGCAGGAACTTCAAACCGGCACTAGGAAACTGTCTCAGAAACCAGAGTAAAAGTTTCTCCTGCAACCCGTTCCCTTTGTGCAAGATGAACGAACGTTTCTCCATATGCTCAGTTCTGAGAGATAAGTGTGTGTGAAAGCCGTCCTTCAAATAGCTTGTTGGGAACACAAAGTTTCTTTTCAGTTGCAAAATTCACTCCATACATATATAATGGGAGGTACTAGCTCCAACTCGGTTTTACAGAGAAAATTGCAGGAACTTCAATCCAGCACTAGGAAACAGCCCGAGAAACCAGAGTAAATGTTTCTCCTACAACCCGTTCTATTGGTGCTAGATGAACGAACATCTCTCCAGATTCTCAGTTATGAGAAATAAGTGTGTGTGATAGCCGTCCTTCACCTAGCTTTTTATTAACACAAAGATTCTTTTAAGTTGCAATCTCCACTCCATACATATATATGGGGAGGTACTAGCTCCAAATCGGTTTTACAGTGAAAACTGCAGGAAATTCAAACCGGCACTAGGAAACAGCCTGAGAAACCGGAGTAAAAATTTCTCCTGCAAACTGTTCCTTTGTGCTTGATGAACGAACATCTATCCACATACACAGTTCTGAGAGATAAGTGTGCGTGAATGCCTTCCTTCACCTAGCTTGTTGGGAACACAAAGTTTCCTTTAAGTTGCAAATATCACACCATACATATATATGGGGAGGTACTAGATCCAACTCGGTTTAACACTGACAAATGCAGGAAATTCAAACCGGTACTAGGAAACAGCCTGAGAAAAAAGAGTAATAGTTTCACCTGCAAACCATTCCCTTTGTGCTAGATGAACGAACGTCTCTCCACATGCTCATTTCTGAGAGATAATTGTGTGAAAACGGTCCTTCACCTAGCTTGTTGCGAACAGAAGGTTTTTTTTCAGTAGCAAACTCCACTCCATACATATATATGGGGAGGTACTAGCACCAACTCGGTTTTACAGTGAAAAATGCAGGATCTTCAAACCAGCATTAGGAAACAGCCTGAGAAACCAGAGTAAATCTTTCCCCTGCAAACAGTTTTCTTTGCGATAGATGAAAGAACGTCTCTCCACATGCTCAGTTCGGAGAGATAAGTGTGTTTGAAAGCCGTCCTTCATCTAGCTTGTTGGGAATACAAAGTTTCCTTTCAGTTGCAAACTACACTCCATAATTTTATATGGGGAGGTAGTAGCTCCAACTCGATTTTACAGTGAAAACTGCAGGAACTTCAAACTAGCACTAGGAAACAGCCTGAGAAACCAGAGAAAATGTTTCTCCTGCAACCCGTTCCCTTTGTGCTAGATGAACGAACGTCTCTCCACATGCTCAGTCCTTAGAGATAAAGTTCTGTGTGTTAAAGCCCACTTTTGTGTGTGAAATCCGTCTTTCAGTTAGCTTGATGGGAACACAAATTTTCTTTTCAGTTGCAAACTCCACTTCATAGTTATATATGGGGATTACTAGCTCCAACTCGGTTTTACAGTGAAAACTGCAGGAACTTCAAACCGGCACCAGGAAACAGCCTGATAAACAGAGCAAAAGTTTTTCCTGCAACCCGTTCCCTTTGTGCTAGATTAACGAACGACTCCCCACATACACAGTTGTGAGAGATAAGTGTGTATGAAAGCGGTCTTTCACCTAGGTTCTTGGGAAAACAAAGTTTATTTCAGTTGCAAACTCCACTATACATATATATGGGGAGGTAATAGCTCCAACTCAGTTTTACAGTCAAAACTGCAGGAACTTCAAACCAGCACTAGGAAACAGCCAGAGAAACCAGAGTAAAATTTTCTCATGCAAACCGTTCCCTATGTGCTTGATGAACGAACGTCTCTCCACATGCTCAGTTCTTAGAGATAAAGTTCTGTGTGTTAAAGCCCAGTTTTGTGTGTGAAATCCGTCTTTCAGTTAGCTTGATGGGAACACAAATTTTCTTTTCAGTTGCAAACTCCACTTCATAGTTATATATGGGGAGGCACTAGCTCCAACTCGTTTTTACATTGAAAACTGCTGGAAATTCAAACCGGCACTAGGACACAGACTGAGAATCCAGAGTAATAGTTTCTACTGCAACCCGTTCCCTTTGTGCTAGATGAGTGAATGTCTCTCAACCTGCTCAGTTCTGTGAGATAATTGTGGGTGAAAGCCGTCCTTCACCTAGCTTATTGGGAACACAAAGTTTATTTCACTTGCCAACCCAACTCCATATATATATATGGGGAGGTACTATCTCCAACTCGGTTTTACAGTGAAAAATGCAGGTACTTCAAACCGGCACTAGGAAACATTCTGAGAAACCAGAGAAATAGTTTCCCCTGCAACCCGTTCCTTTGGGCTAGATGAACGAACTTCTCTCCACACGCTCAGTTCTGAGAGACAAGTGTGTGTGAAAGCTGCCCTTCACCTAGCTTGTTGGGAACACAAAGTTTCTTTACAGTTGCAAACTACACTCCATATAGATATATGGGGAGATACTAGCTCCAACTTTGTTTTACAGTGAAAACTGCAGGAACTTCAAACCGGCACTAGGAAAAAGCCTGAGAAACCAGAGAAAAACTTCCTCCTGCAACAAGTTCCCTTTGTGCTAGATGAACGAACTTCTCTCCACACGCTCAGTTCTGAGAGATAAATGTGTGTGAAAGCCGTCCTTCAACTACCTTGTTGGGAACACAAAGTTTCTTTTCAGTTGCAAACCCCACTCCAAACATATATATGGGGAGGTACTAGCTCCAACTCGGTTTTACAGTGAAAACTGCAGGAACTTCAAACCGGCACTAGGAAACATTCTGAGAAACCAGAGATATAGTTTCTCCTGCAACACGTTCCCTATGTGCTAGATGAACGAACTTCTCTCCACACGCTCAGTTCTGAGAGATAAGGGTGTGTGAAAGCCGTCCTTCAACTACCTTGTTGGGAACACAAAGTTTCTTTTCAATTGCAAACTCCAATCCATATATATATATGGGGAGGTACAAGGCCAACACGGTTTTACAGTGAAAAATGAAAGAACATCAAACCGGCATTAAGAAACAGCGTGATGAAACAGTAAAAGTTTCACCTGCAAAACCGTTCCCATTTGCTAGAAGAACGAACGTCTCTCCACATGCTCAGTTCGGAGAGATAAGTGTGTGTGAAAGCTGTCCTTCACCTAGCTTGTTGGGAACACAAAGTTTCTTTACATTTGCAAACTCCACTCCATAGATATATATGGGGAGGTACTAGCTCCAACCCGGTTTTACAGTGAAAACTGCAGGAACTTCAAACCGGCCTTACGAAACAGCCTAAGAAACTAGAGTAAAGTTTATCCTGCAAAACGTTCCCTTTGTGCTAGATGAACGAACATCTCTCCACGTGCTCAGCTCGGAGAGATAAGTGTGTGTGAAAGCTGTCCTTCACCTAGCTTGTTGGGAACACAAAGTTTCTCTTCAGTTGCAAACTCCAATCCATACATATATATGGGGAGGTACTAGCTCCAACTTGGTTTTACAGTAAAAACTGCAGGAACTTCAAACCGGCACTAGGAAACAGCCTGAGAAACCAGAGTAAGTTTCTCCTGCAACCCGTTACCTTTGGGCTAGATGAACGTTCGTCTCTCCACATGCTCAGTTCTGAGAGATAATTGTGTGTGAAAGTCGTCCTTCACGTAGCTTGTTTGTTAACACAAAATTTCTTTTAAGTTGCAACCTCCACTCCATACATATATATAGGGTGGTACTAGCTCCAAATAGGTTTTACAGTGAAAACTGCAGGACATTCAAAGCGGCACTAGGAAACAGCCTGAGAAAAAAGACTAAAAGTTTCTTCTGAAACCCGTTCCCTTTGTGCTAGATGAACGAAAGTCTCTCCACATGCTCAGTTCTGAGAGATAAGTGTGCGTGAAAGCCGTCCTTCACCTAGCTTGTTGGGAACACAAAGTTTATTTCAGTTGCAATCTCCACTCCATACATATATATGGGGAGGTACTAGCTCCAACTTGGTTTTACAGTAAAAACTGCAGGAACTTCAAACCGGCACTAGGAAACAGCCTGAGAAACCAAAGTAAAAATTTGCCCTGCAACACGTTCCCTTCGTGCTAGATGAACGAACGTCTCTCCACATGCTCTGTTCTGCGAGATAAGTGTGTGTGAATCCGTCCTTCACCTAGCTTGTTGGGAACACAAAGTTTATTTCAGTTGCAAACTCCACTCCATACATATTTATGGGGAGGTACTAGCTTCAACTCGGTATTACAGTGAAAACAGCAGGAACTTCAAACCGGCACTAGGAAACAGCCTGAGAAACCAGAGTAAGTTTCTCCTGCAACCCGTTCCCTTTGTGCTAGATGAACGAACGTCTCTCCACATGCTCAGTTCTGAGAGATAAGTGTGTGTGAAAGCCGTTCTTCAGCTAGCTTGTTCGGAACACAAAGTTTCCTTTCAGTTGCAAACTCCACTGCATAGATATATATGGGGAGGTACTAGCTCCAACTCGGTTTTACAGTGAAAACTGCAGGAACTTCAAACCGGCACCAGGAAACAGCCTGATAAACAGAGCAAAAGTTTTTCCTGCAACCCGTTCCCTTTGTGCTAAATTAACGAACGACTCCCCACATACACAGTTCTGAGAGATAAGTGTGTATGAAAGCGGTCTTTCACCTAGGTTCTTGGGAAAACAAAGTTTATTTCAGTTGCAAACTCCACTATAAATATATATGGGGAGGTAATAGCTCCAACTCAGTTTTACAGTCAAAACTGCAGGAACTTCAAACCAGCACTAGGAAACAGCCAGAGAAACCAGAGTAAAATTTTCTCATGCAAACCATTCCCTATGTGCTTGATGAACGAACGACTCTCCACATGCTCAGTTCTTAGAGATAAAGTTCTGTGTGTTAAAGCCCAGTTTTGTGTGTGAAATCCGTCTTTCAGTTAGCTTGATGGGAACACAAATTTTCTTTTCAGTTGCAAACTCCATTTCATAGTTATATATGGGGAGGTACTAGCTCCAACTCGTTTTTACATTGAAAACTGCTGGAAATTCAAACCGGCACTAGGACAAAGACTGAGAATCCAGAGTAATAGTTTCTACTGCATTCCGTTCCCTTTGTGCTAGATGAATGAAAGTCTCTCAACCTGCTCAGTTCTGTGAGATAATTGTGGGTGAAAGCCGTCCTTCACCTAGCTTATTGGGAACACAAAGTTTATTTCACTGGCAAACCCCACTCCATACATATACATGGGGAGGTACTATCTCCAACTCGGTTTTACAGTGAAAAATGCAGGTACTTCAAACCGGCACTAGGAAACATTCTGAGAAACCAGAGAAATAGTTTCTCCTGCAACCCGTTCCCTATGTGCTAGATGAACGAACTTCTCTCCACACGCTCAGTTCTGAGAGATAAGTATGTGTGAAAGCCTTCCTTAAACTAGCTTGTTGGGAACACAAAGTTCTTTTAAGTTGCAATCTCCAATCCATACATATGAAGGGAGGTTCTAGCAACAACTCGATTTCAAAATGAAAACTGCAGGAACTTCAAACCGGCACTAGGAAACAGTCTGATATACCAGAGTAAAAGTTTCCCCTGCAACCCGTTACCTTTGGGCTAGATGAACGTTCGTCTCTCCACATGCTGAGTTCTGAGAGATAATTGTGTATGAAAGCCGTCCTTCACGTAGCTTGTTTGTTAACACAAAATTTCTTTTAAGTTGCAACCTCCACTCCATATATATATATAGGGTGGTACTAGCTCCAAATAGATTTTACAGTGAAAACTGCAGGAAATTCAAAGCGGCACTAGGAAACAGCCTGAGAAACAGAGTAAAAGTTTCTTCTGAAACCCGTTCCCTTTGTGCTAGATGAACGAACGTCTCTCCTCATGCTCAATTCTGAGAGATAAGTGTGCGTGAAAGCCGTCCTTCACCTAGCTTGTTGGGAACACAAAGTTTATTTCAGTTGCAAACTCCACTCCATACATATATATGGGGAGGTGCTAGCTCTAACTCGGTTTTACAGTGAAAACAGCAGGAACGTCAAACCGGCACTAGGAAACAGCCTGAGAAACCAGAGTAAGTTTCTCCTGCAACCCGTTCCCTTTGTGCTAGATGAACGAACGTCTCTCCACATGCTCAGTTCTGAGAGATAAGTGTGTGTGAAAGCCGTTCTTCAGCTAGCTTGTTCGGAACACAAAGTTTCCTTTCAGTTGCAAACTCCACTCCATAGATATATATGGGGAGGTACTAGCTCCAACTCGGTTTTACAGTGAAAACTGCAGGAACTTCAAACCGGTACCAGGAAACAGCCTGATAACCAGAGTAAGTTTCTCCTGCAACCCGTTCCCTTTGTGCTAGATGAACGAACGTCTCTCCACATGCTCATTTCTGAGAGATAATTGTGTGTGAAAACCGTCCTTAACCTAGCTTGTTGCGAACAGAAAGTTTTTTTTCAGTAGCAAACTCCACTCCATATATATATATATATATATAGGGAGGTACTAGCACCAATTCGGTTTTACAGTGAAAAATGCAGGATCTTCAACCAGCATTAGGAAACAGCCTGAGAAACCAGAGTAAAACTTTCTCCTGCAAACAGTTTTCTTTGCGATAGATGAAAGAACGTCTCTCCACATGCTCAGTTCGGAGAGATATGTGTGTGTGAAAGCCGTCCTTCACCTAGCTTGTTGGGAATACAAAGTTTCCTTTCAGTTGCAAACTACACTCCATACTTATATATGGGGAGGTAGTAGCTCCAACTCGATTTTACAGTGAAAACTGCAGGAACTTCAAACTAGCACTAGGAAACAGCCTGAGAAACCAGAGAAAAACTTTCTCCTGCAACCCGTTCCCTTTGTGCTAGATGAACGATCGTCTGTCCACGTGCTCAGTTCAGAGAGATAAGTGTGTGTGAAAGCCTTCCTTAAACTAGCTTGTTGGGAACACAAAGTTCTTTTAAGTTGCAATCTCCAATCCATACATATATAAAGGGAGGTTCTAGCAACAACTCGATTTCAAAATGAAAACTGCAGGAACTTCAAACCGGCACTAGGAAACAGTGTGATATACCAGAGTAAAAGTTTCTCCTGCAACCCGTTACCTTTGGGCTAGATGAACGTTCGTCTCTCCACATGCTCAGATCTGAGAGATAATTGTGTGTGAAAGCCGTCCTTCACGTAGATTGTTTGTTAACACAAAATTTCTTTTAAGTTGCAACCTCCACTCCATACATATATATAGGGTGGTACTAGCTCCAAATAGGTTTTACAGTGAAAACTGCAGGAAATTCAAAGCGGCACTAGGAAACAGCCCGAGAAACCAGAGTAAAAGTTTCTCCTGCAACCCGTTCTATTGGTGCTAGATGAACGAACATCTCTCCAGATGCTCAGTTATGAGAAATAAGTGTGTGTGAAAGCCGACCTTCACCTAGCTTTTTATTAACACAAAGATTCTTTTAATTTGCAATCTCCACTCCATACATATATATGGGGAGGTACTAGCTCCAACTCGGTTTTACAGTGAAAACTGCAGGAAATTCAAACCGGCACTAGGAAACAGCCTGAGAAACCGGAGCAAAATTTCTCCTGCAAACTGTTCCCTTTGTGCTTGATGAACGAACGTCTCTCCACATGCTCAGTTCTGAGAGATAAGTGTGCGTGAAAGCCGTCCTTCACCTAGCTTGTTGGGAACACAAAGTTTATTTCAGTTGCAAACTCCACTCCATACATATGTATGGGGAGGTACTAGCTCTAACTCGGTTTTACAGTGAAAACAGCAGGAACTTCAAACCGGCACTAGGAAACAGCCTGAGAAACCAGAGTAAGTTTCTCCTGCAACCCGTTCCCTTTGTGCTAGATGAACAAACGTCTCTCCACATGCTCAGTTCTGAGAGATAAGTGTGTGTGAAAGCCGTTCTTCAGCTAGCTTGTTCGGAACACAAAGTTTCCTTTCATTTGCAAACTCCACTCCATACATATATATGGGGAGGTACTAGCTCCAACTCGGTTTTACAGTGAAAACTGCAGGAACTTCAAACCGGCACCAGGAAACAGCCTGATAAACAGAGCAAAAGTTTTTCCTGCAACCCGTTCCCTTTGTGCTAGATTAACGAACGTCTCCCCACATACACAGTTGTGAGACAGAAGTGTGTATGAAAGCGGTCTTTCACCTAGGTTCTTGGGAAAACAAAGTTTATTTCAGTTGCAAACTCCACTATACATATATATGGGGAGGTAATAGCTCCAACTCAGCTTTACAGTCAAAACTGCCGGAACTTCAAACCAGCACTAGGAAACAGCCAGAGAAACCAGAGTAAAATTTTCTCATGCAAACCGTTCCCTATGTGCTTGATGAACGAACGTCTCTCCACATGCTCAGTTCTTAGAGATAAAGTTCTGTGTGTTAAAGCCCAGTTTTGTGTGTGAAATCCGTCTTTCAGTTAGCTTGATGGGAACACAAATTTTCTTTTCAGTTGCAAACTCCACTCCATAGATATATATGGGGAGGTACTAGCGCCAACTCGTTTTTACAGTGAAAACTGCTGGAAATTCAAACCGGCACTAGGACACAGACTGAGAATCCAGAGTAATAGTTTCTACTGCAACCCGTTCCCTTTGTGCTAGATGAATGAAAGTCTCTCAACCTGCTCAGTTCTGTGAGATAATTGTGGGTGAAAGCCGTCCTTCACCTAGCTTATTGGGAACACAAAGTTTATTTCACTTGCAAACCCCACTCCATACATATATATGGGGAGGTACTATATCCAACTCGGTTTTACAGTGAAAAATGCAGGTACTTCAAACCGGCACTAGGAAACATTCTGAGAAACCAGAGAAATAGTTTCTCCTGCAACCCGTTCCCTATGTGCTAGATGAACGAACTTCTCTCCACACGCTCAGTTCTGAGAGATAAGTGTGTGTGAAAGCCGTCCTTCAACTACCTTGTTGGGAACACAAAGTTTCTTTTCAGTTGCAAACTCCAATCCATATATATATATGGGGAGGTACTAGGCCAACACGGTTTTACAGTGAAAACTGAAAGAACTTCAAACCGGCACTAAGAAAAAGCGTGATGAAACAGTAAAAGTTTCACCTGCAAACCGTTCTCATTTGCTAGAAGAACGAACGTCTCTCCACATGCTCAGTTCGGAGAGATAAGTGTGTGTGAAAGCTGTCCTTCACCTAGCTTGTTGGGAACACAAAGTTTCTTTACAGTTGCAAACTCCACTCCATAGATATATATGGGGAGGTACTAGCTCCAAACCAGTTTTACAATGAAAACAGCAGGAACTTCAAACCGGCCTTGCGAAACAGCCTGAGAAACTAGAGTAACAGTTTCTCCTGCAAACCATTCCCTTTGTGCTAGATGAACGATCATCTCTCCACGTGCTCAGTTCGGAGAGATAAGTGTGTGTGAAAGCTGTCCTTCACCTAGCTTGTTGGGAACACAAAGTTTCTTTACAGTTGCAAACTCCACTCCATATAGATATAAGGGGAGATACTAGCTCCAAATTGGTTTTACAGTGAAAACTGCAGGAACTTCAAACCGGCACTAGGAAAAAGCCTGAGAAACCAGAGAAAAACTTTCTCCTGCAACCCGTTCCCTTTGTGCTAGATGAACGAACGTCTCTCCACGTGCTCAGTTCAGAGAGATAAGTGTGTGTGAAAGCCTTCCTTTAACTAGCTTGTTGGGAACACAAAGTTCTTTTAAGTTGCAAACTCCAATCCATACATATATAAAGGGAGGTTCTAGCTCCAACTCGATTTCAAAATGAAAACTCCAGGAACTTCAAACCGGCACTAGGAAACTGTCTCAGAAACCAGAGTAAAAGTTTCTCCTGCAACCCGTTCCCTTTGTGCAAGATGAACGAACGTTTCTCCATATGCTCAGTTCTGAGAGATAAGTGTGTGTGAAAGCAGTCTTTCACCTAGCTTGTTGGGAACACAAAGTTTTTTGTAGTTGCAAACTCCACTTCATACGTATATATGGGGAGGTACTAGCTCCTACTCGGTTTTACAGTGAAAAGTGCAGGAACTTCAAACCGGCACTAGGAAACAGCCTGAGAAACCAAAGTAAAAGTTTGCCCTGCAACACGTTCCCTTCGTGCTAGATGAACGAACATCTCTCCACATGCTCTGTTCTGCGAGATAAGTGTGTGTGAATCCGTCCTTCACCTAGCTTGTTGGGAACACAAAGTTTATTTCAGTTGCAAACTCCACTCCATACATATTTATGGGGAGGTACTAGCTCCAACTCGGTATTACAGTGAAAACAGCAGGAACTTCAAACCGGCACTAGGAAACAGCCTGAGAAACCAGAGTAAGTTTCTCCTGCAACCCGTTCCCTTTGTGCTAGATGAACGAACGTCTCTCCACATGCTCAGTTCTGAGAGATAAGTGTGTGTGAAAGCCGTTCTTCAGCTAGATTGTTCGGAACACAAAGTTTCCTTTCAGTTGCAAACTCCACTGCATAGATATATATGGGGAGGTACTAGCTCCAACTCGGTTTTACAGTGAAAACTGCAGGAACTTCAAACCGGCACCAGGAAACAGCCTGATAAACAGAGCAAAAGTTTTTCCTGCAACCCGTTCCCTTTGTGCTAGATTAACGAACGACTCCCCACATACACAGTTGTGAGAGATAAGTGTGTATGAAAGCGGTCTTTCACCTAGGTTCTTGGGAAAACAAAGTTTATTTCAGTTGCAAACTCCACTATAAATATATATGGGGAGGTAATAGCTCCAACTCAGTTTTACAGTCAAAACTGCAGGAACTTCAAACCAGCACTAGGAAACAGCCAGAGAAACCAGAGTAAAATTTTCTCATGCAAACCATTCCCTATGTGCTTGATGAACGAACGACTCTCCACATGCTCAGTTCTTAGAGATAAAGTTCTGTGTGTTAAAGCCCAGTTTTGTGTGTGAAATCCGTCTTTCAGTTAGCTTGATGGGAACACAAATTTTCTTTTCAGTTGCAAACTCCATTTCATAGTTATATATGGGGAGGTACTAGCTCCAACTCGTTTTTACATTGAAAACTGCTGGAAATTCAAACCGGCACTAGGACAAAGACTGAGAATCCAGAGTAATAGTTTCTACTGCAATCCGTTCCCTTTGTGCTAGATGAATGAAAGTCTCTCAACCTGCTCAGTTCTGTGAGATAATTGTGGGTGAAAGCCGTCCTTCACCTAGCTTATTGGGAACACAAAGTTTATTTCACTGGCAAACCCCACTCCATACATATACATGGGGAGGAACTATCTCCAACTCGGTTTTACAGTGAAAAATGCAGGTACTTCAAACCGGCACTAGGAAACATTCTGAGAAACCAGAGAAATAGTTTCTCCTGCAACCCGTTCCCTATGTGCTAGATGAACGAACTTCTCTCCACACGCTCAGTTCTGAGAGATAAGTATGTGTGAAAGCCTTCCTTAAACTAGCTTGTTGGGAACACAAAGTTCTTTTAAGTTGCAATCTCCAATCCATACATATGAAGGGAGGTTCTAGCAACAACTCGATTTCAAAATGAAAACTGCAGGAACTTCAAACCGGCACTAGGAAACAGTCTGATATACCAGAGTAAAAGTTTCCCCTGCAACCCGTTACCTTTGGGCTAGATGAACGTTCGTCTCTCCACATGCTGAGTTCTGAGAGATAATTGTGTGTGAAAGCCGTCCTTCACGTAGCTTGTTTGTTAACACAAAATTTCTTTTAAGTTGCAACCTCCACTCCATATATATATATAGGGTGGTACTAGCTCCAAATAGGTTTTACAGTGAAAACTGCAGGAAATTCAAAGCGGCACTAGGAAACAGCCTGAGAAACAGAGTAAAAGTTTCTTCTGAAACCCGTTCCCTTTGTGCTAGATGAACGAACGTCTCTCCACATGCTCAATTCTGAGAGATAAGTGTGCGTGAAAGCCGTCCTTCACCTAGCTTGTTGGGAACACAAAGTTTATTTCAGTTGCAAACTCCACTCCATACATATATATGGGGAGGTGCTAGCTCTAACTCGGTTTTACAGTGAAAACAGCAGGAACGTCAAACCGGCACTAGGAAACAGCCTGAGAAACCAGAGTAAGTTTCTCCTGCAACCCGTTCCCTTTGTGCTAGATGAACGAACGTCTCTCCACATGCTCAGTTCTGAGAGATAAGTGTGTGTGAAAGCCGTTCTTCAGCTAGCTTGTTCGGAACACAAAGTTTCCTTTCAGTTGCAAACTCCACTCCATACATATATATGGGGAGGTACTAGCTCCAACTCGGTTTTACAGTGAAAACTGCAGGAACTTCAAACCGGTACCAGGAAACAGCCTGATAAACAGAGCAAAAGTTTTTCCTGCAACCCGTTCCATTTGTGCTAGATTAACGAACGTCTCCCCACATACACAGTTCTGAGAGATAAGTGTGCGTGAATGCCTTCCTTCACCTAGCTTGTTGGGAACACAAAGTTTCCTTTAAGTTGCAAATATCACACCGTACATATATATGGGGAGGTACTAGATCCAACTCGGTTTTACACTGACAAATGCAGGAAATTCAAACCGGTACTAGGAAACAGCCTGAGAAAAAAGAGTAAAAGTTTCACCTGCAACCCATTCCCTTTGTGCTAGATGAACGAACGTCTCTCCACATGCTCATTTCTGAGAGATAATTGTGTGTGAAAACCGTCCTTAACCTAGCTTGTTGCGAACAGAAAGTTTTTTTTCAGTAGCAAACTCCACTCCATATATATATATATATATATAGGGAGGTACTAGCACCAATTCGGTTTTACAGTGAAAAATGCAGGATCTTCAACCAGCATTAGGAAACAGCCTGAGAAACCAGAGTAAAACTTTCTCCTGCAAACAGTTTTCTTTGCGATAGATGAAAGAACGTCTCTCCACATGCTCAGTTCGGAGAGATATGTGTGTGTGAAAGCCGTCCTTCACCTAGCTTGTTGGGAATACAAAGTTTCCTTTCAGTTGCAAACTACACTCCATACTTATATATGGGGAGGTAGTAGCTCCAACTCGATTTTACAGTGAAAACTGCAGGAACTTCAAACTAGCACTAGGAAACAGCCTGAGAAACCAGAGAAAAACTTTCTCCTGCAACCCGTTCCCTTTGTGCTAGATGAACGATCGTCTGTCCACGTGCTCAGTTCAGAGAGATAAGTGTGTGTGAAAGCCTTCCTTAAACTAGCTTGTTGGGAACACAAAGTTCTTTTAAGTTGCAATCTCCAATCCATACATATATAAAGGGAGGTTCTAGCAACAACTCGATTTCAAAATGAAAACTGCAGGAACTTCAAACCGGCACTAGGAAACAGTGTGATATACCAGAGTAAAAGTTTCTCCTGCAACCCGTTACCTTTGGGCTAGATGAACGTTCGTCTCTCCACATGCTCAGATCTGAGAGATAATTGTGTGTGAAAGCCGTCCTTCACGTAGATTGTTTGTTAACACAAAATTTCTTTTAAGTTGCAACCTCCACTCCATACATATATATAGGGTGGTACTAGCTCCAAATAGGTTTTACAGTGAAAACTGCAGGAAATTCAAAGCGGCACTAGGAAACAGCCCGAGAAACCAGAGTAAAAGTTTCTCCTGCAACCCGTTCTATTGGTGCTAGATGAACGAACATCTCTCCAGATGCTCAGTTATGAGAAATAAGTGTGTGTGAAAGCCGACCTTCACCTAGCTTTTTATTAACACAAAGATTCTTTTAATTTGCAATCTCCACTCCATACATATATATGGGGAGGTACTAGCTCCAACTCGGTTTTACAGTGAAAACTGCAGGAAATTCAAACCGGCACTAGGAAACAGCCTGAGAAACCGGAGCAAAATTTCTCCTGCAAACTGTTCCCTTTGTGCTTGATGAACGAACGTCTCTCCACATGCTCAGTTCTGAGAGATAAGTGTGCGTGAAAGCCGTCCTTCACCTAGCTTGTTGGGAACACAAAGTTTATTTCAGTTGCAAACTCCACTCCATACATATGTATGGGGAGGTACTAGCTCTAACTCGGTTTTACAGTGAAAACAGCAAGAACTTCAAACCGGCACTAGGAAACAGCCTGAGAAACCAGAGTAAGTTTCTCCTGCAACCCGTTCCCTTTGTGCTAGATGAACAAACGTCTCTCCACATGCTCAGTTCTGAGAGATAAGTGTGTGTGAAAGCCGTTCTTCAGCTAGCTTGTTCGGAACACAAAGTTTCCTTTCATTTGCAAACTCCACTCCATACATATATATGGGGAGGTACTAGCTCCAACACGGTTTTACAGTGAAAACTGCAGGAACTTCAAACCGGCACCAGGAAACAGCCTGATAAACAGAGCAAAAGTTTTTCCTGCAACCCGTTCCCTTTGTGCTAGATTAACGAACGTCTCCCCACATACACAGTTGTGAGACAGAAGTGTGTATGAAAGCGGTCTTTCACCTAGGTTCTTGGGAAAACAAAGTTTATTTCAGTTGCAAACTCCACTATACATATATATGGGGAGGTAATAGCTCCAACTCAGCTTTACAGTCAAAACTGCCGGAACTTCAAACCAGCACTAGGAAACAGCCAGAGAAACCAGAGTAAAATTTTCTCATGCAAACCGTTCCCTATGTGCTTGATGAACGAACGTCTCTCCACATGCTCAGTTCTTAGAGATAAAGTTCTGTGTGTTAAAGCCCAGTTTTGTGTGTGAAATCCGTCTTTCAGTTAGCTTGATGGGAACACAAATTTTCTTTTCAGTTGCAAACTCCACTCCATAGATATATATGGGGAGGTACTAGCGCCAACTCGTTTTTACAGTGAAAACTGCTGGAAATTCAAACCGGCACTAGGACACAGACTGAGAATCCAGAGTAATAGTTTCTACTGCAACCCGTTCCCTTTGTGCTAGATGAATGAAAGTCTCTCAACCTGCTCAGTTCTGTGAGATAATTGTGGGTGAAAGCCGTCCTTCACCTAGCTTATTGGGAACACAAAGTTTATTTCACTTGCAAACCCCACTCCATACATATATATGGGGAGGTACTATATCCAACTCGGTTTTACAGTGAAAAATGCAGGTACTTCAAACCGGCACTAGGAAACATTCTGAGAAACCAGAGAAATAGTTTCTCCTGCAACCCGTTCCCTATGTGCTAGATGAACGAACTTCTCTCCACACGCTCAGTTCTGAGAGATAAGTGTGTGTGAAAGCCGTCCTTCAACTACCTTGTTGGGAACACAAAGTTTCTTTTCAGTTGCAAACTCCAATCCATATATATATATGGGGAGGTACTAGGCCAACACGGTTTTACAGTGAAAACTGAAAGAACTTCAAACCGGCACTAAGAAAAAGCGTGATGAAACAGTAAAAGTTTCACCTGCAAACCGTTCTCATTTGCTAGAAGAACGAACGTCTCTCCACATGCTCAGTTCGGAGAGATAAGTGTGTGTGAAAGCTGTCCTTCACCTAGCTTGTTGGGAACACAAAGTTTCTTTACAGTTGCAAACTCCACTCCATAGATATATATGGGGAGGTACTAGCTCCAAACCAGTTTTACAATGAAAACAGCAGGAACTTCAAACCGGCCTTGCGAAACAGCCTGAGAAACTAGAGTAACAGTTTCTCCTGCAAACCATTCCCTTTGTGCTAGATGAACGATCATCTCTCCACGTGCTCAGTTCGGAGAGATAAGTGTGTGTGAAAGCTGTCCTTCACCTAGCTTGTTGGGAACACAAAGTTTCTTTACAGTTGCAAACTCCACTCCATATAGATATAAGGGGAGATACTAGCTCCAAATTGGTTTTACAGTGAAAACTGCAGGAACTTCAAACCGGCACTAGGAAAAAGCCTGAGAAACCAGAGAAAAACTTTCTCCTGCAACCCGTTCCCTTTGTGCTAGATGAACGAACGTCTCTCCACGTGCTCAGTTCAGAGAGATAAGTGTGTGTGAAAGCCTTCCTTTAACTAGCTTGTTGGGAACACAAAGTTCTTTTAAGTTGCAAACTCCAATCCATACATATATAAAGGGAGGTTCTAGCTCCAACTCGATTTCAAAATGAAAACTCCAGGAACTTCAAACCGGCACTAGGAAACTGTCTCAGAAACCAGAGTAAAAGTTTCTCCTGCAACCCGTTCCCTTTGTGCAAGATGAACGAACGTTTCTCCATATGCTCAGTTCTGAGAGATAAGTGTGTGTGAAAGCAGTCTTTCACCTAGCTTGTTGGGAACACAAAGTTTTTTGTAGTTGCAAACTCCACTTCATACGTATATATGGGGAGGTACTAGCTCCTACTCGGTTTTACAGTGAAAAGTGCAGGAACTTCAAACCGGCACTAGGAAACAGCATGAGAAACCTGAGTAAAAGTTTCTCCTGCAAACCTTTCCCTTTGTGCTAGATGAACGAACGTCTCTCCACATGCTGAGTTCTGAGAGATAAGTGAGTGTGAAAGCCGTCCATCACCTAGCTTGTTGGGAACACAATGATTCTTTTCAGATGCAAACACCTATCCTTAAATATATATAGGGTGGTACTAACTCCAAATATGTTTTACAGTGAAAGCTGTAGGAATTTCAAACCGGCACTAGGAAAAAGCTTGAGAAACCAGAGTAAAAGTTTCTACTGCAACCCGTTCCCTTTGTGCTACATGAATGAACGACTCTCCACATGCTTATTTCTGAGCGATAAGTGTGTGGAAAGCCCTCCTTCAACTAGCTTGTTGGGAATACAAAGTTTCTTTTCAGTTGCAAAATTCACTCCATACATATATAATGGGAGGTACTAGCTCCAACTCGGTTTTACAGAGATAATTGCAGGAACTTCAAACCAGCACTAGGAAACAGCCCGAGAAACCAGAGTAAAAGTTTCTCCTGCAACCCGTTCTATTGGAGCTAGATGAACGAACATCTCTCCAGATGCTCAGTTATGAGAAATAAGTGTGTGTGAAAGCCGTCCTTCACCTAGCTTTTTATTAACACAAAGATTCTTTTAAGTTGCAATCTCCACTCCATACATATATATGGGGAGGTACTAGCTCCAACTCGGTTTTACAGTGAAAACTGCAGGAAATTCAAACCGGCACTAGGAAACAGCCTGAGAAACCGGAGCAAAATTTCTCCTGCAAACTGTTCCCTTTGTGCTTGATGAACGAACATATATCCACATACACAGTTCTGAGAGATAAGTGTGCGTGAATGCCTTCCTTCACCTAGCTTGTTGGGAACACAAAGTTTCCTTTAAGTTGCAAATATCACACCATACATATATATGGGGAGGTACTAGATCCAACTCGGTTTTACACTGACAAATGCAGGAAATTCAAACCGGTACTAGGAAACAGCCTGAGAAAAAAGAGTAAAAGTTTCACCTGCAAACCATTCCCTTTGTGCTAGATGAACGAACATCTCTCCACATGCTCATTTCTGAGAGATAATTGTGTGAAAACCGTCCTTCACCTAGCTTGTTGCGAACAGAAAGTTTCTTTTCAGTAGCAAACTCCACTCCATACATATATATGGGGAGGTACTAGCACCAAATCGGTTTTACAGTGAAAAATGCAGGATCTTCAAACCAGCATTAGGAAACAGCCTGAGAAACCAGAGTAAAACTTTCCCCTGCAAACAGTTTTCTTTGCGATAGATGAAAGAACGTCTCTCCACATGCTGAGTTCGGAGAGATAAGTGTGTGTGAAAGCCGTCCTTCATCTAGCTTGTTGGGAATACAAAGTTTCCTTTCAGTTGCAAACTACACTCCATACATATATATGGGGAGGTAGTAGCTCCAACACGAATTTACAGTGAAAACTGCAGGAACTTCAAACTAGCACTAGGAAACAGCCTGAGAAACCAGAGAAAAACTTTCTCCTGCAACCCGTTCCCTTTGTGCTAGATGAACGATCGTCTGTCCACGTGCTCAGTTCAGAGAGATAAGTGTGTGTGAAAGCCTTCCTTAAACTAGCTTGTTGGGAACACAAAGTTCTTTTAAGTTGCAATCTCCAATCCATACATATATAAAGGGAGGTTCTAGCAACAACTCGATTTCAAAATGAAAACTGCAGGAACTTCAAACCGGCACTAGGAAACAGTGTGATATACCAGAGTAAAAGTTTCTCCTGCAACCCGTTCCATTTGGGCTAGATGAACGTTCGTCCCTCCACATGCTCAGTTCTGAGAGATAATTGTGTGTGAAAGCTGTCCTTCACGTAGCTTGTTAGTTAACACAAAATTTCTTTTAAGTTGCAACCTCCACTCCATACATATATATAGGGTGGCACTAGTTCCAAATAGGTTTTACAGAGAAAACTGCAGGAAATTCAAAGCGGCACTAGGAAACAGCCTGAGAAAACAGAGTAAAAGTTTCTTCTGAAACCCGTTCCCTTTGTGCTAGATGAACGAACGTCTCTCCACATGCTCAGTTCTGAGAGATAAGTGTGCGTGAAAGCCGTCCTTCACCTAGCTTGTTGGGAACACAAAGTTTATTTCAGTTGCAAACTCCTCCCCATACATATGTATGGGGAGGTACTAGCTCTAACTCGGTTTTACAGTGAAAACAGCAGGAACTTCAAACCGGCACTAGGAAACAGCCTGAGAAACCAGAGTAAGTTTCTCCTGCAACCCGTTCCCTTTGTGCTAGATGAACGAACGTCTCTCCACATGCTCAGTTCTGAGAGATTAGTGTGTGTGAAAGCCGTCCTTCATCTAGCTTGTTGGGAATACAAAGTTTCCTTTCAGTTGCAAACTCCACTCCATACATATATATGGGGAGGTAGTAGCTCCAACTCGAATTTACAGTGAAAACTGCAGGAACTTCAAACTAGCACTAGGAAACAGCCTGAGAAACCAGAGAAATAGTTTCTCCTGCAACCCGTTCCCTTTGTGCTAGATGAACGATCGTCTGTCCACGTGCTCAGTTCTGAGAGATAAGTGTGTGTGAAAGACTTCATTAAAATAGCTTGTTGGGAACACAAAGTTCTTTTAAGTTGCAATCTGCAATCCATACATATATAAAGGGAGGTTCTAGCAACAACACGATTTCAAAATGAAAACTGCACGAATTTCAAACCGGCACTAGGAAACAGTCTGATAAACCAGAGTAAATGTTTCTCCTTCAACCCATTACCTTTGGTCTAGATGAACGTTCGTCTCTCCACATGCTCAGTTCTGAGAGATAATTGTGTGTGAAAGCCGTCCTTCACGTAGCTTGTTTGTTAACACAAAATTTCTTTTAAGTTGCAACCTCCACTCCATACATATATATACGGTGGTACTAGATCCAAATAGGTTTTACAGTGAAAAATGCAGGAAATTCAAAGCGGCACTAGGAAACAGCCTGAGAAAACAGAGTAAAAGTTTCTTCTGAAACCCGTTCCCTTTGTGCTAGATGAACGAAAGTCTCTCCACATGCTCAGTTCTGAGAGATAAGTGTGCGTGAAAGCCGTCCTTCACCTAGCTTGTTGGGAACACAAAGTTTATTTCAGTTGCAAACTCCACCCCATACATATGTATGGGGAGGTACTAGCTCCAACTCGCTTTTTACAGTGAAAACAGCAGGAACGTCAAACCGGCACTAGGAAACAGCCTGAGAAACCAGAGTAAGTTTCTCCTGCAACCCGTTCCGTTTGTGCTAGATGAACGAACGTCTCTCCACATGCTCAGATCTGAGAGATAAGTGTGTGTGAAAGCCGTTCTTCAGTAAGCTTTTTCGGAACACAAAGTTTCCTTTCAGTTGCAAACTCCACTCCATACATATATATGGGGAGGTACTAGCTCCAACTCGGTTTTACAGTGAAAACTGCAGGAACTTCAAACCGGCACTAGGAAACAGCCTGATAAACAGAGCAAAAGTTTTTCCTGCAACCCGTTCCCTTTGTGCTAGATTAACGAACGTCTCCCCACATACACAGTTGTGAGACAGAAGTGTGTATGAAAGCGGTCTTTCACCTAGGTTCTTGGGAAAACAAAGTTTATTTCATTTGCAAACTCCACTATACATATATATGGGGAGGAAATAGCTCCAACTCAGCTTTACAGTCAAAACTGCAGGAACTTCAAACCAGCACTAGGAAACAGCCAGAGAAACCAGAGTAAAATTTTCTCATGCAAACCGTTCCCTATGTGCTTGATGAACGAACGTCTCTCCACATGCTCAGTTCTTAGAGATAAAGTTCTGTGTGTTAAAGCCCAGTTTTGTGTGTGAAATCCGTCTTTCAGTTAGCTTGATGGGAACACAAATTTTCTTTTCAGTTGCAAACTCCACTCCATAGATATATATGGGGAGGTACTAGCTCCGACTCGTTTTTACAGTGAAAACTGCTGGAAATTCAAACCGGCACTAGGACACAGACTGAGAATCCAGAGTAATAGTTTCTACTGCAACCCGTTCCCTTTGTGCTAGATGAATGAAAGTCTCTCAACCTGCTCAGTTCTGTGAGATAATTGTGGGTGAAAGCCGTCCTTCACCTAGCTTATTGGGAACACAAAGTTTATTTCACTTGCAAACCCCACTCCATACATATATATGGGGAGGTACTATCTCCAACTCGGTTTTACAGTGAAAAATGCAGGTACTTCAAACTGGCACTAGGAAACATTCTGAGAAACCAGAGAAATAGTTTCTCCTGCAACCCGTTCCCTATGTGCTAGATGAACGAACTTCTCTCCACACGCTCAGTTCTGAGAGATAAGTGTGTGTGAAAGCCGTCCTTCAACTACCTTGTTGGGAACACAAAGTTTCTTTTCAGTTGCAAACTCCAATCCATATATATATATGGGGAGGTACTAGGCCAACACGGTTTTACAGTGAAAACTGAAAGAACTTCAAACCGGCACTAAGAAACAGCGTGATGAAACAGTAAAAGTTTCACCTGCAAACCGTTCTCATTTGCTAGAAGAACGAACGTCTCTCCACATGCTCAGTTCAGAGAGATAAGTGTGTGCGAAAGCTGTCCTTCAACTAGCTTGTTGGGAACACAAAGTTTCTTTACAGTTGCAAACTCCACTCCATAGATATATATGGGGAGGTACCAGCTCCAACCCGGTTTTACAGTGAAAACTGCAGGAACTTCAAACCGGCCTTGCGAAACAGCCTAAGAAACTAGAGTAAAAGTTTCTCCTGCAAACCGTTCCCGTTGTGCTAAATGAACGATCATCTCTCCACGTGCTCAGTTCGGAGAGATAAGTGTGTGTGAAAGCTGTCCTTCACCTAGCTTGTTGGGAACACAAAGTTTCTTTACAGTTGCAAACTCCACTCCATATAGATATATGGGGAGATACTAGCTCCAACTTGGTTTTACAGTGAAAACTGCAGGAACTTCAAACCGGCACTAGGAAAATGCCTGAGAAACCAGAGAAAAACTTTCTCCTGCAACCCGTTCCCTTTGTGCTAGATGAACGAACGTCTCTCCACGTGCTCAGTTCAGAGAGATAAGTGTGTGTGAAAGCCTTCCTTAAACTAGCTTGTTGGGAACACAAAGTTCTTTTAAGTTGCAAACTCCAATCCATACATATATAAAGGGAGGTTCTAGCTCCAACTCGATTTCAAAATGAAAACTGCAGGAACTTCAAACCGGCACTAGGAAACTGTCTCAGAAACCAGAGTAAAAGTTTCTCCTGCAACCGGTTCCCTTTGTGCAAGATGAACGAACGTTTCTCAATATGCTCAGTTCTGAGAGATAATTGTGTGTGAAAGCAGTCTTTCACCTAGCTTGTTGGGAACACAAAGTTTTTTGTAGTTGCAAACTCCACTTCATACGTATATATGGGGAGGTACTAGCTCCTACTCGGTTTTACAGTGAAAAGTGCAGGAACTTCAAACCGGCACTAGGAAACAGCATGAGAAACCGGAGTAAAAGTTTCTCCTGCAAACCTTTCCCTTTGTGCTAGATGAACGAACGTCTCTCCACATGCTGAGTTCTGAGAGATAATTGTGCGTGAAAGCCGTTCTTCACCTAGCTTGTTGGGAACACAGAGTTTATTTCAGTTGCAAACTCCACTCCATACACATATATGGGGAGGTACTAGCTCCAACTCGGTTTTACAGTGAAAACTGCAGGAACATCAAACCGGCAGTAGGAAACATCCTAGAAACCGGAGTAAAAATTTCTCCTTCAACCCGTTCCCATTGTGCTAGATGAGCGAACGTCTATCCACATACTCAGTTCTGAGAGATAATTGAGTGTGAAAGCCGTCCTTCACCTAGCTTGTTGGGAACACAAAGATTCTTTTCAGATGCAAAAACCTATCCATAAATATATATAGGGTGGTACTAACTCAAAATATGTTTTACAGTGAAAACTGTAGGAATTTCAAACCGGCACTAGGAAACAGCCTGAGAAACCAGAGTAAAAGTTTCTCCTGCAACCCGTTCTATTTGTGCTAGATGAACGAACATCTCTCCAGATGCTCAGTTATGAGAAATAAGTGTGTGTGAAAGCCGTCCTTCACCTAGCTTTTTATTAACACAAAGATTCTTTTAAGTTGCAATCTCCACTCCATACATATATATGGGGAGGTACTAGCTCCAACTCGGTTTTACAGTGAAAACTGCAGGAAATTCAAACCGGCACTAGGAAACAGCCTGAGAAACCGGAGCAAAATTTCTCCTGCAAACTGTTCCCTTTGTGCTTGATGAACGAACATATATCCACATACACAGTTCTGAGAGATAAGTGTGCGTGAATGCCTTCCTTCACCTAGCTTGTTGGGAACACAAAGTTTCCTTTAAGTTGCAAATATCACACCATACATATATATGGGGAGGTACTAGATCCAACTCGGTTTTACACTGACAAATGCAGGAAATTCAAACCGGTACTAGGAAACAGCCTTAGAAAAAAGAGTAAAAGTTTCACCTGCAAACCATTCCCTTTGTGCTAGATGAACGAACGTCTCTCCACATGCTCATTTCTGAGAGATAATTGTGTGAAAACCGTCCTTCACCTAGCTTGTTGCGAACAGAAAGTTTCTTTTCAGTAGCAAACTCCACTCCATACATATATATGGGGAGGTACTAGCACCAACTCGGTTTTACAGTGAAAAATGCAGGATCTTCAAACCAGCATTAGGAAACAGCCTGAGAAACCAGAGTAAAACTTTCCCCTGCAAAGAGTTTTCTTTGCGATAGATGAAAGAACGTCTCTCCACATGCTCAGTTCGGAGAGATAAGTGTGTGTGAAAGCCGTCCTTCATCTAGCTTGTTGGGAATACAAAGTTTCCTTTCAGTTGCAAACTACACTCCATACATATATATGGGGAGGTAGTAGCTCCAATTCGAATTTACAGTGAAAACTGCAGGAACTTCAAACTAGCACTAGGAAACAGCCTGAGAAACCAGAGAAATACTTTCTCATGCAACCCGTTCCCTTTGTGCTACATGAACGATCGTCTGTCCACGTGCTCAGTTCAGAGAGATAAGTGTGTGTGAAAGCCTTCCTTAAACTAGCTTGTTGGGAACACAAAGTTCTTTTAAGTTGCAATCTCCAATCCATACATATATAAAGGGAGGTTCTAGCAACAACTCGATTTCAAAATGAAAACTGCAGGAATTTCAAACCGGCACTAGGAAACAGTCTGATAATCCAGAGTAAAAGTTTCTCCTACAACCCGTTACCTTTGGGCTAGATGAACGCTCGTCTCTCCACATGCTCAGTTCTGAGAGATAATTGTGTGTGAAAGCCGTCCTTCATGTAGCTTGTTTGTTAACCCAAAATTTCTTTTAAGTTGCAACCTCCACTCCATACATATATATAGGGTGGTACTAGCCCCAAATAGGTTTTACAGTGAAAACTGCAGGAAATTCAAAGCGGCACTAGGAAACAGCCTGAGAAAACAGAGTAAAAGTTTCTTCTGAAACCCGTTCCCTTTGTGCTAGATGAACGAAAGTCTCTCCACATGCTCAGTTCTGAGAGATAAGTGTGTGTGAAAGCTGTCCTTCACCTAGCTTGTTTGTTAAACAAAGTTTCTTTTAAGATGCAATCTCCACTCCAAATATATATATGGTGAGGTACTAGCTCCTACTCGGTTTTACAGTGAAAACTGCAGGAACTTCAAACCGGCACTAGGAAAAAGCCTGAGAAACCAAAGTAAAAGTTTCTCCTGCAACAAGTTCCCTTTGTGCTAGATGCACGAACGTCTCTCCACATGCTCTGTTCTGCGAGATAAGTGTATGTGAAACCTTCCTTCACCTAGCTTGTTGGGAACACAAAGTTTATTTCAGTTGCAAACTCCACTCCATACATATGTATGGGGAGGTACTAGCTCCAACTCGGTTTTACAGTGAAAACAGCAGGAACTTCAAACCGGCACTAGGAAACAGCATGAGAAACCAGAGAAAGTTTCACCTGCAACCAGTTCCCTTTGTGCTAGATGAACGAAAGTCTCTCCACATTGTCAGTTCTGAGAGATAACTGTGTGTGAAATCCGTACTTCACCCATCTTGTTCGGAACACAAAGTTTCCTTTGAGTTGCAAAATCCACTCCATACATATATACGGTGAAGTAAAGTTCCAACTCGGTTTTACAGTGAAAACTGCAGGAAATTCAAACCGACACTAGGAAACAGCCTGAGAAACCAGAGCAAAAGTTTATACTGCAACCCGTTCCCTCTGTGTTAGATGAACGAACGTCTCTCCACATGCTCAGTTCAGAGTGATAAGTGTGTGTGAAACTGTCCTTCACTTAGCTTGTTGGGAACACAAAGTTTCCTTTAAGTTGCAAACATCATACCATACATATATAATGGGAGGTACTAGCTCCTACTCGGTTTTACATTGAAAACTGCAGGAACATCAAACCAGCACTAAGTAATAGCCTGAGAAACCAGAGTAAAAGTTACTCCAACAAACGGTACCGTTTGTGCTAGATGAACGAACGTCTCTCCACATGCTCAGTTCTAAGAGATAAGTGTGTGAGAAAGTCGAACTTCACCTAGCTAGTTGGGAATACAAAGTTTATTTTCAGTTGCAAAATCCACTCCATAAATATATATGGGGAAGTACAAGTTCCAACTCGGTTTTACAGTGAAAACTGCAGGAACTTCAAACCGGCACTAGGAAACATCCTGAGAAACCAGAGTAAAAGTTTCTCCTGCAACCCGTTTCCTTTTTGCTAGATGAACGAACGTCTCTCCACATGCTCTGTTCTGCGAGATAAGTGTGTGTGAAAGCCGTCCTTCACATAGCTTGTTTGTTAACACAAAGTTTTTTTTAAATTGCTATATCCACTCCATACATATATATGGGGAGGTACTAACTCCAACTCGGTTTAACAGTGAAAATTTCAGGAACATCAAACCGGCACTAGGAAACAGCTGAGAAACCGGAGTAAAAATTTCTCCTTCAACCCGTTCCCTTTGTGCTAGATGAGCGAACGTCTATCCACGTACACAGTTCTGAGAGATAAGTGTGTGTGAAAGCCGTCCTTCAACTACCTTTTTGGGAACACAAAGTTTATTTCAGTTGCAATCTCCACTGCATACATATATATGGGGAAGTACTAGGTCTAACTAGGTTTTACAGTGAAAACTGCAGGAACTTCAAAAAGGCACTAGGAAACAGCCTGAGAAACCAGAATAAAAGTTTCTCCTGCAACCCTTTCCCTTGGTGCTAGATGAACGAACGTCTCTCCACAAGCTCAGTTCTGAGAGATAGGTGTGTTTGAAAACCGTCCTTCACCTAGCTTGTTGGGAACACAAAGATTCTTTTCAGTTGCAAACATCATACCATGCATATATATGGGGAGGTACTAGCTCCAACTCGGTTTTACAGTGAAACGTGCAGGAACTTCAAACCAGCACTAAGAAACAGCCTGAGAATGCAGAGTAAAAGTTACTCCAACAAACGGTAGCCTTTGTGCTAGATGAACGATCGTCTCTCAACATGCTTAGTTCTAAGAGATAAGTGTGGGTGAAAGCAGTCCTTCACCTAGCTTGTTGGGAACACAAAGTTGATTTAAGTTGCAAACTCCACTTCATACATATATATGGGTAGGTACTTGCTCCAACTCGGTTTTACAGTGAAAACTGCAGGAACTTCAAACCGGCACTAGGAATCAGCCTGAGAAACCAGAGTAAAACTTTCTCATGCAAACCGTTCCCTATGTGCTAGATGAACGAAAGTCCCTCCACATGCTCAGTTCTGAGAGGTAAAGTTCTGTGTGTTAAAGCTCAGTTTTGAGTGTGAAATCCGTCCTTCAATTAGCTTGATGGGGACACAACGATTCTTTACAGTTACAAACACGACTCCAAAGATATATATGGAAAGGTACTAGCTCCAAATCGGTTTTACAGTGATAACTTCAGGAACTTCAAACCAGCACTAGGAAACAGCCTGAGAAACCAGAGTAAAATTTACTCCAAAATACGGTACCCTTTTTTCTAGATGAACGAACGTCTCAACACATACTCAGTTCTAAGACATAAGTGTGTGTGAAAGCCGTCCTTCACCTAGCTTGTGGGGAACACAAAGTTTATTTCAGTTGCAAACTCCAATCAATACATATATATGGGGAGGTACTAGCTTGAACTCGGTTTTACAGTGAAAACTGCAGGAACTTCAAACCGGCACTAGGAAACATCCTGAGAAACCAGAGTCATAGTTTACCCTGCAACCCGTTCCTTTTGTGCTAGATGAACGAACGTCTATCCACGTACTCAGTTCTGAGAGATAAGTGTGTGTGAAAGCCGTCCTTCACCTAGCTTTTATGGAACACAAAGTTAATTTCAGTTGCAATCTCCACTCCATACATATATATGGGGAGGTAATTGGTCTAACTAGGTTTTACAGTGAAAACTTCAGGAAGTTCAAACCGGCACTAGGAAACTGAGAAACCAGAGTAAAAGTTTCTCTTGCAAACCGTTCCCTTTGTGCTAGATGAACGAAAGTCTCTCAACCTGCTCAGGTCTGAGAGATAAGTGTGTCTGAAAACCGACTTTAACCTAGCTTGTTGGGAACACAAAGATTCTTTTCAGTTGCAAACATCATACCATACATATATATGGGGAGGTACTAACTCCAACTCGGTTTTACAATGAAATCTGCAGGAACTTCAAACCAGCACTAAGAAACAGCCTGAGAAACCAGAGTAAAATTACTCCAACATACGGTACCATTTGTGCTAGATGAACGATCGTCTCTCCACATGCTCAGTTCTAAGAGATAAGTGTGTGTGAAAGCAGTCCTTCAACTAGCTTGTAGGGAAAACAAAGTTCTTTTCAGTTGCAAACTCCTCTCCATACATATATATGGGTAGGTACTTGCTCCAACTCGGTTTTACAGTGAAAACTGCAGGAACTTCAAACCGGCACTAGGAATCAGCCTGAGAAACCAGAGAAAAACTTTCTCATGCAAACCGTTCCCTATGTGCTAGATGAACGAAAGTCTCTCCACATGCTCAGTTCTGAGAGGTAAATTTCTGTGTGTTAAAGCTCAGATTTGTGTGTGAAATCCGTCCTTCAATTATCTTGATGGGGACACAAAGATTCTTTACAGTTACAAACACGACTCCAAAGATATATATGGAAAGGTACTAGCTCCAAATCGGTTTTACAGTGATAACTTCAGGAACTTCAAACCAGCACTAGGAAACAGCCTGAGAAACCAGAGAAAAAGTTACTCCAAAAAACGGTACCCTTTGTGCTAGATGAATGAACGTCTCAACACATACTCAGTTCTGAGAGATAAGTGTGCGTGAATGCCGTACTTCACCTAGCTTGTTGTGGACACAAAGTTTCTTTTCAGTTGCAAACTCCACTCCATATATATATATGGGGAGGTACTAGCTTCAACTCGTTTTCACAATGAAAACTGCAGGAACTTTAAACCGGCACTAGGAAACAGCCTGAGAAACCAGAGTAAAAGTTTACTCTGCAACCCGTTCCCTTTGTCCTAGATGAACGAACGTCTCTCCACCTGCACAGTTCTGAGAGATAAGTGTGTGTGAAAGCCGTCCTTTACATTGCTTGTTGGGAACACAAAGTTTCCTTTAAGTTGCAAACATCATACCATACATATATATGGGGAGGTACTAGCTCCAACACGGTTTTACCGTGAAAACTGCAGGAACTTCACCCCAACACTAAGAAACAGCCTGAGAATGCAGAGTAAAAGTTATTCCAACATACGGTACCCTTTGTGCTAGATGAACGATCGTCTCTGCACATGCTAAATTCTAAGAGATAAGTGTGTGTGAAAGCCAACCTTCAACTAGCTTGATGGGAACACAAAGTTTCTTTGCAGTTGCCAACTCCACTTCATACATATATATGGGGAGGTACTAGCTCCTACTCGGTTTTACAGTGAAATCTGCAGGAACTTCAACCCGGCACTAGGAAACAGCATGAGAACCCGGAGAAAAAGTTTCTCCTGCAAACCTTTCCTTTTGTGCTAGATGAACGAACGTCTCTCCACATGCTCAGTTCTAAGAGATAAGTGTGTGAGAAAGTCGTCCTTCACATAGCTTGTTGGGAATACAAAGTTTATTTTCAGTTGCAAACGCCACTTCATACATATATATGGGGAGGTACAAGCTCCAACTCGGTTTTACAGTGAAAACAGCAGGAACTTCAAACCGGCACTAGGAAACATCCTGAGAAAGCAGAGTAAAAGATACTCATGCAACCCGTTCTTTGTGCAAGGTGAACGAACGTTTCTCCACATGCTCAGTTATGAGAGATAAGTGTGTGTGAAAGCCGTCTTTCAACTAGCTTGTTGGGAACACAAAGTTTATTTCAGTTGCAAACTCCACTCCATACATATATATGGGGAGGTACTAGTTCCAACTTGGTTTTACAGTGAAAACAGCAGGAACTTCAAACCGGCACTAGGAAAGAGCCTGAGAAACCAAAGTAAAAGTTTCTCCTGCAACCCGTTCCCTTTGTGCTAGATGAACGAACGTCTCTCCTCATGCTCTGTTCTGCGAGATAATTGTGTGTTAAACCGTCCTTCACCTAGCTTGTTGGGAACACAAAGTTTAATTCAGTTTCAAACTCCACTCAATACATATATACGGGGAGGTACTAGCTCCAACTCGTTTTCACAATGAAAACTGCAGGAACTTTAAACCAACACTAGGAAACAGCCTGAGAATCCAGAGTAAAAATTTACCCTGCAAACCGTTCCTGTTGTGCTAGATGAACGAACGTCTCTCCACCTATTCAGTTCTGAGAGATAAGTGTGTGTGAGAGCCGTCCTTCATCTAGCTTGTTGGGAACATAAAGATTCTTTTCAGAGGCAAACACCAATCCATAAATATATATAGGGTGGTAATAACTCCAAATATTTTTTACAGTGAAAATTGCAGGAATTTCAAACCGGCACTAGGAAACAGCCTGGGAAACCAGGGTAAAATTTTCTCCTGCAACCCGTTCCTTTTGAGCTAGATGAATGAAAGACTCTCCACATGCTCATTTCTGAGCGATAAGTGTGTGTGAAAGCCGTCCTTCACCTAGCTTCTTGGGAATACAAAGATTCTTTTCAGTAGCAAAATCCACTCCATACATATATAAGGGGAAGTACTAGCTCCAACTCGACTTTAAAGTGAAAACTGCAGGAACTTCAAACTGGCACTAGGAAACAGCCTGAGAAACCAGAGTAAAAGTTTACCCTGCAAACAGTTCCTTTTGTGCTAGATGAACTAACGTCTCTTCACCTACTCAGTTCTGAGGGTTAAGTGTGTGTGAAAGCCGTCCTTCACCTAGCTTGTTTGTTAACACAAAGTTTCTTTTAATTTGCAATTTTCACTCCATACATATATATGGGGAGGAACTAGCTCCAACTCGGTTTTACAGTGAAAACTGCAGGAACATCAAACCGGCACTAGGAAACAGCCTGAGAAACCAGAGTAAAAATTTCTCCTTCAACCCGTTCCCTTTGTGCTTGATGAGCGAACGTCTATCCACGTACTCATTTCTGAGAGATAAATGTGTGTGAAAGCCGTCCTTCACCTAGCTTTTATGGAACACATAGTTACTTTCAGTTGTAATCTCCACTCCATACATATATAAGGGGAGGTACTAGTTCCAACTTGGTTTTACAGTGAAAACAGCAGGAACTTCAAACCGGCACTAGGAAACAGCCTGAGAAACCGGAATAAAAGTTTCTCCTGCAAACCGTTCCCTTTGTGCTAAATGAACGAACGTCTCTAAATATGCTGAGTTCTGAGATATAAGTGTGTCTGAAAACCGAACTTCACTTAGCTTGTTGGGAACACAAAGATTCTTTTCAGTTGCAAACATCATACCATACATATATTTGGGGAGGTACTAGCTCCAAGTCGGTTTTACAATGAAAACTGCAGGAAATTCAAACCAGCACTAAGAAACAGCCTGAGAAACCAGAGTAAAATTACTCCAACAAACGGTACCATTTGTGCTAGATGAACGATTGTCTCTCCACATGCTCAGTTCTAAGAGATAAGTGTGTGTGAAAGCAGTCCTTCACCTAGCTTGTTGGGAAGACAAAGTTTTTTTCAGTTGCAAACTCCACTCCATACATATATATGGAAGATACTTGCTCCAACTCGGTTTTACAGTGAAAATTGCAGGAACTTCAAACCGGCACTAGGAAAAAGCCTGAGAAACCAGAGTAAAACTTTCTCATGTAAACCGTTCCCTATGTGCTAGATGAACGAAAGTCTCTCCACATGCTCAGTTCTGAGAGATAAATTTCTGTGTGTTAAAGCTCAGTTTTGTGTGTGAAATCCGTCCTTCAGTTAGCTTGATGGGAACACAAAGATTCTTTACAGTTGCAAACACCACTCCAAAGATTTATATGGAGAGGGACTAGCTCCAACTCGGTTTTACAGTGAAAACTGCAGGAACTTCAAACCAGCACTAGGAAGCAGCCTGAGAAACCAGAGTAAAAGTTACTCCAACAAACGGTACCATTTGTGCTAGATGAACGAACGTCTCTCCACCAGCTCATTTCTGAGAGATAAGTGTGTGTGAAAGCCGTCCTTCATCTAGCTTGTTTGTTAACACAAAGTTTCTTTTAAGTTGCTATCTCCATTCCATACATATATATGGGGAGATACCTACTCCAACTTGGTTTTACAGTGAAAACTGCAGGAACTTCAAACCGGCACTAGGAAACAGCCTGAGAAACCAGAGCAAAAGTTTATCCTGCAACTCGTTCCCTCTGTGATAGATGAGCGAACGTCTCTCCACATGCTCAGTTCAGAGTGATAATTGTGTGTGAAAGCTGTCCTTCACCTAGCTTGTTGGGAACACAAAGATTCCTTTAAGTTGCAAACATCATACCATAAATATATATGGGGAGGAACTAGTTCCAACTCGGTTTTACAGTGAAAACTGCAGGAACTTCAAACCAGCCCTAAGAAACAGCCTGAGAATGCAGAGTAAAAGTTACTCCAATAAACGGTACCCTTTGTGCTAGATGAACGATCGTCTCTGCACATGCTCAGTTCTAAGAGATAAGTGTGTTTGAAAGCCGTCCTTCACCTAGCTTGTTGGGAACACAAAGTTTCTTTGTAGTTGCAAACTCCACTTCATACATATATATGGGGTGGTACTAGCTCCTACACGGTTTTACAGTGAAACTGCAGGAATTTCAACCCGGCACTAGGAAACAGCATGAGAAACCGGAGAAAAAGTTTCTCCTGCAAACGTTTCCCTTTGTGCTAGATGAACGAACGTCTCTCCACATGCTCAGTTCTGAGAGATGAGTGTGCCTGAAAGCCGTCCTTCACCTAGCTTGTTGGGATCACAAAGTTTATTTCAGTTGCAAACTCCACTCCATACATATATATGGTGAGGTCCTAGCTCCAACTTGGTTTTACAGTGAAAACTGCAGGAACTTCAAACCGGCACTAGGAAAGAGCCTGATAAAACAAAGTAATAGTTTCCCCTGCAACCCGTTCCATTTTTGCTAGGTGAACGAACGTCTCTCCACATGCTCAGTTCTGAGAGAAAGTTTGTGTGAAAGCAATACTTCAACTAGCTTGTTTGGAACACAAGTTCCTTTTCATTGGCAAACTCCACTCCATATATATATATATGGGGATGTACTAGTTCCAATACGGTTTTACTGTGAAAACTGAAAGAACTTCAAACCGGCACTAGGAAACAGCGTGAGAAAACATTGTAAAATTTCACCTGCAAACCGTTCCCTTTGTGCTAGATGAAAGAACGTCTCTCCACATGCTCAGTTCGGAGAGATAATTATGATTGAAAGCCGTCCTTCACTTAGCTTGTTGGGAACACAAAGTTTCTTTTCAGTTGCAAACTACTCTCCCTATATATATATGCGGTGGTACTAGATCCAACACTGATTTACAGTGAAAACTGCAGGAACTTCTAACCGGCACTAGGAAACAGCCTGAGAAACCTGAGAAAACTTTCTCCTGCAACCGTTTCCTTTGTGCTAAATGAACGAACATCTATGCACATGCTCAGTTCAGATAGATAAGTGTGTGTGAAAGCCGTCCTTCAACTACCTTGTTGGGAACACAAAGTTTCTTTTCAGTTGCAAACTCCACTCCATACATATATATGGGGAGGTACAAGCTCCAAATAGGTTTTACAGTGAAAACTGAAGGAACTTCAAACCGGCACTAGGAAACAGCCTTAGAAACCAGAGTAAAACTTTCCCCTGCAACCCGTTCCCTTTGTTCTAGATGAACGAACGTCTCTCCACATGTTCAGTTCTGAGAGATATGTGTGTGTGAAAGCCGTCTTTCACCTAGGTTGTTGGGAAACAAAGTTTCTTTTCAGTTGAAACCTCCACTCCATACATATATATGGGGAGGTACTAGCTCCAACTCGGTTTTACAGTGAAAACTGCAGGAACTTCAAACGGGCACTAGGAAACACCATGAGAAACCAGAGTAAATGTTTCCTCTGCAACCCGTTCCCTATGTGCTAGATGAACGAACGTCTCTCCACATGCTCAGTTCTCACAGATATGTGTGTGTGAAAGCCGTCCTTCACCTAGCTTGTTTGGAACACTAAGTTTCTTTTCAGTTGCAAAAAACAGTCCTTAAATATATATGGGGATGTTCTACCTCCAACTCGGTTTTACAGTGAAAACTGCAGGAACTTCTAACCGGCACTAGGAAACAGCCTGAGAAACCTGAGAAAACTTTCTCCTGCAACCGTTTCCTTTGTGCTAAATGAACGAACATCTATGCACATGCTCAGTTCAGATAGATAAGTGTGTGTGAAAGCCGTCCTTCAACTACCTTGTTGGGAACACAAAGTTTCTTTTCAGTTGCAAACTCCACTCCATACATATATATGGGGAGGTACAAGCTCCAAATAGGTTTTACAGTGAAAACTGAAGGAACTTCAAACCGGCACTAGGAAACAGCCTTAGAAACCAGAGTAAAACTTTCCCCTGCAACCCGTTCCCTTTGTTCTAGATGAACGAACGTCTCTCCACATGTTCAGTTCTGAGAGATATGTGTGTGTGAAAGCCGTCTTTCACCTAGGTTGTTGGGAAACAAAGTTTCTTTTCAGTTGAAACCTCCACTCCATACATATATATGGGGAGGTACTATCTCCAACTCGGTTTTACAGTGAAAACTGCAGGAACTTCAAACGGGCACTAGGAAACACCATGAGAAACCAGAGTAAATGTTTCCTCTGCAACCCGTTCCCTATGTGCTAGATGAACGAACGTCTCTCCACATGCTCAGTTCTCACAGATATGTGTGTGTGAAAGCCGTCCTTCACCCAGCTTGTTTGGAACACTAAGTTTCTTTTCAGTTGCAAAAAACAGTCCTTAAATATATATGGGGAGGTTCTACCTCCAACTCGGTTTTACAGTGAAAACTGCAGGAACTTCAAACCGGCACTAGGAAACAGCCTGAGACACCAGAGTAAAAGTTTCTTCTGCAACCCGTTCCCTTTGAGCTAGATGAACGAACATCTGTCCACATGTTCATTTCTGAGAGATAAGTGTGTGTGTAAGCCTTCCTTCACATAGCTTGTTGTTAACACAAAGTTTCTTTTCAGTTGCAAACTCCACTCCATACATATATGTGGGGAGGTAATAGTTCCAACTCGGTTTTACATTGAAAACTGCAGGAACATCATACCGGCACTAGGAAACATCCTGAGAAACCAGAGTAAAGTTTCTCCTGCAAACATTTCCCTTTGTGCTTGATGAATGAACTTCTCTCCACATGCTCAGTTCTGACAGATAGGTGTGTGTGAAAGCCGTCCTTCACTTAGCTTGTTGGGAACACAATGTTTATTTCAGTTGCAAACTCCACTCCATACACATATATGGGGAGGTACTAGCTCCAACTCGGTTTTACAGTGAAAACTGCAGGAACTTCAATCCGGCACTAGGAAACAGCCTGAAATACCGGAGTAAAATTTCTCCTGCAAACCGTTCCCTTTGTGCTAAATGAACGAACGTCTCTCCAAATGCTCAGTTCTGAGAAATAAGTGTGTTTGAAAGCCATCCTTCACCTAGCTTTTTAGGAACACATAGTTTCTTTTCAGTTGCAAACTCCTCTCCTTATATATATATGGGGAGGTACTAGCTCCAACTCTGTTTTACAGCGAAAACTGCAGGAACTTCAAACCGGCACTAAAAAAGAGCCTGAGAAACCAGAGAAAAAGTTTCTCCTGCAACCCGTTCCCTTTGTGCTAGATGAACGGACGTCTCTCCACATGCTCTGTTCTGAGAGATAAGTGTGTGTGAAAGCCGTCCTTCACCAGGCTTGTTGGGAACACAAAGTTTATTTAGGTTGCAATCTCCACTCCTTTCATATATATGGGGACGTACTAGCTCCAACTCGGTTTTACAGTGAAAACTGCAGGAACTTCAAACCGGCACTAGGAAACAGCCTGAGAAACCAGAGTAAAAGTTTCTCCTGCAACCCGTTCTCTTTGTGCTAGATGAACGAACGTCTCTCCACATGCTCAGTTCTGACTGATAACTGTGTGTGAAAGCCGGTCTTCACCTAGCTTGTTGGGAACATAAAGTTTCTTTTCAGTTTCAAACTCCACTCCATACATATATTTGTGGTGTTACTAGCTCCAACTCGGTATTACAGTGAAAACTGCAGGATCTTCTAAACGGCAGTAGGAAACACACTGAGAATCCAGAGTAAAAGTTTCTCCTGAAATCCATTCCCTTTGTGCTAGATGAACGAACTTCTCTCCACATGCTCAGTTCTCAGACATTAATTTTGTGAAAGCCGTCCTTCACTTAGCTTGTTGGGAACACAAAGATTCTTTTCAGTTGCAAACTCCACTCCATATATATATATGGGGATTTACTAGCTCCAACTCGTTTTGACAGTGAAAACTGCAGGAACTTTACACCGGCACTAGGAAACAGCCTGAGAAACCAGAGTAAAAGTTTCTCCTGCAACCCCTTCCCTTTGTGCTAGATGAACAAACGTCTCTCCACATGCTCAGTTCTGAGAGGTAATTGTGTGTGAAAGCCGTCCTTCACCTAGCTTGTTGGGAACACAAAGTTTCTTTTCAGTTGCAAACTCCTCTCCTTACATATATAAGGTGATTTACTAGCTCCAACTCGTTTTGACAGTGAAAATTGCAGGAACTTCACACCGGCACTAGGAATCAGCCTGAGAATCCAGAGTAAAAGTTTCTCCTGCAACCCGTTCCCTTTGTGCTAGATGAATGATCGTCTCTCCTCAAGCTAATTTCTGAAAGATAATTGTCCTTTAAAGCCGTCTGTCACCTATCTTCCTGGGAACACAAAGTTTCTTTTCTTTTGGAAACAACACTAGATTTATATTTATTGGGATGTATTAAGTCCTACTCGGTTTTGCTCTGAAATTCGCATGAACTTCAAACCGGCACTGGGAAACATTCTAAGAACCATTATAAGTCTTTCTACTGAAACCATTCCCTTTTGCTTGATGATCGAACCTCTATGTGTTGAATAATGTGTGTTAAGTGTGTGGGAAGTCTTTAGTCTTCTATGTTTTGGGAACACATTTTTTTTCTGTTAGAAACTGCCCTACATACATATGTATGGGGATTACTAGCTCCAACTCAGCTTTACAGAAAAACTTCATGAAATTTACCCGGATCTAGGATATGATACTGAGAAACCAGAGTATTTTTTCACTACAGTCCATTCCATTTATACCGGATGATCGAACTTCTGTTCTCTTTCTCAATTCTGACAGATAAATATTTGTGCATGGCATCAGAAACCTTACTTGTTGTGAATACAGTTTCTTTTCAGTGGGTAAATACACTACATGCATATATATGGGGTGGTACTAGCTCCAACTTTGTTTTACAGTGAAAACTGCTTGAACTTCAAAGTGGCAGTCTGAATCATACTGTGAGTCCAGGGTAAATGTTTCTATTTCAACCGTTTTCCTTTTTATAGATGAACTAACTTCTCTCCAGTTGCACAATTCTGAGTGTATAGTGTGTGTGAAAGTCTTCAATCAAATTTCTTGTTCAGAACACACATTTTCTTATGAGTGGGTAAATTCACTACATTTGTATAAATGTGGAGATACTAGTTACAACTCATATTTACAATGAAATCTGCATGAACTTCAAACCAGCACTATGAAGCCTACTGAGAATCCAGTGTAGGTGTTTCTGCTGCAAACCATTCCCTTTATGCTAGACAAATGAGTGTCTCTCCACATTCTCAATATTCAGAACTGAATGAGTGTTGAAGCCATCCTTCAACTACCTTGTTGAAAACCCAGAGTTTCAGTCCAATGGAAATTACGTTTCTTTCATATATATAGGAACTTTCTAGCACGGACTCGGTTTTATACTGCAAACCGCTTTTATTTGAAACCGGCTTTGAGAAACATGCTGACAACTCAGAGAATCTGTTTCTGTATATCACTTAACCTTCAATGCTGGATGAAAAATCTCCTCTCCACAAGCTTACTTCTGACATCTGAATTTGTTTTGGAGATGACCTTCACCTAACTTGTTTGAAAACCAGATTTTCTGTTATAGGGGAACTAAACTACTTACGTATCTAAGGTCAGGCGCTCACTCCAACGTGGTTTTCCACACTAAATCGCTTTTACATTGAAAACGGCGTTAGGAAACATGCTGAAATTTTAGAGAATGTGTGTCTGTAATACCTCTGCATTTTATTCTGCATGAAGGAACTCCTCTCAACATGCTCAATTTTCATAACTCTATGAGTTTGGAAGCTGTAATTCACCTAGCTTGTTGGAAACCCAGAGTTTCAGTCCAAGGCAAACTAAGCTGCTTCCATATATATCGGGATGTAATAGTACTAACTCAATTTTAAACTGCAAATCGCCTTTACTTGAAATTGCTATGAGAAACATGCTGAGAAATCAGAGTAATTGTTTCTGTATGTCCCTTAACCTTCAATGCTGGATGAAGGAACGCCACTCCACAAGCTCACTTCGGATATCTGAATGTGTTTTGGAGCTGTTCTTCAACTAACTTGTTGGAAACGCAGAGTTTCTGGTATAGAGGTGTTAAGCTGCTTACATATCTAAGGGGAGACACTCTCTCCAACGCGGTTTTCCACTGCAAACTGGTTTTACATTGAAAATGGCGGTAGGAATCCTGCTGAGAAATCACAGAGTGTGTATGAAGTATACCTCTGCATTCTATGCTCTATGAAAGAACTTCTCTCCACATGCTCAATTTTCAGAGCTGTATGATTTTCGAAGCCGTACTTCACCTAGGTTGTTGGAAACCCTGAGTTTCAGTTAAGGTAAACTAAGCTGCTTTCATATATATAGGGACGAACAAGCATGAACTCGGTTTTACACTGCAAACGGCTTTTAGTTTAAACCGGCCTTGAGAAGCATGCTGAGAAATCAGAGTAAATGTTCATGTATGTCACATAACCTTTAATGCTGGATAAAAGAACTCCTCTTCACAAGCTCACTTCTGACATCTGTATTTGTGTTGGAGCCGTCCTTCCCCTAACTAGTTGGAAACCCAAATTTTCTTGTATAGGGGAACTACTCTTCTTACATATGGAAGGGGAGGCACTCGCTCTAAAGCGGTTTTCCACAGCAAAACGCTTTTACATTGAAAACGGTGTTAGGAAACATAGTGAGACATCACAGACTGTGTGTGTAGAGTACCTCTGCCTGATATGCTGCATGAAGGAATGCCTCTCAACATTCTCAATTTTCAGAAATATATGAGTATGGAAGCTGTACTTCACCTAGCTTGTTGGAAACCCAGAGTTTCAGTCCAAGGTAAACTACGCTGCTTTCATATATATGGGGACGTACTTGCACCAACATGGTTTTTTACTGTAAACCACTTTCATTTGAAAACGGCTTTGAGAAACATGCTGAGAAATCAGAGTAATTATTTCTGTATGTCACTTAACCTTCAATGCTGGATGAAAGAACGCCTCTCCACAAGCTCACTTCTGACATCTGAGTTTGCGTTGGAGCCGTCCTTCATCTAACTTGTTGGAAATCCAGAGTTTCTGGTATAGGGGAACTACGCTACTTATATATCTAAGGGGAGACACTCGCTCCAATGCGGTTTTCCACAGCAAACTGGTTTTACATTGAAAAAGGCGTTAGGAAACATGCTTAGAAATCAGAGAATTTGTGTCTAGAATACCTCTGCCTTTTATGCTGCATGAAGGAACGCCTCTCAACATGCTCAATTATCAGATCTGTACGAGTGTGAAAGCCGTTGTTCACCTAACTTTTTGGAAACCCAGTGTTTCAGTCCAAGGTAAACTATGCTGCTTTCCAATATATGGGGATATACTAGCACGAACTCGATTTTTCACTGCAATCGGCTTTTACTTGAAACCGGCTTTGAGAAACATGCTGAGAAATCAGAGTACTTGTTTCTGTATGTAACTTAACCTTCAAGGCTGGATGAAAGAAACCTCTCCACAAGCTCACTTTTGACATCTGAATTTCTCTTGGAGCTGTCCTTCACCTAACTTATTGGAACCCCAGAGTTTCTTGTATAGGGGAACTACGCTACTTACATATGTAAGGGGGGGCTCTCGCTCCAACTTCGTTTTCCAGATCAAACCGCTTTTACATTGAAACCGGCATAAGAAACATGCTCAGAAGTCAGAGAATGTGTGTCTAGAAGTCCCTCTGCCTTTTATGCTGGATGAAGGAACGCCTCTCCACATGCTCAATTTTCAGGAATGTAGGAGTGTGGAAGCCGCCTTTCACCTAGCTTGTTGGAAACCCAGATTTTCAGTCCAAGTTAAACTTCACTGCTTTCATATATATGGGGACGTACTAGCACGAACTCAGTTTTTCACTGCAAACCGCTTTTACTTGAAACCGGGTTTAAGAAACATACTGAGAAATCAGAGAACGTGTTTGTACATTTCACTCAGCCTTTTATGTTTACTGTGAAATGCTGGTTTGAAAGAAAAATCACTTTGCTTTGGTAAACTGCTTTGAATTGAGTTCCTCCGCTTTGATATGTAAATTGGGTAGTTCCCGTTTTCCAGAAGCTCTGGTTTTCCAACATGTTAGAAGGACGTCTCCAACACAAATTCAAATGTCAGAAGTGATCTTGTGGAAAGGTATTCTTTCATCCAGCATTGAAGGTTAAGTGACATACAGAAATACTCTGAATTCTCAGCATGTTTCCTAATGCCAGTTTCTAAGGAAGAGCTATTTGCTGTGGAAAACCGCTTTGGAGCGAGAGCCTCTGCTTAGATATGTAAGCAGCGTAGTTCCCCTAGACCAGAAACCCTTGTTTTCAAAGAAGTTATGTGAAGAATGGCTCCAACTCACATTTAGATGTCAGAAGTGAGCATGTTGGGAGGCGTTCCTTCTTCCACCATTGAAGGTTAAGTGACATACTGAAACACTCACTCTGATTTCTTAGCATGTTTCTGAAATCCGTTTCAAGTAAAAACGTCTTGCAGTGGAAATGAGAGTTGGTGCTAGTTCGTTTGCATATATATGAAAGCAGTGTTGTTTCCCTAGTCCAGAAACTGTTGGTTCCCAACGAGCTAGGTGAAGGACGGCTTCCATACATATACAGATTTGAAAATAGAGCATGTGTATAGGTCTTATTTCACCCAGCATAAAAGGCAGAGTGACATGTAGAAACACATTCTTTGATTTCTCAGCATGTTTACTAATGCCGATTTCAAAGTAAAAGTAGTTAGCTGTGGAAATCCACGTTGAAGCGAGTGCCTCCCCTTAGACATGTTAGTAGCGTAGTTCCGCTAGACCAGAAACAATGGGTTTACTGCAAGTTAGGTGAAGGACAGTTCCAACACACATTCAGCTGTCAGACGTGAGCATGTGGAGATGCGTTCTTTCATCCAGCATTGAAGGTTAAGTGACATACAGAAACATTTACTCTGATTTCTCAGAATGTTTCGCAAAGCCGGTTTCAAGTAAAAGCGATTTGCATAGGAAAACCGAGTTGGTGCTAGTACTTTGCCATATATATGAAAGCAGTGTAGTTTCCCTAGTCCAGAAATTCTGGGTTCCCAACAAGCTTGGTGAAGGACGGCCTCCACACTTATACAGATCTGAAAATAGAGCATGTGGAGTGGCGTTCTTTCATCCAGCCTAAAAGGCAGAGTGACATGTAGAAACACATTCTCTGATTTCTCAGCATGTTTACTAACGCTGGTTTCAACGTAAAAGTGGTTTGCTTAGGAAAACCGCGTTGGAGCGACTGCCTCCGGTTAGATATGTAAGTAGCGTAGTTCCCCTAGACCAGAAACTCTGGGTTTCCAACAAGTAAGGTGAAGGACACCTCTAAAACACATTCAAATGTCAGAAGTTATCATGTGGAGAGGCGTTCTTTCATCCATCATTGACGGTTAAGTGACATACAGAAACACTTACTCTGATTTCTCAGTGTGTTTTTCAGAGCCGGTTGCAAGTAAACGCGGTTTGCAGTGAAAAACCGTTTTGGTACTAGTGCATCCCCATAGATATGTATGTAGGGTAGTTTCCCTACCCCAGAAACTGTGGGCTCCCAATTAGCTAGTTGAAGGACGGCTTCCAAACTCATACATTATCTAAAAATTGAGCATGTGGTGTGGAGTTCTTTCATACAGCATAAAAGGTGGAGTGACATATAGAAACACTAACTCTGATTTCTCAGCATGATTCTGAAAGCCGGTTTCAAGTAAAAGCTCTTTGGAATGGAAAAGCCAACTGGAGCTTGTGCCTCCCCTTATATAAGTAAGTACCGTAATTCCCCGAGGCCAGAAACTGGGTTCTCAAAAACCTAGGTGAAAGTTGGCTTCCACTCACATATGTTTCCAAAATGGAACAAGTGTAGAAGAATTCCTTTATCTCACCTAAACAGCAAGGCTAAATCTCAAGCACTTACCATGATTTCTCTGCATGTTTACTTGAGTAGATTTAAAGCTAAAAGCATTTTTCGCTCAGAAACCTAGTTAGAGCTTATTCCTGCTGTTATATATATTGGTCGGGCAGTGGCCCAACACACCAATTCTGTGTTTCCAGCAGGGTTGGTGAAAGATGGCTTCCACACACATTCGGTTTTCTCTCCTCCTCACTCTTCTGCTTAGACATCAATGCCGGTTGTGTATTGTGGAAGCGAAGGAAATTTTTTTCATTTAGGGTCAGCCTCGGGGAAAACTGAGACCTGCTTCTGCTTCTTTTCCCTGCTAGATTTCTCCTTGGTGCATTTCCAATCCTCAAGAGTGAGTTCCTTTGACCAATTAATTATTTCAAAAAAATGAGCAGGTTTCCATAGGGCCATTACTTCTTTTATATTCTTGCTTTTTAATACCTCTCTTCCATCTCTTTATCTCCAGGTGTCTTATTTCTATGTCCTTTGGTTTGGGCTGATGGCTAATCAGCATTAGTGTAGAAATTGTTGCTTGATATTACTGATCTATATTCTTTCCATGGATATTTGATTTATCATTGGATTTTAGGGAAGATAGTTTCTTTAAAAAAATTCTGGTAAGTAACTTGTGGGGGACTCTGATTCTGTTGGTCTAGAACTATAATGCTTAATTTCTGAATAAGTGATACTTTCACAGAGCTCAAAATTCCAAAGGTTTGAGTGCCACCACTGTCCCAAAGACTTTCAAACTTTTCTTTGTGGGCACTCAGAACTGAGTGTGTGTGTGTGTGTGTGTGTGTCCTTCTGGACTTAGTTTAGCCTGAAATGAGCAAAGGCAAGTACCCCCCATTTTACACAAACAACAGACGACTTTCACAATTTGATACCTTTTAAAAATATATGAACTGTAATGTTGTAGAATTTTACAAGAGGCAGTGACCTTCAGGACTGTCAGCAATGGAGGCAGAACAGTTGGAGGGACAGCAGGTGCTCGTGCTCAGTGGCTGAAGTCACACAACATCCACGGCCACCTCTGGTTAATCTTATAGAGTGGGTGATGTCTGCAGACTTTCAGGGCTGTGACCCCCTCCCCTCCAAACATATATATTAGGAAAAGTGGTGAGCCTCAGTATGAGAAACAATAAAGAATTAGTAAGGGAAATTGAGTTTATTGTTTTTAAAAGAAAAATTAGCATCCAGGTAGTTTAATTTCAGCTCTTAATAGACTGATGTGTTGACATTCACAAGGATGCGTAAACACCTGCCAGATCATGGGGCAGGACCAGAGACTCTGAAGCAGCAATCACCACACACAACTTCCACTGCTGTCCTTGACAGCCTTATAGAATTACTTGATTAAGAAAAGGCCATTGATGTTAAATATCATCATTTTGAGAAACCAGTTCTTTTGAAATCTTATATACTAATGTAACTGAATTGGATAAAGAAATGCTAAATGTGTAATAAAGTATCCAAAGAGTAATGATTACTGAAAACAGCACAAATTAAAGAGGACCACAGCATAATGTGCATATATATTTTAATGATCTGGAAGAATCAGCTCAGCAGTGTATTCGAGACATCTAGAGATGATGTCAAAAGGGGGTGTCTTTGGATAGCTTTTTGTGAATGTTAGAGTGAAGTCAGGGTCAGGTACACAAATTTAGTTTAAAAACAAAAGGTGAACAAGATTTCTTTCCAAAAACCTATTGTGTCTGGTTAGAAATCATCAAATCCAGGGTCAAGGGAAGGAAAAAAAACCTAGTGACCACGTGACTGTTTCAGGAGCTGGTAGTAAAATGAAAGTTGACAATTGTGTAAATTAGATATGATCTTGATGTCCAACTGACCCAAAGATTTTTAGTCCATGTGCCAAAAATATATCAAGGAATAAATAGTGATCTATGTTTTATCAGCTCTGTTATCCCCTCTTCAAGCCTGCATTCTGATTGGGAAACTAAGAACTTCTACTGCAGGGAGGGGGATTTTCAAAAATGGAGTGTCCCCCAACCGAGAAAATAAAATGTAGCCATACACTGTAGAGACACAAGGAGATCTGTTGAGCCAGATGACACTTGCTTTACTGTCAACTAGTAGGAGGTGCAGCTTTTTGATGACTTGGGTACCACGTTGCTGCTTTTCTCAAGGTATTGCCCACGGCTCTTGAGAAGCGATGAATTAGGGCCAAGGGATTAGCCTCCAAATGCCCTTTGCCATGGATGTTGTCTCTATTCTCCACTTTTAAGCTTTAGCTTAGACAAGTTGCAGTGTCTTGCCAAGTGAGCTACAGACAGTAAGTGAGTCTTGAAGCACACGGCTCTTTCCTCCTCACTGCAGCAGAGAACCTCTGCATTGGAGCATCCTGAGATGTCATCGATTGTCATTTTTCATGTTAGGAATCAGTAAAGATGCTATGTCCACATGGATGAGGAGGGTAAGATTTCAGTCTCTAAAGTGGCAATGATGGGTTGACCTTTTCACTTAAAGAGTCTCACATCAACAAATGCATGTGTGTTCTGGGCCAAGAAGAAACAAGTGTTTGAAAAAGAATAGCATGAAAGGTCAGTGGGACATGTCAGGCATCTTCTTCATGTCCTCAAGTTCGGGTATCCAACATGGTTTTCCTATCCAGAGTGATACTGACAATTTGCCATGCTCTGTACCTCATGTATACCAAAGGCTTTCCTAAATAAAATATCTAGAAATGGTAACATTCTTGATATGTGTTAAACCGAGGGAGGTGAAGGATTTAAAATTAGTCCCTAATGTGCATTGATTTTTTTAAAGACATCAATTTTATAGAAACTTTTGAAGAATTAAAGTGACAGAAAATTACAAAGCACCTTTTCCTTCTGGTAAGAAAGGGTTCTGTATTCCTTTATTGATGAATCTAACATAGAATCAGTACTAATATTGTTTGTTTTGTAATTAGCATTTACAGAGTGATTCACAGATATTCTCCTATTTCTTCTGTGCAATGACCTCTGGAAGATAAGATTTCCTAGTTATGCTTTTTAATGTCTATTTTTAACTCTGTCTAAAAGCAGATTGATTGAGCCCCATTTTCTCAATTTAGAAGGCTGGACTGATTAATTGTGTCAGAACATTCCAGGAGACAGAGGAAAGGAAGAGACAGAGGTTCTACACGATGGAAGCTGCTCCTGAAATGATTTGACCAGCAGTCTTATCCATTTTTCCCAAGGCTGGAAACAAAACATAACCCAAGACAAGGAAAACAGGGAGCCCATGTGACTCCAGCCTTGGCACGTAGAGTCACGGCTGTACTCCTGTGCCTTGGAGAGGAGGATTCTTTGGGTCTCTGTTCTGCAAACTCTGTTTTGCTTTATCTCCACAGTGTCTTGTTTTCCTGGCATATGCTGAAACTTGATTTACATTTCATAGCATTAAAACAAAAATCAAGATCTCTTTATCATTTATTAACTATTTGGTAAATAGTTTTTGGTGAATATTTAACTTAATTATTAGGTCTTACCATGGCAATGCACAACACCTAGTTCCCCAGAAAGCAGTGGCTTAAACATGCTATAATTTTATTTCCCTCTTACATAAAGAAGTCAAGAAATCGGTAGCCCAGGGCTGGTTTGCATGATGGCCCCTGGGTCAGAGAACAAGATGTCTGTTATCTTCAGCCCATCAACCTGATGGCCCAAAGTGGCTGCCTGAGGGTAAACCATCAGGTCCACATTCCAGGCAGTAGAGAGGAGGGAAGAAAGGTGCTTCAGTTCCCTTTTGGGATGGTTCTGTAAAGTCCCAGATAGCTTTCCTGCTTTTATCTTGCTTTAGACAGAGGGCTGAGAGACAGCTTGCTATGAGGTAAGCTCAACTCAGGACCAGCCTGCTCCCTCGAGGGGAGGGGAGGGAGTGGGCGGGGAGGAACCCATCATCATGCACATAGTGTAAGACACCACGATGAGCCACCGGGGGCCTCTGCAGTCCGCCCATTGCTTCAGGCTGCAGTGAACGGTTGGTAACGGTTGAGATTTTCATGTAGAGGTGCATGTATGCTTGAACAATTGCTCGGTTCATTTAAACTAGTGGCTACCAGAGCACGTTGGAGAACACATTTGTTCTCACCTTCTAGCCAGTGACCCTCCCGCCAGGTTTCTGTCCTGCTGTTCATTTCCACGTTATTTTCCAAGACTTCCAGAGGAAATGTAAGCAGCCTGATGCTCAAATGCTTTTCTGTGTGATTCCCCCCTTGTTCTTTGAAGGAACAACAAATTGCCTAGAGAAGAGTGGACAAAATTCCAACCCTCCATTTCTTTAAAGCTCTGAGATTTGGTGTTAGGAAATAGAAGAAAATTCCCGAAACACCATTAAGAAACATTATTTCTTTCAAATGTGATTCGGAACAGCAAAGGACAATATATTTTATAGAACAATTTTTAAGACAACTGAATTTGCAGTAAGTTCACATAATGAAACTTCCAACAAGTCTTTATATTTCTCCTGGAAATTCCTTGGCTCTTGGTATAAATTATTAATTAATATCAGCTTTCTATTCTTTCTCTTACTGTAGTTGTAGAGTTAACGTGAAAATAGCTTGTGTCACTGAGAAAGCCTCCTGGTCAGCCTTCTAGTTAAACAGCTTGTGCGCGTTTCGGTGGCAGGTGTGCTAAATAGTAGTTTTCAGGCACTTGAGGGATGCCCATCACACCAGCACTGTGGGAGCCTATTTCTCACCCACGACCAGGTGAGACCCTTCTTTCCTCCGCTGCCTCGCCCAGCCCCCCTCATTCTGGTTCTTTCTCACCACCCATTTTCATCAGGTTCAGCCCTGCACCGGCAGAGCAAGTCTTGGTTTCTCAAAGACCAGGATCTTAGTTCTAGGCTTTCTGTTAAAGGAAAGTGTATAAAATCAGGCAAATTTATGTGTCTTTTGAGGCCTCAGGATCTCTGCAATTAAAACAAGAACTTGAGTTACAATACTATTCTTTTCCACTTCTGAATTTCTATAACTCCACACAATAGCTTTTTTATTAATTAGCTAAAAATTTTCCAGAATATATTTTCCTAAGTTTCACAAATATCTGTTACTTTATATTTAAAGATGCTATATTTAAGAAATGGAATAATTATTTACTTTTAAAAAGTAATTTAAGTCAAGTAATGTTTGATACTGAATGTTTACTATGAGTTCAAGTATGTAAGCTTAATTTTTGTGGCACTGTCAATAAACCACACAACGTGAGAGTTCTGGGTTAAGTATTATCTGGGGCAAAATGAGGACCAGAGCCCAGGTGTCAGCATCTCAGAGAGCTCGGAGGAACTGCTCTGAAGTTGAGGGGGTGTTCAGCATTATATGAGATTTCATTGAATGGGGACGTGCAGTCAAGTATACGTTAAGTCAGAGGCTGCTGCTAGTCGAGGAACAGGTGTCTCTGTTAATGATTTTAGTGCTTTTCTAGATAGGAGGAGATGCAAGAATTTGGGCTCATAAAATTTCCTGAAAATGTCTAACTATCTGAAAGATTTTCTGCCCATTTTCCCAGAGCACAGAGCGCCCCATTCCTGATCTCCACCATGAACTACTTTCAGAGGGTGTTCAAGGTCAGCAGCTGCAGCGGCTCATGACTTAATCAAATCAGAGGCAGATGACAAGTGCCAATTTTTAGTTGACAATATGTATATATTGTAGGAAAAAATGTTACTTTCCCACCCTACCCCTGTTTTACTTTTAGTTAGAGCTCAACTGATAACTGTTAGATGACTTAAGTCAGATGAGGGGTGAAGGAGTCGTCTCGTGAGCCGGCCAGTGTTCTATGTCAGGCTCCTTGATCACATTCAATTTTCTTTCTGTTCAAACAGCATGCATCTGATTTTATGAAGTTTGGAGCCTGTCCTGAGCACATGGGGTCTGGAGGTGGCCCTGTTCCTGTGGTGTTTGTTTATTCTGTGAATTATGGTGTGAATCTTTATGTGCCCAAGCTTCATCATAATTTCAAACTCTAAGGATTTAAATATGGGAGATGGATGCCAAGTTCTGGGAATAGATTTTCAGGATAACAGCCAGGATTGGTAAAAAGTAGGCAGAATGGATACAGCCTTTAAAAAAGAAAAGTTATTTTACAATTTCTGGCAGATAAATTAAAGTCCTTGTTGGGATTCTATCAAGAATGTTTAATTGGGAGACCTACTTCCCATTTTCAAGAAATAAAATAATTTTATTATTTGTTTAGTGCCTACTGTCTAACAAATAAGTATCCCCTTTGCATATAGTTTTATCGTTTAATCTCTACAAAGATTCCCTGGAGAACACACGTGTCACAGGTGAGGGAACCAAGATCATCCAGGGTAAGTGGCTGGAAGGCAGATGGGCTGGAGGGCTTACCCTCCTTCAGGCTGAGACAGAGACACCAAGGTTTATTGACAAGCATGTAGCTGAAGTGGTTTATTTAATACTTTGCTTCCTTGATGAATTGGATCTCTTGAAATTGTTTATGTCTGGCTTATCTTCCCCTCTCTCCTCTGCCTCAGGACTTCTCCTAGTAAGTAGTATGAATTCAGCCTGAGCTGATTCAGGAAAATCAGAAAATAAAAAATTAGCCCACACAAATGACTGCTTAGTCCTTGTAATTCAGTACTTCCTAAAACTCTCAGAAACGCAAGGAAGGTGTCTTACCTCTGGGACTGAGTGCATTTGAAGAGTGAGAAATGTTAAGTGTGATCTGGTAAAGGCACAGGCTCTATAGACAAAGATCCGGGTTTGGATCCTGGCTCCATCAAGTACTGGAAACATGACCACCTAGAGCCTCAGTTTCTTCATGTGTTAAATGGGCTGATGGAGCTCACCTCCAAGTGGTCAGGTCAAAACGATAAGGTACGAGTGACTCTCAGGCAGAATGCTTGGCAAAGTGCTAGTTGCTCTTGCTGCTTTATAATGTCCTCTTAGGTAATTCCGTTGTCCATTGGCTTGAGAATACCTCCTCATTTGATTTAAGAAAAATAGCATGCCTTAAGAATTTTAAAAATAAGGAATGAAGATTTACTGATTAATGCTGGGTGTATTTTTATAGGTCATTTATTAAAAAAAAAGTAGGAGTTCTCTAAAGAGAATTTATTCAGTGTGCCTAGAATATGATTCAGTTAAAAATGATTTTCCTTTAAATACTTTTCAGAAGTTTTCTGTGATATTTTTCTTGAAAAGTACTTGAAGAATTCTGAGGAGATTTTACATTTAAAAAGTTTATTCTTGTAACAATTGACACATTAAATAAATGATTCATGATCCTGGACAGCATAAAGCCCTGGCTTTTTTTTTTTTTAATATATATAATTTTGGTGGTTAGTTCTATGACATTTTATTGGGTAGAAGTATCTCCATTTCCATTTTACAGGCACAGAAGATGAGTCATACGATACTCAGTATACAAGAGCAGCAGAGGCTGATTAATTTGGGCAGAAGAGTAAAAGGGTGTGGAGATAAAAATCCTTGATTCTCAAACTGGACACATTCTGCAGTGCTGTGCTGCTGAAACGGTTTTGAATTTGCTTCTGGGTTGTCCTAGGTTTCGGCGCATGTGCCTGGGAAGGTCTCTCGGGCAAAGATGCTTATTTAAGAAGGTTGTCATTGTAAATGCTCTTAAGAGGATTAAACAAATTCCACAGCAAATAAATGAACATGTTTGGAAGGTTTTCCATCCTCATGTAATTTCCAGAAAACAGACATGAATCACTTGCTAAACCAAACACACAGGTATAATAATGAGCCTGGCTCACATGACTGGACAGCACGGAGGGAGCCTCATCTATTGGCGTGGGTTACGCTGCAGGAAGCGCACCTGAAATTTTAATTAGAATTTATTTCCAGCGAGTGCTGATTCCGCGTTTTTCTCCCCAAAGTAAGGAAGCGCCCTCCTTGCCTGGCCATCAGTCTGCAGAGCCCCGTGGCTCACACACTCCCCTACTCATCAGGAGGCTGATGGAGCCAGTTTGCTTAGACACACTTAGCTACACTCGCAGCGGGGATCATCAGTCTCTTCTGTGTGTTCACCTCCACGTGTAGGGGAGAAAATGGACTTTTGCTGCTGACAAACGCTAATTGACTACCAGTTGTTTCAGAGGGACTGTGATGTTGAAAACTGGTGTCCCTTCCATTTTTATATGTTGGATGCAAACTGCACAGCGACACCCCCACTGGAAGTACAACCACCAGGGAGGGTGTCGGAGTTTGAATCTGTGTGTTTTAGTATTCAGATCCTGGCACTGGTTAGCTTTCAGTGTTCTCGCTGGGTTTGGGAGACTGTTTCTCGAGCGATTTCTTTGGCTTCCAATAAATTTGCAAAGCCGTCTCCTTCAGTGTAGTTCTGATGAGTTGAGTTGGGCAGGGCATGTGAAATTGAGGCGGGCAGAGAGGTGCAATGAAAACTGGCCACCATCTGGTTACCTCTCATTATTTATGGTCCAAAAATGCTTGTCTTCTTTTCTTTTCTCCTCCATCCATCCCTTCAGGTCAGGGAGTCGTCTTCAAGAATTTCTTCCTAAAATGTAAAGTAATGATGAAGGCAGTGTGTTTCTGTGGTTGATTTCATTTGATTTGGGTTCACTGTTAATGATTTTCTGGTGAGGTTCTTATGAGCTCTTAAAAGCTGGAAGAGCAGCAATACCAAGGAGAGAAAGTCAGAGAAACGAGTCAGCGGCCCCTGTGAGGTCTGGGGGACGAGGGCAGGAGGTGGGGCAGAGGCAGCACTGTGGCCTCCCCTGCAGTCCTGAGGGCAACTTGAGCATGTAAAGCCAGGGTCTCTTGTCACCATGTGTTCTAACAGGACTCCCACTAAACGAATGCGAGGAGATTTGGGGAGGCCTTACCATTTACCCTCTTGTCAAACATCTTTATTGCTGACTATATTTATTCAAGATGACACAGACATCACCTGCAGAGCGTGAGGGAGCGGTGCTCGCTTCCTGTCTTGCCCGCCCCAGGCTCACTCATCAGACTCCTGATTCTTGCAGGCACTGCAGTGCCCATGGGGGGCGCTCTGCTCCTGGGGGTCTCTGCTCCTGGGGGGGAGCTCTGCTCCTCGGGGAGCCGGGCACTGGAGTGCGCACATTGGAGCTGGTCGCACCAGCGCTGATCCCTCTCCACGTGATGAGCCCTTTGTGTAAGTAGTAGAGGTGGGATCCAGAGTCTTCCTGTGTCTACGGAGTTCTCCAGTAAAGCCAACTTGGAGGAAAGAAAGAAAATGCCTACTGTTCCATGACTGTGTCCTAAGGGTTTAAAGCTCACTGCGGAGCACATGTGAGATCTCATCCAGTAAATACTCTGGGGTCTTTACTCTGACTTGTCATGAATTTGGCATTCTCATAATGTTATTTCTCTTAAAATATTTCTAAGCAATCATTTTTGTGTGATGGTTATTGTGCGTAAGGGTCCTGAAGAAACTGTTGTGGATGGAAGTGTGGGCATCAGTGGTACCAGAAGGGCTGGTGGCCCTGGGGGCTGCCCGACCTCCACACCATTTGTTACCAGCAGTCTTTCAGATCGCATCTTATTCCAGAGCTCATCGGGGCTCCCAACTCACTACGTGCCTTGAGAGAATATTTGTTCAGAGGGGAGGGCACAGGGTGCTTCCAAGTATGGGTTCCCTGTCTAAAGGTGGCACTGGCACAAATCCTTTATTCATGGAGTAATGAAGCCCCCCAGTGTTGTGGCTAATTGGGCCTCCCTGTCCTTCTTTATGTTAGGAGCCAGAGGGCTTGGGTTAGGCCCCCAAACCTGTTTTTGGTGAGCTTTCAGCACTACCACACAACCTGGGGGCCTCGAGGACAAGTAGGGTCCCACAGACAGATGTCTGGATGGGTGGCGATCAGGCCCGAGTCTTGAAAGAACAGAGATTCCATTACTGTTTTAACAGTGAAATTGAGGGAGTAATTCTGGAAGGTCTGATGCAACTGAGATTAAAATTATTATATGGTTTTTATTGTTAGAAGTAGTGGTTTTTAACCCTTAGACCCAGTCCCCCCTGTTTATAATAAATATTTTGTAACCTTTCTTTTCTGGTACCTGGAAGTGAAAGTCATAGAAAATGTAACCTAACTAGAAATATGATAAACAAATAGACAGGTAGATGGAAATATGTGGTACCTAAATTCTTATATTATGGGGTATTTTATATTCTATGCTAATTAGTGACCTCTCAGGACAAAAGGCACATACAAAGGGAGTCACTTCTAATAAACTATTTTTCCAAGCCTTACCTAACTGGGAAACAAGTGGCTTCAGAATGTTAGAGCACCTCCCAGGTCCCCGGGGAAATCTCCTTGTCAGAGTTACACTTGCTGATGGTGTCCTGTGCCAAGTGCAAGAAATGCGTTTCAGAAGTGGCCCGGAGGCTGACTCCGGGGATTCCTTCTCCGTCGCAGCTGTGAGGGAGCCTTGCCTTTCCTGACCACAACCACAGAGGCGATTTTGAGTCTCTGAAAACGGCCATACCAGTGTATAGCACAACCCTCACAAGATATGTTGAATAAAGTAGAAAACTTTGTGTCTCCTTTAGGATAGAAATAGGGTATAAAAGAAATCATGAATTAAAAAATTCTAGTGCCCGAATAAGTGCTACATTACACTGGCTGCATTATAAGGTTAGGCAACTTCATTACAGCTTTACATACCACATCTTGTAGTTAGAGTATATTAATCTTTTCTTCCTAAAGAAAAAAAAATCATTTGATATGTTCTTGTGTCAGAGGTGACGAGCAGAGAGCAAGTGTAAAACCGGAAATCGTGGTGCTGGTTAGGCTAAGACCATCTCCGTCACTGCGCAGATCATCTTTACTCATTTTACTGCACTTTTTAGAATCACCTTCTCACTTGGAAAAAACCCCTGTGTCAGTTGGATTTGTTAGTAAAACAATTATTTTTCTTACTTAGAACACCAGTGATGTTTTCAAGATGATAAAAAAAATTTGCCCATGGCATTTAAACAGTTTCTTGTTCTCGTAACTCATGGCTTACGGTCTCGTATTTGTCACAATTGGAGAACTGTGTTTTCTTTGTGCAAATTCTTATTGCTTTGGTGACGCAGGGACACTTGTCCTTACTGGATGGAGTATGATAGTAGTTTTTTGCATTCTCTCCCTAAATCTGGAGTCCTGTGTTATGTTTCCTGTTAACTTAAAAAATAGGAATATTGTTATTTACCTAAATATCTAACCTCACACCAGTGATGCATATCAAATTGGTCCAAATAGGAATTCCAATATAAAATGAGACAGTAATTTCACAACCCACTTTTCCAAAAATTTGGATTGATGGTTCAATTACACCAGGGACATTAGCTGTTTTAATTGAATCAATCATTGCTTTCTTCAATAAAATTTTCCATTCCATCTGCTCTTTTGGTTTATTGTTCTTCAGTGTTTCATTTGCTTTCTTTCCCAAAAATATATGATTTTGGCTTTTGTCATTAAAAATCCTCGCTGGTTTTGCTACCTCATGCTGGAGAGCAAGGCTTGTGACTGTTTTATAGTCACTGGTTTCATGGTTGTATGAGTGCTTAATGCCACGTTGCAGGGGTGTGCAGACCTAATGAAGAGTGTACATAAAAGGCTTAGTCTACACTGAGTGCAGGGTTAGTGTTCGCAGCCCATGTCATCAGTATCATAATTAATCCATTACAATCATCCTCTATTAATCAGTGTTATCCTTCTAACATCTCCAGGAGAGGAAATGTAGTAGTGTAAATGCAAATCTTTGCCAAATATTCAGTCAATTCAACACCTTTAAAGCTTTGCTCTCAATAGGACTGTGTGCCTGGGATCCCTACTTCTGCTCCTCCTGACCCAGGACGCGGTCCCCACGGCTGATGATCCGCGAGACACTGGATTCTTGGTCCCATGGCTCTGTGTGTTCTGAGACATCTGGGGACTTCAGCACTGTTTTAGGGGCTTTGGGTCCCACCTCTTCATAGCATTGCTGAGATGAGATCTGTGGGTTCACCCTCATTCTTGAGTGTATTGTGCATTTTTTCTAGAAGCAACACACGCCACAGTGGCAGCACTGCTTTGACCACGTGCTGGGACAGTGTGTGCTTGTCAGTTCTTGGGTTTAAATTTTCTGTTCTAATTTCTAAAATGGGGTATATTGACAGAAACACTCCATGTAAACAGAAGCTCTGTGGGGTTTTCAGCAACTTCTAAGAGCATAAATATTCCTGAAGCAGCTAACATTCCTCCCAACAAGTGAGAAGCAAGCTGGCAAGTCCTGGGTGCCTGTGGCGGCCAAGCTGTGCAGCCCAGGCTGCTCACCGTGGAGCAAGGAGAAAATCTTAAAAACCTACTTCCATGCTGTCTTTCACAGAATCTCAGAAATGAAAGTTTTAATATTTAAAGAGGGGTGAATTTTTAAAATAAATTTTTTATTTTTTTTCTTTTTCAGTTTTATTAGGTAGAATTTTTGCAGTTCAACTTCACATACACATATTGCATGTAAATACATGTATAGAGTATACTGCATTTTTTAGTTTACATATATGTACTAATTATTGTTTCTAAGAGATTAGAGCTTTAGATTTTTAAAATTAGTTACCAGAGGAATAAGGACATCTACAAAAGAATAAACAGAATATGGTAATCTAATCACAAAGGACAGTCAAATGTGCTTGCATATATTCAAGAAATCAAAACATATTTAGTTCATTTGTGGTATTATTATTATTGCTATTAATTTAAATTCCCCATAAATGAAGTCATATGGCATTTTTCTTTCTCTTTCCACCCCACTTCACTTAGAATGACAGTCTTCATGTCCATCCATGATGCTGCAAATGACATCTTTTATGGCTGAGTAGTATTCCATTGTATATATGTATCACCTCGTCTTTATCCGGTCATGTGATGATGGACATTTGTGTTGTTTCCATGTTCCTTTTTCTATGTCCCTTCTGGCAACAATTACGGATTTTAAGTATTTTCCACCTTAAAATCCTTCCTGAAGGAGATGTGGTAACTGGAATCAAAAACAGTTACAGCACAGGGTTGTTTGTGATGGGCCCTGGGGGCTTGGTAGAAAGGTTGGCAGAAAGGATTTCAGATTCTGATCAAGTGATTCGTCCTCTTGTAGCCCTGCTGGCTGCCTCTCTCACGGCCTGCCCTACAAGTCTGACCAGTCCCTTCTGTGAATCCTACTGTATTGTGCACAAATTTTGTCCAATTGGTGTCATCCAGTAGGGACCTTAAGTGAGGCACCCAAGCTCCTGTGTTGGTTTCTTCCATCAGCCCTTAACTTCCTTGGGAGCCAGGACTGTCTCATTGCCTCAAGGATCCCTAATGCTTAGTGAGATGCCTGATAAAGCTGGTACTTAACGAGCACATGGGTCAAATGGAAAAACCTGATCAAAGAAAAGGCCCTCATTTTTCAGACATGCCTACTTGAGTACACAGGGTAAAATGACATGTCTTGTTGGATTTGCTGTCAAATACTTCAACAAAGGACAAATAAAAGAACAAAGGTCTGAATAAAGGAAATGTGGAAAAGTTTGTGAATTCCTTAATGTGGGTGATGGGCTTATTGTACTATACTTACTGATGTATACTTAAGTTAGATTATAATTTTACTGTCATTAGCTGAATAGCAAGTATTAATATGTATTAATTGAAATCCTTAGAACTGAACAAACTTACCCCACACAAAATCCTTAATATCCTAGTAGTTTGTCTTACAGAAATCTTTTCCCACAAAGACAGGAAAAAATGGAAAGGCAGATCCGTGCAGTATTTCCATGTTGTCAAAAGACAAAATGCCGATACAAAAGAAGAGATTGTAAAAAAGATAAAGAGGCTGAAATCGATGTCCGAAAAACCTAGCTAACACTCCTAAATGGCCCAACTTAACTAACTTCAGCACTGCTGCATCAAGAATGGGGCAAATAGCACCTAGTGGATTTTTTTTAATAAATAAATAATGGTCCAGTTCCTACCACAGGCAATTATGATAAGACTGAGTATAAGTTCTAACACCAACTAGTGTACACATCATAATTTCTACTTGATTCAAACTGCTTCTTCTATAAAATTTGAATCTTTTTATTCTTAAGACAGATTTGTGGCATATGACCTAGTGATAAAATTTTCAACTGGCTTGTATTAAAAAAGTTCACCATAGTGACAGTTTATTACACCAAGTATTCCTTTTTGGGAAACCCATGTGCCTTGTCACTCTCTTTCATAAGATTTCCTGTGGAAAATTCAATCCTTCATTCAGGAAAAGGCTGAGCAATATATCTCATGGAAAACCTTCATAAACTGCAACACAAGAAAATGAAAATGACAGTGAGCAGCCCGTGAAGCCGGCAGACACACACAGCGCACAGCTGTGTTCCCGCCGCACGGCTGTGTTCCCGCCGCGACTTTCTGTAACCAGCAGGGAAAATGTGCATTTCAAGAAATAGACATAAACACTTTTCAGGACCTGAGCACACAATTTCCCTTTCAGGGTTTAGTGGGCTTCCATTTAATTCTATGAGAAATGTTTAAAACAACAGAACAACAGCTGAGATAGGGTTTAAAGTAACTTTTATGTCTTAGTGAAAATAAAGCCAACTGATAGTTATCATTTTTACTTTATTTGATCTCACTCTCTTACTTTACCTCCCCAACCTCCTCCACGAAATGATGGTGAACATCCCCTCCTGGGTCAGAAGGCTAAGTAGAAAGTACCAATCACATGGAGGTGTGCTTTGTTGTTTTATTTTTCAAAACAAACAAGTTTCATTCATGTGATTTAATAATTAATATCAGAAACAAAGTCTACTCAATAAATGGTAGCCAACACATGTCGTCATAGCTACTCATCAGGTTTGGCCCCACGTTACACACTTTTACATGGACATGTGCCATGTGCTGTCATGGGAAACGATGAGTGGGGACAGGGCCTCTGCTCTCACAGGGCACACAGCCTGGTGGGGGAGGCGGTGTTCAATCATTGCCCTTTTTTTAATGTACTTACAAATTATGGGAAATGTTATTTAAAAAGAACAAAATGAGTCAATGAAAGTGAAAAATACAAGGACAGTATTTAGGCTGAGGGAAGACAGGGAACCTCTTTGAAGAGCTGACACTCCACTGAGACCCAAAGGACAACTCCAGTGCTGCAGGTGAAGGGCAGGGACACATTGATAAAGGGCTGATATCCAGAATATACCAAAATCTCTTTAAACTCAACAAGAAGGATGAACAACCTGATCAGGCAAAATGCCTGAACACACACCTCATCAAAGTAGAAATCTAGATGCCAAAGAAGTCTATGGAAAGATGCTCCACAGCATCTGTCATCAAGGGGATGCAGACTGAAACAGCGAGGTACCACTGCACACCTGTCAGAACTGCCAAAACGCAGAACACTGACAGCACCGAATGCTGGTGAGGATGTGGAGTGTCAGGAATACTCATGCATTGTTGGTGGGAATGTAAAATGGCCCAGATACTTTGGAAGGTGGTCTGGCAATTTTTTACAAAACTAAACGTACTCCTAACATATGATCCGGCAACTGTGCTCCTTGGTGTTTACTCGACGAAATGGAAACTTGTGTCCACACACAAATCTGCATACAGATGATAATGGCAGCTTTATTCATAATCACCAGAACTCAGAAGCAACTAAGCTGTTCTTCAGTAGGTGAATGGATAAACTGTGGTCCAGCCAGAAAATGGACTATTATTTGGTGCTAAAATGAAATGAGTTATCAAGGCACGGAAAGACATGGAGGAACCTTAAATTCATATTACTAAGTGAAAGAAGCCAATCTGGGAAGGTTCTGCAACTGTCTGATTCCAACTGTATGGTGTTCTGGGAAAGGCAAAACCACAGAGACTAAAAGATCAGTGGCTGTCAGAGGCTAGAGGGGAAGGAGCAATGAATGAGGTGCAGCACGGAGCATTTTAAGGTCACTAAGACAGACTTCTCTGTATGATGCTGTGACAGTGGATACGTGTCATTGCACATCTGTGCAAACCCACAGAGTGCACACCACCAAGTGTAAATCCTAGTGTCAATTATGGGCTCTGGGTGATGATGCCGTGTCAGTGCAGGTTCACCCATTGTCGCAAATGCACGCTCAGGTGCAGGCGTCAATAGTGAGGAGGCTGTGGGGACAAACTGCAGTTCATACACCCAATCCGGCCCCAGCCACCACTGTGAATAAAGCTCTGTGGGTGTGTGGAATGTCCGGCTGCTCTGGGGTCTGAACAGCAGAGCTGAGCAGCTGCACCAGAGATCAGGAGGTTTGCAGACCCTGAAATATTTACTCCCAAGCCCTTGACAGAAAAAGGGCTCTGCTGAGCCCTGTTCTACACGAATCAGTATTCACCCTGATGAGACAGGACATCAGGGCCCAAACCAGGCATGGTTTATGGGACTGAAGCAATGTTTTAGTTCCAACACCTTTGCTGAAGTCCAGCAGGTCCAGCGACAGATTGTAGCCAGGAAGCGTCTGCAGAAGGAGTCGGTAGCAGGCCTTCCCGCCAGGCTCTGGGATGCCGGGGGCCGCGCGCTGCACGGGGGCCACCCGCTTGAAGAAGGCGGACTTGCAGTGGAAGCCGATCAACTCATAGAGCTCGGAGAGGATGCTGCACTGCTGAATTCTCTCCTAGGAATGCTGAAGCACAGGGAGAAATGCAACAAGCATCTGAACCAAACATGTAAGTGAAAAAAGACCCGTAAAAAATTTTCCCTTAAAACAGAGACCCAATGACACAGGAAGGAAGAGGAAGGCTGACTTCATGCACTGATGGGACCGGATGCAGAAATGCAGGGAAGCAGCGCTGTGCAGATGCTCCAGACCCCCTCTGGGCCCCACCTTTACGCGTTCCGCCTCTCCTTTTACTAGAAAGGCCCGTATTCCCTGAAACAGAGGAATCTGCTACCTAAACATGGGACACAGAGAAGGGAAAGAGGAAAAGGAAGGGAAAGTAAAGGAACAACAATTCATCTAGACACTAGGGCTTGGGCGGGACTTTCTCCAAACACACAACCTCTCAAAGCACAGAGCACACAGTGAGAGGCTGACAGAGTGACTGCGACTTCTGCTCCTTAAACACCAGCTACCTGCCAGCACACGCTGTGCCCGTTACTGAATCATTACAATCATTTCAGAAACTATTACTACCCCGGCTCACAGGCAAGGAAATCTGAAACTCGGGGAGGAATTATTATCATCCTGGACAAAGTCCCACGGCCCAGAAGTGTCAGAGCCTTCGGCAGACCCTGGACTAAAATGCTCCTCATCACCACGGGCCCTGAGCCTCAGGCTGAGGCCACGTCAGGTCTGCACAGGCCCAGAGCACGAGTCTGTGGGACAGGGAGTGGTCCCACTCGAAGTGCCAGGCCAAGGCCCTCAGGAACCTATGTAATGAAACCAAAACCCCAAACTCATATCCAACGCACTGCCCTGTCCGGGAGGACTGCTTGGCACATCTGGCTTATCACCTGTGCACAGGCTGTGCAAGGGGCCCAGACAGTGAAGTGACGTCCCAATGGAAGTGGCTTGGAGACCGCTTCATCACAGGACAGACTCTCCCGGCTTCCAACGTTAACTCTCCATTCCATTTCCAACTGGAAAGTAAGTTTAGACTTGTTTTCCTCTCCAGAAACAAAGAAAGTGGTAACATCAGCGGGAAACTCAACACTGAGGAAGAGTCTCCTGGCCATTTGGAAGGATAGGCTGGGAAGGGAACAGAGACAGGGATCAGAAAGACCCGTGTTCCAGTCCAAAGTCTGCACGTCACTCGCTTTGACAGTTTCCTTATTAATACAGGTGATAAAATCTAATTATGATTGTTGGGAAAACTAAATGAAATAACGTACGCCACTAGCATAGGTGTAAAATCCTCCATGAGTGTTCCAGAAATGGACGTGACCATGGTTAGATACTGTGTGCCAAGTCTTGTGTGCTAAGTTCACATCAGCAGCCAGAGATGTGCCAGAGAATGCCTCAACAGCCAGCAGCCTTCTCCAACGTGGAAACTCACAGTGTCTGAAGAACAGGCAGTGGTGGATGCTTTGAGACACTCTGGAGATAGCACTCCAGTGATGACTTTAAAAAGCTGGGGAGAATTTAGGGGACCATACAGTTCAAATACAGAAAACTCATTCCATGTCTACAAATATTCGTGTCTAGCCATGATGATTCAGAGAGGAAATACATATTCAAACGTACATCATTTTCCCACATAAGTGCATCAAAACAATTTGGAAAGAATGTAACTTTCTTCTCTAGATCACACAGTGGGGATTACAAGGTTTGTACTGAAAGCCCTACGTGTAAATCATCTGCAAACGTAACTGGGTCCATTGTCAGTCATCATCATTCGAAGGGAAGGATGGAAAAGAACAAAACCAAGCTAATACGCTCCGGTATTTTGTTGGGTTAAGATGTCACAGAGGAGACGGACAGCTCAACAAGGAACCACTCGGCCATGATCACGGAGCCGGGGAGCGGGATGGGCGGCAAGATGTATGGCGCAGCCGTAGCTGTGCCCGCGCTTCTAGGCAGGTACTCAGTCACTTTGACAAGGTGTCAAAAGTGTATGCCCACGTCCTCATCACATGTCATGTATTAAAGAGAAATGGAAACCTATAAACGGCCAATAACCTCGGTGGGTACACCGTCCAAAAAGCAAAGTCACAGTTTGACAACTGGCCATCCCGGTTCCCTGGGATTCATTCTTGGAGAACCTTAAAAACCACTCCTCTGTCCTCAAGAAGTGCTGCCTACTTGTCCTATCTTTGGCTCAGTGATACAGCATGTTCACGTGGACTTTAATGTCTGCACAGATTTGACTGTCTTTCTCAAGTTTCACTTGCCCATTCTGAAGAGGACTGAGTTAAGTCCAAATTCCATAAGATCAATTCCCTCCAGTGACAACTCAACGAGTCTGCAATTACAAACCAACTGAACAGGACTGTCCTCAGCTAAAAATGTCACCCACCCTTCACTGTTTTCTTAATCTCCTCTCCTGGCTAATTGCAACAGACTAACACCACCCTCCAACAAGTTCCCCAACTATGTCAAATAGAAAGTAAGGTCCATAAAAGACGAGACAACTCCATAGTCACCTCTGAATTCCTAGCATATATAAATGTCAAAAAATAGAACTATGAATATGGCTTCTTTCCTTTAAAACCTTTCTGGTTATTTAAATGAGACCATGGAAGAGAGGGGTTTGGGTCCAGTATCTTGATCCAGAAGACTCTGGAGATCTTTTTCGGAATGGCTGCCCACTGATTCATTCAAAACACAACTTCTCTTTCCGGGAGGAGCTGTGATTTTCTGCCAGGAGTTTGTTGTCACTCTCATGCCAGAACAGATTTAAACTAAATACTTACATTGGATATGTCATTTTTCCCCGCTTCCAAAAAAATTGACTTTACTTACTTCCTTGCATTGAGGAATTACTTTTCTTTCTAATTCACCCTTTTATAAAGCAGGATTCTCAGGATGTGCTTGGCCTTACATAAGAACAGCCATCCAACTCCCAGTGTGAGAGGCCTGGGGCTCACCTCTTGCCCCCCTGTCAAGGCAACTGAAACTCAGTTCCGGAGCCAACCAGCCCCCCAGGGCTTCTAAGGCTCCCATATCTCCCAGAATCCCTGCTTTCTGGTTTGACTTGGCTTCTGAGGATTTCCCCTCACTTTCTTGACAATTAGCTGTGCAGCTTGAAAGATGAGGAAGGAAGGTCTTATTTCTTAATCAGCATTTTAAGGAACTTATGTAATGAAGGTTTTCAAGAGTTTCTAGAACCCTCTATTGCCGAGACAGAAAACACACTAGATATTTTCTAAATCTAGCTATCATGTGCATTTTCCTTTGCTTTTGTTTTCTTAACTGCTAACAGACATTTTTTAATTAAAAAATAAAATAAGGCCCCAAATAGGATAGAACATTGAAAAGGAAACAAAATTAAAGGGCAAAGACAGAAAAATGATAAGTACACTACAAAGTTAATAGAAAACATACACTATGGATCAGATCAGCAATTCTCAGTAACAGCTAATTGAAACCTAACCATGAGGTAAAATGTCTCTCCTGTCAGGAGACGGCCAACAGAAAACAGAATTAAATCAACAAACTAAAATTCTAAGTCTGGCGAGGTAGAGAAGTCTACCAGCTAAATGTGTTTTCTTCTGGAAAAGAGGGAGACTCACAAGATCTTTTCTATGGAGCCTGAGCCCAGGTGAGGACGGTGAAGTGAGCTCTGTAAGTACCCAATTAACAAAGTGAGTGATGAATAAAGAGACGTGAGCTTTGATGACAGAGATGATACTACTATTCACTTGTCCTGTAAGTATGTCTTCACGTTCAATGATCAATACCTTGGCATCCTCAGGGATTGAGATTATAGGAAAATGCACAGCCTGGGCCCAGACCTCCTCTGTGATTGTGGCACTGCACTTAGATGTTTCAAGGGCACCTCCAAATCCACCTGCAAAGAGCTGACTTCACAGTGCTCCTCCCATAGCCATCCTGCCCAGGGCCCCTTGTCGGGGGGCAAGGACTCTCTGCCTCTCCCAGCTCAGTCCCATCACTCACAGATGTGACTGGACCCCTCCTTCAGGGCCCAATTTTCTCAGTCAATGAGTCCCACCACCCACACCTCACCAACCAGGTTCTCACTGGCACTCCCTCAGCACTGACTCTGTGCTGGGGACCACGCTGCACATTGTGCACACGTTATCACACTGGATCTCCACAGCAGTCCTGGGAAGTTGGTATATCACTGCTTCAATTTATAAGATAAATTGTTTCACTTCCTTGAGTGTGTCATCCAAAGTGACACGGCTACTGAGCCACAAACCTGGGACTGAAAATCACTTGAAAATTGAACACTGCTACACCTCACAGCCACCCTACTCTGACTTATCACATCACCTCCTGCCGAGCCTTCTAAATGTTTCTAAGCATTCTACAAGACAAAAGTGATCTACGAGAGCACCCCACTCCCCTACTTAAAATCTGACAATGACGTTCCACTTCCCTTAGGAGAAAACCCCACCGGGCCTGAACACAGCCCAACGGCCCGGCATCTGCGTTCCCTGCGTGGCCTCGCCGCCTCACCCACCTCGCAGCGCTACACGTGCCGAGTCCAGGAGAGGGATGCTGACTCCGTACAACCCGGGGCTCGTCTCACTCAAACAATGATCACCCTCTTCAGTGCTGACTCTCAGAAAAATGTTTTCTCTGGATGAATCAATATCTTTTACTTTACAACTTCCCATCATTGATAATGAGCTCCCCCCCAAAAGTGAGAAGACCTAATCCTCAGTCTCCTTATCTGTAAAGTGTGAATAACAAGGAAATATGAGCGGTTTTAAGGAAAATAATATTCATGTGAAGCTGAGGGACAATTCCCAACATACAGTAAGCACTCAATATGTGCTTATTTAATATTAATAAAATAGATTCCATTCCAGCAACCTTAAATGAATGCTTTATGGCTTTGTCCAAAAGACTACCGACAAACTATTGGACGAACCCCTTTGAGCAGATCCGCCCAAGTGTACAGGATAGGTAAGCCTTGACTCCAGTTACAGCTGCAGCCAACCAGCACTACTGGGCAGGGGCAGTTTGCTCAAGCTCTTACATGTTGTTTGAGCATTTAGTTGTAGTTATTGAATAAAGAAAGGTATTATACAGTCAAAGCTCCTGAAACATAAATCTACAAAGATTGATGCAAATTAGGTTTCAAGTACAACACTCTCACTAGAAATTATTTGAAAATTATAGTCTTAGCTCCTCTGCACATCAAAAGGGCATGTTCTTAATGTATCTGACTGTATACACTGAGAGGATTGTTTAAAAGAAATTAAGATGAAGCCATAATGAATAAGCTTTCAGTATAATCTGCACAAAGCCCTACCCAATGGTCTCACTTCTCACTTCCACATAGGTGTTCAGGTAGCTTAACCTGGGTCTTGGTTTCTTATGACATGGGGGTGGGAAGAATTGTGGATAGATTTATGTAGCAAATATAAATCTAGGGTATTTGCTGTGTAGGAATCCTAGAAATGAATAAATTGATATATAGTCCCATCCTTAGGAAGCTCAGCCTTTCCAATTACAACAGCATTAAAAATAAAATGAGAGATACATTTAACAAAACTTTACAAGATTTGCACATTGAACATTTTGAAGTATCACCAAAAAAAATTAAAAGATCTACATATATGGAGGGCATCCCATGTTCATGGAATGGTAGACAATATTGTTAAAAATGTTAAGACTCCCCAAAGTGATCTACAAATTTAATGGAATCCCTATCAAAATTCCAGCTGACTTCTTTGTAAAAATTGAAAAAAATGATGCCAAAATTCATATGGAAGTGCAAGGGACCCAGGTCAGCCAAAACAATCTTGAAAAAGAAGAGCAAAGTTGGAGGACTCACTCAAACGTTACTACAAATCTATAGTACTCAAGTCATTATGGCACTGGTACAAGTTTGGATGCATAAATCTATGAGACACAATAAAAAATCAGGGGGGAAACTTACATTTACAGTCATTTTTCCAGAAATGTGCCAACAACACTCCATTGAAATAATAGTCTATTCAACAAATGGTGCAGAGACACCTGGGTATCTGAAGGCAAAATAATGAGTCTGGAATCTGGACCCCCATATTTTATATAACAAATGAAATATTAATTCAAAATGGATCACAGACAGAAACGTAAAAACTAAATGTATAAACTTTCTAAAAGAAGACATAGTTTAAATCTTTGTGGTCCTAGGATAGGCTATGGCTTCCTAGATACAATAACAAGAGCACAAGTGAAAAAAAAGAGTGATAAAATGGACTTCATCAAAATTAAAACCATTTGTTACAAAGGACATCAGCAAGAAAGTGAAATGAAAGGGGAAGGGGGTAACTCAAGAGATAGAGTGCGTGCTTATCAAGAAAAATAAAATGAATAAATCTAATTACCTCCCCTAGAAAGAAATTGTTTTAATGTTTAAAAAAATTAAAGTGAAACTACAATCTGCAGAATAGGAGAAAAATTTTGCAAAGCATATAACTAATAAGAGAGTAGTATCCAGGATATAAAACAAATGCTTACAAATGACCAATACAAAGAAAATCGACCCAATTTTTAAATATGCCAAGTATTTAAATAGATACACAATTGGCCAATAAGCATATGAAAAGATGCTCAGCATCACTAGCGAAATCAACATCAAAATGAGATCTGATTTTACACTCACTAGGATGGTTATAATCAAAACATGGACAATAACAAGTGTCGGTCAGGAGGCAGAGAAATGGGAACCCTCAATATGCAGCCGTTGGAAAGGGGCAATGGTGCAGCTTCTTTGGAACAGCCTGGTGTTTCCTCAAAAGGTTAGAGTTATATGGCACAGCAATTCCACTCCTACATATAGAGTCATCCCTCAGTATTCTTGGGGGGTTTGTTTCAGGAAACCCCCACCCTGGATACCATAATCCAAGGATGTTCGAGTCCCTTTACAATCAGCCATCTGGATCCATGAAGTGGAAACTACAGATATGGCGGGCCAACTGTACAGCCAACAGAATGAAAATATATTCTCACAAAAACTTGCACATCAATATTCATGGCAGTATCATTCAGAGTAGCCAAAGGTTACAAACAATATCCATCCATCAATGAATGGATAAACAAAATTACCAAGAATAGTCCCACAAAATTTTGGTCATTGAATCTTTCACAAAGGAGGTGAGAACATAAAATGGAGTAAAGACAGCCTCTTCAGGAAATGGTGTAGGGAAAACTGGACAGCTGCATGTAAATCAATGAAGTTAGACTACTCCCTCACAGCATACACAAAAATAAATTCAAAATGGCTTAAAGACTTAAACATGTAGACAAGACACTATAAACCTCTTAGAAGAAAACATAGGCAAAACATCTGACATAAATCTCAACAATGTTTTCCTAGAGCAGTCTACTCAAGCAATAGAAATACAAGCAAAATAATACAAGTGGGATCTAATTAAACTTACAAGCTTTTGCACAGGAAAGGAAACAAAAAGCAAAACAAAAAGACAATCTATGGAATGGGAGAAAATAGCTGCAATAAATGAAACTGACAAGGTCTTAATTCCCAGAATATGTAAACAGCTTTTACACTTAATAAGAAAGAAAAACAGACAATTCAATTCAAAAATGGGCAGAAGTCCTAAAGAAACATTTCTCCAATGAAGACATACAAATGGCCAATAGGCACATGAGAAAAATGTTCAATATCATTATCAGAGAAATGCAAATCAAAACTGCAATCAAGTCTCACCTCTCACCATTCAGAATAGCCATCATTCAGAAGTTCACAGACAGTAAATGCTGGAGAGTCTGCAGAGAATTGGGAACCCTCCTACACTGTGGTGGGAATGCAGTTTGGTGGAGCCATTGTGGAAAACTGTATAGAGGTTCCTCAAAAGACAAAAAATTGACCTCCCATATGACCCATCAATCCCACTCCTGGACATATATCCAGAAGGAATCCTTATTCAAAAAGACACTTTCACCCCAATGTTCACAGCATCAGTATTTACAATAGCAAGACATGGAAACAACCTAAATATCCACTGACAGATGACTGGATAAAGAGACTGTAGTATATTTCTCCAATAGACTACTATTCAGCCATAAAATAATAATAAAGTAATGCCATTTGCAGCAACATGAATGGATTTGGGGAATGTCAATCTAAGAAACGTAAGCCAGAAAGAGAAAGAAAAATACCATATGAGATCGCTCACATGTGGAATGTAAAAAAAAAAAAAAAAAAATCAAAAAACAAAGACACAAAAAGATAAACTTATCTACAGAACAGAAACAGACACAGAGACATAGAAACCAAACTATGGTTACCAGACGGGAGAGGGTGTGGGAAAGAATATATTGGGAGTTCAAGATTTGCAGATACTGAGTATGTAAAGAATAAACACCAAGTTTATACTGTATAGCACAGGAGAATATATTTAATATCTTATAGTAACTTATGTTTAAAAAGAATATGAAAATGAATACAGGTATGTTCCTATTTAACTGAATTGTTGTGCTGTACACAAGAAACTGACACAACATTATAAACTGACTAGACTTCAATGAAAATATTTTTAAATAGACCAAAAACGAAAAAAAAGAAAAAGGATATTATGAAACCAAAAGAATAAAGTACTGACTCAGGCTACAATATGGATGAACCTTGAAACTTTATGCTAAAATAAGCCAGACACAAAAGGACAAATAGTGCCCTTTAAGGTGAACTGTATCTAAGCGTTTACTGTACTACTTCTGTAAATTTTCTGGAGGTTTGAAGTCTATCAATATCAAAATAAAATATATTATTCATTAAAATCATAAAACGCTTCCTCACAGGAGGGCTTTAATTATTAAATGCAGAAATGCATGTAAAGCTCCTGGAAAAACACTTTGTACATCCACACACAGACACTGCTGTCACTCCCGCTCAGAGGGTGGTGCCAGTGCTGATGAGGGCTGCCTCCACTCGCTGCCCTGCAGACAGGAGTGAGGGCCTGGGCTCTGACAGGCAGGGTGAGCGTGACCCTGGGTCAGACACAGCCATGCCCCAGACTCTGCTTTACCCAACTTTCTTATACAAACTGCAACATGTAATGTAAACACGCTACAGGGATGTATCTTACAACACAGGGAATACAGCCAATGTTTACAGTTACTATAAATGGAGCATCTATTGTACACCCGAAACATATCATATTTTAAATCAGCTATATCTTTGTAAAAAATTAAAAAGTAATTTAAAAATGTTATCACTTTAATATTCAATTCGGTTTTTAAGTAACTACTAAACAGCTTAGAATTTATAAAAGCATTTAAGTGTGCTGTTGGTTTACATATTTATTTACTTTCAGCCTCCTGCTAAAAGAGAAATTAAACAATTTTTTTAAACACACCTTAACAACCATAACAACAAAAAGGCAAAACTGAGAGTGAAGAGAAATTGGAGATTCAATACTTAAATGAAACCAGGGGGAGGTAAAGTCATAAAAATGGATTCCCTGGATTCAGGGCAAGTGTTAAAAGCCGACTAGAAATTCAGCTGTAAGATTCTTGGCAGCTAAAGCAAAAAGAAAAGATCATGGGGGGTGGTAGAGCGTGTGCTTAGCGTGCACGGGGTCCCGGGTTCAAGCCCCAGGGCCTCCACTAACAGATAAATACACCTAATTACCTACCCCCCCAAAAGAGCCCCAAAGAAAAGAAAAAGAGAAATTTCTTTCCAAAATAACCTGATATTAAATTTGGATTAAATACTTAAAAAATAAATGAAATATAGAAAAGATGAGTGACACTGTGAAGGAAAAGCCCAGCTGGGCTAACGAGCTAAGTCACAAATATAAGTGTGATAAGTGTCGGTTTACTGATCTAAGTATTGCTGGGCTAACTCGTAAATCTGAAGTTTAGTGTCAGTTTACTGGGCTAATAAGCTAACTCGTAAATCCAAGGTCAACAATTGTCAGTAACGTGATCTGTTCCAAATTCATAAGCTTCAGCGTACTGATTCCTTGCTTTTTGTTATTTGAGCCTTATTGGGTAATAGCCCCTTACTTGTAATTAACCCTATAGAACCTCATGTGTAGGTCTTGGAGGTGCTCAGAGCTTCGGAACAAAAGCCCCTCTGAGCCCGCCAGCGTAATAAATCTCAGTGCTTGTTTCTTGGCTGGCCTGTTGTTTCCATAACAACACAAGCTATAATGCCCGTGAGATAAATCTGTGATGGCTGCTGGCAGGTCCCAATGCCTCACGTGGGAAAATCTGAAACAACCTTCTCACCACTCAGAGTCATCATAAGCCCACCCCACACCTCCCGCTGTTAAATGCAGGAGCACAGGCAGGGCCTGGCCTTTGCTCTCTCTGTGTCATCACAGTGAGACAGGATGGAAGGGGGCAGAGCACAACCATTCAAGGAAGGCCACAGCAATTAACATCAAAATGGTGAAGGATTCAACCCCCAATAGGCCTTGAGGCTCAGGATGAAGAGATTTAACTTCTAGCAGAGCTTGAGCTTCATTATACACCCATTGTAATAGTAACATGGTGAATAACATGCCCTAGGCACCATGGCAGTCCCAAGGCTAGCCACAAAAAGTCAAAGGGTGGGAAATGGCCAACTCCCTGGGAATCCCAGCCCCTTGCCATTAGGCTGGTCCTTCTACATATTAGCAAATGTAACCACCAAGCCCAAGAAAATGAGCAACACAGCGCCACCTCACGGTCACCCCTCTCTCTCCCTCTTCGGAGAAGGCTCACACTCTGTGGAGTGTGTACCTACTTTTAATCTGAGCATCAAACCCCCACACCTCATGACGTTTCTCTTGCCTTTCAATGTATCTCTCTGAATAAATCTACCTTTACTCAACACTGGCTTGCTCTTGAATTCTTTACTGCACGAAACCAAGGAACAAAATCTGGTGGGACACATCCCAGGGGCTCAACCAAAGCCTGGGACACAGCCCGTCTCATGCCCCACATCTGTTTTCTTGTATCAACAGGACTGGGTTCTGAGGGGAGCTCTGAGGCCCCAGCTAATGGACAGAAGCCGCCCCCAGGGCTCGAATTGGAGGGCAGCCTCTTCCCCAGCAGGGGCCTTGGGTCTGCCCTGTTCTCTGTGTTTCTCTGTTGTGCTGACTCCCCAGCCACAGAGCGTTCTCCCTAGGTCTGTCCCCACAAAACCCTTCTCTCCAAAATACAAGCACATCATATCACAATCCTCTTGTTCAACTAGGAAATGTTCAACCCACTTTTTCCCTCCACAGTAAAGTACCTAACTGTCCTCCCTCCCATCCCAAAACTTCTTTATTTGTGAGAACTCTGCACTCCCCACACACCATCCTGAACGCAGGTGCCTTGCTGGCTGGGACCGAGATGATTCAGTCTCACACAGCCTGCATCCTTTCACTTTCCCCTTGTTACCTTAAAAAAGCCTTTCCTGAGTCACCCACAAATCTGATTCTGAACTTCATAAAGTGCTGAGTTTGCAGTCACTGTGTGCATACCTCCCAGGTTTTGACTAAGTTTCCTTCACAAGATCTTCATTAAGGAGCTGCATCAACAAGTTGAAAGAGGCTATTCTTACATCTGAGCTGAGGAGCCTGCAAAAAACTTAAATGGCTTTGAAGAGAGAGTTAACCAGGGACAGAGAGGTCGCAGGTCCTAGTCAACAGTGTCATGAGGCAAAATGTTCTTCAAAGGCTCAGAGTGGCTTCTGAACGTGGAGTCAGCAGGGAGAAGGTGACACGCAGTGAGTGGGGTGTGTGACACAGGGTACGCTCCCCCAGCTGGGGAAGAATTGGATTTTTTTTCTTGTTTTCCAAACAATTTCTTACTACCTTTTTCTCCTATTGTCACATACCATTTCCTACGAATTAAGAATATCAATGTCAGTCATTTGGGCCACTTGGGAGAAGCAACACGATGCCATTCACAGGGCTGGGACATGACAGCCACACCAGTCTAGGTTGAAAGACCAGTGGGGGTATTTCCATGGTGATCACGGGCATGCAGCAAATTCCCCAGCTTTAATGACCTCATCTCAAAGGTGGGGCAATAAATCTACCAAGAAAAGTGCGTGATGATTATGGAAGACATCTGTTTACTAGGTAAGTGCCTGTGACAGCTGCAGCTTAATTGGGAATGAGTATGATTAACAAGGCCCTGTCTACCTTCCCACACGCTCCCTGCCTTCCTGCCCTGGTGCAGCAGCAGAGTTTGTTTAGCTGAGATGAACGCCCCCAGAGCAGCCCCGACGGGAAAGCTCACAGCTCTGCATTGCGAGGCATGTTCCTTTCCTTCTCAGTGCTGATCACAGTTTGCTGTCATCTGTTTTTATGTTTATCCCTTTTGTAACTTCCTCTCCTCCGGAGCTTTTGCTCAAGCAGAGCGGGGCCAGGTGTGTCTTGCGGCCTGCCCGATATTCTGGGCTGGGAAACAGCCGACCACACATCTGGCTCTGGTGCTGAACGGAGAGGGCAGAAGGCCCTGTGGCCCATGCTGAACCGAGGCCCCTGCACCCAAAATTATGGTCTGACTTTGGGCAAATTACACAGTCTTCTTTACCCTGAGATTCCTCATCTGTCCATGAAAATATCTGCCCATGGCACACAGAGTTACCAAGATTAAAGGAAATCACCAAATTCACAACCTATTCAAGGGGCTACCAGTGCATCCTCAACAGACAAATGATGCCTTTACGGCTCTGACACATGCCAAGCGGGGCGGCCGCACACACTGAACACTGCTAAGTGCCAGTGTGTTAAGTGCTTCATGTGTGCTACAATACTCTTTAGAACTTACAACAATCCCAGGAAGAAACGAATATTATCATGCCCATTTCACAGATTCACCAACAGGTTAGGAGAGGTTACATTCTAGTCCAAGGCCGTATGGTGAGGAAATGGCGATTGAAACTGGAATCTGGGCCCAGGCCTAGGCTCCATCTCTCTCCCATCCACCTGACCACTTGCCTATGAATTCCACCTGTCCAATACACAAGTTTGCAGCCGGCCAGCTCTTAAATGCAATGTGTGCCACCATTTGTCAATGTTGGTTAATTACCATAAACTGTTCTCAGAAACCACTACAGAAAAGAAAGGTGGACTTAAGGAATTCTGCATTGCTTTCTCCTGTAATGTGCAGAAACCCTTCCCTACACCACCAAATACAAATGTATGCTTCCTCCATGTTTATGTTTGCACACGGCTTATTAAAGTAGAAGGTACCTGCAGTAATTCCATCTTGGTTGCTTTCCAAGGTTGCAGATTATCCATAATCAGTCCGTGAACGAAAATACTACAATGTGAATGAAAATACTGCAACCATGTCAGTAAACAAAGAATGCTGAAACCAAGTCAACAGCGGCTGCCGCCACCACCCAGCGAGGACAGGCCTGCAGCCCAGCCTCTGCAGCAACTCACAATGGTGCCCTCTGAGCAGACTCACAATAAGAAAGGACAGGATACTGGCCCTAGTTAGCTAGGTGCTTGTTTAAAGAATGAATTCAGGGAGTCCAAAATGTTTGCTTCCTCCCATACATAGAAAAGCACTAAATTCTTGAACTTGAGATACCTGGCTTTCTTTAGATAACAAGCAATCTTTTATTGTTCCGACAACCTGGTCTTTGTTGTAAAGCTCCTATATATCTTAGCTACTCCTCAACCTCTCGGGAGAAGTCCCTCAGAGAGATCTGAGAGGTTGTCATCACGGCTCGAGGCGTCCCGCCAAATAAAACATAACTCTTAACCTTTAGGTTGCACATGTATTTCAGTCAACAGTTCTGGACACCATGAAGGGACCCAGAGCAGACTTTCTCCACCTGAACTCTCCGAGTATCCAGAACCTTGGTACCATAAGTGGCCCTTTGTGCCCATCCGCCTCCTCGGGGAGTCCAGATGAATTTGGGTGAGTCTCTCTTGGTTCTCAGAACTCACATATTGGTTGATGATCCTGAGTTTTATTTGGCGGTGTTTCCATGTAACTGGCCCTCCAGTTGAAAGATACTGGGGTGAATTACCCACCCAGTGGAGACATACTGGTTGGGGCCTGGTTGAAAGATAACGGGAAATACCCACCTTGAGGAGACGTCCGAAGTGGGGCTGGTGGAAACATACCAGGAAAATACTCACCCAGTGGAGACGTCCCGAGTGTGCCCAAGTTGAAAGACACTGGGTTCAGGGCTGAGTGGTTAGGTAAGAGGTTGGTCTAATGTTTTCCTCAATTTGGTTACCTCCATTGAATTTTTCAGGATAAAAGTAAAACTCTTATGAGTAACCTTTCAACTCCAAAAATGGGACCCTCCTCCTGGCTGGTAACAGCTTTCTCTGGTGACAGAGAATCTTGCAGGAGTGGTAGAGGCAAAGACTTCATGCCATAGAGTTGTCCCTGAGGGAAATCTTACTAGCAAATTTATTCTGAGAACCCGACCTTACAATGGGGAATAGAACTTTCAAAAAAAATAAAAAACAGAAAAGAAAAGAAAAAATGACAGATTGCCAGCCTCCAACTATTACCACAGCCAGGTTTATGTACGTACAAAACTTACAGCATTAATTGGGAATTAGAAAAAAAAAAAAAACTCACTGTGAAAGTAACTAACCAGGCCTGATAAAAACATTTTTTTGGAATTCTGAACTTATAAAAACAAAATCCCCGTTAGGGGGAACTTGGATTTCTCTTCCTGTGTCCTTGAAATGTAAACGTTTTACCTTTCTCTGGGTGTTTTAAATGTGTGTATGTATGTATATATACGTTTACTTTTTTTTTTAAAGGAAACCTTGAGAGTCTGCCATACAAAAGGTTGAAGTATTGTGTACATATGGTGGCCACGCAAATAAATTGGGATTCTAAGCAATTCTTTGATTGTACCAATTGTCAGATATTTTGCCATCTTAAACTTTGTTTCATCAGCCTGGACCACAAAGGCCTTTAGCTTTTGGAGAGTAAACCTTTGAATTTTATTTATGCAACACCCCCACTCTCATGTGGAAGAGCCTCTTCATCTTATTGGTTTAAAATCACTATATATATATAAATTGATGGCCATATGATGGATCCTTTAATTTGGAAAAACTTTTAAATTGGTGAAAGTTGAAAGAGATCTCATTATAAACAGCTGTATTATTGGTATCTATTAAAATCAATTTTAAAGGTAGAAAAATATATCTAATGTTTAACCTAAGAACTTAGTGAAAAAAATAAAGCTGGGTTGAAAAGCTACATTTGTGTTTTTCCTTTCCGATAAATGTTTCTAGAGATGCTAATAAAAACTTAGAATAATTAATGTTAATTAGGTTGAATAACTGGAAAAATGATTGTTAAAATGTCGAAAAAAAAAGATAAGGGGCTTATCCCAAGTGGATAAATATTTTTATATGGTTATTTTGAATGAGATAAATAAAATGGACATTTTTGGATTTAGGTACAAGGTTTTGATACTACACTACATAAAGTAAAATAAAGGGCGAAAGAGATCACCTAATGCCCCCCAACATTAAAGTTCAAACAAGTCCTTTTTATTTGCCACAGTTTAAAATATATGTATATATAAACTGAAATAGTTGATCAATGATTGGGACAACAGACCAATTAATCAAATTAAAAATTGAGAAGGGTCTAAGCTCTTTGGATGAAACTTGGGCATCCTAGAGACTTTTCTATAAAATTAGATACAATGCACACACAGACACACACACAAAAAGGCTTCTGGCACTCCTTCTAGAAATAAGAATTATTGATTAAAACATAAATATAAAAATTAAAGGTATAAGATTTAATAAAATTGAGATAAAAGTTTGTAAATTTGGTATATTTAAATGGTCTTTATATAAAATTTTTGCTTAATTATGTTGTGGGATTGATATGTTTCAATGGAAAAACACTTCCCCTTCTTGGTATTATAAAGCTGGGCACAAATCTGTCCCTCAGAAAATATTAACTGAACAAAGTAAAAGAAACTATTAGAGTTACATGAGCCGTCCAGTATAACGTAAAACTAAAAACTAATATTCAGTGGCTAATAAAAATAATAATAAGAGGTTTACCCTGGGTTTAACTTATAACTCAAGAAAAGAGACCTTACTAAATGCCTTATGCAAGCTTTGGAAAACATGATAAAGTAAACCTTAAAGTTTTAAAACACGGAATTCTTTGTTTACAGCTCTTCTCACTGATAAAAAAATGCCAATTAAGGAGAGAAAACTGGGTCTGGGTGACAGAGCAGTTCTCTGGGGAATTGGAAGATTGTGTCTTTGTCTTGCAGATCAGAAATGTAAATACAGCAAACAGTGACCTAGGACTGAGGCTAATTAGCTCAACGAAATAAAACTTAAGGCCAAGAAATTTTTGGCATTTTAGAACTCAGAACTCTGACGTGTCCTTCAGACTTTGTCAAGAAATTTTAAATGTCTGTTTCATAAATAGTAAGCCTTAGTGATTTGAGCAAGCAAATTCACTTTACTCCAACTATTATTATACCTATCTTATAAGTAAGTTTTAAAGTGAAGCTATGAGATCTCTTGCTTTTGTCTGTTTATAAGACTGTGTACACATTATAGATGTGAGATATTTGTACAGCTAAAAAAAAAAGTCAAAGAGATCTGCTTAATTGACGTAAAAATAAGAGCTTGAAAATTAAGTATTTTTAAAATAAAAACTGAACAAATTGACTTTCAGCATCACGTGAACTGGAAAATATTAAATATTAAGATAATATTTGATATTGTTTAGTTTAAGAATGTTCTAATTAATATAGACATCTTTAAAGTCATCAATATTAAGTATAATGCCTTTACTGTACCTGGGTTTAATGAAAGTCAAATAAGATCCTGTTATATCTGTTGCAGATTTGTCAAGAAAAAAAAAAAACAGTAATGTGGTGTGGTAAAATTTTAAGTAAATTAAATCCAAATTAGATGAGAGCTTTGGGTAAATTTTTAAAATATATTTTTAAAATGTATGCCTAAGATAATCTCTAAATGTTTGGTATCTTTAAATTCTAGAGTTGTGCTAAATTAAGTCAAATGATAGGATCTTATTAAATAGCTATGCCATTTTCAGATAAAATAAGATTGAAATATGAATTACTTAACATGTAACTTCTTCTTACAGAGAAAATAAAGGTGTTTAGAAATACTAATAAATGGATGATGCCACCCTGAAATAGTCTCTATTATTAAGGGAATGATCTCAGTATCCTAGGAAAGTAAGATAAATGTGTAAAGGAAGATATAAGAATGGAATTATATTTTGTTAATTAAAAATAGCAAATTTCTCCTGAAGCTGGTTACTTCTGAATGGAAGAGAAAATAAGGGACACACTAATATGAGTATAGAAAGCTATGGAATGCTTGTGGAAGAGGAACCCTGAGGAAAGAGTTTCATACGTGGTTGGAGTTGGCTAAGTTTAGAATCAACTTGGGCAAAGTAAATGAATCTTAGAAGTAAGCAGGTACAAGACTAGATTTGGTTTTCTCTCTGTTAAGAGGAAAAAATTTTCTTAAAATGTTAATCCACCTTCAGTAACAGATTGTAAAACTTCTTATACCACTTAACTGATCTGTTCTGCCATTACCTTTGACGCACTTTCTTGTTAATGAATTAGTACTACGTTACAGTGATCTATATGTTTATCTGACCAAGTGTTCTGAAATCTTTTAACAAGCTCCCCAAATATCAATTTCTAATTAAAGTTCTTTTAATCTCCAGTTAAGTTTGGGATGCTACAGAGGGCCCCTGAAACATCCCAAAGAGAGATTTTAATCTAGTAAATTTCATTTGGCATGTTAAATAACACTGTATTGTCAAATGAATAATAAATCTGCTAAGGTTATATTGTATGAGAAAATATTATTAATATAGATATTGTAGAAATTATATGGACTCCCTAAAATTCTGGTATATCTGAAATGTTACCAGTGATAATTCTGGGTATAGTGACCAGGTTTCTTTATCGATTATAGTGTAACGGTGTTTAACCATGATTTTAAATCTTTTGTCATTTATAGACAGTTAATGGTTGTCTTCTGATGGTTTTGCAAAATGCTTGCTCTTCAAGGAGATTTACTGATTTCTAATAAATATCAAACTATAGCAGTGAACTAAACTGGGTAAGAAATTTTAAATTTCCAATGAAAACTGTGATTAAAAGAATTAGTTACATGGGACTGAGTAAACTGGTGAATATGTTTATAATTTTTGATTTTGTTTAAAATACTACTGGCTTTTAACCTGTTTCCCAGACATAAAGAATCTCTTCTCTTTAAGCTAGTTATGATTCACAGCAATTTGATAAATTATACCTATGTATTCAGACTTGGAACAGTTATCTTTTCTCTCTATCTGATCCCTCAATCGACTAAAAACTCTTAGGTCCCCAGTGGCTCTATCAGACAAATGAGGAAGATCATCTCCTAACAGATATAGGAATCTCAAGGTATTTTAAGGATTTTAAAGAGAAAAGAATTTACCTAAATCTGTAAGGCAGAAATCCATGACAAGCCCTTGACGGGGCTTTCCTGGCCTTAGCAAACCTTATTAACATTCTACCCTGAGACTCCTAATTAAAAGTTCCAACACAGCCAATTTAAAAAAGCCTATATGATCAAATAATCAGACATCTTGTAAACAAATTAATCTTGACATGGCTTTATTTGAGAAAAATGAGGGTAACTTTAGAGAGAAAAAAGATTATATTTTAGTGGATATTAAATTCTAGTTTTGTTAATTGACGTCCGTATTTACTAAGAAACTTCCCACATCATTCCTTGCTGTTATGTCACATTGCTGTACAGTTTAACTGAATTATTAATAGGATACTCTAGCTTTGTTTCTGAAGCTCACTAATCTATCCTTGGGTAAAGTTCCAATGCCCCATGACCTGCAGCCAGGGGATTATACAAACTGGAACAGGCATGACTTAAAGAACTGTCTCCAAGCTGAATGGAAGGACCGTTTATCAGGTACTCTTAAATAGACCATACACACCAAAGCTGAAGGAAACGGACTTTCGGGTTCATTTCCTATCAGAAATAGCCCCTGCAATGCACTGGCCTATAGAGCACTGCTCACCTTAAAACAATGCCCAAATGGAGAAAAAGCTACCAGGCCAGGATGAGAAGAAGAAAATATCTGAGTTAGACAGCTTATCCAAGACACCGGACCAGGCCTGCATAACAATTACTGTGATAATTTCTCCTACCTTTGATTATGAACTACTCCAATTGTTAAGTTTATGGTAAATTACCTATGTCTAGTACTCCTGTGTTACCTTGGTGGGTTTCCCTACTCCAAGGCTCTAACTAGATAGCCCTCAGAAACGTTATTCTAAAAATAAATTATAGTTCTGTTTAGGCCACTGTTGATCTTACAAGGTGGGAGACCTCACCTGGCCAATTAATACCTGCTCTGAGCCTGACCATAAATATGAACTTTCTCATAAGATCACTCAAACTCAATCAGAAACACAAGCAAAATTTTAACCCCAAAATACAACTTCCCGACTATTAAATTCTTACTCGTGACTTTATTAATGTTACTAGCTGTATTACTTATATCCTGTCTATTTTATGAATTTGTCTGTTACATTTCCCAAAGTGTAACTAGGCCTACAAAATTGATGATGGCTAAACATCTTGAAGAAATAGATAAAATTTATAACCCTGAATAAAGTAATTCTAATAGTGTGATTCTAGGTATGGGAATGAGCAATGAAGGGTAAACACTTCCTGGATCATAACAAACTAGTAAGACAGGTGATCCAGAGAAATTTTAGTATCAACAGGTCCTGATAAAAAAACTAACACCTTGAATGGCAACTCAGAAGATTCTTCACCTGAACTAGGATTGAGCCATCCTAGCACCGTGGGACAAAATTGGTCATGAAATGTATCTCAAAATATTGGCAGAATTTAGGACCAAGGGGGAGCACTGTGAATGAAAATACTGCAAACATATCAGTAAACAAAGAATGCTGAAACCAAGTCATCAGCGGCTGCTGCCACACCCCAGCGAGTGCATGCCTGCAGCCCAGCCTCTCAGCCACTCACAGTGGTGCCCTCTGAGCGGACTCAGAGTAAGAAAGGACAGGATACTGGCCCTAGATAGCTAGGTACTTGCCAAAGGAATGAATTCAATGACCCAAATATTTGCTTCCTCCCATACATAGAAAAGCACTAAATATTTGATCTTGAGATATCTGGTTTTCTTTAGATAACAAGCAATATTTTATTGTTCCAACTACCTCGTCTTTCTTGTAAAACTTCTATATATCCTAGCTCCTCCCCTACCTCTTGGGAGCAGTGCCTCAGAGTGATCTGAGAGGTTGCCATTCCGGCTCGAGTCCTCCAGCCAAATAAAACATAACTCTTAATATTTAGGCTGAACTTTTATTTCAGTGAAGTCCCAGAATAGACACAACTCATCAATTCTGTAATGGAACATACTGGATCAGGAAACAAAAGCGTGTTTTAGTCTGGAAAAACTACGGTTTCCTCTTTCTTCCTGTCATTATACAATCCCACCAGAACTCATTAATTTGCTGTCTGCTCATCTGGCAACCAAACTCAGAGAAGAGTCAACTCAGCAGAGTGCTCTACTCTGGAGAACACCCCGCATCAGCACTGCAGGCTGCCTGCCCTCCCGCACGCTCTGCTGACTCCTAGTGTCCTCCTTGATGACCAGGCCAACAGAGCTGTTCCCAACAGCTGCGAAGTCCCACACGTTAAATAAATCATTTTATTTTATAGGATATTTTAAGTATATACCCATCTCTGAAAACAGCTTTGCTAGAAGCCCAAATCTTCAGCATCAATGTGCAAAGGCAAATCCGGTCCGCAATGGAAAACAAGACTTAAGACGAAGCTAAGGCGTCCAAAGTACTCTCCACGACCTAAGGCCTCCAAAGTCCCCTGCAGGACCTTCAACCATACTGCCTGCAGGCGGCAACATGTCTGCTTTTAAAGCAACCCCTTCCTGCCCTCGGGCACTACAATGTCCCACTACGCCCTCCCATCTCAGGGTAAGAGCAGCCGCTGCTGAACCTCACAGGGCAGCACTGACAGGACTGGACAAAGAGGATCAGAGCTAAACTAAGCCTTCTGATGACACGAGCTTGTCACTCTGTCACTTTACAGATGAAGATATATATATAGAGAGGTGGGGTGATTTTGCTCAAAGGCACACAACTAATAAGTGGCAAAGTCTATAACTCTGCTCCTCCCTCCGGCGTGACGCCCCAGCTGGGACGCCCACAGGGTTCTCTCGTGCCTGCCTGAACAGTCCTTTACTGTCACTCATAACCCACCACAGGGTCTGAACCTAGCCTAACTTTTCAGCATCTTTTCCCTTCAGTCTCGCAGGAACAAGGCGGTTTGGGCCATTATATGACTTCTGGCTCCCAGAAGCCTCCATGCTCCAGCTGGTCTTGCCTGTGCATCCGGCCCCCTGATCAGAGGCTCTTCTTCCCCTTCAGGAACACGTTCCCACTCTCCGCAGGGACACCCCCTCAGGGAAGCCCTCTTATAGCCCTCAGCACAGCTGGTGTCCCAGGCCACATCCCGAGCTGCCCCATAAGGACTGCGTGTGCCCAGGTCTGCTAGTCAGACCAGCAGCCTCAGAGCCAGGGATTATGCCCGGGTCACCCTGCAAACCTACTGCCCGGCTCACAGCCCCCAGCCAGCTGGTCACCTGGAAGTCGCAGCAAGTGCCCCACCCAATTCCAAAGTCTCTTCATCTGCCAGCACCACTGATGACTGGTCTCCAACCTTTGGTCAGTTTTTCACAAAACAGCAGCTTCCACTGTGAAGCAGGGGGTTTTCTCTTCTGCTCCCCATCCTTACTGGAAACATCAAGGGAAACCAAAAGGACTTTTCTCAACATTTTTGTGAGGACACCCTCCCACCCACAATATTCACATGCTCAAGAGCTTTGGGTCTACCTGATTTTGTTTCCCTTACGCTAAGGGGCTCAAAACACTGCGAGATTCTTTCTCTTTTGAGGGTATTTTTACTCAGTTTATCGGCTTTAATCTGTTTTTGACTCTCTCTTCAATATCCCTAGAAGTTGCCACTTCTTATTCCCTTCAGCAGCCTCCCTCCCAACATCTAGTCTAGGAAATCAGCTGTGATGAGGGGCCCGGGGGCAGTCACAGAAGATGCAACTAAGGCACAGAGAGGTGACATAATTTGCCCGAGAAGATCAGCTTCAAGCCCAACACTGTGTGTCACGTCCCTCTGTTTAACTCTTATGCTAAGCAAGCGAACTTTTTGTAGATTATGGTTATAAACAGATGAGGTATGAAAATACATACAAGGACACACATCAACTCTAAGATGTTCATTAACTGCACTATTTTGTTTCTATTATTTTATTTCTATTAAAAAAAATTAAGAACCTCTGCAGTCAAAATAGCAAAATGTCACTGGGCTTTAAATACAGAATATAGAGGTTTTAAGTGTGTCATTACTCATACTTATTTGTATGTTCACAAGACAAACTGATTTGAAAGTCTCTCTCCCCTCCCCCTACTCACAACTGGCTCTCATCTGAGCTCCCAAACCACACATCTAACAGCCTTTCACTTTACCCACAGCTGAACTCATCAGTTATCCCCTAGATCTCCCTCTACAGCTTTCCCTCCTCAGAGCACAGCAGGACCATCATTTACCTCATTAATCCACCCAGAAACCTGTTCCTTACTCCATCCTACCTTCACAGACAGCATTCATCCTTTCCTTTTTACCATCTAAACATGCCTTCAATCTGTTCGCTTTTACCCACTGACCATCCCACCGCTCAAGTGGAAGCCACCAACACTGCCCATCTGGACTCACGAGTCTCCCAAGTGGCCCCAAAGCCACTTTCCCCTACTTGAGACAAATGGGATTGTGTCACTCCCACCCTTTTAGGACTGTTTTCAAACCCACTGTTATTAGAAGAAACTCCAAGTTCTTCACCTGATGAAGGTCTTTGCCATCAAAATGTCAGCTCAGGGAGGGGAGGACACGCCCTCTCCCCTAGGACCCACCCTCTGGCAGAGCATCAGCTTGGGAGGACCTGCTGAGCTACACCAGCCTGTATTCTAACCCTGGTCTTGAGTTCTTAGCAAACTGCTTCAATTATCCATACAAATCCAAGGTAGATTAGAAAGATTTTAGATGTTGAGCTAGACTATTGATTTGGGGATTTTGCACTAGCAACCTGCAAGTACATGTTCTAATGATTCTGTCTTCTTAAAACCACACCCAGATTTAAGTAGTATTTGTGGAATGTCTTCGGAGTAAAAGGGACTGTACTTTTACAGACTTTATGTTTTATACCATGAACAACCCGGACAGGGTCACAAATGGAACCGCCTCACAAGTGACAGAAGACAGGTGAGAGGCATATAGCAACAGGTCACAAAGATGGTAAGAGCAAAGTTGTTTCTCCAACCCCCCAAAAAATTTTTGAAAGAACCAAAAACTCTGAATTTTGAAAGTAAAATACTATCATATAAAGAAATAAAATAATCCTCTTCATCAGGGTTTCAAGATCTGACTCCAGAATTTTTAGCATGCCATATTAAATCCTAGCACAGAAAAATCAGATGGACTAGTGCTGAGTAAGTTCCAGGAAAACTGAAGTAATTCCTCCACTTGTAAAAAGACATAAACTCACCTGTCGAAGGTGAATGTAAACCGCATTCTGGAGAAATTCGGAAGCTCCCAGGCTCTGCTTCTGGATGGCAAGGACACGGACAGCCTCAAAGCATGCTTCTAACTCAGTCACCAGCATTCTTACACTGCAGGGGGAAACGGAGGCCCTCAGTCAAGAGCAGAGGTGTTCCTGTCGTGTCTTGCAGGCCATGCCTCGGGGACTCAGTGCCCTGCAGCAGCCCGGCCCCAGGCGAGGACCAGCAGCGTGGCCCATCCAAGCAGGAGGTACACTGTGCTTGAGAAAGCCCATCCCCGATGGGGGCAAGAGGGGCTGGTGGGTTTGAGTGAACATATAAATGCCCATAGAAATATGCCTGCATTCATTCAAGTGATACAAGCAACAGTAGCAGGCTATTTAACAAAATTTCAACTGTCAGTTGAAATTTACCATTCCTTTCCGCTTGTCCCCTGCACTCTGAGACAGGCTTAGGCTCTCTCACACCGGCAGCTCTGATGCAATAGTTGTGAAGTCATTTTACTTTGCTGCAAGTGTCCTCGCTCCCCGTGTGGCTGTGACTGTCATCTCTTAACACAGTCAGATGTCTTCCTGGATCACTCCCTGCATTCCTTGCTCCTGCTCCTCAGATCCTAAGATAAAGGGCAAGTGAAGACACATGACCAGAAAAGGCACCGTGGACTTGAACGAAGTCCTCAGTGATCCCCTAGGGGAGTGCTGCCCACCCCTTACATTCGATTCTCAAGGTTCTGCCCAGGGTGACATCCAGACAGGAGAGCGTCCTGGGCCAATTAAAAGCTGTGTGACTTGGCCCCTGGGACAGGTGCAGAAGCTGGTTCCAGAGACGTGCCCCTCCCCACCTCTGCTCCCCTCTCTCCCAAGGACCCACTGCCAAGCCCCCAGGTTCCCTGATATTCTGTCCTTCTCTTCTAATCTAATCCAAGCCCTTTTCATCTTCCTCTATTCCCTAATTATCACCAGCTGTAGTGGTTTTTCAGTCACAGTATCTGAAAAAATTTCCGGCAGCTGAAAAAGAGTTCTCCAGAGGTCAATGCCCATATGCTGGTTCCTGAAGAGAGGCCCTGGTTATGGGGTCCCTCAACAACACCCACGGGGCATCAGACATGTTGCAGAGTCGACCACCCCCAACAAGAGTTTGCTGTGACCCCAATGCCCGCACAGCATCCCTGCTCTCATAAATGTATTTGGACCACTTATCTGTTACTAAGAAACAAAAGTAAAAAAATTGCTCATGTTTCTTACTAAAATTATTTATGAGGTGGAAAAAGAAATTGTAATAGAAAAGAATAAATTTGACTGCATGTTAGATCTGTTCCTTTGGCTTTAAACCTCTGCCGTTTTCTAGGCTCAGACTTGGTAGCTCTGTACCTTTTGTAAAAGAAAGTTGCCTTTAGCCTGAAATATCCAGGAGAGCCTATTCTCCGGGCTCTGATCTTTCACGATGTTAACTCTTCTGCACTTATGTAGAGATGGCAAGTTGCAAAATAGAGAATCAACTTTGTTTTTTTTTTTTTTGGAGGTTTTAGAGTGGCACCATGATTTGACCCACGTGGACAGCTGCAAGAACAAAGAATTCCAAGGAGAAACAATTCAAACCGCAAGAAGTTTGCAACAACCAACCACATCCCCGCCCATTTTTAGTATAAAAGCGGATTGATTCCTGACTTGGGGGAGACGGTTCTCCAGCAAGTCATTCTGCCATCTTCTGGGTCTGCCAGCTTTTCAAATAAAGTCACTATTCCTTGATCCAACACCTCAATCTCCCGATTTATTGGCCTGTCATGCAGCAAGCAGTACGAGTTTCGAATTGGTAACAAGATGACTGCATTGGAGGTAGTATGTCCCCACTCTTTCCTCGTTTCCAATATGTAACATGCACATCATTTATGATCTAGTGCAAATAATTCATCAAAGACAACCACAGAAAGAAACTACACTCACCTAGCTATCAACACTGAAGTCACAACCTATCAATTTTATATGCCGTTTAACAACACAACTAAAAAACCTAACATAGGGAATTGATTCTACAGAAATAAAATTATTTCTACTCCTTCAAAACCTTTTTTCCTTTCTATTTTATTTTGTTTTGCATATTGAAAAGAAAATAAAAGACAAATCATTTTATTTCACGTATTTTGTTATAGCTACATAATTTAAATACTACAGAGATTTAAATTGCAATAAAAAATTGTTCATATATTGTACAAAGATATATACACAATCAATGTGGATAAGGAAAGGAATGGACATTTACTAAAAATCCACTGCTCATCCCGTCTTTTACAAGCATATCCTGGAATATAAGCTCTATGATCCAGGGGTCCCCCACCTGCATTCTCACTGCTGAGTCCCTTAGTAATCTTCTACCAAGGCACCAGCATAGAACCACGTGATCAGTATTTTAGGTATAAATGAGGGAATTAGCTCGTTCAATTCTAAAACAAAAACCCTAATATAAATACTGAACTTATTTACAGATAAAGAAAATTGGACACAAACAAGTACAGTTTCTTCCCCAAGTTCACAAAGCTAATAACTGGTAAAGGCAAGATTTGAACTCATCTGTCTGATTCTAAAAACTAAGGTGGAATTCCCTTTCGACTGGGGAGGGTCCAGCAGCACAGCCTATCACCCTATCTTTGTTCAGATCTAGCCTTAGACAGCCTGAGACAGCACCCCATTCCTATGGAACTTGAGGGCAAATGATAACAATAAGGATTTTATACCCAGTATTTTCTTAGGTATCATTTATATAAACTGTCAGCAGGACAGCAGATAAACTCTGGGAAATATGAGTGGTTCCAGGGCTTTTTGCTGATTAGAAACTCAGTCTATCAGGACAGAGTGACCTTCCCATGAGAGGCCACATGGACATAAACTAAAGGCAGCTGAGCAATGAAAACTAGCAAGACCCTGGAACTCAAGCAAGAAGGATCCCTGCCATCTCCCACTCTGTTGCCTCTTTATCCACTTGGACACGAAGACAGAAGACCTAGGTTCTTGTCCAAGTTACACTATCATGAATTCTCACCCATAAAAAGTTACGACTCTATGCTGTCCTAAGTCCTTTCCAACTCAAATATGTTGACACCAATATCTCAGCAGAATGTCTAGGTCTCCACATCCTCTCTTCTATAAGGAGAATAGTTCTATGGCCACAAAGCAGAAATCCAATTAAAAACACCATGCACTAAGCAAGGTGAAATTCTACATAAGAGACTTTGCTCTCATGCTCAGTGAATGAAAACTCAGAAAAATTGGTCCTTCTCCCTCAGCAAGTGGGAGGTATGCTGATTGTGTGTGTGGGTGGGTGTGCGTGTGTCTGTAAATCAAATACAATGACGTCTGGGATCTGTACAGATTTTTTTAAGTTACTGTCATTTCATGAGGATGAGACACCCTTTAAACTAATTTGAATCTAGTGTTCTGAGAGAGCCTCAGGATCTTTTGGTGGAGGAGGGGAAAGGCAAAAGGAAAGGAGGAAAGAAGTAAATGAAGCAAAGGAGTAAGAATACTGCAACAGAAAGGCAAGACATTAATTTTGTTCCTACTTGCATCACAAACAAATTACGGACTGGCTTTGCCCCGATGTTATGTCGAGCACTGAGTTGCAGATGAAGAGATGACAGCCCATTTCTCACTGAGCTTGTGACTGTACGTGGCATCTTATAAAAACAAATCATTTATCCTGATCAAACACTCTAGCAGCAGGCCGTAATTCTCCTATTTTGAGAGACAAGAAAATAGGAGTTCAAAGAGGGTAGATAACTTGACAAAAGTCAGAGGACCAGTAAACAAGAAATGAAGAATTGAAACTCAGACCTGAATGCAGAGTCTCATCTTCCCACTCCCAGGACTGGAAATTCCTTAACACACAGGCTCCCCAGCTCCCCTGCATTGTTCCTGGCACCAAGCATTTCCCATGGCAGAGGTCTCCAGTTCTCACAAACACAGCACTCTGTGCAGCCAATGACCTTGATCAGACCTTGATCATCTACCTGCCACGCCCACCAGGCTTCACCATAAAGGTAGGAAAGCTGGCTTTCAAGTGCATACAAAGCCACCCCTGGTCTAACCTGGGCTCTTCTGGGGCTTCTCCAGCCTAAAGGCAGCCATGAAAGTGCTCACAGTTTGTACATGAGCCACACTACCTCTCTCCATGTGTCTCCACACCTATACATCTTAGCTATGACCATTTTGATAATATTGGAAACAAATTTTTAAAAACACAAAAGAAAGGATCCTGGAACAATTACTTAATACTTACAATTTTAAATGATTTGTTACAAAGTGAGTATTTACAAACCGAATCTCCCTTCCTAGGTGTCAGTTTAAACAGTTTAAAAATATAATAACAAAAAATTTTCACTTACAAAATTAACAAAAACTTCAACAATAATCTGGAATAAACTCAAAATTAATGCCCATGTTGTACATGGAAAAAACTACAGGACTGTACTGAGGGGTAAATAAGAGGTGTGAATGTAGAGACATCAACATATTGCATGGAGGAAAACAGTTTTGTAAATATGGAAGTTCTCCTAAAAATAATTCAAAACTTAATAAAAATCCCATGAATACACTTATCTGATATTTTTTTTAACTTGAACATAATATTTTAGAATTCTTCAGGAATAATAAAGTCATAATAATAGCCAAGAAATTTTGGGATGGAAGAAAAGAACAAAAAAATTCGCACTGTCAGATAATAATTTTTACAATCTGTAAGATTTAGCGCTGGAGTAAGGAAGTAAGATTGACAGAAATAAAGCATGAGCTCAAAAAGAGACTCTAGTGTACATAAGTATTTTGTACATGTGGGATTTCAAATCAAAGAGCAAAATATGAATTCAGTAATTGTCCTGGGACAATCAGAGAATCACCTGGAAAGAACAAATTCTATTCCTGTCATAATGACCACAAAAAAATAATTACAGATAGTGATGTAAATATTAAAATACTAATAACAGCAAATACAACTCTTTGCTCATATTAATTCAACTTCCCCTCACTATAACAAGTACTATTATCATCTCCATCTTAGACATTAAATAAACCTACATAAGAGATTTATACCATTATAAGAAAGTATTTCTAAGAATAATACCAAAGATAAAACCCAAAAGGAAGACATTTACTATCTTAAGAATATTTTGAGCCACAACAAAAATAAACCTACTGAACAAATGAAACGAAAGAAATGACAAGGAAAAACTCTGTGATAGATGTTGATGAAGACAAGGGATCAATGTTCATAACATACAAAGAACTGTCACAAAGCAAAAAGAAGCTTCCTCACTTAAATTTGTGCAAAGGACAAAATGGATCATTCACTTTTCAAAAGTCAGATGGCTAATCAGTGAAAAATGCTCAATACCTCACTGGTCATCAAATGCAAACTAAAACAATGAAAAAGCACTTTTGCTCATCTTATTGGTAAATATTTTTAAAAGATATAGTAGCTAGTGTCCATCTGTGGGAGAAAAAACTGTGAGCGACCTTTTTGGAGGATGACATGTCAATGGATTTGTAAACTCTGAAAAACGTGTGTACACACTGATTCAACCCCACTTCTAGGAATCGTTTCATTTAGAAAAAACATCAGTTCAAATAGATGTACTGTTTACACTGGTGGGAAGAAAAGCTGAAGTGAAATCATATCCAGCGATAGAGAATTGGTTACATAAGTAATTCTACATTTTTCATTCCACACTGGAGAAGGAATTTCTAGTCACTTGAAAGTAGCCTGTGATGAACGTAAATGTCACATCCAGGGACTAAATTTCCAGAAGACTTAACTAAAGGCATGCTCATACAAGATCACAGGAATGTCTGTTAAAGAAAGATGGCAGTCAAACATCCTCTCTGACAGTGGAAAATGGAGAAAACTTAAGTGTCCACCATCAAGACAATGATGTGGTAAATCACGGTGAGCTGTGGACACTGAGGGGGCCAGCGTTTCCCCATGGCCCAGGGCCTTGTCCACAGCACTCTCCCACCAAAGGTGTCCTTGCACAAGAGACCACACCTGCACATCAGGAGACCCCTCCACTCTATCTGAAAGGACCGGGTGAGTCTGGAGTGGGAGGACGTCTATGATATACCCCTGAGTGAATAAAGTGAGCTGCAGAAAACATATAGTATGGCCTTATTTTTCAAAAAAGCATATATACCCACATATACATAGATTTCTCATATATATGTATGTATGTATGGATATATATATATGTCATAGGCATAAAGGTCATGAAATATCTACACCACATTGGCAACAGCTTTTACACTCAGGAAATAAGGGGAAGGGAGCTAGGGCTCTTTCGGTACCACCACAGTTCTCTTTTCAGTATTTCAGTTAAGTACACTTGGAATTTAAAAGTTTATTTAAGACCGAAGTAAAATGGACGATGCCTCCACAAGACATAATGCTATACTGGTCATTAAAAATCATGCCAGGGGAGATAGAATATTGTAGAAAAACATGTAATAAGCCGAATGGAAAATGGAGGTCTCCACACAGTAAACAGGCACAGAGTGCTCACTGGTTTTTATGACAGAGCTGATACACACTGATGAAAAGAACAGAAAGTAGATGTTAAAGTGTTAATTATTATCTCTGAGTAGTGGGACCAGGATAGACCCTTTTGCCCCTTTTTTCAGACTTTTATATTAAATACACATTATTTTTCATCTAAAAAAAGCATTTTTAGATGTGTAGTACCACACATTGGAGAATAATACACGAGTACTTACAGAAACAAATAACTAGGAGACACCGCAGCAGCACCACACAATGTAGAACAGGCGATCCTGATTAACATCACGCAGTTACATAAGGACCCACAAAGTGAGAGCACCTGCTGTAACAGGGGGCGGCCCCCTTCTATTTGTCAGTTGTGTCTTCAGGGCTGAGGCAGTTCTGAGCACGGCCAGTGTCAGTGTTGATGTCTGGATGGATGCCACTGGATGTGAGGGCACCTGCAAGCCGAGAGGATTAACAGAAATCATCCTCTGCCTTTTCTGTCTTGTTTCTTTGTTACTTTAAAAGAGAGGCATAAATAAGATAAAGTGTGTATCTTCCCTACTGAAATTTCAGTAATGAAACAGTTTTCAAAGTGTTCACAACTTATATTCTGCCTATAAACGTCTTTTCATCAAAGCTTCATATTTATTAAATGTTAATTAACTCAGTTAATTAACTCCCTGTTGAAACCTTCTACTAAAGAACATGAAATGCACTACGTGAAAGGACCACGCCTGCAGTGACTAGTTTGGCTGTCTTGACGGCAGTGCAGTCAGCCCCCAACATCCCAAAGCTCTGAGCTCCTGATGCTGCTAAGAGAGCACGCTGCTGCCTCAGATGGAGAGAAAGTGTGAAAGCATTTCCTGAAATCTACAGCACTGACAAAACATAACTGACAAATCCCAGGCTCCTTTGAAGCTGTCATTTTCGGTTTCTGGCCAACCCCCGTCAATGAGCAGAATCACCCCATTCCCGAGCAATGGCACTCACTTGGTAAGGAGTTTTGGAGAAATTTCCAGGTATAGAATGTAACCAACTATATGTAGAACTCTGCCAAAGAAACAATGCAATACCCTGATTTTGGAAGACACTCAAAATATTCTCCTAAGCCTTTGTAGCTGGAAAGGTTGGGCTTCTCCTGAGCCACTTATTTATTTCACAGCCAGTGAGCATCTCCCAGAAACCCTGTTACCCTGTGTCTGCTGGGAGCATCAGGTACACTCTTGCTGTCGATCTTATAAGTCACAGGGCAGAGGCGTGTGTCTCATGGCTGCAACCCTCACACAGGCTCGCCTCCTAGCCTCACAGTTTGAACTTGGCCCCATTTTCTCACCTGTTTATTTGGTATCTGTTCTTCTGTAAGCTGCCTGAAATGCTTTTTGGAACAATTCAGAAGAATGAGTGGGTAGATAAATGGACAGAAGGACAGGTGAGAGATGGGCAGACCAAAAGTGAGACTCCAAGAAAAGGGGAACAAATAAAATTTCCTGTGCAAAACCCTCTTCTAGTCAGGGAAGAAAACCACCACGGAGAAGAGTGAAGAGGCAGGCAGCTTAGGACTGTTTCCTGGATTCCATGAAAAGTCACACCAAGAGATGAGAGGGTAGAATTATAAATAATAAAAGAAAAAAAGCACACATGCTTGAAAAATATATCTACAATATGTACTTTCTAAAGAATAGATTCAAATCAGCAGGGCCCAATACCACAATCCTTGGGTATTTACAGAAATGAGAATCCCATCTCCAAACCACAAGGCATCCCTTTGGAGCACTGAGAGTCTACACGGGGCGGTCATAAAGCCATCACCACAAAATCTATGCTATCCTGCACTTACGAGGAACGAGCAGTTGTGCACGCGTGACAGTTACAACCCACAGCACCTCTACGGGGGAGGGAAGCCTAGCGAGCCCCATCTCTGCAGGACAGAAAACCAGTCCTGGAGAGCCTAAGCCGACCTACCAGTTCTCCATCTCACAGGACTGGTCACTCCAGAGCAGGACTCGAACTCGGACCCACGTCTGTAAGCACGATATTATCATGCTTTGTGTGATTTTTGTGTGTATAATACGTTTGTTTCTGGCATGAAAGGATATTTAATAAATGATCGAGTGTCTTGTCTGTCTCATTAGCTTACAATCAATCTTTATACTTTTGAATTGTACTCTTTTCCTCTGGAGAACGGAACGGAAAGAGCGGGGGTCAGAATGAGGTGGAGCTCCATTCTTTATCTGGTATCTCATCTCATCCAAGTCCCCAACCAGGGAGAAGGAGCAAATGTTCTCTTCATCTTTTAAAGAGAGGGCTCCACTGATGATGACTTACTCAACCCAAAAACCAAGGCTGGGGGAAGGGCACATGTAGCAACCAGAGCAATATCAGATGTAGGAAAGTGAAAAGAGCTCACGGGAGGGCTCAGGGGGTCAGCCTGATTTAATTTCAATTGATAAAAAATACCACAATGTAAAAATACTAGCATGCAATGGATTTGCTCTTTCTTGACATCTAGCAAGTTTCACAGCCCACATGTAACATTATCGTCAACCAGTGAAAGGAAGAGTGTACAGACAGGGAAAATCAATGCCACAGGCAGGCTGAAACCCAGGCTGGAGTTTAGGAAGAGAAAGGGCATAGTTAAGAATTGGGGAAAGGCTGGAGGAAAAAATCATCACAAGGACTCTCAAGCATCATCCTACAATCATATAATCATTCATTCAAGAGAGAGTTACTGAGGTAATATTTTGTGCAAGATTGTACACAAGGCAAAGCAAGAGCGCAGCGACCATGTTGGCAGTAAGGGGCGGGGCTAAAATACACTTCTGATCCCGGTACCTTGTACACTTGTCCTCAGTATAAAGGCAAAGAAAAAAAGTAAAATAATATTCTGTGAACTCAAAGCATTGCTGAAAAAAAATTAAAGAAGCCCTAAATACCTGGACAGACACGCCACGTACATTCCTGGAAAGAAGACAATGCTCTTGGAATGGCAGTGCTCCCCAGAGTGATCCGTATATTCTATGTGGTCTCGATCACAATCCCAGCGGGCTCCTCTGCAAAAACTGATTAGCTGCTGTTATAATTCATATGGGAATTCGAGGGTCTCAGTAACCAAAACTATCTTGAAAAAGAAGAACAACATGAGAGGGCATGAAATTCTCAATTTGAAATTTTACAACTGTATCTCTAGGTGAGATTAGAGGCCATTTTTAAGTTATTACTGTGTTTATCCTTATTTTCTAAATTCTCTAGAATGAATATAATTGTTATAATAAGGAAAATAAAAAGTAAGGTATCTTTTAAAACATGCACACCGATTCATTCATTGGAAAAAAAGTATTTTAACTATAAAGAGGTAAACAAATATCTAGTGAAAAAGAACTACTTAAAAACAAGAGTGTATTTACATTTTTCATAAATTGAAAACTGAAAAGCACAAACACATCAAGTTTCTAGGGAGACAGATACAACATATTAACACTTATTTTCAAAAATTCTAATTGAACAATGAAAATTCAAGAAAGGGAAAATCGCGATTGACAGCCAAATGCAAACACATGGAGAGCAAAGGCCTAGAAATCACAGTTCCTTTAACTTTGCTACTATCTCAGTAGGGGAGGAAATTCCTCACTGAAGAGACAGTGGAATCCCATGCATAAGACAGGATACACAGTACAAACTGCGCTAGAATCTGGGGTGATTTTCTTAGAAGAATTCTAAAGTTAGAACATTGCTGAAAAATAATAAATACACTGACAGACAGATTAAAACACACAGTCATATATATTATATAGAAACAGATGAAGTCTGCTCCCATGTTACATAGAAATACAAACATATTTGTTCATTTATGGGCACTGATTACTTTTTCCCAGGTAGAATATTTCAACTAAAACAAATAATCAATAATACACCCCTCTTGTCAAATCTAGTTGATAAGTTACTCTGCTATGTAATCATAATGTGCCTAAGATAGATCTAAAATAAGTGAAAAAGATCTTTGTATGGTTTCTTGAACTCTTCTCAACATTCCAAACTTAATTTTAAAATAGATCTGAGCAGTATTTCTATATTATCTTTTCCCTCATGAAATGACCAATACAGTCTGTTGTCAAAATTCTGTCCTTACAATGATTCACGAGCACCGTATCCTCACAAAACTGCTGGACAGCAAGGCACTATCCAGACACTGTGACCAAACAAATGAAACACAAGGAAGACAGTGACCCTATTCTGGAGGGCTTACCGTCTGTGTCAACACCGGGGTTTTTATTTGATTGGTTTGATTGGGTAGCAAAATAAAATCAATCAAGTACTTTCTTCTTTGAGCATTCTGTAAGTCATGACTGTTTTTAGTGTCATGAGCAGGAAAGACTTAAGCATGACTTGATTAGTTCAAATAGCAACAATCATCACCGGAGAGTGAGTAATAAAGATGTTAACTGATAGCAATGCTTCTGCCTACATGAGACCTAAAATAAACCTACACTGATCTCTGCAAGGAAAATAAGGAGATGAGGTTCCCAATGAGAAAACAAACAAACAAGAAACCAAAAAAGTAAAGACTTTTTCATTAACGATTCCAGGCAGTAGTGGAGCATGGTGGTGAAGAGCACAGATGCTGGGGACAATCATGAGGCTCTGAACTCCCACAGCACTGGGTAGCTTTGACACTGATAAGTCAGTGAAATTTTCTGCATCTCAGCCTCCTATCCATAGACTGGGGACAACAGCAGCACCCGTCTCCTAGGACGGTCCTAAGAATAAAGTTATTTTATATGTAAATTTTAAATAAAATACCTCAGATTTTAAATATTGCCCCAAAAGCACAAGGAAAAAAGAAAACAGAGATAAATTTGAGTTCATCAAATTTAAAACTTTTCTTCAAAGGACACCATCCAGAAAGTGAAAAAACAACACTCAGGAGAAAATATTTTCAAATAATTTATCTGATTAGGAATTTGTATCTCCAAATAAAAAAGAGCTCCTACAATTCAACAAAAAAGACAACTAAATTAAAAAATGAATAAAGGATCCGAAATGGTATTTTTCAAGGAAAATATACAAATGGCCAATAAGCACAATGAAACGATGTTCAAAATCATTAGCTGTAAGGGAAATCATGTCAAAACCACTAGGAGAAACCGTTTCACACTCACTACATTAGGTTATATTTAAAAAAAGAATAACAAGAACTAATGAGGACACACAGGAATCAGAGATAGCAGCCCTTGCTGGTGAGATGTAACGCTGGTGGCTACTTTGGAAAACAGCCTGGCAGGACCTCAGAGAGTTGAACAGTTGGTTTCTGAATGACCCAGCAATTCTGCTCTGTGGGGACACACGTAAGAGAACTGAAAACAAATGTCCACGTAAAAACTCCTACAGGAATGATCACGGTGCCATTATTCATCACAGCCAAAAAGAAGAAACAACCAAAATGCCTATCACCTGATGAATGGGTAAAGAGAGGGGCCCAGCCATACAGTGGAATATTATTCAGCAATAGCAAAGCATGAAATACTGACCCAGGCAACAATGTGGACAAACATTGAAAACGTTACTCAGTTTGAAAGAAGTCAGTCACAATAGACGGTTCCATTTACATGAATTGACTCGATTTACATGAAATGTCCAGCACAGGCAAATCCACAGAGACAGAAGAGTGGCTCCCTGGGGCTGGGGGAGGATGGGGAAGATGGGAATGAGTGCTTATGCATACGGGGTTTCCTGTTAGGAGGATGAAAATATTCTAAGATTGAATGGGATGCACAATTCTTGGCACAGAGTAAAAATCGGTGTAAATTTTAATGGGTGAATTGTATTAAAACTGTTAAGAACAAAAGCACCTCGGGCCAGTACCTTCCCATAGTAGATGCAAATTGCTAACTTTTATTACAGGAAGAAGAACCTGCCCTCAGCATGAAAGCAGGAGATCAGCAAATATGAGTTAACCGAAATTGGACAAGAGCAGTTCACTTGAAACAGTTGTTGAGTGTATACGAAATATTCAGAATGAAGAAAATCAGTTTGACATCAAGATGAAGCATTCTGCTTCAAATGCAGATCAAGGATTCGGCAAGCCCACCTGCTAGAAATAACCAGAGAAGAAACCTGGTTCTTAAAACAAGCACCACATCCAACAAGGAAATGGTGGTGAGGAAAGCAGTCAGCCAAAAAACTGGAACAGTTTGCTACAAATAATTTCTCCACTGAAATTTCAAAAATAAAATGAAAGTGATGCATCGCTGCACTGCCCTCACGTGAATGGGCTTCCTCTGGTGCTCGACAGTTCTGTAACCCCAAATGAGAGACTCAGGAGAATCAGCATGGCTCCTGGGAGTCCCCAGGTGACTGCCCACCAGCACGCTGACCACCATCACATCTGCCATGGTTGAATTGCAGAGAAGAGACCAACTTCTGAAAGGCACAGGAAATGTTGGCAAGGGAAAAATGGCTGCAGTCAGTCCTGGGACAGAAGCCCTGACAGCAGAGGCCAGAAGGCTGCAGGTTAACTGGTGTGGCCCTGGGGAAGGAAGGCACCAAAAGGGAGCAGATTTCAATTGTCTTCTCTCTCTCCCTTGGGTAGGAGAGATAAAGCCTGCATCATTCTCACCTGGAACTGTGGGTTATGGCTGGCAGAAGTCGTACCGACACGGAATGATTATTCAAGACTCTGTGGGAAAAGTCCAGAAAAAGAGAAGGAGCCAACTCCATGAGCCTCTCAAATGCTCCTATATTTACTGTGTATAATGTAAGGAAAAAGTCATTAACAGTTGTGTGATAGTAAGTAGGAAATTGAGGAAAGATGGGAGGAGACAGAGATTGTAGAATCCACAATGAGTACAAAGGCTTAGTGTATCTTTAGGGAAGTCATGGGGTGAGGGGAATAAGATACATTCTTTAGATATGTGAATTACAAAGCAGACCACAAGACCAGCCAGGTCCTTGTTTTGGGGATAATAGACTATCTAAAAGCACACAAGCCCAGCTTTTATAGCTGAGGGCCTGGGTCCTTGCTTTGAAATGAGCAGAGTGCTATCTAAAGCATCAACTATACAAGCAAAGCATTGTCTGTGCTTTTTAAGGCAAGGAGACAGGAGTGAGGATGCACAGGCTCCTGCTTGCAAAGCAGTTACTAAGCACACATTTTTCTTCTTAACATTGACAGGCGGCTGGGGTCTGTTACAATTTGTTAACCTAATCTTGGGCTCCCACATGTAACCATTATGGAACCATTATGGAGGATACCCTAGTATAACAAATCGTAGCTCTGGGTCTTTTCCTGCCAGCTTCAGACACTCTAGCAGGATCTAGACCCATCCCTGAATAACGATCCCACAGAACCACCCAGACTCTTAACTCCTGGCGCTTGAAACTTAATTTTAGCTCTACACAACTTAACAAAGAAAAGTTTCAGAAATAGAAGATATTACATTCTTTTATATCTCATCATATGAACTAATTTTTCTGATTGCTCTAAGCTGCTTCTAATTGGTAAATCACCTAATTCTGCAGGTGAATTCAGTACTTTCCTTTGGGCACAACTTGCCAGTTTGGGCTCGCTGAATTCTATTGGTCAAATACTGATACACTTAATTGATTTCATTGTTCATCAGTTTCAGCCTGGAGGAGAGGGAGTGTCACTCTGTTCCTCAGCCCACCCTCAACCCTTTTCTCATCAGCAACTCAGGCCTCCTGAAAATAAAACAAAGAATTTGTTTCCCTTCTACGCTTTCCACAAACCCAACAGGAAACATCAGCCTAGAGAATGAATTCAACACAAATGTTAAAACAAAAATCTATAAAACCTGAAGCAACTCCATCTCCGAATCATGATACACAATGACATGAAAGTAAGTGTGTCAAGCACAAAACATGCGTGAGCCTGACCACCTGATTTCTATTCTTCAAAGGAAGGAAGGTTTTCATATTTTTTATTATCACTCTTTCTCATTGCTTCTGATTAAGCCAAAAATTAGTTTATGAAATAATTAAGCATGCAATAACAGATTTTTGTTGTATCAATTATAGAAGGCATTCAGAGGGGATAGGAAAACCCACCTTTGTAAAAAATGTAAAATTTCTTCCCCTGTTAAGAACACGTATACAAAATGCAACAGAGAATTCAAATTCTTGAGGAGAGGAGCAAAAGCCACAGAATCAAAGCAAAGTCATTACTATGAGTCAATTCAAAATTCACTAGACATGCATGCTCAAAGCATTCAAAGAATTTTAAAGGCACACTGCAAACCATTCACTTAATGATCTGCAGGCTAGAGGAAGAATTTCCCTCTTTAACAGACAACAGAAATCAAAAGGGTGCCCCTCCAAACAAAGACGAAAGATCAATCAGGTTTTTAACAGTTCTGATAAATCAGCATGTTCTAAAGAACAAAATTCAGAAATTTTAAACATTCATTCAAACCACAATGAAACAAGCACATAAAAAAAAAAAAGAAAAAAACCCCAAAGTAACTAAGCACATTGATCATGCACTTGGATCAATGAGAAAGTCTTTTACCCTTCGAAGAAAGAACAGGCTATAGCCTTTTACTTGAAAATTAACACTACTTTAAAGATAACTCCTAAAACGGATTTCATCATTCATGTTGCCTTGAAAATTCTGAGGCACTTGTATCTGATCAGAAAAGCAATTCTGAGTAATATTATGTTACAATTCAGTGCCAGTTAGAAGAAAAAAGAAAAGCTACTGTTTCTCAAATCCTGCACAAAGTGTGAAGAGCCACCCTGACTCTTTCCCCTCCTGTTTTCAAACCTGATGCTCCCCAACCCTTCTGAAATAAGTGTGAGAACCTCGTATTCCCACCAATATGTCAAATGACTAAAGAATATCAATTTACTTGTGTAAATATATGCCTACATCTTGAACTGGAGGAGGAAGGTATCAGAGGGCTACATGGAACTTATTTCTACCTTCCTGAAATCACACACAAACACGTTCACACAGACACAAACACATACACACTGAATTACTGAGCACTTCACAAGCTTAGGAATTCCAACTTCTAGAAGATAACTTTGCAGTTAGTTTAAAATACAAAACTGTCAAGTTTTGAAAGACTTGATCATCTGCTAAATCATCCAAATATCAACGAGACCCAATTTGCCTTCTCTGTAGAATGTAACTTCCCATGATGTCAAAGCAGACCCTAAGAAGTACTGGATCTAAGACTCGTGTTTATCACTAGCTATGATCGTTTTTAAACAAGTAAACAGATTCAGAAAGGTATGTCCCAACATTTATTCTTATTGAAAAAGCATATGTATTCAATTGTCTATACAGAAAATAGGTCCCATTATTGTGTTTAAGAGTTATTTTGTGTATTGCAATATTTACTTTTAAGTGCAGACAAGGAGGTTGGGTATTACTCAGTTGTAGAGCACCTGCTTAGCATGCACAATGTGCTGGCTTCAATCCCCAGTAATTCCTCCCCCCCAAAAAAAAAGTGCTTATTTAAAAATAAGAAAAAGTTATAAAAAAATGCAGACTAAAACCCACTGCAATGTAGAAGCCAGAACTATAATAAAAAACGTGTTTCTATCAAATACTGACTATATGTCAAACACAGGGACAACCACAAATCACCCCTGACAACCATCACGTGTGGTTCTCAGCAACCCTTCTAAGTAGACACGGATGAGAAGCCCAGCACAGCGGATGAGGAGACGCAGCTCGGAGGAGCCGGGGACGCTGACGGTCCTGCTCCCCGTGGCACGACGTCAGTCCAGGACAAGCGCTGACAGAGCTGCAGTGAGGGGACATGCAGCTGCGTGGAAACTATGGGAGCTGGGAGTCCCAGAAAACACGAAAAATTGTTCAGTGAAAAACCAGCTCAAATATATTACACTGTGCCACATCCTTTAAACAGGGAATATGAATGAGACCTTTTTGATGCCTCCGTGTCCTTTATGCCATCATCAGTTATTTGCCCTCTCAGCGTGACCAGTGATGAACTGGACCCCATATGAAGTGCACTCAGATGGAAGAACTTTTAAAGCTGTTTTATGAAGTTTGTAAGACTCTGTTTATGCCTCACAGAGGCGGTCATCCTTCACTTCTCACCGGTGTGGACGTACCACCTGAAATCACTCCTTTCTGCTTTTTAAAATCCCTTCATCTAATCCAGACTTTTCAACAGCAAAGAATCAGCTCAACCACAGACAGTGAACAGCTTTTCACCAAATGGACTCGAACAGCCCATCGGACTACCTGGAAGCCCTTTGCTTCTATTAAACCCATTTCCAGGTACTTCATCATTTTCTGATTGGTGGACTTGGCCACTGACTGGCCAACTCAGAGAGCTCCCAGGCTCACATCCGGGGGTGGGAGAGGACCCTGCTGTTTGGAGAAATCAGTGAGGAAGGCGGACATCCTCCAGTCAGGTCTGCATGGGTAGAAGTGCGACAATGTGCTCAGAAATTATACCGTTAGCATCCCTGGGCTCCCATGGACTGGTTTCACATTAACCAAACTCATGACACATTGATGCAAGAAAACCAGAAACTTAACTTATTAATGTAACAGAAGAAGTGAAACTATAAACCAGACTGAAATATCAGAGTTCAACCAAGAGTACATTTTCTCCTCCACGGCCCAATCACGGGCAGGCAGTCACATGGCAACCACGGACAGAAGCAGAGCAGGAAGGGTTTCTAGATTAACTCAATGGACTAAATTTCTGTTATACGAACAGATCTACTGCCTAGAAAATAATTAACGCTAATCTCAGTGCACACTTCGTGGACAGTGGCCGAGACATGACAGGGAGCACCTGTGTAACTCTCCTTTCCCTGTCCTTTCTGGGCTAAATGATGCAAAGTGATACAAAGATTCAGGGATGCAGATACCTCTAAACACCCAAAGCCCATCCCTGGGAGCCTCAAAACTAGACAGCCAGGGTTTAAATACCAGCTCTGCCACTTACTAGTTCTGTGATTTCGGCCAACTTACTTACCCTCTCCGTGCCGAAATTTCCACACTGTAAAACTGGGATAACAATCAAACCTTCCTTACTCGCTTGTTGAGAAGATTGAAGGATTCATTTCTGTAAAACTCTCAGAAAAGAATGTAGCACATTTTTGGTGTTCAACAAATGTCAACTTAATATAAAAGTGATTTACAAGTCTCCCTTCTAATAATATTTTGTGTTTCCTGGCTAGTATAATTCCCAAAGAATATCCTTATTGATCCTTTTATAAACTCTTGGGGAGCACCCTCCCATTCCATCCCACCACCTGTTTAAACTAGGGAGGGGATGCCTCCTCCCCACTCCTCTGGGCCATGGAGAGTGCTTCTCCCTTCATACCCGTGGCCCCTGGCTCACAGCTAGCCCTCGTCACACTAACAGGGTGATGTGTGAGTTCCGGGAGACAAGCAGGGAACGTGAAACCCTACCTTTCCCTCCAGTGTTGGTCACCATTGGGAAGCACCTGGGATGCTCAGCTCCATGTCAGGACAGCCCTGTGCATGAAGGGGCAGGTCCTCTCAAGGGAAGGCTCGCTGTGGCCCAAAGCTACCTGGGACAGGGTGAGTCTCTAATTCTGGGACACAGTATCATGACATGAATTTTCCCACAGCCCTGAAGTTCATGGAGAACGTGGCTTCATCAGTAACAAAGAAGACATTTATCACCTGCCTACTCTTTTGTGTCATCTCTCAGTTGGCTGCTGGAGACAACATGTATATAAGTATTGGATCCCCTTAGGCCCCAACATATATGAAGTAACAAAAAATTCTGTGGCTTAACGTTGGTTCAGGGCGACTGTGTAACAGTTCTGACTCTGCTGATGCTTAATTATGGGTATACGAACTATGGAACCTCCTCAAATATCTTTCATCATAAAACCAGCTTTTCTTGTTTTCCTGTTTCTTAGTAATTGCCAAAGACTATAAAATGATGGCTTCACACCAAACAGCAGCTAAAGATTATGAGCCCTCTTGACATACCCACTGTGGTAAACACTTTACATAATTTCTAATTCTCACAATTCTACAAAGCAGATACAAACGTCCCAATCTCACAGACGAGGGAAAAACACAGAACGAACTGACTCAGGCTCACGTGGCTCAGTGGCAGTGCGTGCAAGCAAACCCAAGTCAAAACACTACACCCCTTCGTATATGTACCAAATCTCCTACCACCAATTAACACACAGCGGCAGGGTCAATACTCAGGGAACTCAGTACACTTTTCAGCTTTCAGGTGCTCCAGAGGCCGCTACTAGCTGTTTTATAAATTCCCGGCTCACTGGTTTCTAACACTGGAAGAAAAGTCCGATTTTGCCATTGTTTACACAGCAAGTCTGAGATGTTCACAGCGAGATGACAGAATAAAACTAAAATATAAGCAGAACAATTTTTCCAGGTAGACAGACATAATGGACATTGTGCTATTCTGAAGCATCAAGCAAAGAAATCAAAACAAAATAACGTTGTTTAAGCCTTCTTTAACAAACAGGAAAATTAAGACGGTAAGAATGTGCAACAAGCGCCACCAATGGCTAAAAAGACCTTCCAGGTTGCCAGGAAGCATGCAACACAAAAATTGCCTGTAGGATCATAAACGAGAATCAGATAACTAAAAGCTTCTGTAGCACATACTGCACTTTGCTTCTGGGGAAGGGAGGGGTACTCAGTATTTAATCTGATATTGCTAATACTCCTGAATATAAACAAAAGACACAGGCTCATGGAAACTCATCTTAGAAGAGGAAAGAATCCAGTCCAGACACTTCATTTTACAGGAGGGGAGACTGAGACATGGGATCTTTCCTCCTTGCAATCGGCAGCAAATCTCTCCTAGGCCTCATGTCTTGCACTGTAGCAAAAACCAACAGATCTGTACTAGGCCTATATTCATAAAAGTCACGTCTGTATTTTTCCGAAAGTAAGTTATCTAAGTATCTTGCAAAATACTTCTCAAAGAGCCAGGAAATGTAAAAGTTTGTTGAAATACAAAAACATTTATTTACATATTAAAACAGCATGAGATTTATTCTATTAAAAATGTTACATGTCAAATCAATGTTTTGATATTTTAAACCTGTTAAAAGTGCAGAAAAAAAATCAAAATTTTCTTTAATCACAAAAGAGGGAAGATTATTCCCTGAAAATGATAAATGTGGATTTTTCTAAACTTAATGGATCTGGTTAGAATCCAACGAATTTAAATGTCTGAGTGGATGTTTCACGGCAACATGAATTCTGAGTTGTAACAATACACATTCTGTGTAAATAATCTTCAAGATCGTCTGCTTAAGGCAATTTAACTAGTCCCTGTCTCAATAGAATGATACAGATTTCATTAAAACTTCATAGTGCACTAAAATAAATAAATGAATCCTTGTTACTTTAAGCCATATTCATATATATATCATATATATACATATTAAATATGCATCAGTAATAAGCCACCCTCTTTAGAATTCAGAGTTGATCCTTCTAAAATATCTGTCATTGTGACAGCACATTTTTACTAAGCACCTCTTGGGTTCTTTGTATACAAGGCTACTAACTCTCACAGTCAGTCAAGTTAAATGATATTACTTAAATTTCACAAAACAGGAAATGTACTTAAGCCATGAAAACAACGTATATATACATCATCAGGAAAGAAAGGAATAAAGATTTTCTTAAAATATTCGCTGACAATCTTTTCTTCCATATTAAGACTACATAAAACCAATTCAGTCTTTCTAAGTATTTCTGTCAATAATGCCACTAGAGAAAAACAAGTAACATCATCAGCAGTGGTTGGATTTTCAAAGCCCACTTCTCTTTTGCACTATAATTATTTTTAATGTTTTGTTTTTAGTGCTTACAGAGCACTAAAATACATAAAAATTAACTTTTTATGCCACTACCTGAGAATTGAACATTTGTGAAAATGTACAATTTTAATTTATGCCACTCTGTCTCACATTCTCACTGGTGTCTCCCCTTTGAAGGCCTCATCAGGCTGAGATCACTAAAATCGGCCATTTATGGAGTCACAGGAGTTCGGGAAACCACTCAACGGGAGGCTGATTAGAGGAGCAATTAAGAATGCATCCTGTGCAGCCTGGGTTCCAGCACAGAGCTAGCCACTGCCAGCTGCGTGTGATTTGGGACAAGCTGCTCCAACTCTCAATCCCTCAGCTGCAAAAAAGGAGACACTGATACCTACCCTCAAACACCTGCTATGAGATAAAACATGAGGAAAGCATTTTAGCCTTAGGTAAGTGTCCACTCAGAGCGAGTTTGGTCATTATGATGATGAGGATGTCTGTTAATAAATTGAGCTAAACCAAAAAGGAGAAATTACCTTAAAGGAGAAACATTTTAAGCCAATGAGCATTTCCTTTTGAATGGATTGCAGAATATTCTCTTCATTTTTTTAATAAACCAAGATTTGTCCATTAATAATAGATTTACAGGTTCATGGACAAGTCTCCAGGAAAAGAATTAGAGGCCTCTAACCTCTGAATACTAAGAAAGTAAATTTTAAAAAAAATCAGGGGGGAGATTATACCTCATTTGGGAGAGTATGTGCTTAGCATGCATGAGGCCCTCAGTTCAGTCCCCAGTAACTCCATTTAAAAACTTTTTTTTTTAAGAAATGGAGAATTAAAGCAAAAAGATGGAGGAATACAGAATTTTTTTAGAGACTCATCTCAGATTTAAGATGGGGAAAAAACCATCCATTTCTCAGAGGAAATCTTGAGAACTATGTAAACTGAATCTGAGATGTCTAGTCTTCAAACATTATTCATGAATTCATATTACCAAGTCTTAAAAATACCTGATAACCCACAGTTGTGATACTGATCATAACAGCTGCCAACACGGATCTAGCTCTGGATAGGAATGCTCTGTTCTGACATTTCTGCCCCTGAGGCCTCACCAGGCTGAGAGCACTAAATTCGGTCATTCATGAGCATCTCGTGTAAGTCCTCCTTTGTGCTCCTCACTCTCCCCTCACCAGCCCCTCTGAGGGAAACACTGTTATCATCTTCTCCACCCGCAGATAAGGCCACTGAGGCAGAGACTAAACCCTTTGCAGTTCATATTGGCATTAAAGGACGTCTGTATTTCTGCTGTTTTGCTTTTGACAAAGTAATCTGAGATATCAATTCAAGGGAGACAGTTAAATAATCAAGTCTGTCAGGTCTTCACCTCAAAGAGCAGATACTATAAATTCCTGATGTAGGATGAGGCTGCCGCCACAAACTGACTCAGCTTGAAATTAATATCTAAGATGAAGCAGCGGATACACGTAAATATTCACGATTGTCAACTCCACTCACGGGTCTGGGCCCTTCACTGCCTGAACGGGGGTGAAAACTCCACCCATGTCAGGGAGGGAAGCGCGGCTTTTCCAGGTCTCCCCAAGGCTTCACGGGCTATTTCCCCCCACAGACTGTCCTCAACAATTAAAAATCTCTCAAGATTTTTACACCATGCAAAACTGAAATACATTTCTGCAGATGGAGCACTTTCTCAGTCTTAAACCTATTTTGCCTACACTCAGCAGGGGGGGAAGAAACAAGACTCTGCAAAGTCTCTGAGTCTCACCACTCACACTAGTAGAAAGGCCACAGCACAAGATGACTCTTCACAGTGCAGGTTGAGAAGAAAATAAAGCTGCCCCCAACCACAGGCACTCCCAGAGACAGAGCTCAGCAGTCTTCTGCACACTCACGGTTGTGCAGCTCTCATCACCATCTATTTCCAGAACACTTCATCACCCCAAAAGAATCCCCCTGTCACTAGCAGTCACTCCCTAACCCCCCTCCAACTAGCCCTTTGCAACCATCACCTGCTCTCTGCCTCTACATGTGCCTATTCTGGGCATTTCAGATCACTGAAGTCAACAATATGTGGCCGTTTGTGTCTGCTTCCTTTCACTTAACATGCTGTAGTCAAGGCTCGTCCATGTTGAAGTGGTATCAGCATCTCTCTTTTTTTTTGAAAACGTTAAAGTTTATTAAAGGGTTGTAAGTAATATCAAAAAGAGTAGAGTGGAGCATAAGTGATTGTGTTTCAAAGGGAAAAGAACGGGTTGAGAAGTCAGAATGGACTTCCCAGAACAGGGGGCCTTTTTCATTTTCCTCTCTTTTTCTTTATTCACTCTTACGTCTGAATAATGTTTCACTAAATGGAGATTCTACATTCTGTTCATCCATTCAGCAGCTATGTATGGACGAGGTCCAGAAGGATGAGTGTAAGAGGCGACTTGCATGGATGGCATTTAAGCAAAGGGCAAGATGTGCTTTCAAAAAAACAGCCAACAAACAGAGGCGCAAGGAAATTCAGTGCGTTTCTGAGCAAAGTGCATGCTTGCTTTGGCAGGACAACCATGCAGGGCTGGGGCGGATATTGGCAGGAATCACGGCCCGGGAGTCACCTGAGAATACTCCCCACTGCACGCAGCTCAGCCAATTCTCCTCCCTCATCCTGTATTGTTAGAGCCGTGTTTCTAGGTTTCTCTTATTTCAAGTAATAGCACTTTAACTACATATCTGATCATCTGCATCAGACCACTTTAACTCCAAGGCACAGAAAATTATTCACTAACCGGAGCAGCTCCAGGACATAACGGTGATGGATTAGGGAGTCCTGCAGCATCCCAGCCTGCATGCACAAACCCCACATGTGCCCTGGTGATGTCTGGAAAATTAAACGCATGGAAATATCTCACTGCTGGTACACGACATCTGCCCTCAAATTGCCCCAAAATCATGCTGGCAAAACACTACTCAGCCCTCTCACTACAAAAAAAAAAAAAAAAAAATGCTAAGAAGGTAAATTTAGGCTCTTCCATTGAAAACCATCAACCATCAATGCCAGTATCTGAGCTGGAATGCTCCTGACTTCTAAAACCACTGCGCCGTTACTTTTCAAATGTGGAAGTCATATATGTATTCCACGTAGATGATATTACAGTAGGATTTTTCTTTTCAAAATTTCCAGTTGCAACATTAGCACAAGAAAGTTTATGTTTCAGCTTTAAAAAAAAATCAATTATTTTCCACTTTCTTAATTTTGAACCTATTATTATTTTATAAATGGAGCTATGCTGCATAATGTAAACCAACTGTTTGATTTCTGCAAACAAGACCTTTATGAACTCACTATTTCAGAGCAAACTTTAATGATGTTTTGAGAGGTGGGGCCTGGGGTGCTCACTAACAGCTCTTTAAATACTGACAAGGATGTGCTATTAAGTAATGCAAAGGCTCTAACTCCACATTAGCTCAGAAACCAAAGAAACTACACCAAAGCCATACTTTATCATTTTTAAATTTAGCTATTCTTTTGAATATTAAATTTCTTAAAAGATATGATTTTTTTTGAGAAAGACAGCAGCTGTATTAAATTTCCTCTCACCAAGAAAGTAATTTTTATCAAGAATAAATACCCCATGGAAATCGAAATTACTGGACTTTTCTAGCTAAGTGAACATGCAGATCTGAACTGAAATCTAAATCCTATCAGATCTCACTCAAACGAGCTCAACAAAGTCCTGGGCTACCCTGGAACTTAGCTCTTCTGTTCCAAATGTTGGCTGAGCTAAGATCATCACACAAGGCAGGGAAGGAGAGAAGAGGAAAGTCCACCTGGCAGCCTCCATCTCTTCTTCCAGCCAAAAGTCGCCTCTTGGGCGACCCCGATAACAAGCCCTCCCCATAAGGAAATCCGGCATCCACATTGCCCCTGCCTTCCCCAAGCAGCCCTGACGCCCCTCTCCCAGCCTGTGAATGGTCTTCCAGTTGCACCCCAGTTGGTGGCACCCTCCCCCTCTTCCCCGCTAAACACACACACACACACACAAAGCAACGGCAGCCTTCCCAAATCACAAAGTTGATTACATCACCCCACTTCAAACCCTTCAGAGGCTCCCTGGTGGAATTCTAGCCCCTCCCCAGACACTGCTCACCCAGCCTCACCCCAGTTCCCATGTCCCCAGTGACCTCAGGGACCCCCTGTCCTGCTCCTACTTCCCACTTGCCTCCAGGCTCATTTTGATTGTTTCCCAAGGAAGACTACCCTCCCTCCAACCTCCGCAACTTGTTCCTCTATTCCTAGAACATTCTAGGGTTAGTCAACTTCTGACACTGCTAAGCTCACAAGAAGCAAACACATTTTGCGTACTAATGTGGGTCCACCCTCTCTCCCCTAGACACACAGAAGTGCGCGTGTTATGAATAAATGAATGACGGGGTGGGTCTCAAAGGGACAGACAGACCTGCTCTCGCCCGTCCCGACCCTTATGTCTGTAGAATATCAGAAGCAAAACCAGAAGTACCTTTCCTGAGGGTCACTTCCTGCTGACACCCTTCACTGCCTTCAGTGTCTGTTCAAGTAAAATCCAACGTCTTCCAAAGCCCTTCACCCCAGGCTCTCTCCAGGGTCCTCCCCAGCAGGGGAACACTCCACCCTGGACCACACAGGGCACTCTCCCCAGGTCCCTACCCCACAAGCCTCCAGGTCTCTGCCCGGGCTGCACCTGCCACCTGAGCCACACTCTTGACTCCTTCTCCTGGCTGACCCTTACTCTGTCCTCACGATTGAATGTAGAGCCCATTTCTTCCAGGAAGTCCTCTCTGATAATGTCCTTTAGATCTTGGCAGGGCTCCATCTATAGCAACAGTACATGGTGACCAACTGGGTGTTTGCCCACTCCTTTGAAACCACGAACTCTTGGGGGCCACGTGGGAAGGAGTGAGAGATTACAAGAGGGGTGGGGGAAGCAAAAAGCAAAAATCACAGCCCAAGTCCCAAATTCAAGGATTTTTTCTCAGAAAAAAGTATAAACTATTTCACGCGTGTGCAATTTGGCTACTATTTTTGTGGCTTGTGGACAGCAAGAGCTTGGTGTTCTAGTCCAAAACCCAGATTACATGCAAAGAAATGTATATATTCATATCCAAAGGAAACCAGAGCTGCTCAACAACAGTTTGCAGATAGAATAGAAAGGAACTTTGATAAAGGCAACCTCTCTCTCCCTCTTCTTTCTTTTCTGGCATCATATAATTTTAGAAGTATTTGCGTGACTAAGAGATGGCTACAGCCCGTGATTCTGCACTGGAGTGTTTGGGGCTGAGGAAGACAAGATTACATTCACTGCGTAAATGCAATCACACCAACACACTGATAGGTGCCGTGGTGGTGGAGCTGATGTTCCAAAGCAGGCAACCTTACTCTGTAAGAGAACTCTAAATAGAAAGTAAGAAATGCAATGTTCTGTACTCAATTTCATTCGATATATGGGTCATTAACTGATAGAATATCTTCACTAACATAACCCAAAAATAAATTATCAACGTCGATTTTCTTCATCTGACCGTTTTATGCTAACTTTGGATATCAAACCCTCACTCCATATGGAAAGCTCAGGCCTACGCTGCAGAAGTTACATCCCGTGGAAGAAAGCCGATCAAGGGAGAACTGGAGAGTTTCCCTTCAGAAGCTGCTAAGTCTGGTTTTGCACCTGTACGTCATTTGCAACCACGTCATCGTCAAGGAATAAGACCTTACCTCTGTGGGGCGAAAAGCACTGCGGTGCTTCCGAACCATCAAAGAACACTGAGCTTTGTGAAACAGTCCTGAGGCACTTAAATCGTACTTTTTGTGAAAGGTTCCAAAACTGACCCAATTCACCAATCCAGGTACAACAGGGAGGTACCGGAATTAGTAGAGAGAACATGCCCTTGAAGTCTGACAAGGCCCTGCTTGAATCCTGCTACAGCATTTACTAGCCGCTAAATGGACCAATTCTTTAAACCCTCTGAGAAGGCTTCCCAATCCGCAAAAGGGGGCTGCCACTGCCCACCTGGGAGGCATGGATGAGAATGCAACACGCAAGTAGGGCTGCCGACTGGTACCTGACATGGGGCCTGGCTAGCTTCCCTCCACTGCCCTTCTCCCCCTTTAAACTTGCACTGTTCCCCCTGGTAAGGATCAAGCCCCTGGAAAAGACTGCCTGAATCTTCTGTGTATCCCTGGATACATGCATTACCCTTAGGAGGCCAGAAAAACAACTGCCTCCTCCCCAGTCACTATCAATGTTCTTAAGAGTCTGGGTATTTTTAACTCAATTTTTCAGGACTATTCCAGAATTTGCAAGCACCATTCTCCAGCTTGGCTGCCCTCCCAGCGCCCATCCCTTCTCACTTCAGATCCTCTGTCTGATTGCCTTCTGTTCACTGGAAAGCGAGTCCAGTAGGGTGGCGACTCCCAAGGACTCCCTCCCTCCCTCACAGGTGAGTGTGACTACTTTCTCCCCACTCCAACTCCAGCTTCTTAGAAGTCTACCCTCCCGGACCCTGAAGACTCTGCATCTTCCCAAGACACACACGTGGCCATGACCCTCCTTTCAGATTTCTTCCAGGCTGGCCCTGCCCAACCCCCGGCCCCTTAAGGATAAATGGCATTAGTCTGAAAATCACAAACGCCGCAGAATGACACACCAAAGCTGCATGGTCTGGGCTTTCCTCCAACCCAGGCACAGCCCTGCCCCCCCTCAGCCTCAGTCTGCAGCACTCAAGATGATCTAATTCACATGCGCGGCTGTGAACACCAGCTAAGAATGACGAAGCCCAACGTGTATCTCTAGTCCGGCTCCTTCAACTGAGCCCCAGGGCCATAGACCCGAGTGCCTCTTTGAAGTCCTAACTTGGATGAAAAATGGCATCTTAAAAATGACTCATGTCCGCCATTTACTCTGGAATTCGATTCCTGGCAGGTACCTCCCAGACACCCCATTTTAGTAACAGCCCCAGCACCCGCCTATGTGTTTGAGGTCACATTCAATTTCCACTGTTCCATCCCTCGAGCCCTGCCCTGGAATCAGTCCTGTTATATCCGTCGCTAAGCCCATCTCAAGTCTCGTTCTGCAGGGACCATGGCCGGAACCCCACAAGCTCACAGCATGGTGCACTGATTCACAGTCCTTCAAAGGGTGCTCCCTGGAGGGGGAGGCACCTCCTGCCGCCGGTCACCTCAGAAGGCACTGGATTCTCACAAAGGAGGCCCTGGAGAAGGGACTCAAGGTTCTCCCGTGGTCTGAGTTTTGAAGGGCCCGAGGTGTGGGAGAGCTCCTAATTAGCAGACACAATTGCCAGTAAGCAGATGAGGATGGAGGAACCCAGGCAATGCTGTTCTCACTCTGACCCCTGGGCTCTCGGGAGCCATGGGAAAGGCCTGTGTCCAGGGCATAGCCCGGCCATCACAGATCCCAGCCTGCATTTGCCAACCCAGACAGACTAGACTCCTTCTACTTGCGACATTTACTTCTGATCTGTTCCCCACCCACGATGTGATGGACTCATTCAGATATTCTGGCCTATCTCAAGCAAGACAAATTCAGTGAAAAATGAAGTGTCCACATTTGGACCAGAGCATGAAAGGAGAAACAAGGCCTCATGGTCAGCATGATGGTGGTGGCCAAACACTTCCACCGGGTGAGATGAACCATGGTGGGGGTGAGAATCCAAGGTCCTAGGTCGGTCAAAGCATCTTCCTTCACAGTTGTCTGGGGTGGTGGAGACTCACTACCGCAAACCAACGACAAGGCCGTCAGTGGTTGACGTGAACTGCAACAGACACGGAGTCAGCTATTTACTGCCAACATGGGTTAAAAGTAAAGGCCGGTGCAGGGAGGCCTGCACGGCTGCTGAGGCAAACCACAGACCCGGCTCTGAATGCCCACTGGCTGGAGCAGAGAGGAAGCTACGGTCCCCTTTAGCAGTCCCTATTTCCAACAGATCCAGGTGAGCCAGCTACTTGGGAGAAGGACATGTTGTCCTGATACTCAGAAAAACCAGCCTCGTAAAGGGAACAAAAGAGTGGCATGGATTTTAGACCCACTTCTGCCCCTTTATGAAGGCAAAGTAAAGTAAATGGCACGGGAAGTAAAATGCAAAAAAAAAAAATTAAATAACAAAACGGTGACTGCTTCCTCCAACAGCTGCTCACCCCCAAGCCTGCCACTTTCTCGCCAGTGACCGCTGGCCAGGCAGCGCCGTCACGCACGTCACACAGTGACAGCCAGGAACTGAGTGCCAAGCAAGTTTCTGTAAAAGCAGGAATCGAGCAAGATGCTGCAGAATTTGACTTTACAAGTTTAAATACTCCATGAAAAACATCCCTCAGCAGCCGCCTAAATGAATTCACATCTCACTTCTTCAAAACAATCAAACAAATTTAATAAGGGCACATTTGTCACCAAATATAAGGAGGACCAAACTGGTTCCTTAAAGCAAGGATTTTAAGAGGTATCAAACCCCAGCGGGTGATGTGCTAAAAAAAATTAGAAAATAAAAAGATGACAAGGATAATACATGGATCAAGGCGGCTGTTAAGTTTTTGCTTTTTAAAGCGATGGAGACAGCACGGAGGGCGATCTAGCTATTTCCAATGCAGGGTGTGCACAGCCCACATTTTCAGACGCAACAGCATGCTCACAGGGCAGTACAAGAGAAAAAGGAATAAAGAAAAAGGAAAAGAGGAACAAGAGAAAATTAGAAACACACAAGAACAAAAATGACTTTGACAGCACATACAAGAATTTACGTGAGTGTGTGAGGCCAGGGACACGGGGATGGTGAGACCCACCCTCACCTCCTGCACCAAGGAAGGCAGGGGCCTGAGGGGAGCGGCACTGCCGGGGGACACCAACGTGGTCAGCGCCCCTAACCAAAACTCCACATACATGGGTCTAGGCAGGTCTTAAGCTACAAATTGTGGTTCACATTTCAGGCTGGACAGTTTTACGCACTTCCACCAAGAGTAGCAGGAGAGAATTAGGCTCTTTTCCTGCACCAAAGCATTCTTTAAAAAATTAATGTCTGCAGAATAGTAAAAGGAACAATGGAGTAAAAGTGACTGGAGGAGAACGTGCTTGACCCGAGCTCACTGGCCGCGTTATCTCACTGACGTTCAGATGCTGGCTGGGTGCTTTTTGTACCAAAACAGACAGACACACCAATAGGGAGGTTTAATGCGCTGCTATATTTTGATGCCGGGAGCCATGCCTGGTACACGAGGTTCTGGGTAAACAATGGTGACTGTGTCAACCACTATGGGCTAAGCACATATCCAGCTACTCCGCCAAATCCCAAGGGCAGACTTCAAAAGGCAAAAACAAGCAGGCATTCTCTGGTGGGTCCGCAGACTCAGAGCCAAGCAGTTGCTGAGCAAAAATGTCACCAGTGCCTCCTGTGACAAAAGAGGAGGCACTGGCCTGGGGGCTGGGGCAGGGCTCCAGGCTTCCACTGCCCACCCACCAGTCTGTCCAGGGGGAGAACATGGTCCCTGCTTACATTGCACCGATGCACCTACCTTGACTGACACCTGGGGGATCAGCAGGAGGTGACATGTGAGGTGAACGGAGTCAGCCTCGGTGTAGCACGGTGCTGGCAGCTGTGCCCTCAGCTTTGCCCAGGCTCCTAAACCTGACACCTCATCTCCAAGGAGCAGATGGGGAGTGCGAGCATGTAGATCACAGGGCCCTGTGAGGACAAGAACAGATCATGGCCACAACATGCCTTGCCCCTTCCTTAAGCATGTCCGGGAGGAACAGAAAATTCATCCAGAGCCTGCTAGGCACCTCACGCAGGTGGGACTCAGGTCCTCTTGCCTATCACTCACAGGGCTGTTCTGGATATTCTTTTTATCAATTCTCTGGCATCTTCTCCTCCAACTTACCAACAACCAGAAAGTAGAATCTGATCTTAGTTAAGTTCAAGAATCACAGAGCACCGCCTCCACAGCAGGCCCGGCAGAACGTGCCAGGTCCTCTGACCGTCACCAGTGGGACCGCCAAGAGCCCTCTCCAGACTCAAGGCCCGAGGCCGTAGGCCGGGGGTACACAGATTCCCTCACTCTCCCCAGCAAAGGGGGACCACCTCTCGGCAAAGGCATCTCACCCTCTTCTGCCCGAGGGACAGCACAATAGATACACGGGGAAACAGAGCAGAAGTTGGGGGTTTAGGCAGCCCAGAAGAGCTCGTCTGTAATTCCGAGGCAAAGTGGGGCCGTTGACTTAATCACAGGGACAAAGTGAGGATGAACATTTCTCTGCTCTTTCCCATACTCCGTGATATGCCTTTCCCTGCATAAGGAGTTCATTCGGAGGTCCCCGGTGGTGTTTCTGATGTCCTAACATGGCAAGCTGGCTGTCGGGCAGGAAGAGAGGGCCTGAGCCGAACAGGTGCTGAGCCTGGGAGGCATGAGACACTGGCTCCAAGCCAGCTCAACCAGCGCCTCGTTCTGCCTCTCGGGATTCAGCATCTCATCTATAAGCAAAGGGATGAGACTGTCCCAGGAAAGGCTGCCCAACAGAAATGAAATGAGAGCCATGTAAAGAAAGTTTCCCAGTTGCCACATTTAAAACGGTAAACAAAGAAACAAACCAACAAACAAAAAACAAGTACTAGAAGCTGATTTTAAGAACATATCTTACATAATCTACTGTATGTAAAATACTATCATTGTGACATGTAATCAATATAGGAAGTAACAAGATAGTTTATACGCTTTTAGTAGACAAACCTCAGCGTCTCATGTGCATTTGAAATACAGCACATCTCAGCTCAGACCAGCCTCCTCCCCAGTGCTTCTAGCATCAGTGGCTGTGGCTACTCTATTGAACAGCAACTCCAGGGGTCCCACCAGGGTCCTGGCTGAAAAGCAGGAGTAAGTGTCCACACTAACACTAAAAGGATCTCTCTGAAACAAAGGTGGATTCACTTTTAAATGTCTGTAAACTGGCGGGCTGCACCTCCCTCCCCCCTTGGCTACAAGACAGTCCTATTCCGTGCTGATCCCTTTCTGGATGGAGAGAAGAAACCCGGCACACAGCCAGGGTGAACTGGCCTCCAGGTAAACTTACCTGCTGTCTGTGTCCAGTCCCATGAAGTCCTCCTTCTCAAATGGCATGCAGAGGAGTGGGATCTTGTCCCCAGACTTGTCAGGGGCCCCATCCAGCCACTTGAACTTGAGCAATATGAAGAGTGACTCAGTGAAGTCCTCGATCCTCTTCTCCACCACCCTGCAGTCCTCGTAGATTGAAGGCCACGTCGGTGCATGGCTGCTTAGCTACCTCCCCATGCAGCACAAAGACAAAGAGCTGAGAGTCATTAAGCGTGGTGCCATACAACTCCTCTGCACGTGGAGCTTCTCGAAGGCCTTGGCCGAGAGGCAGTCGGTAATGGTGACAAGGTCCATGACATTGCAGAGGGTCTGGAAGACGTTCCATCCATTGTCGGGCGCATAGTGGTGCCTGTTGTGCATACAGAGTGCGCCCTGGGAGCTGCACGGGCTGATCTGGCTCACCAAGGAGATTCGCTTATAGATGCAAAAGAAATTCTCCTCTGAGATGATCCCCACTGGTTTGACCATCACGGGAAGTCTCATAGTCCTCAGCACACTGCACGTAGCCAGGGATGCTCATGTTGCAGGCCCTGCCGAGAGGGGAGAGGAGATCGAGGTAAATATTGTGCTGTGGGCTGCGGGCGCCTCTGGGTTGCGGTGACCTGGTGTGTACCAGCCAGAAGGCAGGGGAAGCCCAAGCAAATCCAGGGGTACAGTTTGTCCTTCAGAGCTTGCACATGGCTACCATAGCTCGGATCACTTTACCCAGCTTTTGGTCTAGGCTTCCTGCCCCTGCAGAGGAGGGTCATTTCTTGTTTTCTGTTTCCAAGCCCCTAGCAAGGCCCTGATGCAAAGTCACTGCTCAAAAATGCTGAATAAAGAAATGAACAAAGGAACTGCTTTCCGCAACCCCCTTCAGCAGAATATAAAGAAAAGGACAACAGTAGGAGCAAAAGATCTGGATTTCAATTCCAATTTATTTGAACCCCTAAGCTCCAGAATAATGGATAAGAAAACTTGCCTTGGGGAGGAGGGTACAGTTCAGTGGTAGAGCACGTGCTTATCATGTACGAGGTCCCAGTACCTCATTTTAATAAATGAAACAAATAAATAAACCTAATTACCCTCCTCAAAAAATACTTTTTAATTCAAAATTCAAAAAACACCTTGCAATTGACACAACATTGTTAACTTGACTGTACTTAAATTAAAAAAAAAATCCTTGCCTTACAAGAATATATCTGGATTACGGAAGTTTGCAAATGTAAAATGCCTAGGGTACCACCTGCATAAAAAGGGGTGAATACAAATTTACTATCACTCCTTTATGAGCTATATTTCCTTTGGGGTGGTTATAACCTCTCAGAGCTAATTTTCTCAGATTTAAAAAAAAGTAAACATTACCTGATTCTCAGTACTACTTAAGAATCAGATAACCCTATGAAAGCATCTGACCCACAATGGTTACTCAATAAATGTTTGTTGAATGAATGAATAAACAAGTAAAATGAATGCTGCTCCCTGCCACAGACCATCATAATGGTACTGCCTGGAAATCCAAAGCCCACGTTCCACCCGTCTCTGCACTAAACATGTGGGTGACCTGGGCAGGCCTGTGTGCTTCTCTAAGCTCCAGTTTAATCGTGAATAGAAATGAGGGCAATAACACAAACCTCAAATTGTTAGTGAGTCAGTAATGAATCGTACCCCAACTTTGCAAGATGGAACCATAAGGAAAACTTGGCAAAGGGTCCACAGGCCCTCTCCATATTATCTCTTACAACTACATGGGAATCTACATTATATCTCAAAATAAAATTTCTACTTTTTTAAAGAGGCTATTGAGGTTAAAAAAGCTCACTGTCTCAAAAAAGTAACACACAGAAAAAATAGGACAATGCCCAGCACATGAGATACACTCAGTTAACTTTCCCACTGAACCCACTGGTCCCTCCAACTTCAGAGCAAGAGGATGGGTCCTCGTGGCAAGAGGCCACTGCACCTGAAGCTAACAAAGCTAATGGTCCCCACTTCCAAGAGCCCCTGTCACCACCCTTGTTCTAATTTTGTATTTGTAATTTTTTTCTTTTTATTAAATAGAAACTCCCAATTGCATAGCCTTCACCTGACTAGACATCATAATGGCAGCCCTTCAAAACCTGACCACAGAGATCATGATGGCAGCCCTTCTTGGTGAAACAATAAAATGAAAAGCCATTTCCACAAGACCTCTGTGTAAATCTACTAGGGAACTTCATCCTGGACTGAGGAAGAGGACTGGGGAGGAAGGGGCAATCTAGGGCATAGAGAACTATGGGCCACCTGTCCCACGATGGACTTTAGACTCAACCCTCACCCTCCAGGAAATTTAAAATACACAGCGACATAGTGCTATGGGCAAGATTTGTTTTTTTAAATCCCTGAATCCCTTTAAGGTCTTGTTTCTAGTGAGACACAGATTATGTGTATAATGTTTCACAAAAGCCTTAAAATATTATCACCCCAACTTGACACATCAAGAAACTGAGGTAGAGAGGTTTATCACATTGTACAAGATTAAAGAGAGGCCACGACAGACACCATATTTAAATTGAAGCCCCTGCTCCAGTGCTCACACTAGAAAGTGTGACATACTGCCCCTTTTCTGCCCTCTCCCTGCAATAAATCTCTGAAGAGTATTTTCTGTGACACCTGGAATCACAATCACATCAATTTTCCACAAAGAGCTATGTCACTCCTTGCAGGACGTAACAAAATCTAAAGTGGGATGGGAGGAGAGATTTGCATTTTCTGTTTCTCAAAGGAAACATGGCTTTAAAAGAAACTAAAAAGCACTTATCTAGTGTAAGCCCTCATTGTGCAGAGAAAGAAACGGAGGGTCAGAAGAGATGAGGAAAGGGCCTTATTAACAAATATTGCCTCAGCGCAGCACCAGGCCAGACCTGGGCACTGCTGGGGGAGGATCTGGGAGGCCCAGGAGAATGAGTGTTAGAAAACCGAAAGAGAAGAAGCATACAAGGCCCCGTCTCTACACCACCATAACATGAAATTCCACCAAATTACCCAGTATGGGGGCAGCCAATAATAAGGTGGGGTAAACAGGTTACAGAAACCTGGAAGTCTCAACCATAGTGGAAATTCCAACATTTACTATGTTTTTCTCCCAGTTCAAGCATCAACTCAGTGGGCACTCTGTACCAGGGACTACACTAGGCATGGAGTTCTCCCAAATACAGATCACTATTACCACGAGTGCAAACCACATAAAGTCCACCAGAAAAAAAGTGCTCACAGATAAGATGGAATTACTGAAACTGAAAGCAGCCAAAGAGCTTATATTACTAGGAAAAACGGTGCTGCTAGAAATGGACTGATGGACATAGAAAGCAAACTGTGCTTAGCAGGCAGGAAAGGGGAGATTAACAGATACACATAAATATAAAATAAATGACAAGGACCTACTATATAGCACAGGGAACTATATTCAATTTCTTGTAATGAGTTCTACTAAAAACAATCTAAAACATATGTATATACATATGCATATGTTTATAACTGAATCTCTGCTGTACACCTGAAACTAACATTGTAAATTGACTACACTTCAATAAAAAATAAATTAAAAAAATAAGTAAAAATAAAAGCAACGCCATAAATAAAAAAAAAAAAGAATACTGTAATCCCCTTAGCTGTAGGTGCTGGAGAATCCTGGTTGCAAGCACCAAGTCCACTGGATCAATCCAGCACTGGCTGTCACTCTTTCTGACCATCAGAGAGTCACTTGGCTTCACTGAGGTTACTTTTCTCTTCTGTGAAAGGCTACAGTAGCAACTAACGATGTATAGAATATCATCATTCACAAGCCCAAACAATTAGTGAGGACTTCCCATGGGCCAGGCTCTGGAGAGATGAAAAGATACGGTCCCAGATATATTCATGGGTAGAAGAAATTTATGCCATAAAGACATTAATTCTTCCTGTTTTGATACACAGATTCATTGCAATTCTGATTAGAATTCCTACCAGATATTTCATGGAATGTAACAAGTTAATTTATGGTCAGGAATAACCAAGAAACTTCTTTAGAAACACCACTGGGGAGGGGTGTGTATGTCACTCATTTCCACTGGTCTTTCTGATGTGATGAAAACGTTCTGGTATAATAATTGTTGCACAACTGTGAATATGCTAAAAGTTGCTGAATTGTACCATTTAAATGGATGGACTTCATGGTGTGTGAACAATATCACAATAAAGCTGTTATATGAAAAAATATTTCTTGACAATTATTTTTTCCTCTATACTACTAGTCTGCCCCACGATTTAAGAAAAACAAAAAACCAAAACAAACCAAACTGTGCCAGGAGCTCTTTAGGGCTGCAATGTCCCTGGGTCTCCAACGCCTCTGGTGGTGCTGTTCCTGTTAACGCACCCTAGCTGGGCTGGGCTAGTTAGGGACTGTAACTATCTTTTTAAAATCGACGGTTACACGTTTCACCCTGGGAGAGGGAAGGAAGGAGGATGTCACAGCCTCATGCCTTCAGCCCATTTTTAACTGAACCAAGCCCTGCTTTCAACACTGTAATCCCTGGCACTATAAAAACACGTGACATCAACAAGCACCGCCATCATAACACCTGAAAGTTTTCAAGGTACTTACGTGGGGCAGAAATACTGAGGGAGGAAACAGAAGCTCGCTCAGCACTGAGGATCCACTTTCCCGACTCCACCAGAAGCTGGGCTTTACAGCCGGAGGCTCTCAGCCCAGGGAGTAGCGCCCACGCCGCTGAGCTTGTCCTCAGGGAGCAGGAAAGGAAGAGCAGGGCAGCCCCGGGGTCGCGGGGCAGGGAAAGCGGAGGGGGGGTGGAAACGCGGGCTGCAGCCCCGCTCGGAGGCCAGCCCCTGCCCCAGCCTCCAGCCCCCGTCTGGGTCCGCAGACCCCGCTCGCCCGGGACACAGCCCTCCCAGGGGCGGGGACGGGCCGGCGGCCGAGGGGAGGCAGCCCGGGAGGAGAGGACTCGCGGGCGGGAGAGGGGAAGGTGTCGCCAGCCGCGGACTGAGGGGAGCCTGGCGGGGTGAGAGGCTGCAGTTGCACACCTGGCCATGGACAGGTGTGGCCGGGGCGCCGGGGTAGGTGGCGCGGGCAGAGGGGTCTGTCCCGAGCAATTCAGCTGAACACAGGCTGACTGGCACCCTGGGGGGCTGTGACATGCCGACCGCCCTCCCGCAGCCGCCTGACCCCATTCCCGGGAGCCCCACACCTTGCACTTCCACAGCCAGAGGCCCCGGCCCCGGGCAGGAGTTAAAGGCCTACCGGTCGACAGAGCTGAGCAGCCTTTGGGGTCGATCCCCGGCTCGGACCTGGAGCTTCCAACCCGCGGTCCAGCTGGCACCGACTGCCCATGCGCAGGAGGGCCAGCGATCCACTCTGGGTTCTGCGAGAGAAGGTGGGGCAGCGAGGGAGGGAGAAGATGGGAGGGGGAGGAGAGGAGGGGAAAAGTGGAGGGAGACAGATGGACAGGAAGAGCAGAGAAAAGGGAGGGATCTGGAGAGGGGAGGGTCGTAGCGGAGATGGAGAGAAAAAGCTTTACCTCTGGGGGCACCCCGAAGGAGGCGGCAGTCCTGCCTCTGTACCATTCTGTAACCCTTCAAGGCCCGCAGCTCATGTCCGATGCTTCTGCAGAACCCCTATGGGTATCACACCCGTTGCCCCCACGAGGAGCTGGGTTTTCTGTTGCTCTGGGAACCAAGCACCCGCAGGTGTTGCCACTCAGAACTACCTTGGGAAGAGTACCTATTCCCCTTTTACACTCTGGGAAAGAGGCAGGCATGATCTCTGCCTTAGTTCCTCTCTCCCAGGTGTTGGGCTGGCGGGGAGCGGGGTGGTACAAGATCAGAGCCCCAGACACAGCAGACTGCCTGAGTGTTGGTGCACAGTCTCCATCCCTCCTGGGTAAACCACACCCCACCCTAGTGGAACCATCAAGGGCTCACAGTAGTTCCCTGGGTGTGGGAGAGCTATCCTCATGTAAAGGAAAAGCCCAGCTGGGCTAACAAGCTAAGTCACAAATCTAAGTTTGATAAGTGTCGGTTTATTGATCTAAATTCCACTGGGCTAACTCGTAAATCTGAAGTTTAGTGTCAGTTTACTGGGCTAACAAGCTAACTCGTAAATCCAACCTCAACAGGTGTCAGTAACGTGATCTATTACAAGTTGATAAGTTCCAGTGTACTGATTCCTTGCTTTTTGTTGTTTGAGCCTTATTGGCTAATACCCCTTACTTGTAATTAACCCTTTAAAACCTCATGTGCATGTCGGAGGTGCTCAGAACTTCGGAGCAGAAGCCCCTCTGAGCCCGCCGGCATAATAAATCTGAGTACTCTAACCCTCCCAGTGGTGCTTGTTTCTTGCTGGCCTGTTGTTTCCATAACACTCAGTTCCAGTGCCCAGCTTGCTAGGTATATAGGAGTGTTACCGAGTCCAAATTCATTCTCTTCAGTGCAGGACAGGCCAATAAGTTGGGAGACCAGGTGTTGGGGCAAGGAATAGCAAGTCTCTGTAGACCTAGATGGCAAACTAATGTCCTGGAAAACCATCTCCCCAAGTCAGAATTCAGGCTCCTTTCCTACGTGCTTGGTTGTTGCAATCTTCCTGGTGTAGGAATTCCTTGTTGTTAGAATCCTTTGTTCTTGCAGCTATCTGCCTGGGTCAAATCTCTGTAAACCTCCAACAAAACAAACGTTATTTTCTATTCTGTAATTTGTTATCTTTTTATGAATGAAAAAGTGTTAAATATCCTTAAAGGTCAGAGCCTTCAGAATAGGCTCTCCTGTATATTTCAGGCTCTAAGCAACATTGTTTTACAAGCAAGATGAAGCCTAGGAGACAGAGCATAGGGTTAAAGTCAAATGAAAAGATCTAATATGCAGTCAGATTTGTTCTGTTCTATTACCCGGGCAGAAGCCACTTGAGGATTTAAATCCCTTTAAGTTAAAAATAACTAAAACTTTAAAGGAATTTACATACATAGTTGGGAATGTGCATACCATATCTGGAAAAGCATCCAAAGGATAGTAAACAGTGGCATCTCCAGGGAGGGCTGGAAGAACAGAGGATGAGGGTAAACTTCTTTCACTTGTGTATTTTTGTGCTCTGTTTGAATTTTTTTAACCATTTGCATGTATTTCTTTTTCAGTTAAAAGAATGTGTAATGGAGCAAAGGAGTAATTAGCTCAGCAAATACAGCAGCCATGGAATCACTGAGTCAATCACTTTTGACTTAAGCCAGGAAGCATTTATTGACTCTCTCCAATGTGCCCAGTGCTTTTTTAAGACTTCTTTTATTATTATTATTTATTATTATTATTACTATTATTATTATTATTATTGTTATTTTTATTTTATGAAATAATAAAAAGGTATCCCCCATGCCTGCCCATGGCTGGTGGAAAACCAACTGAGTTTTTATTGAGTTGTTTTCCAAGGAGTAGAGATGAGTTATAAACTGAACACATCTTCAGGTCAAAACAGGTGGAGTGGTTTTACAGCACGCCAGACAGCTATGAAGGGTTTTCAATAAAGGTGCCAGAGGCTGAGAGAGAAAGCCTCCAGGGCCCTACAAAAAGCTGCCCAAACTGCCTTCTCCATGGCACTACTGAAATAGGAAAGAACAAATCTGACTCCATATTTGATCTGTTCCTTTGACTTTAAGAAAACCACGTTAATACGCTCCGGTCTTTTCATGGGTTATGATGTCACAGAGGCGACGGACAGGTCAACAAGGGACCACTCTGCCGTGATCACTGAGCCGGGGAACGGGATGGGCGTCAAGATGTATGACGCAGCCATAGCTGTGCCCTTGCTTCTAGGCAGGTAACCAAAGTCGCCTAGACAAGGTGTCAAATACTTGTGCCCACGTCCTCATCACCTGACATGTATTAAAGAGAACTGGAAACCTATAAAAGGACAATACCATTCGTGGGTACACCGTCCAAAGAGCAAAGTCACAGTTTGACAACTGGTCATCCCGGTTCCCTGGGATTCATTCTTGGAGAACCTTAGAAACCACTCCTCTGTCCTTAAGAAGTGCTGCATATTTGTCCTATCTTTGACTCAGGGATGGAGCATGTTCAAGTTAACTTTAATGTCTGCACAGATTTGACTGTCTTTCTCCAGTTTCACTTGTCCATTCTAAAGAGGCCTGAGCTAAGTCCATCCTCTGTAAGATCTATTCCCTCCAGTGACAGCTCATTGAGCCTGCAATTAAAAGCCAACTGAACAAGACTGTCTGTCCTCAGCTAAAAAGTTCACCCACACTTCACTGCTTTCTTAATCTCCTCTCCTGGCTAATTGCAACAGACTAACACCTCCCTCTACCAAGCTCCCCAACTATGTCAGTTTTTCTCCCCAAAGAGAAAGTAAGGTCCATAAATGAGGAGTCAACTCCATAGTCACCTCTGAATTCCTAGCATATAGTAATGTTAATAAATAGAACTATGATTATGGCTTCTTTCCTTTAAAACATTTCCGGTTATTTGAATGAGACCTTGGAAGAGAGGTGTTTGCCGTCCAGTATCTTGATCCACTAGACTCTGGAGGCCTTTTTCGGAATGGCTGCTCACTGATTCATTCAAACCACAGCTTCTCATTCCAGGAGTAGCTGTGCTTCTCTGCCAGGAGTTTGTGGTCACTCTCATGCCAGAAGAGCTTTAAACTATATCCTTACTTTGGATTTGTTATTTTCCCCTCTTCCAACAAAATTGACTTTCCTTACTGTCTTGCCTTGAGGAATTTTTTTTCCTAGTTCACCCTTTAGTAAACCATGCTTCTCGGGATGGGTTTGGCCTTACATATGATCAGTCATCCAACTCCCAGTGTGAGAGGCTTCGGGCTCACCTCCTGCCCTACTGTCAAGGCAACTGAAACTCAGTACAGGAGCCAACAGGCACCCCAGGGCTTCTAAGGCTCATGTATCACCCAGAATCTCTGCTTACTGGTTTGTCTTGGCTTCTGAGGATTTCCCCTCACTTTCTTGACAATTAGCTGTGCAGCTTGAAAGATGAGGAAGGAAGGTTTTATTTCTTAATTCGCATTTTAAGAAACTTGTGTAATGAAGGTTTTCACAAGTTTCTACAACCCTCCATTGCCGAGACAGAAAACACACTAGATATTTTCTAAGTTTAGCCATCATGTGTATTTTTTCTTTTGTTTTCTTAACAGCAAACAGACATCTTTTAATTAAAAAAAATAAGGCCCCAAATAGGATACAGAAAGGGCATACAAAATTAACGGGCAAAGACAGAAAAATGATAAATACTCTACAAGGTTAATATAATACTTACTCTATGGATCAGATCAGCAATTCTCAGTAACAGCTAATTGAAATATGACCATGAGGTAAAAGGTCTCTCTTGTCAGGAGATGGCTAATAGAAAATAGAATTAAATCAACAAACTAAAATTCTAAGTCTGGCGAGGTACAAAAGGCTACCAGAAAAATGTGTCATCTTCTGGAAAGGAGGGAGGCTCACCAGCTCTTTACTGTGGAGCCTGAGCCCAGGGGACGTCGGTGAAGTGAGCTCTGTAAGTACCCAATTAGCAAAGTGGGTGATGAATAAAGAGACGTGAGCTTTGATGACAGAGATGATACTACTATTCACTTGTCCTGTAAAGTATGTCTTCACGTTCAGTGATCAATACCTCGGCGTCCTCAGGGATTAAGATTATAGGAAAATTCACAGCCTGGGCCCAGACCTCCTCTTTGAGCTTGTGACACTGCACTTAGATGTCTCAAGGGCAACTCCAACTCCACCTGCAAAGAGCTGACTTCACGGTGCTCCTCCCATAGCCATCCTGGCCAGGGCCCCTGGTCGGGGGGGAAGGTCTCTCTGCCTCTCACAGCTCAGTCCCATCACTCAAAGATGTCACTGGACCCCTCCTTCAGGGCCCAGATTTCCTCAGTCACCGAGTCCCACCACCCACACCTGTCCTACCAGATACTCACTGGCACTCACTCAGCACTGACTCTGTGCTAGGTACCATGCTGTACACTGTGCACATGTTATCTCACTGGATCTCCACAGCAGTCCTGGGAGGTCGGTACATCACTGCTTTTATTGATTAGATAAATTCTTTCTCTTCCTTGAGTGCATCATCCAAAGTGACACGGCTACTGAGCCACAAAACTGGGACTGAAAACCACTTGAAAATTCTACACTCCTACACCTGGCAGCCACCCTAATCTGACTCACCACATCACCTCCTGCTGAGCCTTCTAAATGCTTCTAAGCATTCTACAAGACAAAAGTGATCTACGAGAGCACCCCACTCCCCTACTTAAAATCTGTCAATGACTGTCCACTGCCCTTAGGAGAAAGCCCCACCGGGCCTGAGCACAGCCCAACGGCCCGGCATCTGCGTTCCCTGCACGGCCTCACCGCCTCACCCACCACGCAGCTCTACACTGGCCGTGTCCAGGACAGGGATGCTGACTACGTACAACCGGGGCTCGTCTCAATCGAACAATGATCACCTTCTTCAGTGTCCACCCTCTACACTGCTGACTCTCAGAAAAATGTTTTCTCAGGATGAATCAATATCTTTTTCCTTACAACTTCCCGTCATTGATAATGAGCTCCACCCAAAAGAGAGAAGACTTAATTCTCAGTCTCCTTATCTGTAAAGTGAGAATAACAAGGAAATATGTGAGGTTTTAAGAGAAATAATACTCATGTGAGGCTGAGGGACAATTCCCAACATACAGTAAGCAATCAATATGTGCTTACTTAATATTAATAAGAATATAATGCATTCCAGCAACCTTAACTCAATGTTTTATGGCTATGTCCAACAGACTACAGACACACTGTTGGACGAACCACTTTGAGCAGATCAGCACAAGCATACTGGGAAAGGTAAGCGCTGACTCCGGTTACAGCTGCAGCCACCCAGCACTATGGGGCGGGGGAAATTTCTCAGACTATTACATGTTCCTTGAGCATTTAATTGTCACTAATGAATAAAGACAGGTATTCTTTAGTCAAAGCTCCTGAAACATAAATCTTCAAAGATTGATGCAAATTAGATTTCAAGTACAACACTCTCTCTAGAAATTATTTGATAATAGTCTTAGCTCCTCTGCACATCAAAAGGGCATGTTCTTAATGTATCTGACTACACCAAAAATGTTGTTTAAAAGAAATTAAGATGAAGCCATCCTAAATAAGCTCTCAGTATCATCTGCACAAAGCCCCACCCAAGGGTCTCATTTCTCACTTCCACATAGGTGTTCAGGTAGATTAACCTGGGTCTTGGTTTCTTATAACACGGGGGTGGGAAGAGTTGTGTATAGATTTATGTAACAAATATAAACCTAGGGTATTTGCTGCGTAGAAATCTTAGAAATAAACAAATTGATATATAGTCCTACCCTCAAGAAGCTCAGCCTTTCCATTTACAACAGCATTAAAAATAAAATGAGAGATACATTTAACAAAAATTTACAAGATTTGTACATTGAATATTTTGAAGTATCACCAAAAAATTTTAAAAGATCTACATATATGGAAGACATCCCATGTTGATGGAATGGTAGACAATATTGTTAAAAACGTTAAGACTCCCCAAAGTGATTTACAAATTCAGTGGAATCCCTATCAAAATTCCAGCTGACTTCTTTGCAAAAATTGAAAAACTTATCCCAAAATTCATATGGAAGTGCAAGGGGCCCAGGACAGCCAAAGCTATCTTGAAGAAGCAGAGCAAAGTGGGAGGACTCACTTTAAAGGGTACTAAAAAGCTATAGTACTAAGTCAGTATCGTACTGGCATAAGTTTGGATAAATAAATCTATGAGACACAATTAAACCCAGAGGGGAAAAACTTACATTTACAGTCAGTTTTCCACAAGGGTGTCAACAACACTCCATGGAAAGAATAGTCTATTCAACAAATGGTGCAGGGAAAGCTGAGTATCTGCAGGCAAAAGAATGAATCTGGAATCTGGACCCCCATATTTTATATAACAAATAAAAATTAATTCAAAATGGATCACAGACAGAAACGTAAAAACTAAACCTATAAACTTTCTAAAAGAAGACACAGTATAAATCTTTGAGGTCCTAGGATAGGTTTTGGTTTCCTAGATACAATACGAAGAGCACAAGTGATAGAAGAAAAAAGCAGATAAACTGGACTTCATCAAAATTAAAACCTTTTTGTTACAGAGAACATCATCAAGAAAGTGAAATGACATGGGAAGCGGGTATCTCAACTGATAGAGTGCATGCTGAGCAAGAAAAATAAAATAAATCAATACATCTAATTACCTCACCTGTAAAGAAATTGTTTTAATGTTTAAAAGAACTAAAGTGAAAGCACAATCTGCAGAATAGGAGAAAAATTTTACAAAGCATGTATCTAATAAGAGACTAGTATTCAGGATATATAACAAATGCTTACACCTGAACAATACAAAGAAAATCGACCCAATTTTTAAATTTTCCAAGGATTTAAAAATATACACAAATGGCCAATAAGCATATGAAAAGAAGCTCAGCATCACTAGCCAAATTAAAATGAAAATGAGATCTTATTTTACACCCACCAGCATGGTTATAATCAAAACATAGACAATAACAAGTGTCGGTCAGGAGGCAGAGATACCTCATATGCGGCCAGTGGAAAGGGAAAATGGTGCAGCTTCTTTGGAGAAGTCTGTTGTTTCCTCAAAAGGTTAGAGTTATATGGCTCAGCAATTTCACTCCTACATGTAGAGTCATCCCTTAGTATCCTCGGGGGGTTGGTTTCAGGAACCCCCCATCCTGGATAACATAATCCAAGGATGTTCGAGTCCCTTTACAATCAGCCATCTGGATCCATGAAGTGGAAACTACAGATATGGCGGGCCAACTGTACAGCCAACAGAATGAAAATATATTCTCACAAAAACTTGCACATCAATATTCATGGCAGTATCTTTCAGAGTAGCCAAAGGTTACAAACAATATCCATCCATCAATGAACGGATAAACAAAATTACCAAGAATAGTCCCACAAACTTTTGGTCATTGAATCTTTGACAAAGGAGGTGAGAACATACAATGGAGTAAAGACAGCCTCTTCAGGAAATGGTGTAGGGAAAACTGGACAGCTGCATGTAAATCAATGAAGTTAGACTACTCCCTCACAGCATACACAAAAATAAATTCAAAATGGCTTAAAGACTTAAACATGTAGACAAGACACTATAAACATCTTAGAAGAAAACATAGGGAAAACATCTGACATACATCTCAGCAATGTTCTCCTAGAGTAGTCTACTCAAGCAATAGAAATACAAGCAAAAATATACAAGTGGGATGTAATTAAACTTACAAGATTTTTCACAGCAAAGGAAACAGTAAGCAAAACAAAAAGACAACCTATGGAATGGGAGAAAATATTTGCAATAAATGAGACTGACAAGGGCTTAATTCCCAGTATATATAAACAGCTTTTACACTTCATAAGAAAGAAAAACAAACAACTCAATCCAAAAATGCGCAGAAGACCTAAAGAAACTTTTCTCCAATGAAGATATACAAATGGCCGATAGGCACATGAAAAAATGTTCAATATCGTTATCAGAGAAATGCAAATCAAAACTGCAATCAAATATCACATCTCGCCAGTCCGAATAGCCATCATTCAGAAGTTCACAAACAATAAATGCTGGAGAGGCTGTGGAGAATAGGGAACCCTCATACACTGTGGTGGGAATGCAGTTTGGTGGAGCCATTGTGGAAAACAGTATAGAGGTTCCTCAAAAGACAAAAAATTGACCTCCCATATGACCCAGCAATCCCACTCCTAGGCACATATCCAGAAGGAACCCTAATTCAAAAAGACACCTACACCCCAATGTTCACAGCAGCACTATTTACAATAGCAAGACATGGAAACAACCTAAATGTCCACTGACAGATGACTGGATAAAGAGGTTGTAGTATATTTGTACAATAGACTACTATTCACCCATAAAAAAATAATAAAATAATGCCATTTGTAGCAACATGAATGGACCTGGAGAATGTCATTCTAAGTGAAGTAACCCAGAAAGAGAGAGAAAAATACCATATGAGATCACTCACATGTGGAATCTAAAAAAAAAAAACAAAAAAAGAAAAAAACAAACAAACAAAAAGATAAACTTATCTACAGAACAGAAACATACACAGAGACATAGAAACCAAACTATGGTTAACAGAGGGGAGAGGGTGTGGGAAGGAATAAATTGGGAGTCCAAGATTTGCAGATAGTATGTATAGAGTAAACAGCAAGTTTATACTGTATAGCACAGGAGAATATATTTAGTATCTTATAGTAACTTATGTTGAAAAAGAATATGAATATGAATACAGGTATGTTCCTATATAAATGAAGTGTTTTGCTGTACACAAGAAACTGATGCAACATTATAAACTGACTAGAATTCAATGAAAATATTTTTAAATAGAGAAAAAACGAAAAAAAGAAAAAAGGTATCAAATCAAAAGAATAAATTACTGATTGAGGCTACAACATGGATGGACCTTGAAAGTTTATACTAAAATAAGCCAGACACAAAAGGGCAAATAGTGCCCTTTTAGGTGAACTGTCTCTAAGCGTTTATTGTACTATTCCAGTACATTTTCTGGAGGTTTGAAGTCTATCAAAATCAAAATAAAATGTATTATTCATTAAAAACATAAAATGATTCCTCACAGGAGGGCTTTAATTATTAAATGCAGAAATGCATGTAAAGCTCCTGGAACAACAATTTGCATGTCCACAGACACTCACTGTTGTCACTGCCACTCAGAGGGTGGTGCCAGAGCTGATGAGGGCTGCCTCCACTCGCTCCCCTGCAGAGAGGAGTGAGGGCCTGGGCTCTGACAGGAAGGGTGACCATGAACATGGGTTAGACAGAGCTACCCCCAGACTCTGCATTACCCAGCTTTCTTATACAAACTGCTCCATCTAACATAAACACGCTACAGGGATGTATCTTACAACACAGGGAATATAGCCAATGTTTTACAATAACAATAAATGGAACATAAAAATAAAAATTGTGCAACTATTGTACACCTGAAACATATATCATATTGTAAATCAGCTATACCTTTATAAAAAAATTAAAAATAATTTAAAAATTTTATCACTTTAGTATTCAATTCGGTTTTTAAGTAACTACTAAACAGCTTAGAAAGTATAAAATATTTAAGTGTGATGTTTGTTTACATATTTATTTACTTTCAGCCTCCTGCTAAAAGAGAAATTAAACAATTTTTTTAAACACAGCTTAACAACCATAACAACAAAAAGACAAAAGTGAGAGTGAAGACAAAATGGAGATTGAATACTTAAATGAAACCAGGGGAAGGTAAAGTCATAAAAATGAATGCCATGAAGTTAGGGTAAGTGTTAAAGGCCGACTAGAAATTCAGCTGTAAGATTCTTGGCAGCTAAAGCAAAAAGTAAAAGATGATGGGACGGGTGGTAGAGCTCAGTGGTAGAGCGTGTGCTTAGTGTGCACGGGGTCCTGGGTTCAAGTGCCAGGGCCACCACGAACAGATAAATACACCTAATTACCTACCCCCTAAAGAGCCTCAAAGAAAAGAAAAAGAGAAATTTCTTTACTAAAAAAGCCTGATATTAAATTTAGATTAAATACTTGAAAAAAAAAAAAAAGAAAAATAGAAAAGATGAGTGACACAAGTGATAATGCCCATGAGATAAATCTGCAGTGGCTGCTGGCACGTCCCCATGTCCCACGTGGGAAAATCTGAAACATCCTTCTCACCACTCAGAGTCATCCTCAGCCCACATCACCCCTCCCCCTGTTAAATGCAGGAGCACGGGTAGGGCCCAGCCTTTGCTCTCTCTGGGTCATCACAGTGAGACAGGATGGAAGGGGGCAGAGCACAGCCATTCAAGGAAGGCCACAACAATTAACATCAAAATGGTGAAGGATTCAATCCCCAATAGGCCTTGAGGCTCAAGATGAAGAGATATAACTTCTAGCAGAGCTTGAGCTTCATTATACACCCATTGTAATAGTAACATGGTGAATAACATGCCCCAAGGCACCATGGCCATCCCAAGGCTAGCCACAAAAGGTCACAGGTTGGGAAATGGCCAACTCCCTGGGAATCCCAGCCCCTTGCCCTTAGGCTGCTCAGTCTACTTATTAGCATATGAAACAACCAAGCCTAAGAAAATGAGCAACACAGCGCCACCTCGCGGTCACCACTCTCTCTCCCTCTTCAGAGAAGGCCCACACTCTGTGGAGTGTGTACCTACTTTTAATCTGAGCACCTGAACCCCATACCTCGTGGCCTTTCTCTTGCCTTTCAATGTGTCTCTGTGAATAAATCTACCTTTACTCAACAGTGGCTTGCTCTTGAAATCTTTCCTGCATGAAGCCAAGGACCCACGTCTGGTGGGTCACATTCCAGGGGCTCAACCAAAGCCTGGGACACAGCCCGTCTCATGCCCCACATCTGTTTTCTTGTATCAACAGGACTGGGATATGAAGGGAGTTCTGAGGCCCCAGCTAAGGGACAGAAGCAGCCCCCAGGGCTCAAAATGGCGGGCAGCCCCTCCCCCAGCAGGGGCCCTGAGGTCGGCCCTGTTCTCTGTGGTTCCATGTTGTGCTGACCCCCTAGCCAGACAGCGTTCTCCTAGGCCTATCCCCACAAAACCCTTCTCTCCAAAATACAAGCACATCATGTCACAATCCTCTTATTCAACCAGGAAGTTTTCAGCGCACTTCTTCCATCCCTAGTAAAGAATCTATCTGTCCTCCCTCCCATCCCACCACTTCTTTCTTTGTGAGAACTCTGTACTCCTCACATACCATCCTGAACGCAGCTGCCTTGCTAGCTGGGACCGAGATGCTTCAGTCTCACACAGCCTGCATCCTTTCACTTTCCCCTTTCTAACTTAAAAAGCCTTTCCTGTGTCTCCCACCCCTCTGAATCTGATCTTCACAAAGTGCTGAGGTTGCAGTCACTGTGTGCATACCTCCCAGGTTTTGGCTAGTTTTCCTTCACAAGATCTTCACTAAGGAGCTGCATCAAGAAGTTTAAAGAGGCTATTCTTACATCTGAGCTGAGGAGCCTGCAGAAAATTTAAATGGCTTTGAAGAGAGAGTTAACCAGGGACAGAGAAGCCACAGGTCCTAGTCAACAGTGTCATGAGGCAAAATGTTCTTCAAAGGCTCAGAGTGGCTTCTGAACACGGAGTCTGCAGGGAGGAGATGCCAGGCAGTGAGTGGGGTGAGTGACACTGGGTACGCTTCCCCAGCTGGGGAAGAATTGGATTTTGTTCTAGTTTTCCAGACAATTTCTGACTAACTTTTTCTCTTATTGTCACATACCATTTCCTACGAATTAAGAAAAATCAATGTCAGTCATTTGCGCAACTTGGTAGAAGCTACACGATGCCATTCAAAGGGCTGGGATATAACAGCCACACCAGTCTAGGTTGAAAGACCAGTGGGGGTATTTCCAAGGTAATCACGGGCATGCAACAAACTCCCCAGCTTCAATTACCTCATCTCAAATGTGAGGCCAATAAAACTACCAAGCAAAGTGCGTGATGATTATGGCCGACATCTGTTTACTAGGTAAGTGCCCGTAAGAGCTGCCGCTGAATGGGGAATGAGTATGATCAACGAGGCCAAGTCAACCTGGTCACACGCGCCCTGCCTTCCTGCATTGGTGCAGGACCGGAGTTTGTTTAGGTGAGATGAACGCACCCAGAGCAGCCCCGAGGGGAAAGCTCCCAGCGCTGCGTGGCGAGGCGTGTTCCTTTCCTTCTCAGAGCTGATCACAGTTTGCAGTCATCTGTTTTTACATTTATCCCCTTAGTACCTGCCTCCCCTCCGGAGTTTTGCTTAAGCAGCACAGGTCCAGGTTTGTGTTACTGCCTACTGGATATTCTGGGCTGGGAGACAGGCGACCCCACGTCTGGCTCTGGGGCTGAACGGAGAGGGCAGAAGGCCCAGGGGCCCATGCTGAACCGAGGCCCCAGCACCCAAAATTATGGTCTGACTTTGGGCAAATTACACAGTCTTGTTTACCCTGAGATTCCTCATCTGTCCATGAAAATAACTGCCCATGACATATAGAGTTTCAAGGATTAAAGGAAATCACCAAATTCACAACCTATTCAAGGGGCTACCAGTGCATTCTCAAGAGGCACATGCTACCTTTAAGGCTGTGACACACGCTAAGCGTGGCAGACAGACACAGTGAACACTGCTAAGTGCCTGTTTGTTAAGTGTTTCATGAGTGTTATAATACTGTTTACAACTTACAACAAACCCAGGAAGAAACGAATATTATAATGCACATTTCACAGATTCACCAACAGATTAAGGGAGGTTACACTCTAGTCCAAGGCCCTTTGGTGAGGAAATGGCGATTTAAACCTGTATCTGAGCCCAGGCCTGGGCTACATCTCTCTCCAATCCACCTGTCCAATACACAAGTTTGCACAGGCCAGTTCTTAAATGCAATGTGTGCCACCATTTGTCAATGTTTGTTAATTACCATAAACTGCTCTCAGAAACCGCTACAGAAAAGACAGGTGGACCCACATCCCTGCCAACAAAGTAGAGGAATTCTGCCTCGCCTTCTCCTGTAATGTGCAGAAACCCTTCCCTACACCACCAAATTCAAATGTATGCTTCATCCGTGTGTATGTTTGCACACGGAATATTAAAGTAGAAGGTACCTGCAGTAATTCTATCTCGGTTCCTTTCCAAGTTTCCAGATTATCCACAATCAGTCCGTGAATGAAAATACTACAATGTGAATGAAAATACTGCAACCATGTCAGTAAACAAATAATGCTGAAACCAAGTCATCAGTGGCTGCCGCCGTCCCCCAGCGAGGACAGGCCTGAAGATCAGCCTCTGCAGCCACTCACAACAGTGCCCTCTGAACAGAATGAGAATAAGAAAAGACAGGATGCTTGCCCTAGATAGCTAGGTGCTTGTCTAAAGAATGAAACCAGTGAGCCCAAATGATACATAGAAAATCACTAAACTCTTTAACTTGACATACCTGGCTTTCTTTAGATAACAAACAATGTTTTATTGTTCCAACTACCTGGTCTTTGTTGTAAAGCTCCTATATATCCTAGCTCCTCCCCAACCTCTTCGGAGCAGTCCCTCAGAGCGATCTGAGAGGCTGTCATCCCGGCTCGAGTCCTCCAGCCAAATAAACATAACTCTTAACTTTTAGGCTGCACATGTATTTCAGTCAACAGTTTTGGACACCATAAAGGGACCCAGAGCAGACTTTCTCCACCTGAACTCTCCGAGTAACCGGAGCCTTGGTATCAGTAGTGGCCCTTTGTGCCCATCCACCTCCTCGGGGAGTCCAGATGAATTTGGGTGAGTCTGTCTTGGTTCTCGGATCTCCCATATTGGGTGATAATCCTGAGTTTTATTTGGCGGTGTAACCAGGTACCTGGCCCTCCAGTTGAAAGATACTGGGGGGGAATAACCCACCCAGTGGTGACATACTGGGTGGGGCCTGGTTGAAATATAACGGGAAACACCCATCTTTAGGAGACGTCCAAGGTGGGGCTGGTTGAAAGATACCAGGAAAATACCCAGTGGAGACATCCAGAGTGGGTCCATGTTGAAAGACACTGGGGTCAGGACTGAGTGGTTAGGTAAGAGGCTGGTCTAATGTTTTCCTCAATTTGGTTACCTCCATTGAATTTTTCAGAATAAAAGTAAAACTCTTATGAGGAACCTTTCAACTCCAAAAATGGGACCCTCTTCCTGGCTGGTAACAGCTTTCTCGGATGACTGAGAAACTTGCAGGAGTGGTATAGGCAAAGACTTCATGCCATAGAGTTGTCCCTGCAGGAAAACCTACTAGCAATTTTATTCTGACAACCCTACCTTAGAATGGGGAATAGAACTTTCAAAAAAAAAACAAAAAACAAAAAAAACAAAAAAACAAAAAAGAAAGGAAGAAAGAAAAGGAAAAAAAGAAAAAGAAATGACAGATTGCCAGCCTCCAACTAATACCCCAGCCAGGTTTATATACATACAAAACTTAGAAATTAAATTGGGAATTAAAAAAAAACTCACTCTTAAAGTAACTAACCAGGCCTGATAAAAACATTTTTTGGAATTCTGGACTTATAAAAACCAAAACCCTTTTAGGGGGAACTTGGATTTCTCTTCCGGTGTCCTTGAAATATAAACGTTTTATCTTTCTCTGGATGTTTTATGTGTGTGTATGTATGTATATATGTGTTTCCTTTTTGTTTTTAATGGAAAATTTGGACTCTGCCATGCAAAAGGTACAAGTATTTTGTACATATGGTGGCCACACAAATAAATTGGGATTCTCAACAATCCTTTGTACCAATTTTCAGGCATTTTGCCATCTTAACCTTTGTTGCATCAGTCTGGACCATGAATTGCTTTACCTTTTGGAGAGTAAACTTTTGAATTTTATTTAGGCAGCACCCCTACTATCATTTGGAAAAGCCTCTTCATCTTATTTGTTTAAAATCACTATATATATATATATATATAAATTGATGGCCATATGATGGATCCCTTAATTTGGAAAAACTTTTAAATTGGTGAAAGTTGAAAGAGCTCTCATTATAAACAGCCGTTTTATTGGTACCTATTAAAATCAAGTTTAAAGGTAGAAAATATATCTAATGGTTAATCTAAGAACTTATTTTAAAAAAACTGGTTTAAAAAGCTACATTTATGTTTTCCCTTTCCCATTAATGGTTTTAGAGATGTTAATAAAATCTTAGAATAATTAATGTTAATTAGGTTGAGTAACTGGAAAAAAGAATGTAAAAATGTCGAAAGATTTTTTTCTTAACAGAAAAAAAAAAAAGATAAGGGGCTTACCTCAAATGGGTAAATTTTTTTGATGGTTATTTTGAATGAGATAAATAAAATGGACATTTTTGGATTTAGAGACAAGGTTTTGATACTACACTACGTAAAGATAAAAAAAAAATGGCCAAAGAGATCACCTACTGCCCCCCAAAATTAAAGTTCAAACAAGTCCGTTTTATTTGCCCCAGTTTAAAATGTATGTTTTTATAGGGATAGATACATATAATATATGTAGACTGTGATATTTGATCAATGACTGGGGCAACAGACCAATTAATCAAATTAAAAGTTGAGAAGGTCCTAAGTTCTTTGGCTCAAATTTGGGGATACCAGAGACTTTTCTATAAAATTAGATACAGTAAAAAAAAAAAAAAGAAAGAAAGAAAAGAAAAGAAGGAAAAGGCTTCTGGCATCCCTTCTAGAAATAAAAATTATTGATTAAACCTAATAAATATTAAAATTAAGGGTATAAGAGTTAATAAAATTGAGATAAAAGTTTGTAAAATTGGTATGTTTAAATGGGCTTTATATAAACTTTTTGCTTAATTATGTTGTGGGATAGATATGTTTCAATGGAAAAACGCTTCCCCTTCTTGGTATTACAAGGCTGGGCACATTTCTATCCCTCAGAAAATATTAATTGAACAAAATAAGGAAACCAATAGAGTTACATGAGCCTTCAAATATAATGTAAAACTAAAAACTAATATTCAGTGGCTAATAGAAAAATATAATAAGAGGTTTACCCTGGGTTTAACTTATAACTCAAGGAAAAGAGGCCTTACTAAATGCCTTATGCAAGCTTTGGAAGACAAGATAAATTGAACTTTAAAGTTTTAAAACTTCGAATTCTTTGTGTACAGCTCTTCTCACTGATACAAAAAAGCCAAATAAGGAGATACAACTGGGCCTGGGTGACAGAGCAGTTCTCTGGGGAACTGGAAGTGTCTGTCATTGTCTTGCAGATCAGAAATGTATATACAGCAAACAGTGACCTAGGACTGAGCCTAATTACCTCAATGAGATAAAACTTAAGGCCAAAGAAATTTTTGACATTTTAGAACTCAGAACTCTGATGGGTCCGTCAGACATTGTCAAGAAATCTTAAATGTCTTTTTCATAAATAGTAAGCCTTAGTAATTTGAGCAAGCAAATTCAGCTTACTCCAACTATTATTATACCTATCTTATAAGTAAGTTTTAAAGTGAAGCTATGAGATCTCTAGCTTTGGTCTGTTTATAAGCCTGAGTACACATTATAGATGTGAGATATTTCTACTGCTAAAAAAAAAAAAAAAAAACAAAGTCAAAGAGCTCTGCTTAATTGAAGTAAAAAGTAATAGCTTACAAATTAAGTATTTTTAAAATAAAAACTGACTAAGTTGACCTTCAGGTTCACGTGAACTGGAAAATATTCAATATTAAGATAACACTTGGTATTGTTTAGTTTAAGTATGTTCTAATTAATTAGACATCTTTAAAGTCATCAATATTAAGTATAATACCTTTACTGTACCTAAGTTTAATGAAAGTCAAATAAGATCCTGTTATATGTTACAGATTTGTCAAAAAAATAATAGTAATGTGGTGTGATAAAATTTGAAGTAAATTAAATGCAAATGAGATGAGAGTTTTGGGTAAATTTTTTAAAATATATATTTAAAATGTATGCTTAAGATAATCTCTAAATGTTTGGTATCTAAATTCTAGAGTTGTGCTAAATTAAGTTAAATGATAGGATTTTATTTAATAGCTATACCATTTTCAGATAAAATAAGATTGAAATATGAATTACTTAACATGTAACTTCCTCTTACAGAGAAACTAAAGATATTTAGAAATATTAATAAATGCTTGGTGCCACTCTGAAATAGTCTCTATTATTAAGGGAAAGATCTCAGTATCCTAGGAAGGTAAGATAAATGTGTAAAGGAAGATATAAGGAATGGAATTATATTTTGTTAATGAAAAATAGTGACTTTGTCCTGAATCTGGTTACTTCTGAATGGAAGAAAAAATAAGGGACACACTAATACGAGTATAGAAAGCTGTGGAAGGCTTGTGGAAGAGGAACCCTGAGGAAAGAGTTTTGTACGTGGTCAGAATTGGCTAAGTTTAGAATCAATTTGGGCAAAGTAAATGAATCTTAGAAGTAAGCTGGTACAAGACTAGATTTGGTTTTCTCTCTGTTAAGGGGACAAAATTTTCTTAAAATATTAATCCACCTTCAGTAACAAATTGTAAAGCTTCTTATGCGACTTAAGTGATCTGTTGTGCCTTTACCTTTGAAATATTTTCTTGTTAATGAGTAAGTACTACTTTACAGTGATCTATACGTTTATCTGACCAAGTGTTTTGAAAACTTTTAACAAGCTCCCCAAATATCAATTTCTCATTAAAATTCTTTTAGTCTCCAGTTAACTATGGGATGCTACAAAGGGTCCCTGAAACATCTCAAAGAGAGATTTTAAAGTAGTAAGTTTCATTTGGCATGTTAACTAACATGGGAAGTATTGTCAAATGAATAATAAATCTTCCTAGGTTATATTGTATGAGAAAATATTATTAATATAGATATTCTAGAAATTATATGGACTCCCTAAAATTCTGGTATATCTGAAATGTTACCAGTCATAATTCTGGTTATTGTGACCAGGTTTCTTTATAGATTACAGTGTAATATTTTTTAACCATGCTGTTAATTCTGTTGTCATTTATAGGCAGGTAATTATTTTCTTCTGATGATTTTGCAAACTACTCTCTCTTCAAGGAGATTTACTGATTTCTAATAAATTTCAAACTATAGCACTGAAATAAACTGGGTAAGAAATTTTAAATGTCTAATGAAAACTCTGATTAAAAGAATTAGTTACGTGGGACTGAGTAAACTGATGAATATGGTTACAACTTTTGATTTTGTCTGAAATACTACTGGCTTTTAACCTGTTTACCAGACATAAAGAAACTCTTCTCCTTAAACTAGTTATGATTCACATCAATTTGATAAATTATACCTATGTAAGCAGACTTAGAACAGTTATCTTTTCTCTCTATCTGATCCCTCAAGAGACTAAAATCTTTAAGGTCCCCAGTGGCTCTATGAGATAAATTAGGAAGATCGTCTCCTAACAGGTATAGGAACCTCAAGGTATTTTAAGGACTTCAAAAAGGAAAGAATTTACCTAAATCTGTTAGGCAGAAATCTATGACAAGCCCTTGACGGGGCTTTCTTGGCCTTAGCAAACTTTATTAACATTCTAGCTTAAAAGTCCTTATTAAAAGTTCCAACACAGCCAATTTAAAAGAGCCTATATGATCAAATAATCAGAATTAACTTGTAAACAAATTCACCTTGATTTGACTATATTTGATAAAAATGAGGGAACTTTAGAGAGAAAAAGATTATATTTTAGTGGATATTAAATTCTCGTTTTGTTAATTGTGCTCTATATTTACTAAGACATTTCCCAGATCATTCCTTGCTGTTATGTTACATTGCTGCAAAGTTTAATTCAATTATTAAAAGGACACTGTATGTTTCTTTCTGAAGCTTAGTAATATATCCTTGGGTAAAATCCAATGCCCCATGACCTGCGGCCAGGGGATTATACATACTGGAACAGGCATGACTTAAAAAACTGTCTCCAACATGAATGGAAGGACTCTATCAGGTACTCTTAACTAGACCATACACAGCAAAGCTGAAGGAAACTGACTTTCTGATTCATTTCCAATCAGAAAGAGCCCCTGCAGTGTACTGGCCTATAGATCACTGCTCACATTAAAACAATGCCCAAATGGAGAAAAAGCTACCAGGCCAGGATTAGAAGATGACGACATATGAGGAAGACAGCTGACCCAAGACACCAGACCAGGCCTGTATAACAATTACTTTGATAATTTCTCCTACATTTGATTATGAACTACTCCAATTGTTAAGTTTATGGTAAATTACCTATGTCTAGTACTCCTGTGTTACCTTGGTGGGTTTCCCTACTCCAAGGCTCTAACTAGATAGCCCTCAGAAACGTTATTCTAAAAAGGAAATTATAGTTCTGTTTAGGCCACTGTTGATCTTACAAGGTGGGAGACCTCACCTGGCCAATTAATACCTGCTCTGAGCCTGACCATAAATACGAACTTTCTCCTAAGATCACTCAAACTCAGTCAGAAACACAAGAAAAATTTTAACCCAAAAATATAACTTCTTGACTATTAAATTCTTAATCGTGACTTTATTAACGTTACTAGCTGTATTACTTATATCCTGTCTATTTTATAAGATTGTTTTCTCTTACATTTCCCAAAGTGTAGCTAGGCCTACAACAAGATTGATGATGGCAAATCATATTGAAGAAATACATAAAATTTATAACCCTGCATAAAATAATTATAACAGTGTGATTCTAGGTATGGGAATGAGCAACGAAGGGTAAACATTTCCTGGATCATAACAGACTAGTAAGACAGGCCATCCAGAGAACTTTTAGTATCAACAGGGCCTGATAAAAACACCTAACACCTTGAATGGCAGGTCAGAAGTTTCTTCAACCTGAACTAGGAATAAGCCTTCATAGCACCCTGGGACAAAATTGGTCATGAAATGTCTCTCAAAATATTGGTCGAATTTAGGACCAAGGGGGAGCACTGTGAATGAAAATACTACAATGTGAATGAAAATACTGCAACCATGTCAGTAAACAAATAATGTTGAAACCAAGTCATCAGCAGCTGCCGCCATCTCCCAGGGAGGACAGGCCTATAGCTCAGCCTAGGCAGTCACTCAGAATGGTGCCCTCTGAGGGGACTCAGAATAAGACAGGACAGAATACTGGCCCTAGATAACTAGGTGCTTGTAAAAGGAATGAATTCAATGAGCCAAAATGTTTACTTCCTCCCATACAAAGAAAATCACTAAATTCTTGAACTTGAGATGCCTGGATTTCTTTAGATAACAAGCAATCTTTTATTCTTCCAACTCCCTGGTCTTTGTTGTAAAGTTCCTATATAATCCTAGCTCCTCCCCTATTTCTTGGGAGCAGTCCCTCAGACAGATTTGAAGGCTGTCATCCCGCCTCGAGTCCTCCCTCCAAATAAAGCATAACTCTAAACTTTCAGGCTACACATTTCTTTCAGTCGACAAGTCCCAGAATAGACACAACTCATCAATTCTGTAATGGAACACACTGGATCAGGAACCAAAAGCATGTTCTAGTCCAGAAAAACTACGGGACCCTCTTTCTTCCTGTCATTATACAATCCCACCAGAACTCATTTATTTGCTCTCTGCTCATCTGGCAACCAAACTCAGAGAAGAGTCAACTCAGCAGAGTGCCATGCTGGGGAGAACACCCCGCAGCAGCATGGCGGGCTGCCTGCCCTCCCGCAAGATCTGCTGACCCCTAGTGGCCTCCGTGGGGACCAGGCCAACAGAGATATTCCCAACAGCTGCAAAGTCCCACACATTAAATAAAAGCGATTTATTTTATACGATATGTTACGTATATAACCATCTCTGAAGACAGCTTTGACAGAAGCCCAAATCTTCAATATTAATCTGCAAAGGCAAATGCTGCCTCCAAGGGAAAACAAGTCTTAAAACGATGCTAAGACCTCCAAAGTCCTCTCCAGGACCATCAATCAAACTGCCTGCAGGCCTGCAGCTGCAGGCGGCTACATGTCTGTTTTTAAAGCAACCCCTTCCTGCCGTCAGGTGCTACAATGTCCCTCAACGCCCTCCCAACTGTGGGTAAGAGCGGCCAATGCAGAACCTTGCAGGGAAGTACTGACAAGACTGGACACAGAGGATCAGAGCTAAACTAAGACTTCTGATGACACGAGCTTGTCACTGTGTCATTTTACAGATGAAGATATATAGAGAGAGGTGGGGTGATCTTGCTCAAAGCCACACAGCTAATAATTGGCAAAGTCTGTAACCCAGCTACACCCTCTGGTGTGACGTCCCCGCTGGGACGCCCACAGGGTTCTCTTGTGCCTGCCGGGCCAGTCCTTTACTGTCACTCATAACCCACCACAGGGTCTGAACCTAGCCTGCCTTTTCAGCCTCTTCTCCCCCTAGTTTCTCAGGAACAAGGCTGCTCGGGCCACTGTGTGACTTCTGGCTCCCCAAACCCTCCGTGCTCAGGGTGGTCTTGCCTGTGCATCCAGCACCCTGCTCAGAGGCTCTTCCTCCCCTGCAGGAACACTTTCCCAATCTCCACAGGGACACCCCCTCAGGGAAGCCCACTCTCGCCCTCAGCATGGCAGGTGTCCCCGGCCACATCCCGAGCTGCCCCATTAGGACTGCCTGTGCCCAGGTTTGCTAGTCAGACCAGCAGCCTCAGACCTAGGGATTATGCCCTGGTCACCCTGCAAACCTACTGCGTGCCTCACAGCCCCCAGCCAGCAGGTCACCTGGAAGTCGCAGCAAGTGCCCCACCCAATCCCGAAGTCTCTTCATTTGCCAGCACCGCTGATGACTGGTCTCCAAACTTTGGTCAGTTTTTCACAAAACAGCAGCTTCCACTGTGAAGCAGGGGGTTTTCTCTTCTGCTCCCCATCCTTACTGGAAACGTCAAGGGAAACCAAAAGGCCTTTTCTCAACCCTTTTCTGATGACACCCTCCCACCCACAATATTCACATGCTCAAGAGCTTTGGGTCCACGTGGTTTTGTTTCCCATACGCTAAGTGGCTCAAAACACTGTGGGATTCTTTCTCTTTTGAGAGTATTTGTTTGTACTGAGTTTATCGGCTTTAATCACTTTTTGTGTCTCTCTTCAGTGTCCCTAGCAGTTGCCACTTCTTACTCCCTTCAGCAGCCTCCCTCCCAACATCTAGTCTAGGAAATCAGCTGTGATGAGGGGCCCGGGGGCAGTCACAGAAGATGGAACTAAGGCACAGAGAGGCGACATAATTTGCCTGAGAAGATCAGCTTCAAGCCCCAACACTGTGTGTCACGTCCCTCTGTGTAACTCTTATGCTAAACTAGTTAACTTTTTATAGATTATGGTTATAAACAGATGAGGTATCAAAATACATACAAGGACACACATCAACTCTATGATGTTCATTAACTCCACTATTTTGTTTCTATTTATTTTATTTCTGTTAAAAAAAATTAGGAACCTCTGCAGTCAATATAGCAAAATGTTAATGGGATTTAAATCCAGAATGTAGAGGTGTAAGTGTATCATTACTCATAATTATTTGTATGCTCACAAAATGATTTGACAGTCTCTCTCCCCTCCTGCTACTCGCTACTGGCTCTCATCTGAGCTCCCAAACCACACATCTAACAGCCTTTCACTTTACCCACAGCTGAACTCATCAGTTATCCCCTAGATCTCCCTCTACAGTTTCCCTCCTCAGAGCACAGCAGGACCATCACTTACCTCATTAATCCACCCAGAAACCTGGGCCTTACTCCATCCTACCTTCACAGACATCATTCATCCTTTCCTTTTTACCATCTAAACATGCCTAAAGTCTGTTCGTTTTTTCCCAGTGACTGTCCCACCGACTGTCCCACCGCTCATGTGGAAGCCACAACACTGCACACCTGGACTCACGAGTCTCCCAAGTGGCCCCAGAGCCGCTCTCCCATACTAGACACAAATGGGATATTGTCACTTCCGTGCTTTTATGACTCTTTTCAAACCTACTGTTCTTAGAAGAAACTCCAAGTTTTTCACCTGGTGAAGGTGTTTGCCATGAAACTTTGAGCTCATGAACTTCAGGACCCCCCTCCTTCTTGGCCCTCCCCTTTCCCCAAGGCCCCGCCCTCTCCCCCTCAGCCCCACCCTCTGGCACAGTGCTGGCTCAGGAGGACCTGCTGAGCTACACCAGCCTGTATTCTAACCCTGGTCTTGGGTTCTTAGCAAACTGCTTCACTTATGCATACAAATCCAAGGTAGATTAGAAAGATTTTAGATGTTGAGCTAGACTATTGATTTGGTGATTTTGCACTAGCAACCTGCAAGTACATGTTCTAATGATTCTGTCTTCTTAAAACCACACCCAGATTTTAGTAGTATTTGTGGAATGTCTTCGGAGTAAAAGGGACTGTACTTTAACAGACTATATGTTTTATAACATGAACAACCCGGACAGGGTCACAAATGGAATCGCCTGACAAGTGACAGAAGACAGGTGAGAGGCACAAAGCAACAGGTCTCAAAGATGGTAAGAGCAAAGTTGTTTCTCCAACCCCCCAAAAATTCCTGAAAAAACCAAAAATTCTGAATTTTGAAAGTAAAAGGCTGTCATATATAGAAATAAAATAAATGATCCTCTTCATCAGTGTTTCAAGATCTGACTCCAGATATTTTAGCAGGCCATACTGAATCCTAGCACAGAAAAATCAGATGGACTAGTGGTGAGTGAGTTCCAGGAAAACGGCAGTAATTCCACCACTTGTGTAAAGACATACACTCACCTGCCGAAGGTGAATGTAGAACTCATTCTGGAGAAATTCGGAAGCTTCCAGGGTCCGCTTCTGAATGGCAAGTACACGGACAGCTTGGAAGCATGCTTCTAACTCAGTCACCGGCATTCTTACACTGCAGGGCGAAAAGGAGGCCCTCAGTCGAGAGCAGAGATATTCCTGTCGTGTCTCCCAGGCCGAGCCTCGGGGACTCAGTGCCCTGCAGCAGCCTGGCCCCAGGCGAGGACACGCAGCGTGGCCCACCCAAGCAGGAGGGGCACTGTGCTTGAGAAATCCCATCCCCGATGGGGGCAAGAGGGGCTGGTGGGGTTGAGTGAACCTATAAATGCCCACAGAAATATGCCTGCATTCATTCAAGTGATACAAGCAACAGTAGCAGGCTATTTTACAAAATTTCAATTTTCAGTGGAAATTTTGCCATTCCTTTCCGCTTGTCCCCTGCACTCTGAGACAGGCTTAGGCTCTCTCACACCTGCAGCTCTGAAGCAATAGTTGTGAAGTAATTTTACTTTGGTGCAAGTGTCCTCGCTCCCCGTGTCACTGTGTCTGTCCTCTCTTAACACAGTCGGATATCTTCCTGGATCTCTACCTGAGTTCCTTTCTCCTCCTCCTCAGATACAGAGATAAAGGACAAATGAAGACACGTGACCAGAAAAGGCACTGTGGACTTGACCAAAATCCACAGTGACACCCTAGGTGAGTGCTGCCCACCCCTTACCTTCGATTCTCAAGGTTCTGCCCAGGGTGACATCCAGCCCAGAGAGGTGGCCCAATTGAAAGCTATGTGGCTTGGGCACGGGGACAGGTTCAGGAACTGGTTCCGGGGCCAGGCCCCTCCCCACGTCTGCTCCCCTCTCCCCCGAAGCCCAGCTGCCAAGCACTCAGGCTCCGTGATCTGATGTCCTTCTCTTCTACTCTACTCCAAACCCTTTTCCTTTTCCTTTTTTCCCTAATTATCCCCAGCTGGAGTGATTTTTCAATCGTAGTATCTAAAAAATTTCCTGTAGCCGAAAATGAGGTCTCCAGATATCAATGCCCATATGCTGCCTCCTGAAGAGAGCCGCTGGCTAGGGGGAACCTCACCAACACTCACGGGGTATCAGACATGTTCCAGGGTCGGCCACCCCCAACAAGAGTTTGCTGTGACCCTTATGCCCACACAGCACCCCTGCTCACAAAAATATAGTTGGCCCACTTATCGGTTATTAAGAAGTAAAAATACAAAATTGCTCATGTTTCTTACTAAAATTATCTATGAAGTGGAAAAGCGAATTGTAATAGAAAAGAACAATTTTGACCCCATGTTAGGTCTGTTCCTTTGGCTTTAACCCTGTGCCCTGTTTTCTAGGCTCAGACTTGCTATCTCTGCACCATTTGTAAAAGAAAGTTGCCTTTAGACTGAAATATCCAGGACAGCCTCTTCTGGCCGTGATCTTGAAGGATGCTAACTAATCTGCACTTAGGTAGAGATGGCGAGTTGCAAAATAGAGAATTACTTTGTTTTATTTTTGGAGGTTTTACGGGGCAACATGATTTGATCCACATGGACAGCTGCAAGAACAGTGGATTCAAAGGACAAGCAATTCATACAACAAGAAGTTTCCAACAACCAACCGCAGCCCTGCCCCTTTTTAGTATACTAGGAGACTCAATTCTGACTTGGGGAAGATGGTTCTCCAGGACATCAGTCTGCCATCTTCTGGGTCTGCCAGGTTTGCAAATAAAGTCACTATTCCTTGCTACAACACCTCATCTCCCAGTTTATTGGCCTGTCATTTGGTGAGCAGAATGAGTTTGGACCTGGTAACAAAATGACTGCATTGGAGGTAGTATGTCTCCACTGTTTCCTCATTTCCAATATGTAACATGCACATTATTTATGATCTAGTGCAAATAATTCATCAAAGACAACCAAAAAAAGAAATTATACTCACACAGCTATCAACACTGAAGTCAAAACCTGTCAATTTTATATGCTGTTTAAGAACACAACTGAAAAACCTAACATAGGGAGTTGATTCCACGGAAATAAAATTATTTCTACTCCTTCAAAACTTTTTCTTTTCTTTTCTATTTTATTTTGTTTTGCTTATTGAAAAGAAAATAAAAGTCAAATCATTTTATTTCACGTATTTTTGTTATAGCTGCATACTTTAAATACTACAAAAAGACAAATTGCAATAAAAATTGTTCATATATTAGTATAAAGATATATACACAATCAATGGGGATTAGGAAAGGAATAGACATTTACTAAAAATCCACTGTAATCCAGTCTTTTACAAGCATATCCTGGAATATAAGCTCTGTTATCCAGGGAGCCTCACCCACATTCTCACTACTGAGTCCCTTAGTAATCAACCACTAAGTCACCAGCATAGAACCATGTGATCAGTATTTTAGGAATAAATGAGGGAATTAGCTCATTCAATTCTAAAACAAATACCCTAAAATAAATACTGAACTTATTTACAAATAAAGAAAATTTGTCCCCAAAAAAGTAAAGTTTCTTCCTCAAGGTCACAAAGCTAATAACTGGTAAAGGCAAGATTTGAACTAATCTGCCTGATTCTAAAAACTAAGGTGGAAATCCCATTCGACTGGGGAGTGTCCAGCTGCACAGCCTATCACCCTATCCTTGTTCAGAGCTGGCCTTAGACAGCCTGAGACAGCACCCCATTCCTGTGGAACTCGAGGGCAAACGATAACAATAAGGATTTTATATCCAGCAGTTTCTTAGGTCTCATATATATAAAGTGTCAGCAGGTCAGCAGAAAATCTCTGGGAACCATGAGTGGGTCCAGAACTTTTTGCTGATTAGAAACTCAGTCTATCAGGATAGAGTGACCTTCCCATGAGAGGCCACATGGACATAAACTAAAGGCAGCTGAACAATGGAAACTAGCAAGACCCTGGAACTCAAGCAAGGATCCCTGCCACCCCCCACCCAGTTGCCTCTTCATCCACGTGGACATGAAGACAGAAGACCCGGGTTCTTGTCCAAGTTACACTATCATGGATTCTCACCCATAAAAAGTTATGACTCTATGCTGTCCTAAGTCCTTTCCAACTCAAATATGATGACACCAATATCTCAGCAGAATATCTATGTCTCCACTTCCCCTCTTCTAATAGGAGAATATTTCTGTGGACACAAAGCAGAAATCCAATTTAAAAAACCATGCAAGAAGCCAGGCGAATTTCTGCTTAAGAGACTTTGCTCTCATGCTCAGTGAATGAAAACTCAGAAAAAGTGGTCCTTCTCCCTCAGCAAATGGGAGGTAGCCTGATTGTGTGTGTGTGTGTGTGTGTGTGTGTGTGTGTGTGTGTGTGTGTAAATCAAATATAATCATGTCTGGGATGTGTACAGATTTTTTTTAATTTCACTGTAATTTCATGGGGATGAGCCAACATTTAAAGTAATTTGAATCTAGTGTTCTGAGACAGACTCAGTCTCTTTTGGTGGAGGAGGTGAAAGGGGAGAGTAAAGGAGGAAAGAGGTAAATGAAGCAAAGAAGTAAGAATACTGCTAGGGAAAGACAAGATGTTAATTTTGTTCCTCATTGCATCACATACAAATTAGGGACTGGCTTTCCCCTGATGTCTTATCGAGCACTGAGTTGCAGAAGAAGAGGCAACAGCCCATTTCTCACTGAGATTGTGACTGTACGTGGCATCTTATAGACACAAATCATTTACACTGATCAAACACTCTAGCAGCAGGCTGTAATTCTCCTGTTTTGAGAGACAAGAAAACAGGAGTTCAAAGAGGATGTATAACTTGACAAAAGTCAAAGGACCAGTAAACTAAAGAGGATGAATTCAAACTCAGATCTGAATGCAGAGTCTGCTCTTCCCACTCCCAGGACTGGAAAATCCTTAACACACAGGACCCCCAGCTCCCCTGCAGTGTTCCTGGCACCAAGCATTTCCCATGGTAATGGTCTCCAGTTCTCACAGACACAGCGCTCTGTGCAGCCAATGACCTTGATCAGACCTTGATAATCTACCTGCCACGCCCACCAGGCTTCACCATACAGGCAGGAAAGCTGGCTTTTAAGTGCATACAAAGCCACCCCCGGTCTAATCTGGGCTCTTCTGCGGCTTCTCCAGCCTAAAGGCAGCCATGAAAGTGCTCACAGTTTGTACGTGAGCCACACTACCTCTCTCCATCTGTCTCCCCACCTATACTACTTAGCTATGAACATTTTGAGAATCTTGGAAACAAATTTTTAAAAACAGAAAAGAAAGGATTCTGGAACAAGTACTTAATACTTACAATTTTAAATGACAATTTACAAAGTGAGTATTGACAAACCGAATCTTCATTTCTAAATGTCAGTTTTAATCATTTAAAAATATAATAGCAAAAAATTCTCACTTACAAAATTAACAAAAACATAAACAATAATCTGGAATAAATTCAAAAATAATGCCCATATTCTAAATGGAGAAACTTCAGGACTGTACTGAGGGTTAAAGTAAGAGTTATGAATGTAGAGACATAAACATATTGCATGGAGGAAAGCAGTTTTGTAAACATGTAAGTTCTCCTAACAATAATTCAAAATTACTAAAAAATCCCATGAAAATTCCAATCTAATTTTTTTAACTTGAACAAAATATTTTGGAATTCTTCAGGAATAATAAAGTCATAATACTTGAGAAGAAAATTTGGGATGGAAGAAAAGAATCAAAAAAAATCAGACTGCCAGTTATTAAATAAATTTTTACAATATGTAAGATATGGTGCTGGAGTAAGGAAAGGAGACTGACAGAAGGGAACCATGAGCTCAAAAAGAGACTCTAGTGTATGTAAGTATTTTGTACAGTTTGGATTTCAAATCAAAGAGAAAAGTATGAATTCGATAATTGTCCTGGGACAGAGAATCACCTGGAAAGAATAAATTCTATTCCTGTCATAATGACCACAAGATAAATTGCAGATAGTGATGTAAATATTAAAAAGTACTAGTAACAGCAAATACAACTCTTTGCTCTTATTAACTCAACTTCTCCTCACTATAACATGTACTATTATAATCTCCATCTTAGAGATTAAAAAAACCTACAGAAGAGATTTATTCCATTATAAGAGAGTATTTCTAAGAATAATGTCAAAGATAAAACCCATAAGGAAAACATTTACTATCTTAAGAATAGTTTGAGCCACAACAAAAATCAAAAAACTTCCTGAACAAAATGAAAGGAAAGAAAAGACAAGATAAAGCTCTGTGATACATGTTGATGAATTCACGAAGTTAATTTTCATAACATACAAAAAGCTGTCACGAAGCAACAAGAAGCTCCCTCACTTAAATGTGGGCAAAGGACAAAAGGAATTATTCATTTTAAAAAAGTCAAATGGCTAATGAGTGAAAAATGCTCAAAACTTCACTGCTCATCAAATGCAAACAAAAACAATGAAAAAGCACTTTTGCTTATCATATTGGCAAATATTTTTAAGATATTCTAGCTAGTGTCCATCTGTGGGAGAACAAATCATGAGCGACTTTTTCAGAGGATGACATATCAATGGATTTGTAAGCTCTGAAAATGTACATACACACTGACTCAACTCCACTTCTAGGAATTGTTTCATTTAGGAAAAAAAAATCAGTCCAAAAAGATGTACCCATCAGGGCATTTACACAGCACTGTTTACAAAGGTGGGAAGAAAAACTGAAGTGAAATCATATCCAGTGATAGAGAATTGGTTACATAAGTAATTGTGCATTTTTTCATTCCCCAATGGAGAAGGAATTTCTAGTCACTTGAAAGGAGTCTGTGATGAATGTAAATGTCACATCCAGGGACTAAATTTCCAGAAGCCTTAACTAAAGGAATACACATACAAGATCACAGGAATGTCTGTACAAGAAGGATGCAACTCAAACATTCTTTCTGACAGTGGAAAATGGAGAAAACTTAACTGTCCACCATCAAGACAATGATGCGGTAAATCAAGGCAAGCTGCAGGCGCTGAGGGAGCCGGCGTTTTGCCGTGGTCCAGGGACTTGTCCACAGCACTCTCCCACCAAATGTGTCCGTGGACAAGAGACGACACCCGCACATCAGGAGACCCCTCCAATCTATCTGAAAGGACCGGGTGAGTCTGGAGTGGGAGGACGTCCATGATATACCCCTGAGTGAATAAAGCGAGCTGCAGAAAAACATATAGTATGGTCTCATTTTTAAATAAAGCATATATACACACACCTATACATTGATTTCTCATATGTGTATATATATGTATCTCATAGGCATAAAGGTCATGAAATATATATACCAAATTTTCAACAGCTTTTACTCTCAGGAAATAATGGGAAGGGAGTTACGGGCCTTCCTGTACCACCACAGTTCTCTTTTCAGTATTTCAGTTAAGTATACTTGGAATTTAAAAGTTTATTTAAGTCCGAAGTAAAATGGATGATGCCTCCATAAGACAGAATGCTACACTGGTCTTTAAAAATCATGCCAGGGGAGATAGAATATTGTAGAAAAACATGTAATAAGCCGAATGGAAAATGGAGGTCTCCGAACAGTAAACAGGGACAGAATGCTCACTGGTTTTTATGACAGAGATGATACACACTGACGAAAAGAACAGAAAATAAATGTTAAATTGTTAATTATTATCTCTGAGTAGTGGGACCAGGATAGACTCTTTTGCCCTTTTTTTCAGACTTATTATATTAAATGCACATTATTTTTCATCTGAAAAAAGCATTTTTAGACGTGTAGTACCACGCAGTGGGGAATAATACATGAATGCTTACAGAAACAAGTAACTAGGAGACACCGCAGCAGCGCCACACAATGTAGAACGGGCAATCCTGATTAACACCGCTCAGTTACATAAGGATCCACAAAGTGAGATTACCTGCTGTAACAGGGCGTGGCCCCCTTCTATTTGTCAGTTGTGTCTTCAGGGCTGAGGCAGTTCTGAGCACGGCCAGTGTCAGTTCCAGTGTCTGGATGGATGCTACTGGAGGTGAGGGCACCTGCAAGCAGAAAGGAAGAACAGAAACCATCCTCTGCCTTTTCTGTCTTGTTTCTTTGTTACTTTAAAAGAGAGGCATAAATAAGATAAACTTTGTATCTCCCCTAGTGAAATTTCAGTAATGAAACCGTTTTTAAAGGCTTCAGAGCTTATATTCTGTCTATAACTGTCTTTTCAACAAAGCATCATATTTATTAAATGTTAATTGACTCAGTTAATTAACTCCCTGTTGAAACATTCAAGTAAAGAACATGAAATGCCTTACGTAAAAGAACCACACCTTCAGTGACTAGCTCAGCTGTCTTGACGGCAGTGCAGTCAGCCCCCACCATCCCGTGGCCCTGAGCTCCTGATGCTGGTAAGAGAGCGCGCTGCCGCCTCAGATGGAGAGATACTGTGAAAGCATTTTTTGAACTCTACAGTACTGACAAAACATAACTGACAAATCCCAGGCCCCTTTGAAGCCGTCATTTTCTGTTTCTGGCCAACCCCCGTCAATGAGCAGGACCACCCCATTCCCGAGTCATGGGACTCACGTGGGAAGAAGTTTTGGAGAAATTTCCAGGTACAGAATGTAACCAACAATATGTAGAACTCTGACAAAAGAAAAGATGAAATACTCTGATGTTGAAGACACTCAAAATATTCTCCTAAGCCTTAGTAGCTGGAAAGGCTGGGCTTCTCCTGAGCCACTTATTTATTTCACAGCCAGTGAACATCTCCTACAAACCCTGTTTCCCTGTGTCTTCTGGGAGCCTCAGGCACACTGTTGCTGTCGATCTTATAAGTCACAAGGCAGACGCGTGTCTCTCATGGCTGCCATCCTCACACAGGCTCGCCTCCTAGCCTCACTGTCTGAACTTGGCCCCATTTTCTCACCTGTTTATTTGGTATCTGTTCTTCTGTAAGCTGCCTGAAATGCTTTTTGGAACAAGTCAGAAGAATGAGTGGGTAGAGAAATGGACAGATGGACAGGTGAGAGGTGGGCAGACAGACAGAGAGACTCCAAGAAAAGGGGAACAAAGAAAATTTCCTATGCAGAACCCTCTTCTAGTCAGGGAAGAAAACCGCCATGGAGACGTGTGAAGAGGCAGGTGGCTTAGGACTTTTTCCTGGATTCCATGAAAAGTCCCACCAAGAGAGAGGGTAGAACTATAAATAATAAAAGAAAAAAGCATGCATGCTTGAAAAATATATCTACAATATGTACTTTCTAAAGAATAGATTCAAATCATCAGGGCCCAATTACACAATCCTTGGATATTTACAGAAGTGAGAATCCCATCTCCAAACCACAAGGCATCCCTTTGGAGCACTGAGAGTCTACACGGGGCTGTTATAAAGCCGTCACTGCAAAAGCTATGCTCTCCTGCACTTACGAGGAACGAGTAGCTGTGCTCGGGCTGCCCACGTGCATCATTTACACCCTACAGCACCTCTACGGGGGAGGAACGCCTAGCGAGCCACATCTCTGCAGGACAGAAAACAAGCCCGGGAGAGGCTAAGCCGACCTACCAGTTCTCCATCTCACAGGACTGGTCACTCCAGAGCAGGACTCGAACTCGGACCCACGTTTGTAATCATGGTACTACCGTGCTTTGTGTGCTTTTTGTGTGTATAATACATTTGTTTCTGGCATGAAAGGATATTTAATAAATGATCGGTTGTCCTGTCTATCTCATTTGCTCACAATCAATCTTTATAGTGTTGAATTGTACTCTTTTTCCGTGGAGAAAGGAATGGAAAGAGCAGGTTTTAGAATGAGGTGGGGCTCCATTCTTTATCTGTTACCTCATCTCATCCAAGTCTCCAACCAGGGAGAAGGAGCAAATGTTTTCTTCATCTTTTAAAGAGAGGGCTCCACTGATGGTGACTTAACTCCAAAACCAAGTCTGGGGAAAGGGCACATTCAGCAACCAGAGCAGTATCACCTGTAGGAAGGCGAAAACAGCTCACGGGAGGGCTCAGGGGGTCTGCCTGATTTAATTTCAATTGATAAAACAATAATACACTCTAAAAATAATAGCATGCAATGGATTGGCGCTTTCTTGACATCTAGCAAGTTTCCACAGCCCACATGTAAATTTATCGTGAACCAGTGAAAGGAAGTGTCTACAGACAAGAAAAATCAATGCCAAAGGTAGACTGAAACCCAGGCTGGAGGAAAGGAAGAGAAAGGGCATAGTAAAGAAGTGGGGAAAGGCTGGGAAAAAAATCATCATAAGGACTCTCAAGCATCATCCAACAATCATATAATCATTCAAGAGAGAGAGAGTTACTGAGGTCCTATTCTGTGCAAGATTGTAGAGTGGGTGAAGCAAGAGCGCAGCAACCATGGTGGCAGCTAGTGGCGGGGCTCAAATACACTTCTGATCCCGGTGCCTGGCACACTTGTCCTTAGTATAAAGGCAAAAAAAAAAAAAAAAAAGTAAAATAACTCTGTAAACTCAAAGCATTGTTAAAAAAAAAAATTAAAGAAGACCTAAATACCTGGACTGAAAACAACGCACATTCCTGGATCAGAAGATAGCGCTCTTGGAATGGCAGTGCTCCCCAGAATGATCCGTATATTCAACGTGGTCTCGATCACAATCCCTGCGGGCTCCTCTGCAGAAACTGACTAGCTGCTGGTACAGTTCATATGGGAATTCGAGGGTCTCAGTAACCAAAACGTATTTGAAAAAGAAGAACAATGTGAGAGGACTTGTAATTCTCAATTTCAAACTTTACAACTGTATCTCTAGGGGAGATTAGAGGCCATTGTGAAGTTATTACTGTGTTTATCCTTATTTTCTAAATTCTCTACAATGAATATAACTGTTACAATAAGAAAAATAAAAAGTAAGGTATCTTTTAAAACATGCACACAGATTGATTCATTGGGAAAAAAATATTTTAACTATAAAGAGGTAAACAAATATCTAGTGAAAAAGGACTACTTAAAAACAAGAGTGTATTTACATTTTTCATAAATTGAAAACTGAAAAGCACAAACACATCAAGTTTCTAGGGAGACCGATGCAACATATTAATAGTTATTTTCAAAAATTCTAATTGAACAATGAAAACTCAAGAAAGGGAAAATCACGATTGACAGCCAACTGCAAACACATGGAGAGCAAAGGCCTAGAAATCACAGTTCCTTTAACTCTGATACTAACTCAATAGAAGAGGAAATTCCTCCCTGAGGGGACAGTGGAATCCCATGCATAAGACAGGATACACAGTACAAACTGCACTAGAATCTGGGGTGATTTTCTTAGAATAATTCTAAAGTTACAACATTGCTGAAAAACTATAAAAACACTGAAAGACAGATTAAAACACACAGTCATATATATTATATAGAAACAGATGAAGTCTGCTCCCATGTTGCATAGAAATACAAACATATTTGTTCATTTATGGGCACTGAATATTTTATCCCAGGTAGAATATTTCAACTAAAACAAATAATCAATAATACACATCTCTTGTCAAATCTACTTGATAAGGTACTCTGCTATGTAACCATAATGTGTCTAAGATAGATCTAAAATTAGTGAAAAAGATCTTTGTATGGTTTCTTGAACTCTTTTCAAAATTCCAAGCTTAATTTTAAAATAGATCTGAGCAGTATTTCTATATTAACTTTTCCCTTGTGAAATGAACAGCACAGTCTGTTGTCAAAATTCTGTCCTTACAATGATTCACGAGCACCGTATCCTAACAAAACTGCTGGACAGCAAGGCACTATCCAGACACTGTGACCAAACAAATGAAACACAAGGAAGACAGTGACCCTATTCTGGAGGGCTTACCGTCTGTGTCAACTCTGGGGTTTTTATTTGATTGGTTTGATTGGGTAGCAAAATAAAATCAATCAAGTACTTTCTTCTTTGAGCATTCTGTAAGTCATGACTCTGTTGTTAGTGTCATGAGAAGGAAAGACTAAAGCAAGACTTGATTAGGTCAATTAGCAACAGCCATCACTGGGGAGTGAGTAATAAAGATGTTAACTGATAGCAATGCTTCTGCTTACATGAGAACTAAAATAAACCTACACTGATCTCTTTAAGGAAAATGAGAAGATGAGGCCCCAATGAGAAAAACAAAAACTAACAAGAAATCAAAAAAGTAAGACTTTTTCATTAACGATTCCAGGAAGGAGTGGAGCATGGTGGTGAAGAGCACAGATGCTGGGGACAAACATGAGGGTCTGAACTCCCACAGCACTGGGTAGCTTTGACACTGATAAGTAAGTGAAATTTTCTGCATCCCAGTCTCCTATCCATAGACTGGGGACAACAATAGCACCCGTCTCCTAGAACGGTCCTAATAATTAAGTTATTTTATATATAAAAGTTTAAATAAAATACCTCAGATATTAAATATTACCCCAAAAGCACAAGGAAAAAGAAAACAGAGATAAATTGGAGTTCATCAAATTTTAAAACTTTGCTTCAATGGACAACATCCTGAAAGTGAAAAAACAACACACAGCAGAAAATTTTTTCAAATCATTTATCTGATAAGGAATTTGTATCTACCAAAAAAAAAAAACCATAAATAACCTCCTACAACTCAACAATAAAAAGGCAACTCAATTAAAAAATGAATAGAGGATCTGAAAAACATTTTTCAAGGAAAATATACAAATGGCCAATAAGCACAACGAAACGATGTTCAATATCATTAGCTGTAAGGGAAATGAAGTCAAAACCACTAGGAAAAACCGCTTCACACTCACTACAATAGGTTATAATCAAAAAAAGTGTAACAAGCACTAATGAGGACACAGAAGAAACGGAGGTCGCAGCCGTTGCTGCTGAGGATGTAACACAGCGTAGCCACTTTGGAAAAACGCCTGGCAGGTCCTTAGAGAGTTGAACATTTGGTTTCTGAATAACCAGGCAATTTTGCTTCCTGGGCACACACGTAAGAGAACTGAAAACAAATGTTCACATAAAAACTCCTACAGGAATATTCACGGTGCCATTACTCATCACAGCCAAAAAGCAGAAACAACACAAATGTCTATCACGTGATGAATGGGTAAACAGAGGGGCCCAGCCATACAGTGGAATATTATTCAGCAATAGCAAAGCATAGAGTACTGACCCAGACCATAACATGGACAAACATTGAAAACGTTACTCAGTGTGAAAGAAGTCAGTCACAATAGATGGTTCCACTTACATGAAGTAACTCGATTTACATGAAATTTCCAGCAGAGGCAAACCCACAGAGAGAGAAAAGTGGCTCCCTGTGGCTGTGGGAGGATGGGGAAGATGGGAATGTCTGTTTATGCGTAAGGGGCTTCCTGTTGGGGGGATGAAAATGTTCTAAGATTGAATGGGATGCACAATTCTGGGCATAGAGTAAAAGCCACTGTACATTTTAATGGGTGAATTGTTATTAAAACTGTTAAGAACAAAAGCACCTCAGGCCAGTACCTTCCCATAGTAAATGCAAATTGCTAAATTTTATTACAGGAAGAAGAAACTGCCCTCAGCATGAAAGCAGGAGATCAGCAAATGTGAGTTAACCGAAATTGGACAAGAGCATTTCACTTGAAACAGTTGCTGAGTGTACACAAAATATTAAGACATGACAAGGAAAATCAGTTTGACATCACGAAGAAGCATTCTGCTTCAAATGCAGATCAAGTATTAGGCAAGCCCAGCTGCTAGAAACGACCAGAGAAGAAACCTGGTTCTTTAAACAAGCACCACAGCCAACAAGGAAAGAGTGGTGAGGAAAGCAGGCGGCCAAAAATCTGGAAAAGTTTGCTACAAATAATTTCTCCACTGAAAATTCAAAAATAAAATGAAAGTGATGTAATGCTGTGTTGACCTCACGTGAATAGGCTTCCTCCGGTTCTCAACAGTTTTGTAACCCCGAATGAGAGACTCAGGAGTATCAGAATGACTCCTGGAAGTCCCCAAATGACTGCCCACCAGCACGCTGGCCACCATCACATCTGCCAGGGTGGAATTGCAGAGAAGCGACCAACTTCTGAAAGGCACAGGAAATATTGACAAGGGAAAAAAAGGCTGATGTCAGTCTTGGGACAGAGGCCCTGAGAGCAGAGGCCAGAAGGCTGTAGGTGAACTGGAGTGGCCCTGGGGCAGGAAGGGACCACGGGGGAGCAGATCTCAATTCTCTTCTCTCTCTCCCTCGGGTAGGAGAGATAAAGTCTGCATCCTTCTTACCTGGAACTGTGGGTTCTGGCTGGCAGAAGTCTTACCGACATGGAATGAATGACTCAAGACTGTGGAAAAAGGAAAGAAAGCGAGAGGGAGTAGGGAGCCAACTCCAAAAGTCTCTCAAATGCTCCCATATTTATTGTGTATAATCAAAGAAAATAGTCTTTAACAGTTGTGTGATAGTAAACAGGAACTTGGGGAAAGACAGGATGAGATAGAGATTGTAGAATCCACAATGAGAAAAAAAAAGGCTTAGTTTACCTTTAGGGTGTCATGGGGAGAGGGGAACAAGATAAATTTTTTAGATATTCATTACAAAGCAGACCACCAGTCCAGCCAGGTCCGTGTTTTGGGGATAATAGACTATCTAACAGCACGCACGCCCAGCATTTATAGCTGAGGGCCTGGGTCATTGCTGTGCAATGAACAGAGTGCTATCTAAAACCTCAAATATGCAAGCAAGGCATTGTCTCTGCTTTTTATGGCAAGGAGACAGGAGTGAGGATGCACAGGTGCTTGCTTGAAAGCAGTTACTAAGCACACTTTTTCTTCTTAAAGTTGACACGCGTCTGGTGTCTGTTAAATTTGTTAACCCTATCATGGGCTACCACATGGAACCATTATGGAGGACACCCTAGGATGACAAATCCTGGCTCTGGGTCTTTTCCTGCCAACTTCGGTCATTCCAGCAGGGTCTAGACACATCCCTGAATAACGATCCCACAGAACCACCCAGACTCTTAACTCCTGGTGCTTGGAACTTAATTTTAGCTCTACACAACTTAACATAGAAAAGTTTCAGAAATAATAGATATTATATTCTTTTTATATCTCATCATAGGACTGATTTTCTGATTGCTCTAAGCTGCTTCTAATTGGTAAATCATCTAATTCTGCAGGTGAATTCAGTACTTTCCATTGCGCATAACTAGACAGTCTGGGCCCTCTGACTTCTATTGGTCAATAAATACCGATACACCTAATTGATTTCATTGTTCATCAATTTCAGCCTGGAGGTGAGGGAGTGTCACTCTGTTCCTTAGCCCACCCTCTAGTCTTTTCTCTTCAGCAACTCAGGCCTCCTGAATACAAAACATAGCATCTGTTTCCCTTGATCTACACTTTCCACAAACGCAACAGGAAACATCAGCCTAGAGAATGAATTCAACACAAATGTTAAAACAAAAATCTACAAACTTGAAGCAACTCCATCTCCGAATCATGATACACAATGACATGAAAGTAAGGGTGTCAGGTACAAAGCACGCATGAGCCTGACCACCTCATTTCTATTCTTCAAAGGAAGGAAGGTTTTCATGTTTTTTATTATCATTCTTTGTCATTGTTTCTGATTAAGCCAAAAAATAGTTTATGAAATAATTATGCACTGCAATAACAGATTTTCGCTGTATAAATTACAGAAGGCATTCAGAGGGGATAGGAAAACCCACCTATGTAAAAAATGCAAAATTTCTTCCCCTGTTAAGAACACGTATACAAAATGCAACAGAGAATTCAAATTCTTGTGGAGAGGAGCAAAAGCCACAGAATCAAAGCAAAGTCATTACTATGAGTCAATTCAAAATTCACTGGACAAACATGCTCAATGCATTCAAAGAATTTTAAAGGCACACTGCAAACCATTCACTTAATGATCTACAGGCTAGAGGAAGAATTTCCCTCTTTAACAGACAACAGAAATCAATAGGTTGCCCCACCAAATCAATAGGTTGCCCCACCAAACGAGGACGAAACAACAATCAGGTTTTTAACAGTTCTGATAAATCAGCATGTTCTAAACATCAAAATCCAGAAATGTTAAACATTCATTCACACCACAATGAAACAAGCACTTAAAAAAAAAAAAAACAAAATCCGAAGAAACTAAGCACAATTATCATGTACCTGGATCAATGGGAACTTCTTGTAACGCTGGAAGAAAGAACAGGCTATAGCCTTTTACTTAAAAAATAAAACTACATTTAAAGATAACTGCTAAAACTCATTTCATCATTCATGTTGCCTTGAAAAATCTGAGGCACTCGTATCTGATCAGAAAAGCAATTCTGAGTAATAGTATGTTACAATTCAGTGCCAGTTTGCTTTAGTAGAAAAAAGAAAAGCTACTGTTTCTCATCCTGCACAAAGAGTAAAGAACCTTCCTGCCTCTATCTCCTCCTATTTTCTAAGCTCATGCTCCCCAACCCTTCTGAAAGAAGTATGAGAACCTTTTATTCCCAACAATATGCTAAATGACAAAAGAGTATCAATTTATTTGTATAAATATATGCCTACACCTTGAACTGGAAGAGAAAGGTATCAGAAGGCTATATGGAACTTATTTTTACCTTCCTGAAATCACACACACACACACGTTCACAGAGACACAGACATGTACACACTGAATTACTGGGCAATTCACAAGCTGAGGACTTCCAATTTATAGAAGATGACTTTGTAGTTAGTTTAAAATACAAAACGGTCAGCTTTTGAAAGCCTTCATCATCTGCTAAATCATCCAAATATCAACGAGACACAATTAGCCTTCTCTGTAGAATATAATTTCCCATGATGGCAAAACAGACCCTAAGTTGTGGATCCAAGACTCGTGTTTAACACTACCTATGATCATTTTTAAACACGTAAACAGATTCAGAAAGTATGTCCCAACAACATTTATTCTTATTGAAATAGCATACGTATTCAATTGTCTATACAGAAAATAGGTCCCATGATGGTGTTTAAGAGCTATTTTGTGTATTGAAATATTTATTTTTAAGTTCAGACAAGGAGGGTCTGTATTACTCAGTTATAGAACACCTGCTTAGCATGCACAATGTGCTGGCTTCAGTCCCCAGTACCTTCATAAAAATTAATAAAAATAAGTGCTTATTTAAAAATAAGAATAAATTTATAAAAAGAGTAAATGCAGACTAAAAACCACTGCAACCTAGGAGCCATAATTTTAATAAAAAACAAGAGTTTCTATCAAATATTCACTATATGGCAGTCACAGAGACAACCACAAATCACCCCTGACAACCATCCCTTGTGATTCTCAGCAACCCTACTAAGTAGACACCGAAGAGAAACCCAGCATTGCAGATGAAGAAACGGAGCTCGGAGGAGCCGAGGACGCTGACCGTCCTGCTCCCCGTGACACCACGTCAGCCCAGGATGAGCGCTGACAGAGCTGAACTGAGGGGACACCCAGCTGCACGGAACCTTGGTGCACTGGGGAGTCCCAGAAAACACTCAAAACTGTTCAGTGAAGAACCAGCTCAAATATATTACATTGTGCCACATCCTTTAAACAGGGAACATGACTGAGACCTTTTTGATGCTTCCATGTCCTTTCAGCCATTATCAATTATTTGCCCTCTCAGCATGCCCAGTCATGAATTGGACCGTATATGAAGTGCACTCAGATGGCAGAGCTTTTAAAACTGTTTTATGAAGTTTGTAAGACTCTGTCTATGCCTCACACAGGCGGTCATCCATCACTTCTCACCGGTGTGGATGTACCACATGAAATCACACCTTTCTACTTTTTAAAATCCCTCCATGTAATCCAGACTTTTCAACAGCAAAGAAGCAGCTCAACCAGAAACAGTGGATAGCTTTTCACCAAATGGACTCGAACAGCCCATCGGACTACCTGGAAGCCCTTTTTTCTATTAAACCCACTTCCAAGTACTTCATCATTTTCTGATTGGTGGACTTGGCCACTGAATGGCCTACTCTGAGAGCTCCCAGCCTCACATCCGGGGGTGGGAGAGGACCCTGCTGTTCGGGGAAATCAGTACAGAAGGCGGAAATCTTCCACCCAGGTCCGCACGGGTAGAAGTGCCACAACATGCTCAGAAAATATACCGTCAGCAACCCTGGGCTCCCATGAACTGATGTCACATTAACCAAACTCATGAGAGACTGATGCAAGAAAACCAGAAATTGAATTTATTAATGTAACAGGAGATGTGAAACTATGAACCAGACTGAAATATAAGAGTTCAACTATGAGTACAGATTCTTCTCAACGGCCCAATCACGGGTAGGCAGTCACATGGCAACCATGGACAGAAGCAGAGCAGGAAGGGTTTCTAGATTAACTCAATGGACTAAATTTCTGTTATACGAACAGATCTGCTGCCCAGAAGACATTTAACGCCAATCACGGTGCACTGTCCGTGGACAGTGGCTGAGACACGACTGTGAGCACCTGTGTAACTCTCCTTTCCCTGTCCTTTCTGGGCTAAGTGATGCACAGAAGTACAGAGATCCAGGGATGCAGATACCTCTAAACACCCAAAGCCCATCCCTGGGAGCCTGGAAACCAGACAGCCAGGGTTTAAATACCAGCTCTGCCACTTACTAGTTCTGTGACCTTGGCCAACTTACTTACTCTCTCTGTGCCTCAATTTCCACATTGTAAATCTGGGATAACAATCAAATCTCCCTTACTCACTTGTTGTGAAGATTGAAGGATTCATTTCTGTAAAACGCTCAGAAAAGAATGTAGCACATTTTTGGTGCTCAACAAATGTGAATTTAATAAGAAAGTGATTTACAAGTCTCCCTACTAATCATCTTCTGTGTTTCATGGCTAGTCTGAGTCCCAAAGTAAATCCTTATTTCCCCTCTTATAAACTCTTGGGGAGCACCCTTCTCTTGCATCCCACCACCTGTTTAAACTGAGGGAAGGGATGCCTCCTCCACACTCCTCTGGTCCATGGAGAGTGCTTCTCCCTTCACACCCCTGACCCCTGGCCAACGGCTAAAACTCCTCACAATAACAGATTGAGGTGTGAGTCCGGAGAGACAAGCAGGGCATATGAAACCTTTCCTTTCCCTCCAGTGTTGGCCACCCTTGGGAAGCACCCGGGATGCTCAGCTCCATGGCAGGGCAGCCCTGTGCAGGATGGGGCAGATCATCTTAAGGGAAGGCTCGCTGTGGCCCAGAGCTAACTGGGACTGCATGAGTCTCTAATTCTGGGACACAGTATCATGACACGCATTTTCCCACAACCCTGAATTTCATGGAGAACGTGGCTTCATCAGTAATAAAGGAGACATTTATCGCCTGTCTGTTATTCTGTGTCATCTCTCAGTTGGCTGCTGGAGAAAACATGTGTATAAGTATTGGGTCCCCTTAAGCCCCAATATATATGAAGTAACAAAAAATTCTGTGGCTTAACATTGGTTCAGGGTGACTGTGTAACGGTCCTGACTCTGCTGATGCTAAATTATGGGTATAGGAACTATGGAACCTCCTCAAATATCTTTCATCATAAAACCAGCTTTTCTTATTTTCCTGTTTCTTAGTAATTGCCAAAGACTGTAAAATGATGGCTTCATACAAAACAGGAGCTAAACTTTATGAGCCCTTTGACATTCCCACTGTGCTAAACAATTTACATAATTTCTAATTCTCACAATTCTGCAAAGCATATACGAGCATCCCCATCTCACAGACGAGGGAGAAACTCAGAACAAACTGACTCAGGCTCACGTGGCTCAGTGTCAGCGCGTGCACGCAAACCCAAGTCAAATCACTACACCCCTTCTTATATGTACAAAATCACCTCCCACCAAATGACACACAGCGGCTAGGTCAATACTCAGGGAACTCAGTACACTTTTCAGCTTTAAGGTGCTCAAGGGGCTGCTTCTAGCTCCTTTATAAAAGCCCTGCTCACTGGTTGCTAATACTGGAATAAAAGACCCATTTTGCCATTGTTTGCACAGCAAGTCTGAAATGTTCACAGTGAGATGACAGAATAAAACAAAGATATAAGCAGAATAATTTTTCCAGGTAGACAGACATAATGGACATTGTGCTATTCTGAAGCACTAAGCAAAGGAATCAAAGCAAAAAAATATTTGTTAAGCCTTCTTTTACAAACAGGAAAATTAAGACTGTATGAAGGTGCAACAGCGCCTCCTATGGCTATAAAGACCTTCCAGGTTGCCGGGAAAGATGCAACACAAAAATTGCCTGTTGAATCAGAAACAAGAATCAGATAACTAAAAGCTTATGTAGCACATACTGCAGTTTGCTTCGGGGAAGGGAGGGGTATTCAGTATTTAATCTGACATTGCTAATACTCTTGAATATAAACAAAAGACACAGGCTCATGGAAACTCATCTTAGAAGAGGAAAGAATCCAGTCCAGCCACTTCATTTTACAGGAGAGGAGACTGAGATCTGGGATCTGTCCTTCCGGCAATCAGCAGCAAAGCTGTCTCTCCTAGGCCTCATGTCATGCACTGTAGCATAAACCAACAGATCTGTACTAGGCCTCTATTCATAAAAGTCACGTCTGTATTTTTCCAACAGTAGACAATCTAAGTATCTTGCAAAATACTTCTCAAAGAGCCAGGAAATCATACAAGTGTATTGAAATACAAAAACACTTATTTGCACATTAAAACAGCATGAGCTTTATTCTATTAAAAAAAGTGACATGTCAAATCAATGTTTTGATATTTTAAAACCTATTAAGCATGCAGAAAAATAAATCAAAATTTCTTTAATCACAAAAGAAAGAAGCTTATTCCCTTAAAGTGATCAATGTGGATTTTTCTAAACTTAATAGTTCTGGTCAGATTTCTACGAATTTAAATGTCTGAGTGGATGGTTACACGGCAACATGAATTCTGAGTTGTAACAACACACATTCTGTGTAAATAATCTTCAAGGCCGTCTGCTTAAGGTGATTTAACTACTCCCTGTCTCACTAGAATGATACAGATTTCATTAAACCTTCATACTGCACACACACACACACACACAAAACCCTGAATCCTTGTTACTTTAAGCCATATTCATATATTCATATATATGCATATTGAATATGCATCAGAAATAAGCCACCCTCTTTAGTATTCAGAGTTGATCCTTCTAAACTATCTGTCCTTGTGACAGCATATTTTACTAAGCAGCTCTTGGGTGCTTCATAAACAAGGCATCTACATCTCACAGTCAAACAAGGTAAGCGTCATCACTCAAATTTCACAAATGAAGAAATGTACTTAAGCCATGAAAACAACTTACATATTCATCATCAGGAAAGAAAAGAGTAAAGATTTTACTTACAATATTCACTGACAAAACTTTCCTCCATACTAAGACTACATAGAACCAATTCAGTCTTTGTAAATTTTTCTGTCAATAAGCACCACTAGAGAAAAACAAGCAACATCATTAGCAATGGTTGGACTTTCAAAGCCCACTCCTATTTTGCACTATAATCATTTTTAATGTTTTGTTTTTAGTGTTTACAGAGCACTAAAATAAAAAAATATAAACTTTTTAAGTCATTGCCTGAGAATGCAACATTTGTGAAAATGTACAATTTCAATTTATGCCACTCTGTCTCACATTCTCACTGGTGTCTCTCCTTTGAAGGCTTCATCAAGCTGAGATCGCTAAAATCATTCATTTATGGACTCACAGGTGTTCCGGAAACCACTCAACATGGGGCTGATCAGAGGAGCCATTGAGAAAGCATCCTGTGCAGCCTGGGTTCCAGCCCTGAGTCTGCCAGCGCCAGCTGCGTGAGATTTTGGACAAGCTGCCCCATCTCTCAATCCCTCAGCTGCAAAAAAGGAGACACTGATACCTACCCTTAAACACCTGCTATGAGGTAAAACATGAGGAAAGCATTTTAGCCTTAGGGAGGTGTCCACTCAGAGCAAGCTTGGTCATTATGATGATGAGGATTACTTTTAATAAGTTAAGGCAGACAAAAAATTAGAAATCACCATAAAGGAGAAACATTTTATGTCAATGAGCATTTCCTTTTGAATGGATAGCAGAAAGTTTTATAGAATTTTTTAATAAGCCAAATTTTGTCCACTAATTATAGATTTACAGGTTCATGGACATGTCTCCAGAAAAAGAATTAGAGGCCTCTAACCTCTGAATACTAAGAAAGAAAAGTTTAAAAAAAATCACGGGGGAGATTATACATCACTTGAGAGAGTATGTGCTCAGCATGCATGAGACCCTCAGTTCAGACACCAGTAACTCCATTTAAAGACTTTTTTTTTCAAGAAATGGAGAATTAAATCAAACAGATGGAGGAATACAGAATTTTTTTAGAGACTCAACTCAGATTTAAGATGGGGAAAAAATATCCATTTCTCATAGGAAATCTTGAGAACTATGTAAACCGGATCTGAGTTGTCTAATCTTTTAACATTATTCATGAATTCATATTACCAAGTCTTAAAACTGCCTGATAACCCACAGTGGTGATACTGATCATAACAGCTGCCAACAGGGATCGAGCTCCGGCTAGGACTGCTCTGTTCGGCCATCTCTGCCCCTGAGGCCTCACCAGGCTGAGAGCACTAAATTTTGTCATTCATGAGCATCTCATGTAAGTCCTCCCTTTGTGCTCCTCACTCTCCCCTCACCAGCCCCTCTGAGGGAAGCACTGTTATCATCTTCCCCACCCGCAGTTAAGGCCACTGAGGCACAGAGACTAAACCTGCTCCAGGTCACATCGGCATTAAAGGACGTCTATATTTCTGCTGTTTTACTATTGACAAAGGAATCTGAGATATCAATTCAAGGGAGACTGTTAAATAATCAAGTCTGTCAGGTCTTCACCTCAAAGAGCAGATACTATAGATTCCTGATGTAGGATGAGTCTGCTGCCACAAACTGACTCAGCTTGAAATTAATATCCAAGATGAAGCAGCGGATACACGTAAATATTCACGATTGTCAACTCCGCTCACGGGTCTGGGCCCTTCACTGCCTGAACGGGGGTGAAATCCCCACCCCTGTCAGGGATGGAAGCGCGGCTCTTCCCAGTCTCACCCAGGCTTCACGGGCTGTTTCCCCCCACAGACTGTCCTAAACGATTAAAAATCTCTCAAGATTTTTACACGATGCAAAACTGAAAGACATTTCTGCAGATGGAGCACTTTCTCAGGCTTAAACCTTTTTGCTTACACTCAGCAAGGGGGAAAATAACACATGACTTTGCAAAGTCTCTGAGCCTCACCACTCACAGGAGTAGAATGGCCTCAGCACAAGATGACTCTTCACGGGTGAGAACAAAATAAAGCCACCCCCAACCACAGGCACTCCCAGAGACAGCGCTCAGCAGTCTTCTGCACACTCATGGTTGTGCAGCCCTCACCACCATCTATTTCCAGAACACTTCATCACCCCAGAAGAACACCCTTGTCACTAGCAATCACTCCCCAAACCCCCTCCACCCAGCCCCTTGCAACCATCACCTGCTCTCTGCCTCTGCATGTGGCTATTCTGGGCATTTCAGATCACTGAAGTCAACAATATGTGGCCGTTTGTGTCTGGTTCCTTTCACTTAACGTGCTGTTATCAAGGCTCGTCCATGTTGAAGTGGTATCAGCATCTCTCTTTTTTTTTTTAGTGTTAAAGTTTATTAGAAGGTGGTAAGTACTATCAAAAAGAGTAGAGAGGAGAATAAGTGATTGGGTTTCAAAGGGAAAAGGGCGGGTTGAGCAGTCAGGGAGGACTTCCCAGAGCAGGTGGCCTTTTTCATATTCCCCTTTATTTATTTTTTCTTTTTTATTCACTCTTAGGTCTGAATAATGTTCCACTACATGGAGATACTATATTCTGTTCATCCATTCAGCAGCTATGTATGGACGACGTCCAGAAGAATGAGTGTAAGAGGTGACTAGGCAGGGATGGCATTTAAGCAAAGGGCAAGATGTGCTTTCAAAAAAACAAAAAGCCAACAAACAGAGGCACAAGGAAATTCAGCGTGTTTCTGAGAAAGTGCATGCTTGCTTCAGCATGACTGCCGTGCAGGGCTGGGGGGGGAGTGACAGGAGACACAATGAGGGAGTCACCTGAGAATATTCCCCACTGCAAGCAGCTCAGCCAATTCTCCTCCCTCATCCTGTATTTTAGAGCCATTTTTGATAGGTTTTCTATTTCAAGTAACAGTACTTATTTACACATCTGATCATCTGCATCAGATCACCTTACCTCCAAGCCACAGAAAGTCATTCACTGACTGGAGCAGCTCCAAGACATAACGGTGATGGACCAGGGAGTCCTGCAGCATCCCGGCCTGCAGGCACAAACCCCAACAAGTTCCATGGTGATGTCCGGAAATTAAAATGCATGGAAATATCTCACTGCTTGTGCACGATATCTGCCCCCAAATGGCCCCAAAATCATGCTGGCAAAGCACTACTGAGCCCTCTCACTACAAAAAAAAAAAAAAAAAAAAAAGAGAGAGAGAACAGAAAAGAAAAGAATAAATCTAAGAAGGCAAATTTAGGGTCTTCCATTGAAAACCAGCAACCATCACTGCCAGTATCTCAGCTGGAATGGTCCTGACTTCAAAAACCACTGCGCAGTTACATTGCAAACGTGATAGACATATATGTATTCCACGTAGATGATATTACAGTAGGATTTTTCTTTTCGAAATTTCCAGTTGCATCATTAACACAAGAAAGTTTATGTTTCAGCTTTAAAAAAATCAATTATCTTCCACTTTCTTAATTTTGAACCTATTATTATTTTATAAAGGGTGCTATGCTGCAAATTATAAACCAACTGTTTGGCTTCTGCCAACAAGACCTTTATGACTTCAGTATTTCAGAGCAAGATTTAATGATGCTTTGAGAAGTGGGGCCTGGGGCGCTCACTAACAGCTCTTTAAATACTGACAAGGATGTGCTATTTAAGTAATGCAAAGGCTCTAACCCTACATTAGCTCAGAAACCAAAGAAACTACACCAAAGCCTTACTTTATCATTTTTAAATTTTGCTATTCTTTTGAATATTAAATTTCTTAAAAGATAAGATTTTTTTTGAGAAAGACAGCAGCTGTATTAAATTTCCTCTCACCAAGAAAGCAATCTTTATCAAGAATAAATACCCCTATGGAAATCCAAAAGACGGGATATTTCTAGCTAAGTGAACATGCAGATCTCAACACAAGCCTAAATCCTATCAGATCTCACTGGAACGAGCTCAACAATGTCCTGGGCTACCCTGAAACTTAGCTCTTCTGTTCCAAATGTTGGCTGAGCTAAGATCATCACACAATGCAGTGAAGAGAAAAGTCCACCTGGCTGCATACGTTTTCTTCCAGCCACAAGGTGCCGCTAGGGGGTCCCCGTTAATAAGCCCTCCCCATGAGGAAATCCGGCATCCACACTGCCCCTGCCGTCCCCAAGCAGCCTCGACGCCCCTCTCCCACTGGTGGCCCCCCAGCCTGTGAATGGTCTTCTAATGACCCTCCCAATTGGTGGCACTCTCCCCCTCTTCCCCGCTTCACACACACACACACACACACACACACACACACACACACACACACGGAGCCAGGACAGCCTTCCCAAAGCACAAATTTGATTACATCACCCCCAATTCAAACGCTTCAGAGGCTCCCTGGTAGAGTTCTAGCCCCACCCCCGACCCTGCTCGCCCAGCCTCACCTCAGTACCCAGGTCCCCAATGACCTCAGGTGCCCCCTGACCTGCTGCTACTTCCCACTTGCCTCCAGGCTCATTTTGACTGTTTGTCAAGGGAGCCTTCCTTCCCTCGAACCTCTGCACTTTGGGTTAGGTGCCCCTGCTGTGTTCCTAGAACATTCTATGCTAAGACAACTTCTGACACTGCTAAGCTCTCAAGAAGCAATACATTTTGCTTACTACTGTGAGTCCACCCTCTCTCCCCTGGACACTCAGAATTGCATGTGTTATGAATAAATGAATGAAGGGGTGGGTATCAAAGGGACGGGCAGAGCTGCTGTCGCCCACCCTGACCCCTTCTTTCTGTAGAACCTCAGAAGCAAAACCAGGAGTACCTCTCCTGAGGGTCACTTTCTGCTGACACCCTTCACTGCCTCTTCTGTGTCAGTTCTAGTAAAAAACCAAGCTCCTCCAAAGCCCTCCATCCCTAGGCCCACTCCAGGGTCCTCCCAAGCAGGGGCACCCTCCACCCTGGACCACACAGTGCACTCTCCCCGAGTCCCCACACCACAAACCTCCAGGCCTCTACCCTGGCTGCTCCTGCAACCTGAGTCACCCTCTTGATTCCTTCTCCTGGCTGACTCTTACTCTGTCCTCATAACTGAATGTAGAGCTCATTTCTTCAAGGAAGCCCTCTCTGATGATGTCCTTTAGATCTTGGCTGGGCTCCCTCTACAGCAGGACTGCTTGGCGACCAACTGGTGTTTGTCCACCTGCTCCTCTGAGACCATGAACTCTTGGAGGCCACGTGGGAAAAAGGAGTGAGACGATAAAAGGGGTGGGAAGAGCAAAAAGCAAAATCACAGCCCAAGTCCCCAAATTCAAGGATTCTGTCTCAGAAGAAAAGAATAAAATGTTTAATACGTATGTCATTTGGCTATGATTTTTGTGGCTCATGGAAAGCAAGAGGTTGGTGTTCTAGTCTAAAATCCAAGTTACATGCAAAGAAATGTACATATTCATATCCAAAGGAAACCAGAGCTGCTCAACACCAGTTTGCAGTTAAAATCAAAGGAACTTTGATAAAGGCAATCTCTCTCTCTCTCTCTCTCTCTCTCTCTCTCTCTTTTTTTTTTTTTTGTATCATATAGTTGAAGTATTTGTATAACTAAGTGATGGCTACAGCCTATGATTCTGCAGTGGAGTTTTTGGGGCTGAGGAAGCCCAGATTACATGCACTGTGTAAATACAATCACACCAACACACTGACAGGCGCCCTAGTGGCTGAGCTGAAGTTCCAAAGCAGACAACCTTACGTTGCAAGACAGCTCTCATTAGAAAGTAAGGAATGCAATGTTCTGTACTCAATTACCTACGTTATTTGGGCCATTAAGTGATAGTGCATCTTGTCTAATGAAACCCCAAAATAAATTGTTAACATCGATTTTCTCCATCTGACACTTATTTGCTAACTTTGGATAACAAACCCTCACTCCATACGGAAAGCTCAGACCTATGCTGCAGGAGGTTACATCCCGTGGAAGAAAGCCTATCAAGGGAGAACTGGAGAGTTTCCCTTCAGAAGCTGCTAAGTCTGGTTTTGCACCTGTACGTCATTTGCAACCACGTCATCATCAAAGGAGTAAGACCTTACCTCTGTGGGGCGAAAAGCACTGCGGTGCTTCTGAACCATTAAAGAACACTGAGCTTTGTGACACAGCCCTGAGGCACTTAAATCGTACTTTCTGTGAAAGGTTCCAAAACTGACCCAATTCACCAATCCAGGTACAACAGGGAGGTACCGGAATTAATAGAGAGAACATGCCCTTGAAGTCTGACAAGGACCTGCTTGAATCCTGCTACGGTATTTACTAGCCGCTAAACGGACCAATTCCTTAACCCCTCTGAGAAGACTTCCCAATCTGCAAAAGGGGGCTGCCACCGCCCACCTGGGAGGCACTGATGTGAATGCAACACGCAAGTAGTGCGGCCGACTGGTACCTAACACTAGGCCTGGCTAGTTTCCCTCCGCTGCCCTTCTCCCCCTTTAAACTTGCATTGTTCCCCCTGGTAAGGGTCAAGCCCCCGGACCAGACTGCCCGATTCTTCTGTGTATCCCCGGATACATGCCTTACCCTTAGGAGGCCAGAAAAAGAACTATCTTCTCCAACGTCACTATCAATGTTCTTAAGAATCTGGGTTTTTTTAACTCTATTTTGCAGGGAGACTATTCCAGAACTGTCCAACCACCATTCTCCACTTTGGCTCCTCTCCCAGCGCCCGTCCCTTCTCACCTCAAATCTTCTGTCTGCTGGCCTTTTGTTCGTGAGAAAGAGAGTCCGCTAGGGTGGAGACTCCCTAGGCCTCTATCCCTCCCTCACAGGTGAGTGTGACTACCTTCTCCCCACTCCCCACTCCGACTCCATCTTCCGAGGAGGTTCCCCTCCTGGAACATGCAGCCTCTGCATCATCCCAAGACGTGCATGCGTGGCCACAACCCTCCATTCAGATTTCTTCCTGGGTGGCCCTGCCCACCCCCAAGACCCTTAAGGATAAATGCCATTGCTCTGAAAATCCCAAACGCCACTGACTGACACACCAAAGCTGCATGGTCTGGGCTTTCCTCCAACCCAGGCACAGCCCTGCCCCGCCTCAGCCTCAGTCTGCACCTCTCGAGATGATCTCATCCACCTGCATGGCTGTGAACACCAGCTAAGAATGACGACTCCCAACGTGTATCTCTAGTCCGGCACCTTCACTTGAGCCCTGGGGCCATAGACCCGAGTGCCTCTTTGAAGTCCTAACTTGGATGACAAATGGAATCTTAAAAATGCCTCATGTCCACCATTTACTCTAGAGTTCGATTCCTGGCAGGTACCTCCCAGGCTCCCGATTTAATTACAGACCCAGAACCCACCTAGGTGTTTGAGGTCACATTCAATTTCCCCTGTTCCTCCACCAGGCCCTGCCCTGGAATCAGTCTTGTCATTTCTATTGCTAAGCCAGTCTCAAGTCTGGTTCTGCAAGGACCACGGATGGAACCCCACAAGCTCACAGCAAGGTGCAGTGCGTCACAGTCCTCCGAAGAGGGCTCCCTGGAGGGGGAGGCATCTCCTGCCGCTGGTCACTTCAGAAGGCACTGGATTCTCACAAAGGAGGCCCTGGAGAAGGGACTCAAGGTTCTCCTGTGGTCTGAACTTTGAACGGCCCGAGGTTTGGGGGAGTTCCTAGTTAGCAGACACACCTGCAAGTGAGCAGATGAGGATGGGGGAACCCAGGCAAGGCTGTTCTCACTCTGACCCCTGGGCTCTCGGGAGCCACGGGAAAGGCCTGTGTTCAGGGCGCAGCCCAGTCTTCACAGATCCCAGCCTGCATTTGCCAACCCAGATAGCCTAGACTCCTACTTGCGATTCTTCTGTTCTGTTCCCCCCCAGAATGTGATGGACTCTTTCAGAACGTCTGGCCTGTCTCAAGCGAGACCAAGTCAGTGAAGGATGAAGTGTCCACAATTAGACCAGGGCATGAAAGGAGAAACAAGGTCTCATGGCCAGCATGACGGTGGTGGCCAAACTCTTCCCCCGGGTGAGAAGAACCAGGGTGTGGGTGAGAATGCAAGGTCACTTCACAGCTGACTGGGGTGTTGGAGACTCACTACCGCAAACCAACGGCACGGCCGTCAGTGGTTGACGTGAACTGCAACAGACACGGAGTCAGCTATTTACTGCCAACATGGGTTAATAGTAAAGGCTGGTGCAGGGAGGCCTGCACGGCTGCTGAGGCAAACCACAGACCCGGCTCTGAATGCCCACTGGCTGGAGCAGAGAGGAAGCTACGGTCCCCTTTAGCGGTCCCTGTGTCCACCAGATCAAAGTGAGCCAGCTACTTAGGAGAAGGCCATGTTTTTCTGATACTCAGAAAAACCATCCTCGTAAAGGGAAAATAAGAGTGGCATGGATTTTAGACCCGCTCCTCCCTCTCTATGAAGGCAAAGTAAAGTAAATGGCACGGGGAAGGTGAATGCAAAAACAAAAAACAAAACACTGGTGACTGCTTCCTCCAACAGCATCCCCTGCAGCTGTCCACCCCCGAGCCTGCCACTTTCTCACCAGTGACCGCCGGCCAGGAAGCTCCGTCACGCACGTCACACAGTGACAGCCCTGAACCTCGTGCCAAGCACATTTGTGTAAAAGCCAGAATCAAGGAAGATGCTGCAGATTTTGACTTTCCAAGTTTAAATACTCCATGAAAAAAATCCCTCAGCAGCCGCCTAAATCAATTCGCATCTCACTTCTTCAAAACAATCAAACAAATTTAATATGGGCGCATTTGTCACCAAACATAAGGCGGACCAAACTGGTTCCTCAAAGCAATGATTTTAACAGGTATCAAACACCAGTGGGTGATGTGCTAACAAAGCAAATATTCCAAAAAACTAGAAAATAAAAAGATGACTAGGATAATATATGGATCAAGGCAACTGTTAAGTTTTTGCTTTTTAAAGCGATGGGGACAGCACAGAGGACAATCTGGCTATTTCCAATGCAGGGTGTGCACAGCCCACTTTTCAGACGCAACAACATGCTCACAGGGCAGTACAAGATAGAAAGGGAAATAGAAAAAGGAAAAGAGGAACAGTGAAAATTAGAAACACATGAGAACAAAAATAACTGACAGCAATTACAAGAATTTACGTGAGTTTGGTGAGGACAGGGATGAGGGGACGGTGAGACCCACCCTCACCTATTGTTCCAGGGAAGGCAGGGGTCTGAGGCGAGCGGAGCTGATGGGGGAACCCAACGTGGTCAGTGCCCCAAACCTAAACTTCACCTAGATGCGTGTAGACAGCTTTTGAGCTACAAAATGTGGTCGCATTTTAAGCTGGACAATTTTACTCACTCCCACCAAGAGTAATAGGAGAGAATTAGGCTCTGTCCCTACACCAAAGCATTGTTTAAAAAATTAATGACTGTGGAATAATAAAAGCAACAATGGAGTAAAAGTGACTGGAGGAGAACGTACTTGACCCGAGCTCACTGGCCGCATTATCTCACTGATGTTCAGATGCTGGCTGAGCCCTTACGGTACCAAAACAGACAGACCCACCAGGAGGGAGGTTTAATGCGCTGCTGTATTTTGATGCCGAGAGCCATGCCTGGTACACAAGGTTCTGGGTAAACAATGGTGACAGTGTCAACCACTATGGGCTAAGCACATATCCAGCTACTCCACCAAATCCCAAGGACAGACTTCAAAAGGCAAAAACAAACTGGCATTCTCTGGTGGGTCTGCAGACTCAGAGCCAAGCAGTTGCTGAGCAAACATGTCACCAGTGCCTCCTGTGACAAAAGAGGAGGCACTGGCCAGGGGGCTGGGGCAGGGCTCCAGGCTTCCACTGCTCACCCACCATTTTGTCCAGGGGGAGAAGGTGGTCCCTGCTTACGTTGCACCGATGCACCTACATTGACTGACGCCTGGGGACTGAGCAGGAGGTGACAGGTGACGGGAATGGAGCCAGCCTGGGAGTGGCACGGTGCTGGCATCTGTGCCCTCAGCTTTGCCCAGGCCACTACATCTGCCAGCTCATCTACAAGAAGCAGAAGGGGAGAAAGCCGTGTAGATCACAGGGCCCTGTGAGGACGAGTACAGGTCATGGCCACGACATGCCTCGCCCCTTAAGCCATAGAGGTATGTCCGGGGAGGAAGTGAAAATTCATCCAGAGCCCGCCAGGCACCACAAGCAGGTGGGACTCGGGTCCCCTGTGCCTGTCACTCACAGGACTGGTCTGGACTTTCTTTTTATCAATTCTCTGGCATCTTCTCCTCCAACTTACCAACAACCAGAAAGTAGAACCTGATTTTAGACTCACAGAGAATCGCAGAACACCTCCTCCACATCGGGCCCTGCAGCACATGCGAGGTCCTCCGACCGTCACCTGTGGGACTGCCATGAGCCCTCTCCAGACTCAAGGCCCGAGGTGGTATGGCCAGGGGGACACAGATTCCCACACTCTCCCCAGCAAAGGGGGACAACCTCTCGGCAAAGGCATCTCACCCTCTCCTGCCCGAGGGACATCTCGATAGATACACAGGGAAACAGAGCAGAAGGTGGGGGCGTAGGCAGCCCAGAAGTGCTCGTCTGCACTTCCAAGGCAAAGTGGGTCCGTTGACCTAATCACAGGGACAAAGTGAGGACGAATCTTTCCCTGCTGTGCCCCATGCTCCGTGACACGCCTTTCCCTGCATAAGGAGCTCATTTGGAAGCCCCTGGCAGTGTTTCTGTTGTCCTAAATTGGCATGGTGGTTGTCAGGCAGGGAGAGAGGGCCTGAGCCGTGCAGGTGCTGGACCTGGGAGGCAGGAGACACTGGCTCCACCCCCAGCTCAACCAGCGCCTCATTCTGCGTCTCAGGATTCAGTATGACATCTATAAGCAAAGGAATGAGACTGTCCCAGGACAGGCTGTCCAACAGGAATGAAATGAGAGCCATGTAAAGAAAGTTTCCCAGTTGCCACATTTAAAAAGGTAAACCCCCAAAAAAAACCCTAGAAACTGATTTTAAGAACATATCTTACTTATTCTACTGTATGTAAAATACTATCATTTTGACATGTAATCAATAAAGAAAGTAACAAGATAGTTTACATTCTTTTTACTAGACAAGTCTCAGCGTCTGATGTGCATTTGACCTAGAGCACATCTCAGCTCAGAGCAGCCTCCTCCCCAGCTCTGCTAGCATCAGTGGCTTTGGCTACTCTATTGGACAGCAACTCCAGGGGTCACACCAGGGGAATTGGCTGAAAAGCGGGAGTAAGTGTCCATAATAACCCTAAAAGAATCTCTCTGAAACAAAGGCGGATTCACTTTTAAACATCTGAAAACCGGCGGGTTGCACTTCCCTCACGCGTTGGCTACAAGACAGGCCTCCTCCTTGCTGATCCCTTTCTGGATGTAGGGAAGCAACGCTTCACACAGCCAGGGTGGCCGGGCATCCAGGTAGACTTTCCTGCTCTCTGTGTCCAGTCCCATGAAGTCCTCCTTCTCAAACAGGATGTAGAGCAGGAGGATCTTGTCCCCAGACTTGTCGGATGCACCGTCCAGCCACTTGGACTTGAGCATGATGAAGAGAGACTCAGTGAAGTCCTCGATCCTCTTCTCCACCACCCTGCAGTCCTCGTAGTTTGAAGGCCACGTCGGTGCGCGGCTGCTCGGCCTCCTCCCCATGCAGCACAAAGAGCCGAGAGTCATAGAGCGTGGTGCCATACAGCTCCTCTGCACGTGGAGCTTCTCGAAGGTCTTGGCCAAGAGGCAGTTGGTAATGGTGACAAGGCCCACGACCTTGCAGTGGGCCTGGAAGTCACTCCACCCATTCTCGGGCACATAGTGGTGACTGTAGTGGATACAGAGTGCCCACTGCGAGCCGCACGGGCTGATCTGCCTCACCAAGGAGATTCGCTTATAGATGCACAAGAAATTCTGCTCTGAGATGATCCCCACGGGTTGGACCACCACGGGGAGAGTCTGGTGGTCCTCAGCACACTGCACGTAGTCAGGGATGTTCATGTTGCAGACCCTGACGAGAGGGAAGAGGAGACTGAGGTACATACTGTGCTGCGGGCTGCGGGCCTCACTTGGTTGCGGTGACCTGGTGTGTACCAGTCAGAAGGCAGGGGAAGCCCAAGCAAAGCCGGGGGTACAGTTTGTCCTCAGCGTCTGCACATGGCTACCGCAGCTCAGATCACTTTACGCAGCTTTTGGTCTAGGCTTCCGACCTCTGCAGAAAAGGGCCATTTCTTGTTTTCTGTTTCCAAGCACCTAGCCAGGCCCTGATGCAAAGTCAGTGCTCAAAACTGCTGAATAAAGGAATGAATAAAGGAACTGCTTCCACACCCCTCAGCAGGATATAATGCAAAGAAACACAGTAGGATCAAAAGACCTGGATTTCAACTCCAATTTATTTGAACTCCTAAGCTGCAGAATACTTGATAAGAAAACTTGCTTTGGGGAGGAGGGTACAGTTCAGTGGTAGAGCACATGCTTAGCATGTATGAGGTCCTGGGTTGAATCCTCAGTACCTCATTTTAAAAAAATGAAACAAATAAATAAACCTATTTACCCAACTCAAAAAATATTTTTTGAATTCAAAATTCAAGAAAAAAAAACACCTTGCAATTGACACAACATTGTAAACATGAGTATACTTCAATTAAAAAAAAAATCCTTGCCTTACAAGAATATATCTGGATTATGGAAGTTTACAAATGTAAAATGCTTAGGGTACCACCTGCATAAGAAGAAGGAACTGTACAAATTTACTATCCCTCATTTATGAGCTATATTTCCTTTGGGGGGTTTATAACCTCTCAGAGCTAATTTTCTCAGATTAAAAAAAAGAAGGAAACATTACTGGATTCTCCATACTGCTGAAGAATCAGATAAACCTATGATATCATCTGATCCACAGAGTTTACTCAATAAATGCTTGTTGAATGAATGAATAAACAAGCAAAGTGAATGCTGCTCCCTGCCACAGAGCATCATGATGGTACTGCCTGGAAATCCGAAGCCCACGTTTCACCCGACTCTACACTAACCATGGTTGACCTGGGCAGGCCTGTGTGCTCCTCTTAACCCCAGTTTAATCATGAATAGAAATGAGGGCAATAACACAAACCTCAAAGGGTTAGTGAGTCATTACTGAATTGTATCCCAACTTTGCAAGATGGAACCTTTAAAGGAATTTGGGCAAAAAGTCCGTAGGCCCTCTCCATATTATCTCTTACAACTACATGGGAATCTACATTATATCTCATAATAAAAAGTCTAATTTATTAAAGAGGCTATTGAGGTTAAATGAGCTCACTGTCTTAAATAAGGAACACACAGTACAAATAGGACAATGCCTAGCCCATGAGATACACTCAGTAAACATTCCCACTGAGCCCACTGGTCCCTCCAACTTCAGAGCACAATGATGTGTCCTCATGGCCAGAGGCCCCTGCACCTGAAGCTAACAAAGCTAATGGTCCCCACTTTCAAGAGCCCCTGCCACCACCGTAGGTCTAATTTTGTACTTGTAATTTTTTTTCTTTTTATTAAATAGATAAACAAAATTGCATAGCCTTCAGGTCACCAAAATCTGACCACAGAGATCATGATGGCAGCCCTTCTTTGTGAAACAATAAAATGAAAAGCCATTTCCACAAGACCTCTGTGTAAATCTACTAGGGAACGTCATCTTGGAATGAGAGGAAGAGGACTGGGGAGGAGGGGGCAATCTGGGGCACAGAGACCCATGGGCCACCTGTCCCACGATGGACTTTAGACCCAACCCTCACCCTCAAGGAACTTCAAAATAGACACAGACAGAGTGCTGTGGACAAGATTTTTTTTTTTTTTAAAGAAATACCTGATTCTCTCGCAGGTTTTGTTTCTACCGAGAAACAAATGTCTTATGTGTATAATGTTTCACAAAAGACTTAAATTATTATAACCCCAACTTGACGCATTAAGAAACTGAGGGAGAGAGGTTTATCACATTGTGCAAGATTAGAGAGAGGCAAAAAAAATAAAAGATTAGAGAGGCCACGTCGGACACTGTATTTAAACCCAAGCCCCTGTTCCAGTGCTCACACTAGAAAGTGGGATATACTGCCCCTTTCCTGCCCTCTCCCTGCAATAAATGTCTAAAGAGTCTTTTCTGTGCCACCTGGAATCACAATCACTTCAATTTTCCACAAAGATCTATGTCACTCCTTGGAGGATGTGTCAAAATCTATATGTTGAATGGGAGGAGAGATTTGTATTTTCTGTTTCTCAAAGGAAACATGGCTTAAAAGAAACTGAAAAGCACTTTTCTAGTCTAAGTCTTCATTGTGCAGAGAAGGAAATGGAGGCTCAGAAGAGATGAGGAAAGGGCCTTATTAACAAATAATTCCTCAGCGCAGCACCAAGCCAGCCTTGGGCACTTCTGGGGGAGGATCTGGAAGGCCCAGGAGAATGAGTCTTAGAAAACGGAAAGAGAAGAAGCATACAAGGCCCCGTCTCTACACCACCAAAACATGAAGTTCCACCAAATTACCCAGTATGGGTGCAGCCAACATTAAGGTGGGCTAAACAGGTTATAGAAACCTGGAAGTCTCAACCATAGTGGAAATTCCAACATTTACTATGTTTTTTTTTCCCAATTCAAGCATCAGCTCAGTGAGCGCTCTGTACCAGGCACTACACGAGGCCTGGAGTTCTCCCAAATACACAACTCTTATATCATGTGTGCAAACCACACACAGGCCCACCAGAAGGAAAATGCCCACAGATAAGGTGGAATTACTGAAACTGAAAGCAGCCAACCAGCATATATTACTAGCAAAAACGGTGCTGCTAGAAATAGACTCATGGACATAGAAAGAAAACTGTGCTTAGCAGGCAGGAAAAAGGGGATTAACAGATACACATTAATAAATATAAAATAAATGACAAGGACCTACTATATAGCACAGGGAACTATATTCAATTTCTTGTAATGAGTTGTATTAAAAACAATCTAAAACATATGTAGATACATATGCATATGTTCATAACTGAATCTCTGCTGTACATCTGAAACTAACATTCTAAATTGACTACACTTCAATAAAAAATTATTTTAAAAAATAAGTAAAAATAAAAGCAACGCCATTTAGAAAAAATAAAAGAATTCTCTGATCCCCTTAGCTGTAGGTGCTGGAGAATTCTGGTTACAAAACCAAGTCCACTGGATCACTCCAGCACTGGCTGTCACTCTTTCTGACCATCAGAGAGTCACTTGGCTTCAGTGAGTTTATTTTCTCTTCTGTGAAAGGCTTCAGTTGCAATTAACGATGTATAGAATCTCATCATTCACAAACCCAACAATTAATGAGGACTTCCCATGGGCCAGGCTCTGGAAATATGAAATATAGGGTCCGAGATATATTCATGGGTAGAAGAAATTTATGCCATAAAGACATTAATTTTTCTTGCTTTGACAGACAGATTCAATACAATTCTGTTTAGATTTCCTACCAGATTTTTTATGGGTAACAAGATAATTTATGGTCAGGAACAGCCAAGAAACTTCTTTAGAACCAGCACTGGGAAGGGGTGGATAGGTCATTCATTTCCACTGGTCTTTCTGAAGTGATGAAAACGTTCTGGAATATTAATGGTTGCACCACTGTGAATATGCTAAAGCTGCTGAATTGTAGCATTTAAGTGGGTGGACTTCATGGTGTGTGAACAATATCACAATAAAGATGTTAAATGAAAAAATATTTCTTGACAATTATTTTTCCCTCTATACAACTAGTCTGCCCCACAATTTAAGAACAAAAAAACCAAAACAAACCAAATTTTGCCAGGAGCTCTTTAGGACTGCAATGTCCCTGAGTCTCCAAAGCCTCTGGTGGTGCTGTTCCTGTTAACACACCCTAGCTGGGCTGGGCTAGTTAGGGACTGTAACTATCTTTTTAAGATCGACGGTCACACTTTTCACCCTGGGAGAGGGAAGGATGGAGGATGTCACAGCCTCATGCCTTCAGCTCATTTTTAACTGAACCAAGCCTTGCTTTCAACACTGTAATCCCTCTCACTATAAAAACAGTGACATCATCAAGCACCGCCATCATAACACGTGAAAGTGTTCAAGGTACTTACCTGGGGCAGAAACACTGAGGGAGGAGACGGAAGCTCGCTCAGCAATGACGCTCCCTTTTCCCGACTCCACCAGGAGAAGCTGGGCTTTACAGCCGGAGGCTCTCAGCCGGGGGAGCAGCGCAGACGCCACTGAGCTGGACCTCAGGGATCGGGAAAGGGAGAGGAGGGCAGCCCCGGGGTCGCGGGGCAGGGAAAGTGGGGGGGGACGCGGGCTTCAGGACCGCTCGGAGACCAGCCCCAGCCCCAGCCGCCCGCCCCCATCCGGGTCCGCAGACCCCGCCCGCCCGGGACACAGCCCGCCCAGGGGCGGGGACGGGCCGGCGGCCGAGGAGAGGCAGCCCGGGAGGAGAGGACTCGCTGGCGGGAGAGGGGAAGGGGACGCCAGCCGCGGACTGAGGGGAGCCCAGCTGGGGCGAGAGGCGGCAGGTGCACACCTGGCCCTGGACAGCTGTGGCCGGGGCGCCAGGGCAGGAGAAAATTCCTACCGGGCGAAAGAGCTGAGCAGCCTTTGGGGCCGATCCCCGGCTCGGAGCTGGAGCTTCCAACCCTCGTTCCAGCTGGCACCGACTGCGCATGTGCAGGAGGGCCAGCGATCCTCTCGGAGTTCTGTGAGAGAAGGTGGGGAAGCGAGGGACAGAGAAGATGGGAGGAGGAGGGGAGAAGTGGAAAAGTGGAGGGAGAGACAGATGGACAGGAGGAGCAGAGAGAAGGCAGGGGTCTGGAGGGTGGAGGAGAGTAGCAGTGATGGAGAGAAATAGTTTTAACTCTGGGGGCATCCTGAAGGAGGCAGCAGTCCTGCCTCTGCACACTTCTCTAACCCTTCAAGGAACACAGCTCATATTTTACCTCCCTGGTCCAGCACTCCACCCAACGCCTCTGCAGGACCCCTACGGGTATCACACCCGTTGCCCCCAAGCGGAGCTGGGTTTCCTTTTGCTCTGGGAACCAAGCACCCTCAGGTGTTGTTGCTCAGAACTACCTTGGAAAGAGTACATATTCCCCTTTTACACGCTGGGAATCAGGCAGGCAAGATCTCTGCCTTAGGTCCACTGTCCCAGGTGTTGTGCTGGCGGGGAGCGGGAGGTACAAGTCAGATTCCAGAAGGAGCATACTGCCTGAGTGTTGGTGCATAGTCCCCATCCCTCCTGGGTAAACCACACCCCACCCTCGGGGAACCATCAAGGGCAAACAGTATGTCCCTGGGTGTGGGATAGCTGCCCTCATTTCCAGTGCCCAGCTTGCTAGGAAGATAGGAGTGTTACTGAGTCCAAATTCATTCTCCTCATTGCAGGACAGGGCAGTTAGTTGGGGGACCAGGTGTTGGGGCATGGAATAGAAAGTTTCTGTAGACCTAGATGTCAAACTAATGTCCTGGAAAACCATCTCCCCAAGTCAGAATTCAGGCTCCTTTCCTACATGCTTGGTTGTTGCAATCTTCTTGGTGTAGGAATACTTTGTTGTTAGAATCCTTTGTTCTTGCAGCTATCTGCCTGGGTCAGATCCCTGTAAACCTCCAACAAAACAAACGTTATTTTCTATTATGTAACTTGTTATCTTTATATGAATGGAAAAGTGTTAAATATTCTTAAAAGTCAGAGCCTTCAAAATAGGCTCTCCTGTATATTTTAGGCTCTAGGCAACATTGTTTTACAAGCAAGATGAAGCCTGGGAGACAGAGCACAGGGTTAAAGTCAAAGGAACAGATCTAATATGGAGTCAGATTTGTTCTTTTCTATTACCAGGGCAGAAGACACTTGAGGATTTAAATCCCTTTAAGTTAAAAATAAGTAATAATTTAAAGGAATTTACATACATAGGTCGGAATGTGCATAGCTTATCTGGAAAACACAGAAAGGATTGTAAACTGTGGCATCTCCAGGGAGGGCTGAAATAAGAGAGGATGAGGGAAAACTTCTTTCACTTGTGTATTTTTGTGCTCTGTTTGAATTTTTTTAACCACATGCATTTATTTCTTTTTCAGTTAAGAAAATGTGTAATGGAGCAAAGGAGTAGCAAGCTCAGCAAATACAGCAGCCATGGAATCACTGAGCCATCAATTTTGATTTAAGCCAGGAAGCATTTATTGACTCTCTCCTATGTGCCCAGTGCTGTTTTAAGACTTCTTTTATTTTTTTTTTTATAAAATAATAAAGTGCTATTCCTCACCCCTGCCCATGGCTGGTGGAAAACCAACTGAGTTGTTATTGAGTTGTTTTCCAAGAAGTAGAGATCAGTTATAAACAGAACACATCTTCAGGGCAAAACAGGCCGAGTGGTTTTACAGCACACCAGATAGCTATGAAGGGTTTTCAACAGAGGCACACAGAGGCTGAGAGAGAAAGCCTCCAGGACCCTACAAAAAGCTGCCCAAACTGCCTTCTCCATGGCGCTACTGAAATAGGAAAGAAAAAATCTGACTCCATATTAGATGTGTTCCTTTGACTTTAACCCTGTGCCCTGTTTCCTAGGCTTAGTCTTGTTGGTTCTGCACCTTTTGTAAAACAATGTTGCCTAGAGCCTGAAATATACAGGAGAACCTATTCTCAAGGCTCTGACTTTGAAGGATATTAACACTTTTCTATTCACATAAAGATAACAAGTTACAGAATAGAAAATAACATTTGTTTGTTGGAGGTTTACACGGATGTGACCCAGGTGAAGAGCTGCAAGAACAAAGGATTCTAACAACAAAGAATTCATACACCAAGTTTGCAACAACCAAGCATTCCCACTTCCCATTTTTAATATAAGAAGAGCCTGAAATCTGACTTGTGGTGATGGTTCCCCAGGACATTATTCTATCATTTCTCAGCTGGCTTTCCAAATTAAAGTCACTATTTCTTGCCCCAAAACCTGGTCTCCTGATTTATTGGCCTGTAATGCACGAGCAGAACAAGCCCGGACTCGGAAACACAAACAGACATTGAAAGTACCCATTTGGTATATTAAATGACCTGCTTCTACTCATCTTCCTGATGTTTTATTCTCTTGACCACTCCTGCTATGTTTATGAAAAACCTGTCATGTGGACACATTTCCACCTCTAGCCACTACCCTTCCAGGTAAGAACTGATGCCAAGAAGGCAATGGAAGTTGCTAGAAGGTATTACCTGGCCAAAATAGAGCAGAAGTGGGTTCTGGCTGATGTTCAGGAGCAGGCTGGAACACCTGACAAGATGTTATAAGTACGGATAGACAGCTGGGCACCAAAGGAGAAGCTTCTAAACTTCCATGAGGGACTTGTTGGATAGGAAGGAAAAGTCCCATACTATAGCTCGGATCACACCACGAGCTTCCTGGGCGAGTCTGGGCAAGTAATTTAAAATCTCTTGGCCCGTGCTGTCCAACATGGGAGCCACCAGCATCATGCAGGATTATGAAGTTATTCTGTAGCCAGACAGAATTATAAAAAGACATTTTATTGCAAAGGCCCAGCAGGTATAATATTTAAAAACGTTATTGGTTATCTTGACCTAACGAGTTATTTTTGTATGTGTAGCTTTCTGTGGTTTGTAAGGCCTGTGACTAATGATTCCGTTACAGTGAAGTGTTTTGAAATTATAAGTTACTGGACACAGTACCCTCATATCACAGTTGAAAAAAACTGATCCACATAAGCAAGGTGATCTGACATATTAGTTATGAGCAGGGGCTCTGGGGCCAGCCTGCCTGAGTATAAATTCTCACTCTGCCTCCAGGGGGTTCTGTGTGAATCTTGGACAAATTATTGTTGTTTTTGTTGTCATTGTTATTATTTGTGCCTCTTTTTCCTTACCTTTTAAGTAGCGAGGAATATGTAGACTCTATCTCCTACTGTGTTGGCAGGATTAAATGAGTAAACGTCTGGGCTGCCCACTTCCCTGGGTTTCAGCATTCTCCAGGCAATCAGTGCCAAACTCAGAGGCATTCTCCACTGTCTTCGTCAGTCTGGGATGCTGTAACAAATTACCGTGGGTCGGGTGGCTTAAACAACCAGCATATTCCTTATGGTTTGGAGGCTGAGACTTTCAATGTCAATGTATCCTTGAGAGGATTGCCAGCTCGAAGATGGCTGTCTTCCCAATATCTTCATATCTGAGAGCAGAGAGAAGCAAGCACTCTGGGGGCTTGTATAAGAACACTAATCCCATTCATGAGGGCTCTACTCTCATGACCTCATTTTATCCTACTAATCACCTCCCAAAGGCCCCACCTCCCAATACCATCACCCTGGGAGATGGGGTTTTGACATGGATTTTGAGGGGATGCAAACATTCAGTCCACACATCGGCTAACTCTCCCCAACATGCAGTCATCAAACCTGTAGCTAATTTCAAAGTAATGTTTATATCTCTCTGCCCATTTCCATTCCTACATCCACTATCACTGAAGCCCTGTTACATTTTATTCCTTATTTATCTGGTAGAGATTTAATTGATTCCTCTAACTCCAATGCTCCCCTCGCTCCAGTCTGCTTAACAGCCCTGCCAGGTAGGTCTTCCTTAAATCACCTTCCCACTTTACCTGGTTGTTTTTTAGGTGTAAATGTCAGAATCCTCTCCACACACCATCCTATACCTTTAATCCGTTAAACTACGGCTCACTATGTTATTTTGCTTTTACCAATGTAAGAAATTTCCATAAGCTTAAGAGCTTAAACCAGCACAGATTTATCAGCTTATGGCTGTGGAGGTCAGAGATCCAACACAGTTCTCATTGGGCTAAATTCAAGGTAGCAGCAGGGTTCCTTCCTTCTAGAAGGTCTAGAAGAGAATGTTTCCTTGTTGTTTTTTTTTCCAGTTTCCAGAGGTCACCCACCTTCCTTAGCTTGTGCCCCACGACTTCCTCCATTTTCATGGTCAGCAGCCTTTCTGAACATTGCTCTATGGCTACACCTCCCTCTGATTTTCAACTCAGCTGGGAAATGTCCTCCATTTCAAGGACCCCTGTGATTACATTGGGCCCACCTGGACAATCCAGGCTACTCGCCCTATTGTCTCATCTCAGGATCCCCTTGTCCCATCCCATTCAGGCATTATGAATGTGGCTGTGACACTCACCTTGTGTAACTTTTCCTCTCATGAGCATTTTATGGTTCAAGGCACTTATGAATGACTTTTTGTTTTTCTTCCTTAGCCTTTCTACATTCAGTATGTCTGGTGAGATTATATGAATCCTTTTTATTTGTCCCCCTGCACTAATGTTTAATAATGTATCATGGGTTTAAAATGCTAACTGATAGACAATTTAGAAGACAGAAATCCTCTAAGATTTTTGTCCTAAATTATCTGTCATGCATTTTGCCATGTACAGTAACATGTCACAGTGGCTACCCTGTGGCCAGGGAGGGACATGATTCTGCCATCACACTCCCCTCATTCTCACCAATGTGCTGATCACCTAACCAAGGATCTATGCTCCCCGCTTCACTCACTTCCTCCTCCTTTCCATTGACTACCCTGTTCCCATCGCTTCCTTCATTCAGCACATCAGGATTTCATGACCACATTCTTCTCTAAATGGAATGGGTATCTTGAAACTAAAGTCTGACAACTGTTCTTACTGTATATGCACACACTGACCTGCACATAACCCCGTCCAGCTCTTTATTTTCCTAGAATCTCCCAGAGGAGTCAGTTAAATGATGATGGTGATGATGATGATGATACTGACAATGATGACAGGGAACTCTCAAGGATTCTGATAAAGAGGGAATCAATAAAGGGAGGGAATTATTGCAAAATTGCCCCAGAGACAGGCTTAAAAGTAAATAACTGCTATAGTGTTTAATGAAATTGAGTAATATTTAACTATTTTTAAAACTTTATATCACTGAATTTAAAATTTTAATGGGAATTCTCATTCACCAGTAACCAAGATTCAACTCTAGGACCAAAGTCTAAGGATTTCGATCTTCTAACAAATTGTCCACTAGCCTTTTAAACACGTGATCCTTTTAAAAAGCTTAGTGCTGGGCTGAAAATAAGCAGGATTCATATAATCTCACCAGACACAGTGAATGTGGAAAGACTAAGGAAGAAAAACAAAAAGCCATTCATAACATCTTGAACTTCACATTGCTCACAGGAGAAAATGTTAGCCAAGGTGAGCGTCACATCAACATGACGCCTGAGTGGGATGGGGAAGCTGATCTTCCTCATCAGACATTTATGCTGATTTGTTAGATGCCAACACAGTTTCCTCATTGGATTTGCTTCTAACAAGTATGGAAGAATTTACGTTCTACCAAAAGCAGTCTAAACATTTTCCCCTGCTGTCAGGTCTCTGGACTGAATGTCCCCACAAGAAGGACATGAATATGTTTCATAGGGAATTCTTCCTGAGAAGCAACAGGATTTTCGAGGGCAGAACTGCAGGCCCCCCATGGAGGGCTGGAGGAGGGCTACAGGGGGCACTGGAAAAACAGCAGGAGTGAGTTCAGATACTACTGCTCAGGTCGCCAAAGACAGCATTGCTATCTCTGAGGATATGACATTCTCCCGAAAGTTCCATTAGTGAAGGTACCTGTGAACACTAAGCAGGTTGTTAAGACACAGCAGCACATAATTTGCGTCACAGCTCAATTACAGTATGTTTTGATATTTGGAAAATAATTAGCCCATTGTCCTTTGAAACTGCAGCAGTAGCAATAGAAATAAAAAAGGCTGAGCCGTCTTGGAGACAACAATCAATAAACAATTCTAAATCTGCAGGATTCCTTGACGATATGCAAGCAATGAGCTAGATGTGTGCTGCAGATACTTCTTACTACAGGGCTCACTCCTGCAAAGCATAGAACTAGTTTTCTCAGCAGACAGTGGGAATCAAGTCAAGATTCCAAATCCTGAGAGATTTACTATATGACAGGAAAGACCACACAAGTACATCCAGCCAAATATGAATAAATGTAATCAAATATTATCAAATATGATTGGAGCACAGATGAAACAGAAATTCCTTTCACCTGGGATCTAGAGAGACTTCTTCAGAAAATGTGGCTTTGAAGATGGCCAAAGACATGGGTGGAATTTTGGCAGAACAGGATGTAAGGAATTTTAAAACTGATTCTAAAATTCATATAAAAATTCAAAGGATCCCAAATATCCAAAACAATTTTGAACAAGAAAAACAAAGTTGAAAGACTTGCACTATCTGATTTTCAGCCTTTTTTTTTTTTTTTAAACTACAATAATCAGAAAGTATGGTGTTGGTGTAAAACAGGAAAATAGAATAATGGAGCAGAATAGAATGTTCAGAACTAAACCAACACTTATATAGACAATTGATTCTCAAAAAGGATGCAGTGGAGAAAGGATCTTTTCAACAAGTAGTGCTGGAAGAATTAGAGAGTGATATGCAAAAAAAAAAAAATTAACTTTGATCCACACCTCACAAAATATACAAAAATTAACTCACAATGGATCATAGATCTTAATAGGAAATCTAAAACTATAAAACAGCTAGGAGAAAAAGCATAGGTTTAAGCTTTGTGACCTTGGGTTTGGCAAATATTTCTTTGCTATGACACCAAAAGTATAATCTATTTTAAAAAGAAACTGATAGAGTGAACTTTATCAAAATGAAGACTCTTCAAAGCTGTTCTAAACACTGCTAAGCAAATGAAAAGACAAGCCATAGACAGAAGCTATTTGCAGATCATATATCTGATAAAGGTCTCTCTTTGTATCTGACCCAGAATAAAGAGGTCTCAAAACTCAATAATAATGCAAACACCTGAATGAATGAATGAGGCCAGAAAACACACTTCAGTAAAGATATCCAGATGGATAATAAGCATATGAAAAGATGCTGATTAAAGATGCCATTAGTCATTAGAGAAATGCTTTTAAAAACCACAGTGAGATACTAGTACACATACATACAAGAATGAATACGATAAGAAAGACGGACCTTACAAAGCGCTGGCAAGGAAGTAGAGCAACCAGAGCTCATACACACCACAAGGAATTTACAGTAGTACAACCATTTTGGAAAAGTCTTTAACAGTTTCTTTAAAAAAGGTAAATACCTATCTACCATATAACCCAGATATTCCTCATCTGGTGCTTTAGAAAAGAAAAGCATATGTCCATATAAAGACTTGTAACCAAATATTCACTGCAATTTTATTTATAATAGCTCAAGTTGTAAATAACCCATGTATCCATCAAGAAGTAAATGGAGAAACAAATGATGGTCTATCCAAACACTGCTCACAACAAACTATTCAGTAAAAACTCAGCACTAAACAATACTCTGCTATAAGACAAATAAGCTATTAATACAGCAACACAGATGACTCTCAAAATAATTACACTGAATGAAAGAAGTCAGACAACATAGAGTAGATACTGCATTAATCCATTCATACAAGGATCTTGAAAATGCAGACCAATATGTTGTGATGGAAAGCAGATCAATGGTTTCCAGGGGAAGAGATGGGGAGGGAGGGAGGGACAACAAATGGCAGGAGAGAAGCTTTGTGGGTGATGGGTATGTTCACTCTCTTGAATGTGGTTATGGTTTCTTGGGGATATACTTATGTCAAAACGTATTAGCTGTACACTTTATACGTGTGAAAATTACTTTGCCAAGTGTACCTCAAAGCTGTTTTAAGAAAAAAGGCACTTCAGTCCTGATCCACCTCAGCGCCTGATTGGAGTGACATGATCAGTCCCTCACCCTGTTTGCCTAACAGGAAGGTAGAAAACCTCTCACGGAAAATAACATATGGATTTTTCATTTGCAATGTCTGCCATGTAATAAAGAATTTCAAGACATGCAACATGTCAAGACTATATAACGGATAATATGAGAATAAGAAACATTAGACAAAGGATGCAAACCCCCAGGTGATGTAGGCATCAGAGTTACCGATAAAGGCTATAAAATACTTTTAATATATTCAAGAAAATAAGGAAATTATGGGAGAATAGATAACAGGGTAAAGACTTTCACCAGAGAAATATACTGGAATGTATTTTTAAGAAAAATCAGACAGATAGTCTAGAACTGAAGCTTTCAGCTCTGGAAACAGGTAAACAGAGCTAATTAGGATCCCTTTTAAGTAAAACTTTCAGTAATGCCGGGTAAACTACAACAAAAGTAACACAGAGCTAACTATGGAGAGAGAAGTTCCCAGGTGACAATACAAAGAGGACACTTAAAGCCCAGATTGGTAATCTTGTGAGCTGATGCCACGGCATCCTGGAGGGAAGGGTTTTTAATCTGCATGTATATAGGGATACAATGTCCATTTAGGGAAAAGGGTCCATACCAGATGTAGAAGACTCTTCCTTTATATTTATACAGTCAGAGACAGAGATGTAAAGTGGCAGCAGAGGTCACAGTGACACAGGGCCCTGGGCCAAGGAGTGTGAGCACCTCTGCAAGCTGGGAAAGGTAGGAAGACGAATCCCTCCCTAGAGCCTCAGTGTGGAATGTAGCCTTGGCCACACGTTGGTTTTAGCCCACTGACATAGACTTTGCACTTCTGCACTCTAGAAGAGTGAGAGGATGAATGTGTATTGCTTTAAGCCACTGAGTCTGTGGTCCTTTGTTACAACAGCGATAGGAAAGGCACTCAGGAACCAACATGAACATGAACCCCAGGCTGCCTGCTGTGCCGGCAGGAAGTCCTTTGTCTCTGATCCTGGGGGAGTCTCCTGTCTTCTGGCAGCATCCACAAACTGCCTCATGCTAACTTGGCAGCTTGCAGAGGGTTAAATCTTAACCCTGCAAGGTTCTTGATATTTAGTTAATAAAAATGATGCTGTCATCATGGGTATTTTTCCATCTTTTAAATACCCTTCAGTCTTCTAATAAAGCTACTTCTAATTGAGAGACAGTGTAAATAGTTTTCAATCTTCATAATAAATAACTGTGGTTTTGTTTGGTTACTTAAATTGTGAATAATAATATTCACATTAGTAAAAGTTATTAAAATCAACATTGTTTAATGAAAATATCATTTCTTTTTGCATGAACATGTATTAGCTACAAGAAATGTTCCATGCTTTGTTCTACGATTTACGGTTAGAGCCTTAAAGAATAATATTTTCCTCAAAAGATATTATGGTGAAGGTATTTCTTTAGGTGGAACACTTCCTGCATCATATCTGGTTCATGGCTCAGGCCACTGGGAACCTAGAGATGATAGAAATTAGGAGGCATTATAAACACAGAATCATTTTTAAAGGAATTAAAAAACTGGATGTGTGAAAACAAAGAATCAGATAATATTCTGGTGAAATAAATGTATTTTTCAGCTTAAGCAAGACATGGAGTGAATAAATCTAAAATTAAAAAAACACTCAGAGATTAGCAGCGAGTCATGCATGCAGTGTGACTGATCAAAACCAAGTTGTTTCCAAACCAGTGTGCAGGCTTGATGCCTTCATCAATCAAGTCTGTGTGGCACCAGGCCACCTCAAATACATGTTGATGAGGTATTTATAAGCCCTTCACCATCCCAGCACAAAGCCCACACATGAGCCACAAGACCATCACCTACACATCTGCAAAACACCCAGCATGGTGAATAGCACTTTTCTTGTTCAGTAGCCGGTGGCAGGGCACTGTGAACAGACAGAGACACAGGGACACAGGGACACAGAAGCACCTCCCCTCACTCAGCTGATAACCTTCTGTGCATTCCTGGGGACAGGATTGTCATAAAATACACCATGGATTGATCCTCCTCCTAGGAAAGGAACGGTAGGGCTGTCCTCAGGTTTGAGCAAGGGTGGCTGGAGGATCTCAGAAGAGCTGTTTCAGCACAACCAATAGAAATGTCGGCCACCGTGACCACGAGAGACAAGTCTCCTGCCATCCCGGTAGGCATTTGGGCTCCTGACAAAAGCTGGGCTCAGTAAAGGCTTGAGTAGAAGGCACAGAACTGAGGGATGCCCCAGCAAGAGACAGGAGGTAGGGCCTGGTTTATACTGCTCTGGGTGTATCCCAGCCTCATCCGAATACGAAATCAGAAATTTGCAAAACAGCAGAGCTGGGATGGCTCACCTACTCCAGACTCCTCACCTTACAGTTTAAAGGGTGGCAGCCCTGAGAGGTAAAGCAACGTGCTAAAGGCAGAGCGTGGAAGTGGCAGCACCAGATAAAACGCACCGTGCCAACCCCCGTTCAAGGCCGCTGACACTGAGGAAGGGGCCAAGGTTTCCAACTAGGAGAATGAGACAGTGTAAATACTTTGTTCCCCCCAAAATCCCAAATGTTTCTTAAAGGCACAAAATCTCACCTTAACTAGCTCTCTTCTGAGGGGGCTCTCTTCTGTCTCCGTCTTTCTGTCTGTCTCCATTTCTCTCTCTCAGACACAAACACATACAATTTTGTGAAAGGGGACTTCCTGCCATACAAAGACAGACTTCACATCTTCAGAAAGACACTTGACAAAGCACGTTTCCAATTCAAGTCTTTGTGTGAGGTCTGGGCAACTGGCTTATTTTCTAGAACAATTGGTGGTTTCAAAATCAGGAGATCATCTTCCCCAAAGGAAGAATTCTGATCCTGTTGATGAAGTTGGGGATGTCACATTTCATGAGCCTGTTCGGCTCCTCCTCTGGCCACCTGCTGCATCTGATGGCTTCCTGGAGCCGAACATCACTGTCAAGGGCTATAGTTGGTATACAAGCTTTGGCCTTGTCCAAGTGGTCCACTTCATTGACGTAGCAGTGAAAGAGGGACCTAGATTCGTCATTGCCCTGCCAGAGAACACCTTGGGCAGCAGCAGTCTTCCAAAGTCTGACACAAACCTGTTCAGTCTGAATCTCTTCTCGGGAGACTCTGTATTGCTATAAAGAAAACCAAAATAAAAGATCGCTCACACCCTAGCTCAGTGACCTGAAAAATCATAGTTTTTGCCATCTACTGAGAGCAAATCCCTGCACAGAGCATGCTGAAAAGCACTGGAAGTGAGAGATATCACTTCTGAACACATAAAATTAAACCCAAGGCAAAAGTCACAAGTGAGGGCCCTTGGACCATCCTGAAAAGACATCGCTCCGTGAGAATCAATATTGGTGCATTACACACCAGTGTTTCTCAGTGGGACACTCAGATCATCTTCATCAGAATTATTTAAAGTGCTTCTTAAAATGCAGAATATTGGGGTGCACACCCTCAGTGTCTCCAGAGTTAGGGACGTGTAGTCTGTATTTTCATAGCCACCAAGATCACTAAACATGCTCAGGTTTAGCACCGCATTCTACATCGGGTCACCTGAGCAACGACAACGCTGTCTCACAGGGTGGGGTGTGCCATGTGTGTCAGGGTGCTGTCCTACCCACGTGTCTCCCCTGAATCTCAGAACTGACAGTGCAGCCCCATTGGGCAAGAAATACCACCATTTCACAATGCATACGCAGGGCGCCCGACTGACAGATACAATCAGTGATAGGAGAGGGGACAAAGGTCAGGTTCCTGATACCTTGTTTCACTTACTGTGGGACAAATGATCAATTCAAGTGTAATAAACCAGTGGATGAGTGAATAACATGACTCTCGTTAGTCCCAAAAGTGTCTGGAAGAGCGAGCCTGGGCACACTGAGAACCATAACAGCCCATCTACTTAATTGCCATCCTCCCCAGATTTATGTAAAGGTTACTTCCACCCAGGCAGTGACTCCTGAATGGCAAGAATCATCTGAACACACTCTCAAATCCAGAACAGAAGCTGACAACAATTAGGCTCTGGAGTCTGTGTTTAGCGAGTGTGGAATCTCAGTGATGCCAGCTCTTAGACCTTACCTTCCCATCCCACCCCTCACGATATGGCCCTTATGACCAGCTCTCCCGGGGCTGCGGCCATGGAACCCATTTACAGGACTGGAAGAATCTGATCATGTAAACCATCCCCAGATAAACATCAAGAGTCACCTGCATTTCAGGGATCAGTAATCCCAGAAGCTTTGCAGTTCAGGCAGCTGAGGGATTTTTATATCAGCTCTGCCTTCTACTGAGACTGCCTGGGTGACATCAGACAAGGAATTCTCAAAAGCCTGAGCTTTTCCTTTCAGGAATAATCTACTTAAAAAATCTCGTTGACCACTCAACAAATGTGATGTGAAGATCAATGATTTACGCAGGAGGACAACATTCACTAGGTAGAGGATTTAGAATCAGAGAAAAATCATTTGAGAAAGATTGACAGAATGTAGCTTTAATGCAAATTTAAGTATTCTTACCTTTCAGTAAATCATCTTCCCCTACTTATCACTTCACCCAAATTTAAAAGATGTTTGAGAACAGGGATGACTGTGCCAGCAATCTGTGACCCAATAACCTAAAATGTCACCTAGGAAATAGAGGGGAGTAACACATTTTTAAAAAGCATGGTGAAGATGGCAGGGCCATCCCCCAACTCCAGACTAAGAAGCTCTGTGTAATAGCATTCTTGCCTGCCTGGGGCATCAGCTGATGTGAAAACCCACCCAAAAAACTCACTGTCCAGCAGCTCTTCCGTAACACAGGCTACACTTTCTCAGAATTAAGAATTGGGTCCAGTAACCCCTTTGCTGGAGAATAAAGACAAAGTAGAACAAGAGAGTTCTGCCCCTCCCCAGGGGAGAGCCCAGACCTTGGGATGCATGCGCTGCGCCCACCTCCCAAGAGAATGATAAACTGGAGAAGGGCATCCTGCGAAACTGGGGCAGCAAAGGTTGAGATGGGAACAAATTGACCAGCTGTCCAGGGACAGCCCCCTTCGTCGCTGCTTGGCGGCTGCCTCCTCCCCCTCAGCACATCCTGAAACTGTCAGGGAAACTGTGCCTTGCGACCTGGGGCAACAGAGGATGCCCCCAAGCCAAGCTTCGGGGGAGATGGGGGCTAAACCACCAGCTCCCAAGCGGCAGGCTCCATACCCCCGCCAACACCCCGCCACCCCCGCACCCTACCGCAAACCCGGGGCAATATCACCCGGAGAAGGGTGACCTGGGAACGAGGGGCAGCAGAGTTCTCCCCACGTCAGGCCTCCAGAGAGGTGGGATCTTATTCTCCAGCTCGCCAGGGGCAGCCCCCCTCTCCTCTCCCCCACCCCGATCTCACCGCGCCCACCTCCCAGGAGCAACCTGACCGGGTGTGGGATGTCGGGTCAATCTTGGGAGGGAGAGGCCATCCCCAGGCCAGGTCAGGGGAGAGAAGAAGTGGCCCCATTAGGCGGGGCAGCCGGCCGTCGCAGCTGCCTCTGCCCCTCGACCGCATCGCGCCCGCCTCCCAGGAGCAAGCTGACCTGGAGACGGGCATCGGCTTCTTGGGCAGCAGAGGACGCCCCCAGGTTTGGCCGCGGGGAAGAGGAGAGCAAAGTGACAGGCTCCGCGCTGCAGGTCCTCTACCCCCGCCATCGCCAACCCCGCACATTAAAAGCACCACCCAGGGCGCCCCTCCCCCAGCAGGATCAATGGGACAGGTGTGTCTGGTGATCTGGGGCAGGAGAGGCCACTCCCACACCAGGACAACAGGGAGACAGGAGTCAATCCACCAGCTCCCCAAGGCAGCCCCCTACCCCCGCAGCAGCCACCACTCTTGCCCCCTGACCTCACGGTGGCCTCCTCTAGGGAGCAGGCTGACCTGGAGATGGACGTCCGGCGAACTAGGGACAACAGGGACCGCCCCCAGGGCAAACCATGGGGGGAAATTGGAGCAAATGGACCGGCTCCAAGGGAAAACCTGCCGCTGCTTCCACCACCCACAACGTAACACGCCCGCCTCCTGGGGTCAGGCCGACTAGGATACACGTGTCTCTTAACCCAGGGCAACAGAGACCGCCCCCAGGACAAGCCGCGGGGAAGATGGGAACAAATGGGCCCGCTCCCCCGCTGCAGGCCCGCGACCCACGCCACCCCTGCACCCTGACTACCCTGCCTCCCGCCCCCAGCAGGCAAAGTGAGACAGGGATGTCCCTGGACCTGGCGCAGCAGAGGCCGCCTGCAGGCCACGCGGCACAGACATGGGAGCTAATCCACAAGCTCCCCCGGGGCAGCCTCCCTATCCCCGCAGCCACCACCTTCCCAGCTCCCTGACTGCACAGCACCCATCTCCCAGGGTCAAGCTCACCTGGAGTCGGACCTCAGGCAAATCTCTGGTGGCAGATGTCACCCCCAGGCCAGGCCGCGGGGGAGAGAAGAAATGGAGCAGCTCCCTGTAACGGACCCCTCCCCCTGCCTCCGCCGCCGCCGCCTCCCAGGAGCAAGCTCACCTGGAGACCTGCGTCCCGCCTCTAGGGCAGCAGAAGCCGCCCCTGGCTCCGCCGCGGGGGAGAGCGGAGCGAATTGACCGGCTCCCCCGCGGCAGCACCCCTACCCCCGTGGGCGCCGCACCTTAATGGCACCGCCCCCACTTCCCAGTGGGAAAGGTGTGTCCGGCGACCTGGGGCAGCAGAGGCCGCTCCCAGGCCCGGCAGCCGGAAGAAGGCAGGTATTCCACCAGTTCGCCAGGGGCAACCCCGCTCCGCCCCCCTGCCACTGCCGCCGCCCCCTGACCTAACCGCCCCACCTCCCAGGAGCAAGCTTACCTGGAGTCCAACATCTGGCGAATCTCCGGCGGCCAAGGACCCCCAGGACAGGCTGCAGGGAAGAGAAGAAATCGGGGCTTGCCCGGGCAGGGCAGCCTCCCACCTGCCGCCGCCGCCGCCGCCGCCGCCGCCGCCCCAAACAATTGCACTAGCCTCCAGGGGTCAGGCTAACTGCGAGGATGTGCACTTGCCTTCTGATCCTGGCCACGTGCCTGAGCACCTCCCTGCACCCCTACACTCCCTGCACCTCTGCACCCCTGCCACTCTCTGCACTTCTGCACTGCCTGCACCCCCGCATCCCCTGAACTGCCTGAACCCACCACAACCCCTTCACCTCTGCCACCACTTACACCTTTGCACTGCGTACACTCCTGCACCCCTGCATGTCCCACACACCACCTCTTGGGCCTGTGGCAGAGTCTCTGCTGTTAGACCAATGCACAGGGACTCACATCTTTGCCAGTATATTATGCATCAGTGGACGTCTGGGTTTAGCTGCAGGAAGGTACATGTTCCCAGTCACTAGACTGGGCCACTAGAGTGATCTCTGTGAGGCCACCCAGGACGGGCTCAGAGATGCTGTTCTCTGGGAAGAGAGGAGTTGAAACCGGTCTTGAGGGCAGAGCTGTGCTCACCAGGTCGTCCACGCTTCATGTTTCACACAGGGCTTCGGAGAAGTGAAATGGATCCGGCCAAGTAAGACAAGACTGCTGTGCGCCCACCTCAGTCTTGGGCTATGAGGCAGACCGACTGGCTCCCACCATCAGGACCCAGTTTGGGCACCTGAATGGTCCCTTGGAGACATCCCATCAGTTCTCAGGAAGAAGTCTGGCTGCTTCCATCCCATGGCCCTCCCTCCCACTGTGCTGGCCTCAGGAAGGTTCCTTATTTGGGGAAGAAGGCAGCCCACCCCCTAACCCACCCCTCACCTTTCTCTAACCCAGGCTGGTGCTTTCTCTGCCCTTCAGAGTCTGGAAAGCCATTCCTCTTCAGTTATGTCCCTTCTGAGATGGACTTGCTTCCACTCAATTCTAGGCGAGGATGCACCATGGAATGCACTGGGTAAGAGAACCAAAATAAATAGTTTCTTCTGTGAGGTTTTCTGTTTATCTACTGGGGCTGGGCTGTGTGTAGTTTGCTACAGCTATTCGTGCGAGAGGCTAAAGCTGCCTGTGTGTCCTTGTTTTCATCTCCCCGCTGTCTTTGGGTTTTCCATAGACACTCCTGAGACATTTACTTCTTTTAATTTTATTCCTGTTATTACACAGGGACACTACTGACATGGAGGTAGGGTGTTGGGGGAGCAGGACAGATTAGGGCATCTGTAGTCCTGTGATTAGTTCTCATTGAGCCTGTGCCCTGAACTGTGACCTCCACAAGTTTGTCTCTTTCCCCCACCCCAATTTGGGCGACACAGAAGGTATTTCCCTTCCTCCAAGTAGGTTAGGCTCTGGTAAAATAATTTCTCGTTAAAAAAAAAAAGAAACAAAACACAACCCCCCACAATGGAAGAGAATGTTCTCGGTGTATTTCAATAGAGCTATTTTTTCCTTTCCTGGCAGGAGGCTTGAGGAGTTTTCCTATGATCTTCACTCTGAGAACAGGGTACGGTCCTGGAGGTAAAATGCATGAAAAAGAGCAGGGGGCCCCTCTGACTGGCCCCCTGGAGTTGTCACACTCAGACTTCCCCACGCTGAGCCGCCAGCTGGCCTCAGGGACATGTTAAATCTGCCTGCCCCCGGGGATCTTACAAAAGCAGGTTCTGCCCTGGGAGCTGTGACTCTCCAAGCCTGCCCGGCTGCCTCTCTGGGTTGGGAGCAGCTTTCCCCCTCAGTTTTCTTGTGGATCTAAGAAGATCAGTAGGTTTTCAGCTCCCTCAGCTCTGGTATTGTTTTCAGGACAGAAGGAGCAACTTCTGAGCTCCTCACAAGCTGGACCAGAGGCTGGAAGCCTCCCCTCCTCTGCCTTGATGCAGACAATCAGTGGCTGTGGTTCTAGCCGAGTTTCTGAAGTTGTGGATTTAAACACACTCATCCCAGCCCCCACAGGAGCACACAGTCCCATAAATCCCTACAACTTCCACTGGTAACTACGGAGCTGATGAGGACACGGGTCTCGGAGCTGCAGAGGCCTGACTGCAGGACTTGCTCCATGGCCTATTAACGTGGTTGCTCTGGGCCTTGTCTGAAGTGGCTTGCTTACTGCACCTGGTACATGGGAAATATAAAATAAGTACTAGAACCTCCACTTTTCTCCCTCTTGGGTCTTCCAACCTAAAAAGTAATGTGAACTCAGACTGCCTAGTCACCACAATGAGGTCCGACCAGCCCGGCTCTCCTGAGGGATGGGCACTGACTTGCACGTTAACTCGGAACAGTAGGGGAACCGCCTTCGTCTAACTGGGCCTCTCCCCACATCGGGCACGCCCTCAGCTGAGACGGGGCCAACTACCCAATTGAGGTGTGTGCTGGTGGCTTCAGTGTGACCTGGCCCTGCCGGGACATGAAACTGCAGTGAGGTGGAGTGTCAGGAGGAGGGGGGTCCCTGCTGGGCAACAGGGGGCCTGGTAGCACCCTGCCCAGCCTGGTGCCTGGGGCTCCCCAAAATCTCCTACGGCCCCCGGGTCGGCTCTGGTCCGGGCCACTCCATGCACCCTCCCAGTATCTTTTCATTAAGTCCCTTTTTTGCTTTTATCAGCCAGAGGTGGCTTCTGTTGCTTGTTCAGTGAAACAGTGCATCAGGAAACCAGACTATTTCTAAGATCAGTAAAATACCAACTTCGGTCATATCGCCGGGCAGACCGTGCAGCACAAATTCCCGCACAGGGCTGTGCAAATGCCTTACGTGAAGGGTCCTCATCATCTGTCTTCAGAGATACAGAAGCTGGTGTTTCAGGTAAAACCTCAGGGAGGGATTGAGGAATCCAAAGCTGGTTGGTTTCAAAGACTAACTGGTCGGACCAGACCCCTGAGCTGTGGTCAGAAGCCTGGCTCAATGTCACGCAGACTCAGCACCCTAAGTGTCCGGTGGGGCCGGTGCTGTTCCCTTTACAGGCTCTCGTTGGGGAGTCAATGTAGGCCCTTACACTCAGCAGGGAATCCAGCCCTCTTAGCCCCCACCCTGTGTTCCATGACACAAATCTCGGGAGTGTTTAATTTTCATATTTGTTTAGGAGGATGAAGGTGGGGCAAGAGGAGGCATAAATTCACACTTAGTGACACCAAGTCACAGCCAGTACCTCCTCCTCGGAGAGCTATGTGCTCCCACAGTGGTGGCTGGGGGGCTGGGTAGAGCCCCTCCACTGGTCACAGAGGAATTAACTCCGCTGGCTGCAACTGATGGGTTGGACAACCAATCCAGAGGGGACAGAGCATCTTTCCAGGGAATTTGGAACTGAAACACAGAAATTAATTTCACTCATCTGGGGATTGGGAGGAGGGTGGGAATCAAATGAAACCAGAGCAGGAGAGAAAGTTACAAGTGAATGAGAGAGAGACAGAGAGACTGAGCTTGTGAGAGTAAATAGTGTGAAGGAAGGGTAACAATCAGGGCACAGAGGAATTCCAGCTCCTGGCTGTCTAGTGTGTCCCAGCCCATCAACAAACCTGCGGGATGGTTAACAGCATTCCAGTTTTGCAGATTAGGAAACAGGCTGAAAGAGACGGGGGTTGGCTTTGGGTGCACAGTTAATTTAAGTGCCACTGGACCCCTCAATTCCCACTGCCTGAAGGTACCATGATCCTCAAAGGGACCCTACTGTGCTGACCGCCCAGCACCCTGATCAAAGGGACCCTGCGGGAGTGGGAACCTCTCTGAGTTTGGAGAGTTCCCTGCACCGAGATTCCATGCATCAGCCGGCTCCCGCTCACCCCAGGTTAACGTCTCCCCAGCTGTGCAGTCTCCCGACACGCTTCCCTCCCTGCCAGGCACCCCCGTTCTTACCACTGAGTGTACTGCAGGAATTCAGACACAGGGATTCCCAAAGCAATGCGAGCCCACCGGCTGTACAAACAGCAGACTCCCAGCCCCACCTGGGCTCCATGGGGATAGTAGGTATCCTCACCTTTCATGTATCTAAGGCAATCTGTTTCTTCAGCTGGAGGCTGTAGAGAAAAATAAAAGGTCCAAAACATTGTTCAGTGAGGAATTCCTCCAAGGACCTGACTCCAGAGTCTACAAAAAGTTGTGCTGGCTGCTCCTACCCCCGGACTTTGGGTGAGGTGGATTATTGATCAGCACAATCGCCGGTGGCCCAGCTCCTGGGCTTGGCTGCCCAGAAGGGGCTGGGGGAATAGGTAAGGCCAGGGCACGCAGGAAAGACCTGACCTCTCACCTCTGCACTTGTAAACCCTTCCCCAAATCTCAAGGCATCGGACAGAGTGCAGCCATCACAATGTTGAGATGCTCCCATCTCTTCACTCACTCCTGTCGGTTCACTTACGTGCTGAGCATCCACTAGGTCACAGGACATGAAACATAGGATGGCCGATGGGACAGGCTTGGTACTTCCCCCTGGATCCTGTTCAATCTGATGGAAGAATGATCACTCATAAACGGTTTCTCTAAAGGATACATAGACAGAAAACAAACTGCAGAGTGAATCAAATTTTAAAATATAAATGAAGATCCCCCAGTCTCACCGCCTATGGTTAACAGCATAAAGAAAATAGATCTTGCCTTTGATCACCAAGGAAGTGGTCACCCCCTCTCAGGAGGAAAGGAGAGTTATTCTTTGAGCAGGACACAGAAGTGCTCCATCGGATTGGACCAGGACCTCTGCATTCATTCAGAAAATCTGTATAAGCTCCTACTTCTTATGGGAATCTAGTAACTATACCCTTTCCCAAGGCTCTTGGGCTTTATTAGTCAACAAAATAGACATGACTCCCCATCACTGGGGGCTCAGAGTTTTAGCAGAGAAAACAGGCAACATGTTGGGGGTAGCAAGAGCTTGGGGAAAAATAAGAGAGATATGAGCAAACTCAGGTGATGGTGGTGGGGTGGGAGGCAAGCAGGAGGGAATAAGGCAATCCTGGCAGATCTCACGGAGTAATGAACTTGAAGCAGAATAGATCCGGAGGAAGAAGGAAGAGCCGGAGCCAGAGGCCCCCAGAGTGATGGGGAGAGTGTGGGCAGAGAGGCAGAGCACGCCGGGTCCTGGAAGGCTTTGGGACGACTTTGGCTCCTAAAGGAATGGTGACCCTTTTAGTGAGTTTTGATGGGATGGGTGATGTCCAATTTATGCTTTTGTTTTGGTTTTTTTGGGGGGGAGGGTAATTTATTTATTTTAGTGAAGGCGCTGTGGTTTGAACCCAGGATCTCATGCATGCTAAGCATACGCTTTATCACTGAGCTACACCTACCCCCGCAATGTATGCTTTTATAGGCTCCCTCTGACTCTGTGTGGATGAGATTGTAGAAAAGCAAAGATGGAAGAAGGAGGCTATTTGGTGTCCAAGAAGGGGCTGAAGGTGGCTCCTAGGAGGGTGGGGAACAGGGAGTAGGTGGTTAATTAATTCAGAGTAGCCAGAATTTTCTAACAAGCTGGATTTGCTGTGTGTGTGTGTGTAAGAGAAAGAGAGAGAAAGAACATGGTTCCACCATCTGGACCTGGAAAATGGGATGGATATCCTCTCCATCCACAGGGGATGGGACAAGATGGGGCTGAGCAGGTGGAAAGGGGCTGGAAACAGCTCAGTTCTTCAATGTCATGGTTAAGGAATCTATTAGCTATTGCCACAGAAATGCCTAATAGGTAGAGGAGTCTGGGTTTTCTTTTCTTTCTTTTTAACATTAAAAAAATATAATTTAAATGTATTAATTTTATTATGTGAATGAATTTGGAATTTTATTTCATGCCAAGGTATATGTTATAATAGCCAAATGGAAAATATATCAGAAAAGGGGAGAAATGAGGGCTTTCACATAAACTGACTGTCCATAACGTAGGTAAAATTTCAATAAAACCAGTCTTCATGCAAAAACCTCATCTTGGTGTTACATAAAATTAAATGAAAAAGGACTATGTTGATGTAGCATTATTTCATGTTACATAATAGCCCCAAACAAACACACTGTTTAACTATGAGGCTTGTAGAAATACTATTCACTTTATTGACATAAATACAGAAATGCAGAAAGGTTCTAAGTTAGAATAAGCATCTTAGTGGAAATAATAGAGATCTGAGCATTTTACATATGTATGGACTGATTCAAAATTTGGAAAAGTAATTTACACAGTAGTATGAATGTGAAAGCAAGATGAATGAAAGAAAAAGAATATGAGTATCAGGGAGAGAGTTCCAAATGGAAAGGCCAAATCAGGGATTTTTGGAGAAATCGAGAAATTGATGGCATGTCAATTTCCAAGTCTGGTTGCTTCCACCAAATGTATAGCAGAGAGATAGGGGAGAGACCAAGGACCCAACCTGAGGGGGAAAGCTGCTCCCAACCCAGAGAGGAAGCCGGGCAGGCTTGGAGAGTCACAGCTCCCAGGGCAGAACCCGCTTTTGTAAGAACCCGCTTTTGCAGTTCCCCTTGGAATTTAGGCATTTCTGGTATAAGAAATGAGAAACAGTTTGAGAAAATCCCGGCTCAGAATTACACAGCACAACCGCATCTCAGAAGTATATACATCCGTAAAAAATTTTAGAAGCAAAACTCCGTAACTACTCTTAAAGACTTTTGCAAACCTGGGCCTGCCCAGATGTTTCCAAACTGGAAAGGAACTCCAATCACTTGCCTGGTACTGGGACCAGAGGCTGGCCACCCTTTTCTGTAAAAGCGAGAGAGTAAATATTTTCAGTTTTGCAGATCATTTTGTTGTAACCATGCAGGTCTGCAATAAGAAAGCGAAGAGCACTGGGAGACAGGAAACAAATTGGCATGCCCACACCCTCCCTTCCACTCAGGGCAGCTTCTCTGTGGTGGGGAGCTTTGCCACAATCAATTGCTTCTTTGTTTCCATTGGTTTCTTTGTTTCCACCTTACTGCTCAAGCTCAGAACTTCAGGTGGGCCTGGTCCTTCAGCATCCATGGAGAGAGAAGGCTGAGCAGGTGTGGGAACCCCACCTGATGGAGAAGAGATTGCTGGGAGGGACACTGTGGTGGCCACCATGACACGAGACAATCACACCTTCCGGGGTGAAAGGGAATGAAGACAAGGGAGGGACACAGCATTGGGACCCCTAGGTCGCCTGCCAGGCTTGCTCTCCCTCCACGGCCACCCTGGGGGCCTGGGTGGTGTTGGAACTCAGCTACAGTGATTAGGCTGAGGGGACTCAAGATAAAGGACCCTCCGTCTCCACACCGGGTTCCAAACGCAGCCTCTCTAAGTCTACCCTCTGTTTCTGGAACTCAGCTGGAAGAATACATGATCAGGCCAGACCCAGAACCCAAGGCAAAAAAGACAGGGGTCACATGGGGTTGTATCCCCGTGCTCAGCGGTCTGGGTCTCCTTGCAAATCTGCAGAAATCCCTGTTCTGCCTCATTCCTGGGAGAAACCCCACATCTGCTCTGTCTGTTCGTCTCTTGAGGCTATTGTCCTGGAGGGATGCAGAGTCCTTGAACCTGGCCCTCCAAACGTACATAAGCAGCCTGTTCAATAAAACAAATTATGCACTTTTTCACATTTGCCAGTTTTTTGATTCCACAAAGGCTGCGGGACTCTTTCTCACAGTCTCCTGTGCCCCCACCACTTGGTGGCCCTCTCCTCATGGAAACACGATTTCCCCCAACTGCACCCTGCCTCCCAGCTTGTCAGAGGGGAGTGACCCACAAAGACACAGGTGTTTGTGAGGATCCTGTCCCCCAGCAGAAAGCCTACTCCTGGAGCCATGGACAGGGATCTGGCCTCCTGAGCCGCTCAGCACTAATTGAAAGCCTAAACTGGGGACCCCGAACATTGCTGAATGACTTTCTGAGTCACCTGGGTTGGAGGGGCCTGATTTTTCTTTCCAAGAATGGATGTAGCGCAGCCTCCAATTTCAGGGCTGACATTCATGATGTATCTAGTTCCCCCAACTGCACCCCAGGAAGGAAAGGCCCTTCCATCCCACTGGTTAGAAACCCAGCCCAGGGGAGTTCTGAGGCACGGCATTTTTGTCATGTCCAGCATCCCTGCAGAGTGGCCCTTGCCTCTGAATGAGCCCCTTCCCTGGGCCTTCCCTACCCCGACATGACCACACCCCAGGTGGTGCTGGGGAATGCAGGGAGTGCAATGAGGGGTGGGGGGAGCAGAGCCCCTTTCTCTGGAGTGAGGGTTCTTGGGGAGACCACAGAGCAAGGCACACCACCCCCACCCTATACCCCAAACTCTTAGCCCCGCCAACACAGGGGCCGCTCTGCACCCTCTCACCGTGTCTCTCCTGGGAGACTGCACCCAACCCGGCATCTGGCACCCCAGCCCTACCTCCCCTCTTATGACAGGTCCCATCTTCTTGGAAACTGCCCAGCAGCTTGAATTCAAGGCCGGCAGCGGGCATGGCGGATCTGCAGTTCAGGTGCCCTACCTGGTCAGCAGTGCATGCCTGGGCTCAGTCCTCTATCTTGCCCACCGGCAGCCTGGGTCCACGTCCGGTTCAAGCGGAGGCCGCGGAGCCCAGGCTGAGCCCCACACACGGACAGGTGAGGGTGCCCTCGCCCCGCTACCCCGCTGCCCCGCCCACTGGTGGCAGCACCGCCCCAGACTCCGGCCGGCGCCATCTGCAGGTGAGGACGTCCCCGCGGCCCCGCCTTCCCCGGCCCCGCCCAGCTGCCCCAAAAGCCTCCAACCACCCCCGTCCTGGCCGATCCCTTGCTCCCATTGGCTCCGCAAGTTCTGCCCTCGCACATCTTGACTCGGAAGGACGCACGACGCAAGCGCAAGGGGAGGGCCCAGCGGCGTTGCCATGGCTACAGGCGCCGCGGTCCGCGCGGGCCGGCGTGCGCTTCTGGGGCGGGGAGCGGGCTCCGGAAGTGTGCAGCTGCCTGGGACCATGGCGGTGCTTGCTGCTGGGGATGGCGGCTTGCTCGGCCGGGTGACTAGTTCTGGCCTGGTCACTCGGCGGCCGACATCCTGTCTGGGGCGGCGTCCCACAGACGGTAAACGTACGTCCGCGACGTCGGACATGGCCCGGGGTGGGATCGGGGTTCGGGCGGTGGCCGGGGAGGGCTGTGGTGCAGGGGAGCGTGTTGGGGCTGGGCGGGGCAGGGCTTGGGCACAGCCTCAAGCTTTCCTCCCCCTCAGGCCCTGGGGCTGGGGCCGCGAGTCTGGGTCGCCCTTTGTGGCCGCGGCCTCCCAGAAACCCCTGGGAAGGGCAGGCGGAGGACCCATCTTAGAAGAAGCGGGGCCTTACCCTGGTTTTGAAGAGCCCCAGAATCAGATGTTGGAATGGGCTGGTTTATCAGCCTTGTTTATTTGCAGGGAAACTTCAGTTCCATCCAGATGTTGGTTCCTTCATTCAACCTCAGGAATAAGACACAAGGGTCAGTGCCGATAAGCAGTTATCTAGGGCTTGACTCAAAATAAACTATGCGGGGTGTAGGGATGGTAGATGGGACCCTCCCTCTTGAAGTTAGCAGTCTTCTGGGATTAGAGGCCCCAGTTGAGGACTGCATCCTCATCTGCAGTAATGGAGTTTGTGAGAAACACACAGAGAAGGGAGGGGTGTGGTGGCGGTAACTCATTACAGAATCCAGGACCCTTGCCTGGCTCTTGTGTAGAAGAGTCTCGCCTTGGATAGGGCAGCAGTTATCAAAGTGTATCCAAGGCCCCTGAGGTGCAAGACCATTTTCATAGAAACGCCGGGATGTCACCTGCCTTTTGCACACTCTTGCTCTCACGAGTTCCTGAGGGGTTTTCCAGGGAAAACCTGGCCTGTGATATCACAAAACAGGGAATGCAGAGGCAGATAGGAGAATTCAGCTCTCACCAGTCCAAAAGAGATTTGCAGAAATTAAAATCACTGCTATTCTTCTCACTAATGATTTTTCTTTGAAAAATAGAATTATATTTTGTTTAAGAGTATTAATGGTAACATACAGTAGATTGTTAATTTTTTAAGTGAATTCATACACTTTTTCTGACTTCTTATTTAACTTCTAACAGGAAATATTGATAGATTAAACTCACATAAATAGCATCCTTTTGGAGTTCTCAGTAATTGTTAAGAGTGTATAGGGTTCTGTAGAACAAGAAGTTTGAGAGCCCCTGGAGAACGGGTGCTCAGATGCTAGTCAGGTGCTTAGTGGTGTTAGACGGATGCCAAGATGTCTTCCGCAACTGCTCCCGGACTTGAAGTAATTGGCCACATGGAGATGGGTGGGCAGTGCCTCCACTTTACAAACCAGAAGCTGCTGAATGTGTCTGGATTGTAGGCCATGGGCTGTGCAGGGATTCCCGTTGTATCTGTCCTATCTAAGCCGGGATTCCTGTGCAGAGGCCTGGCCCTGATGACCCGCTCTCCTTTGCTCCCTGCCAGGTACCTTCTGTGTGACTTCAACCCTCCAGAGGGCTTCAACCTCCATAGGAACGTCTGCATCCACATCGCCTTCCTCCTGAAGACCCTGCTGAAGATGGAGAAGCCAGTACTGGTGCTATTCCCTTGGGGCTACCTCTACCACTGGCAGAGCCCCGATCCCTTGTCCGACTCCTTTGACCTCCCAAGTCTCAACAGAAACATCCCTGACATTGAGTATGAGCAGTTCATTGCAGGTGAGGTGGTGGTCATTTAACTGGGGCCAGGTGGTCGTTGTTCTGGTTCCGATCTGAACATCGGGCCATCTTACTTTGGGCTTGTTGGTCTGCTTAGGGGCCCTGCTCATGTTTCCTACACTGCAGGTGAATTTGGTTTATCCATAGTTTTTTTGGGAAATCAATTTGAAGTGTATGAGCTCTATGTCCCCTCACCTCTGAAAACCCTGGCCTCCTGGTGAGATGGAGTAGTGACAAGGAGGCCACTGCCACAGAGGACTTGTCCCAGAAAGACTCGCTCCCTGTGCAGTCAGGGCTGTTCTTACCTGTAGGAAAACACGATGTGTGTGTAGCATGGGCCACATGCTGGAGAAGATATGTAACTGCCCATCCAGTATAATTTGGTCCTGCTCAAGCTACCCATTTTAAGTTTTGTAAGAGGGAAGTGTTCAAGATTTTCTTTGAATAAAGGTATTTAGAGCTTATCAATTTTTTTTTAAATTGAAATGTGGTTGATTTACAATGTTTTGTTAGTTTCAGTTATACAGCTGTTTTGTTAGTTTCAGGTATGCAGCATAGTGATTCAGTTGTACATATACATAGTCTATTCTTTTTCAGGTTCTTTTCCATTATAGGTTGCAAGATATGGAATATTCTTCCCTGTGTTCTACAGTGAATCCTTGTCGTTTGTCTGTTTTACATATAGTAATTTATATCTGTTAATCCCAAACTTCTAAGTTTGTTTTATAAGTCTGTGAGTCTGTTTTTGTTTTATAAATAAGTTCATTTGTATCATTTTTTTAAAATTCCACATATAAGTGATATCATATGATACTTGTCTTTGTCTGACTTATTTCACTTAGTGAGATAATCTCCAGTTCCATCCATGTTGCTGTAAATGGCCTTATTTCCTTCTTTGTTATGACTGAGTAATATTCTGTTATATCTAAGTACCACATCTTTATCCAGTCATCTGTCAGTGGACGTTTAGGTTGCTTCTATGTCTTGGCCATTGTAAACAGTGCTCCTGTGAAAATTGGGGTGCAGGTATCTTTTGGAATGAAGGTTCCCTCTGGATATATGCCCAGGAGTGGGATTGCTGGATTAGGTGGTAAGTCTTTTTTTTTTTTTTGTCTTTTGAGGAATCTCCATAATGTTTTCCACAGTGACTGCACCAAACTACATTCCCACCAACAATGTAGGAGGGTTTCCTTTTCTCCACAGCCTCTCCGGCATTTATGGTTTGTGGACTTTTGAATGATGGCCATTCTGACTGGTGTGAGATGATAACATTGTAGTTTTGAGCTGCATTTCTCTGATAATTGAGGGATATTGAGCATTTTTTTATATGCCTATTGGCCATTTGTGTGTCTTCATTGGAGGATTGCTTGTTTAGTTGTTCTGCCCATTTTTTGATTTGGTTGTTTATTTTTTTCTTATTAAGTTGTATGAACTATTTATATAGTCTAGAAATTAAGCCATGGTCAGTCTCATATTTTGCAAATATTTTCCCCAATTCCATAGGTTGTCTTTTAGTTTTACTTATGGTTTCTATTGCTGTGCAAAAGTTTATAAGTTTAATTAGGTCTCATTTATTTATTTTAGCTTTTATTTCTGTTGCTTGGGTTGCTTAGATTGCCCTAGGAAAACATTGCTGAGATGTATGTCAAATAATGTTTTGCCTATGTTTTCTTGTGAGAAGTTTATAGTGTCTTGTCTAATATTTAAGTTTTTAAGCCATTTTGAGTTTGTTTCTTTTTGGTTTTTTTGCGGCTCTATTGTATGCTTTTGATTTGTGGTTACCTTATTCTTCAAATATATCAACCCATTACTATATCTATTTCCTTTAGACTGATAATCACGTAGGCTCCATCACATCCTAAGAATAACGAAGAAAAAAAAGAAAGAAAAAAATCTATATTTTCTTGCTCCCCTCTCCAATTCCCAACCTTTTTTATTTTGATGTCCTTTTTCATTTTTACATCTTTATGTTTATTCTCTTGTAACTCGTTATTGCATTTCCAACTATGGATTTTCCTGTTTCTATAGCATCCTGCTTCCTTTCTGTTTAGAATAGAACCTTTAAATATCTCTGTTAGGTTCATTATTGCTAAGTTATCTCACCTCCCACCTGCCCCCTCTCCCCTCCCCCCCAGGCCTCTGAATCCTCAGTCCAGGAAAGCTAAACCATTCTAGCCTTCATCGGTTCTGGGAAAGCAATCTTCAGAGTGGGAAAAGACATTGAAAAATAATATTCTGTGAGTTGCTTTCTACCCTTGCCCAGAGATGAGAAACATCTGAAGGTGGAGGAAAAAAGTTGGAGGTGGGGAACACAAAGTCTTTTCTCCTTTTGCTACTGAAGAAATGATTGCTTTTTTAATTAGTGATGATGCCCTTTAAATTGGTGATATCGAGATTCCACAGCTTCAGCGCCTGTGAATAACCAGCCGGTAGAAAGCTCTCTAGGGCCCCTGCAGTGGGAAAGGCAGCCCCTCTGAGCACCTGTTGTTCTTGATTCTTCCTGCCTCCACACGGGTTCGTTAGGCACCGTTCAGGACAATGCAGTTACCCAAGGGGGAGGGCGGGGAGACCTCTGCTGTGTGGCCAGCCACAGGAGCTCACACTTGAAGGACAAAATGTAGAGTAGTGGGGCGGTCATAGGAACAGAAGATGGTTGAGACCCAGGATATTGTCCTGGAGTCCAGCAGCCGAGGCTGGTGGGGCAGATAGGGCCCTGGGGTGTGGGCAATCCTTGAGGGGTCTGAAGCAAAGATAGGAACCAAGAGACTGGATTCGTGTGGGGGTACGGCACCCCTTGGAGTCTGCGTGGCAGCTCAGCAAGCCCAGGGGGAGCTGGCACTTCCCCAAAGCTGGGTTGACAGGTCACAACCAACTCACTGGGGACAGAGAGGCACTGAGTCATTTTTAACTTTCTGTCCCTCTTCCTGGAAAAGAAACTGCTGCCTGTTAAATAGCCTGTGTCGTTAGTGAGAATTAAAGTCATGAAGCAAGATTGCCTCAAAAGTCATCCATTGTGTAGTTGTTAATAAGGGTCAAATGCAAACTTTAATAGATGAAATGAAGCATTCATCAGAGGATTTCAAAGTCCTTTCAAATAAAAATTCTTGCTGCCTTTGTTCTTCATTTCATTGTTCACTTGGTGATAATAATAGTAACCAAAGCAATAGCAAACCCTTACACAACTCTGTCCTGCTGTTCCAGGAACGCTGTGTTCATGACAAACAATGAGTTGGCACCACTATGAGTTCCACTTTAAAGGTAAGGACATTCATTAATCACACGGCTAATAAATGGCAGAGCTGGGACTTGAACCCAAGCTGTCTGGCCCCAGAGCCCCCTCTCAGCCCCTTCACTGCAGCTCACTTGGCATGCCCGACACAGGCCAACATTTAAGAGCAGCGTGACCTTGGCCAAGGCTGCTTCACCGCTTGGTCTCTGATTCCTCATCTGTAGAATGGGGGTGTGGGCAGTGAACTCTATGAGCTCAGTGGTCACTTCCTCCACTCTGCTATTCTACTGCTTTGAGTTAGTTTAATAAGTATCCGAGCCCCTACATGGCCCACACATGGGCTGGCACTTTGCTAGGCCTTGGGTTACGGACCAAAGATCTGCCTGCTTCTCCAAGGAGCCTGTGTCCCTCCACGGCAAACAGCTGCGAGGCCCAGGCTCCCTCGGTGGCAGTCGGGGACTGGGCAGGAAAGTCTGATAAGAGAAGATGGAGGCAGAGCCCCTCCAGGAACATTGGTGGCCACACAGCTCTCAGGAGCAAGAGCTTCTGTCCAGGCTTCTGAGAGGGGGGTCCTCATGAGGCCAGTAGTCCCCCCAACCTAAGCCCTCAAGACAAAGATCCAGCCATCCCTTCAGTGTCACCATAGAGCCAGTCCATCCTCATCACTGTGCCTCTGTGCTCCTTTGTCCTGGGGCCTCTCTTCCCCTACACACAGAAGACTCTTCTCCCTCTCTTCTCTGAGTGTCCCCTCACTTCACCCGTGGTCCCTGCTTCCTGGGCAACCATCTCTTTGCCCACTCACACCCCCCCATTTGATCAGGAGGCTGGGTTGACTTCCTTGTGCTCACTTTCCACCTTCAGATCATTGCTCCTCCTCTCTTGGGAGCACCTGGAAAACCCAGATCCATTCCTAGCAGTGCCTGCCACCCTGGCCTCCCGGCTCATCTGCCTCAGTCAGGAGCACCTGGACCACCAGCTCTGTATTGCCTCACCTCCTATCATCAAGATGTCAAACTTCATTCTCCCTCCACCACCCAGTATGGTCATTGTAGGGTCTTCTTCTCCGTCAGCCTGAGCCAGCCACCCCCCATTCACCCTACCCCCGGTCTCATACCCGGGCGTGTCTCCACCCCAGGTCCAGCCTCTCTCCTTTAAGTGCCCACCTCTAGCCATCCAGCTGCTTCTCCACCAGCCTCCCTGGCGCTCCTTCACCTTCACTGGGGCATCATGCACTGACTCCTCTGCTTTCCTGCCTGTCCACGTTCCTCTTACTTCCACTTCCCCAGCGTGTATGCTGCCCAATCCGGGGACTCGGGAAGCCAGGCAGAGTGTACCAGACAGCAGACAAGAGTGAAGCCCTGCTCAGAAATCAGATAGGTTCCTAGGTCTTGGATGAGTAAGGAGGCTTACTGCTCATCCTTGATCCCTTTGCTGGTGGCCAAAAGCGACCAAGGTCCACGAGAGCACTTCTGGGAGCTGCCTGCCAAAACCTGCAAAAGGACTGCTCAGGACTGGCTCTGCAGTAGGAGCAGAGGAAGGAAATGTCGCCTCTTGGTGGACATTATTGGTGATGGCAGTAGGAGGCCTAGCAGCCTTGGTATAGTGGTTGCAGGACAGGGTCCTAGTGGATCATCGTTTTCACCTCTCTTAAAAATCATTGCTTCATATATTGTATCCATTTTGTGGTTTATTTTAGGGTGGTAAATATGGTGTCTGTTACTCCATATTAGCTGGATTGATTAATTTTTTTTATTCTTAATTTTCTCTTCAATGATTTGGAAGCTATATTGCCTTTTAATGAAAATTCTCTCTAAATTTTTATAAATCATCTCTAAGTTCATAACTTTATATGTAATTGGACCAGTATCCCTATAACACTATCAAAAATGAAATAATCTATTAGATCTTGTTCCTCAATAATGATAAATTTAGCATATTTTACCTCTCTGCTGTTCCAGATTGTGTGTGTGTGCGTTTGTCTGTGTGTGTGTGTGTGTGTGTGTGTGTATGTGTGTGTATGTATGTGTCCTCTAGTTACTACTTTTTAGAATGTTGCTTCCAGTTTGTTATATTAACAATGAAAATATAGGTATAAACTTCTTGGATTTCATTGCTCACTACCACTATTTAATACCATGTATTTCCCACTTTTGAGTTATTTACTTATCTGGATTTTCAAATCAACTGGACACATGATTGGCTAAGTTTTTTCGAGCAGTGGACTTGGAACACTTTCATGTCTATATGCAGCTTTATGTTCTCCTCCTCAACAACTCTCAGCATGTTGTTGACGGCCCAAGCCTTGTTTTAAAATATGGCATTGTTTTTCATCACCAAAAAAAAACAAAAAAGTTTTCTTCATTTAAAGTGCTGTCTTTTTATGACTGGCTAGTCTTGTCTGGTGGATAGAGATTTACTTAACCTTCCCCCTTCTTTTCACCATAGCTTGGATTCATTGAGATGTATGTTTTTACCACTTCTCAGATGGGCTTCCGCTTTGACTTCCGGTTTAAACCATCACCCCACTCTTTTTCTCCATGCTTATTCCTGAAAAAGTGAGATCTCTATCGGATTAAAGGTGGTTCCCGTCAGAGATGTGTGGCTCCCTGTCCAAAGGTCCAAATGAAGAGAAAAGGAAAGATTCCTGTTTCTGGTGGTTACATTTTGTCAGCTGAGAGATCTAGTTATCCATGTGGCTGCGGTGGAATCTGCAATATCTTGGCTCAGAGTTTCCTTTTTCTGGCTTACTAGGGGAGCCTCATTAGCTGGGGTCACGGCGCTGTGGCCGTTGTCAGGATCCCGGGGCTGAGGCAGCCCCTCTCCCCGCCTTGTTATTTTGATCTTGCAAACTGGGTCCCAGCTATGCTAACCCTGCACCTGGCGGCCAGGATCGCACCCCACGTGACGTGTCCCCAGTTCCTCGGCGTCCCTCACTGCTATCAGCTAGCTCCAGTAAGGGTACGAGCTGGCTTCCACTGCGGTCCTTCCTCCTTCCTCTGCAGGCAGGCCCTCCTTTCCCACTATTTGGCCCTAAACTTTCTCTCCTGCACTACATAAGCTGAAGGAATTCCTCAGCGTTTCCAGCAGGTAGATGGTGCTCTTCTATGTTTGGACCCCTTCAGTGCTTGCAGTGGAAATTTAGGAGGTGGGAAGGAAGAGCTTGGGGGCTCTCCATATCTAGGGGCTCCCTATCCAGCAGATTCAACTAACTGTGGTATGAAAATATTCGTGAAAAAACAGGAAGTTTCAAAAAGCAACACTTGAATTTGCCAAAACTGACAACTACTTACATAGCATTCATGTTGTATTAGATACCGTGAGTAATCCAGAGATGATTTGAAGTACACAGAAGGACACAGCAAAAGAGAATGTGACAACGAATGTACGTGTATATTCATGTATAACTGAAAAATTTTGCTCTAAGCTGGAATTTGATGCAACATTGTAAAATGACTATAACTCAATAAAAAATGTTATATATATATATATATATAAAGTACATGGGAGGGTGTACATAAGTTCCATGCAAGTCTTATGCCATTTTATACAAGAGGCATCAGCATCCATGGATGTTGACGTCAGGGGGGAGTCCTGCAGCCAGTGCCCCATGGTTACCAAGGGATGACTAGAAGTCCAGGCTCCTTATCCCAGGCTGTCAGGTCCCCACATGGTCTGAATCCTACCTGTACCACACTTCCCTTGTCACTCTCCTCCAGCCCTGGCAGACTGTCCTCTGATTTTTGAACAGGTGACACTCACTGTGCTTCATATCTGTCCCATAGAAATACCCGTTACTTTCTGAGTATGGCTCTGCTTTCACAAAACGGGCTGCATTGTCACTAGAGAAGACAGTGTGGAATTTTCTTTAAAAACTGAAAATAGACTTCACTCATGATCCAGCCTTCCCACTCCTGGGCATATGTCAGAAGAAAACTCTAATTCAAAAACTCACATTCACCTCAATGCTCACAGCAGCACCATTTATAATAGCCAGGACATGGCAACAACCCAAATGTCCATCGACAGCTGACTGGATAAAGATGTAGTAGTATATTTATACAAAGGAATACTATTCAGCCATTAAAAAGAACAAAATAATGCTATTTTCGGCAACATGGATGGACATAGAGATAGTCATTCTAAGTGAAGTAAGCCAGAAAAAGAGAAAAATGCCATATATCACTTATATGTGGAATCTAAAAAAAAAAACACAAATGAACTTAACTACAAAAGAGAAACAGACCCACAGACATAGAGAAACAAACTTATGGTTACCAGGGATAGAAGGGGATGGGAAGGGATAAATATGGGAATTGGAAAAGTGTCCCTCTTGGGGAGTTATGGAAATGTTAGCTATCTTGATTGCGGTGAAGGTTTTCTGGGTGTACACATCTATCAAATTCATCAAATACTACATGTGAAATATGTGTAATTTAGTATACAGGAATAATACCACAATAAAGGTGCCTGTAAAAAAAAAAAAAAAAAAAAAAAAACAAGAAAAGATTGGCGGCATTTTGCCCTACGTTTTTATGTGTCTTTAGTGAGTGGGTCTACAAGTTTCCGGTCTGCCATATTTTCTGAACCAGAAGTGCACTCCTTCCCTTTTCTTTGGTAAACTGTCAGTGGGTGGCATTCATTCCCGTGGCTTCAACTGCTCTCTGTCCACTGATTAACTGTCAAATCTTTTCCAGCATGGACATTTCATTTCAGTCCCAGAAATATTCTTCTAATTGACAAGTAGATATTCCCACTTGATTAGCCCATAAAAATCTCAAGCTCTGTGTGTTTGAATTTACACTCGCTCAGAACTAGGTTTACTTCTACAAACAATGGCAACACTATCCCATCTGTTTTCCTTGACATACATCTGGGAGTTTTCCTTTACTTTTCCACTCCCTCACCCCCGTCAGTACAGCAATTCTATTCCTTAATGTCCCCCAACTAAGTCCCTGCTCCTCGCTCCCCACTGCATTAATTCACACCCCTTGCTAGTCTCCCGAGTGCTGTTCTTTAGAGTGAACAATCCACTTTTCTCACTTTTAATGGCTAATCTGTGTCACTCTCCTCCTTAAAACCCCAAAGAATTCCCCGCTGCGTATGTGAGGGAGTCCAAGCTCCCCGATTTAACGTCACACTTTCTCATCACCTAGTTGTTGCTTTTTTTCAGCCTCAGCTTCCGTTAGTTCCCAACAGCCTCTAGCCTCACTGACCTTCCTTCCCTAAGTGCAAAGTGCTCTTCGACACGACCAGGAGTCTGCACGAGACACGCAAGCTGCCAAGAATCCCGTCCCCACACGCACTCTCCTGGTCTAGAGATTTGCTGGAATCCTTCAGATGTCAGTGCAGAAAGCATTTTCTCTGTGACACCTTCCCTACTTTCTAGAACCCTGCCCCTGGCAGTGCAAAAGCCCCTCTGAACATACAGTATACATGATGCCAAGTGACTTACCACATTGTTTTGAAAACCTATTCAAATTTGTCTCTTCCACGACACACTGTGATCTCCTTGAGGGATGGGTGGCTGTGTGGTATTTGCCTAGACAGCTAATGTTTGGCACAGACTCCGGGCCATAGGAAACACTCTGCTGACTCATCAAGAAGAATTGCAGTCTTTGCGATGTAAGAAAGACTACATGATTTCTGAATTTACAACATCCGGCAAGGGTCCAAATAATTTCACATAGAACTACAGAGGAAAAATATGTGTCTTCTTTTCCTCTTTGTGAGCCCGAGATCATAGGCATCCTGGAACGTAGGTGTCACTCTAAGCTGTCTGTCCCCTAGGCTGTCACGTCCAGATTCAACATATTTTTTAGAAGTTGTAGGGATACGTGTACATCGCCCCATATTGCAGCAAAGGGTGCTTCAACCTGACCAAGTTTAATGTCCATATAAAAATCAGAAATCTTCCAAACTGAAGCCTGAAGAAACGTTTCCCGTCTCTCCTTCCAGTCTGTCTTTCATCTGCACCCCAAATCACCACTGCTCATCTGCGTCAGGCCACATTCTTCCTAGAAACATTGTCGGTGGGACACTTGGACGAGAACTAATTACAGCAGTCATGAAAATGTTCCCATGAACGTAGGCTCTGCACAACAAGGATGTTTTGACCTGAGGCCTCAGCCGTGGCCTGCAGGGTCTGTTCTCATGTTCTGCCTGGCTTCCCTGCAGATGTTCAGCAGAAAATCAAGCCTGTAGTTAAAGTCATAGAAGGCCCAAAAAATCCAGAAAAATAGAGTGAGATTCCTTTCCTTGGGAATATTTTTGAAACTCACCCACTAATAGGAAGAAGAGATGTAAGAGGTTGGTTTCAGAGCAGATGATGTCAAACTGCAGGTGTGTCAGTTTTGTCATTGTTGCCCGCTAGTTGGCTTTCTGCTGCTTCTAACACGCCGCTGTTTAGAGAAGTGGCCTGACTCGGCCCTCAGAGCAGAAAGGTGAGCTGGGCCTGGTGACAGCCAAGCTCCTCTGCTGTGTAGTAAACCACTGAGAAGGAAGAGATGGCCCAGGGCTTCCTCTGACTCTCTCCCTCAGTTATAAACTATGAAGGGAAAATGGAACAAAAAATCTTAATTCAATATGGTATTGTCAAAGTATAAAAATAATTGTCTTTGGAGGGGATGGTATAATTCAAGGGGTAGAGTATGTGCTGGGTTCAATTCGCAGTACCTCAATGTAAAAAAATAATAAGAAAAAGTCTTTAAAATAAAAGAAAAATATCAAATAAGAAAAGAGATCTCAAACAACCCAAGTTTAAAAAGAAAAAATGTCTTTTAAAAATAGTAGTCACCTCGGTCTTTTGCTAGATTAGGAGTTTGGGATTAACAGATACACACTACTATGTATAAAATAAATAACCAACTCCCAGGTCCTTAATAACCTAGTTCAACCTGAATCCTGTCTCTTTTTTCCCCTAAGCAACCCGTGGAAGCATCTGAAATTCTCATCTTATAAAAGAATTCATTTAAAGGCGGTTTGAAAGTTACTGGTTAAAACAGTTATTTGTGGTTCCATGAATATAGGTCTAGTTAGAAAGACAGACAAGAAACTAGTAAGCAAAAAAAATATATGACATACTGCCAGGTACTAATAATTGTCACAAAGAAACATAAAGCATATTAGGAGAGAAAATGATTGAATAGGAAATATGTGCATGCTATTTTAAATAATGTGGTCGGATAAGTCCTCTCTGAGGGTAAAATAATTTGAACAAAGTCCTCAATGAAGCAAAAGAATAAGCCACGTAGGTAACAGACAAGAAAAGCCTCCCAGTCCGGGAGAAGTGTAAGTACGAGACTTGGAGTTACAAACACAGCTGTCCTGGTGGGGACCATCTGGGCGGTGAAGATGGGCTGGAGCAGATTGGTGAGAACTGGGACTGCAGAGACGGGTGAGGGACCGGATCACACAGGGCCTTGGTATGGACTCTGGATATCCTTCTGAATACAATGGAAAATCACGAGAGTATTTTGCAAAGTGGAACAACTTGATCTGATTCATACTTTAATAAGACCACTGTGGGTAACATATGGGGAATAAGCAATGGAAGCAGGGCAAGGTAAGCTGATGGGAAGCCAGTGGGAAGAGTGCTGCTGACCTGGAGAGAGACACCGAGGTTGGGCTGGGATGATAGCAGGAGACGGGCTGAAATGGGGACACGATTTGACAGTAACGGTCACAGGCCTTAATGCTTGAGTTGGACACAGACACAGAGTGGTTCAGGGTGATGAGTATGTGATATTTGGGGCGGAGCCACAGTTTTTGTGCAGAGACCTGACAGGAGAATAAAGTGGGGACGCTGACTTTGGTAAGAAGGGTTGGTGGGTGTTGAATTCCCCCAAGAGCCTTGTCTCTGTTTCTCTGTAGATGAAGTCAGCAGAGCAGTGATGTGTTTCCCTAGTTCTGCAGTGAATTGCGTGTCCTTCTCATCGACAAATTCGTGAGGCCGACCTGCCTATACAATTTCAACATCTTGAATCTGCTTCTTTCTATCCAGGAGGAGATTTCCAACTAAGATGCCAATCAAAAATTCCCGTATCCAGAGTTAGAGCTGTGTGACTTTGGGATAATCTCAGAGATGCCTCCACAGAGGCTCGGTGTGCTCTCCCTCCCTCAGAGCACACAGTTCCCTTCAGTCCGGTGGGTCTCAGTGAAGAAGATTTCACAAATAGCCCCTCTCAGGCCTTGGGGACCAACCTCCTGCTTGGCCGAGCTCTGAAAATGAGCACGAGATCCGGGCAAAGGGCCTTCTCCAGGGCTCCATCTGGCAGATTACATGAGGACAGTGCACAAAAGAGTGGGAGGGTTGATGGTATAAATGGATTTTAATTTTTGCTCTGAATCTGATTCTGTCTTTCCGTTTTGTTAAGGAACAGTTCGTAGGTCAGACATGATTCTCCTTTTTTCTTTCTATTTGATCATCCAACAGATTTAGATAGGGTATTTGTTTTAGGGTAAGAATCTTTAAAAAAAAAAAAACTTATGCAAATAGCGTCTTGTTAGGCATTTGGACAAGTAAATTCTCCCAGCAGTATTGAACCCCCTTGTTCCTCCAGGAAGTCTCCAAATGTATACATGTTCCAAATCTGACCCAAAACCAATGAGGCTTTTTTTTTTTAAGCACTTCACCGTGGACAAAAGATGTCACTAAAGAAGGTGAGAAAACAGCAGGTCCCCATCATCCAGAGTCCCTCCCAAAGAGCCCACAGAAGTAAAGAGGAGATGAACGAGAGAAACTGTTTGTTTATACACACGCAGGAGCCAACCAGAAAAGTAACTACCATGTTAAGTGGTGAAATTTAAAGGCATTTTTATCAACCTAACTTAATAGGGCAAAGGGAGAGGAGAGAATTGGCTTCCATGACAGGTTTTCTTCTACATCTATTGAATCTCAGGTGTCTTCAGCTTAAAGTGCTTTTGTATTAACCATGGGTTTTATCTGACTTTCCATTCCTCGAACTTTGTTTTCTTTTTCAAGATTCACTCATGTATTCTGAGCCCCTGGATTTTCCACGTGAATTTTAGATTGATTGTCAATTCCTGCAAAGCACCACCTGGGATTTGGGTAGGCATTTTTGAATCTTTAGATCTATTCGTGGACTATTGTCATCTTAGTAGAATGAAGCCTTCTGCTCCATGAATATGGGATTATTCTCTGTGAATGTAGGTCTTAATTTCTCTCAACAGAATCTCTAATCTATTGTAGTCTTCAGTGTCCAAGTCTGGTACTTCTTCCTCACCTCTTTTGGATGCTGATTCAGAAGAGACACGACGTCCTGGATAACCTCTGCTGCCACGGAGCTGACATGGATCTGAGTCCTGAGAAGGCTTTAAATTCTTTTAAAAATAGGATTAATGTACTTTAATTACTCCATAGATGAGTAATGAATGGGTCACATTAACATAGGATTTTAATCCTTTTAGAATTAGTAGAGTAATACAGACACATTACAAAAAATTGAAATATTGCCTAAAAGAGAAGAGATTTGTAATTCCCACCCACAGAGTTGTCTGTCATGAATGATTTCGTGCTTATGTCTCAGTGTCTCTCAGTATGTCTCTCTCCATCTCTGTCTCTCACACACTCACAATCAGATCAATTTACACCTATATTGATTTCACACATATGTGGTAATGCAGATGGGACCATGGGTGCAGACAGTGGGTCTGCATACTTCCACCCTGAGGCCTCCCTTGACATTGGGTTGAGACCAGTCACCCACTTTTCCAAATGCACAGCATTCATTCATCCACATGAACCAGAACGAATGGACCCCATCCCCTCTCCATCAACATTAGTGTTGCTTTAATTCCAACTGTTTCAACCAGTGCTGTGATGAACACCCTTGAAAAGGCATCTTTGAACTGATGTGTAAGGATGTTAGTGGGATGAACTGTAAGGATCAGAACTTCTGGGGAAGAGATGCGTGGCCCTTTGATGCGTCCTGCACCCTCTTGTCCTGAAGAGAAGCATCCCTTCACTCTTCCCTCCAGGGGATCTGCTGGAGCTTCTGCCTGCTTACATTGTCATCAGGGCTGGTTGTCACCTGACTAAAGACCCGCCAGTGTGATGGTGACCGGTGCTGTCTCTGCAGGGTTTCCGTCTGCCTGTGTTCTCACATGAGATGTCAAGCATCTCTAACACAGACTGACCACCTGCATTGCCTCTCATTGGAACTGCCCATTCCTGTTCATTTTCTGTTTAGAACACTGCGTTTCAAAAGGATTTTGGACTACAGGGATGGGAAACCTTTCTCCAACCATGGGTTATGAGGAATGCATTTTCCAGGTTCTGGTTTCACTTTCAAGCAGTTTTTCTGGGCTTTTGCTAATTTTTTTGATTTGTTTGGTTTTGTTTTTGCCACAGGAAGAGCTAAGCGTCTCCCTTCTGTCTTCTGGCCGTGGTGTCACAGGGGGAACAGCAGTGTCTACCCTGAGATTATGCACAGAGTTACTAAAAGGGCTTCATTTTGTACATCACATCTTTAATCCCCCTGGATAGCCCCTTAAAATGATAAAAATGCTGTTTCAAGTGAAAACAAAAAAAATCCCCAGCCCCAGCTTAAAACTTTTGGCAGGGACAAAAAAAAAAAACTTTTTAAAAGTTTCGGGAACAACAAGGAGAGGTAAAGACACGCAGAGAGAAAGAGGACTTGGGGTTGTCAGGGGCTGGGTTAGGAGGGAGGGGAGTGCACGCTCTGGATCCAAGGTTTCACTTTGAGGAAAGAAATAGTGTGAAACTAGATGGTAGTGATTGTCGCACAACATTGTGAATGCCCCTAATGCTCCTGAGTTGCACAATTTAAAAGGGGAAAAGTCTATATTTTATTAATGAAACTCTAAAAAGAAAAATAAAGGATGTCATAAATGACGTGAAACAAACAAAGGAAATTAAAGAAAACCAAACAAAAACATCTCCAGAGGAAGGGAAGTCAAGTTTGGGAGGGGGAGGGGGAGGGGTCTGATGGTGGGATTTTGGAGAACATTTTGGAGAAGAAGGTGTGGGTGGGTGCAGAGGGGGCTCTGCCCCAGGGGGTGGCGATGCGTGAACTGGTTCTCGGTTGCCCAGCAGTCCAGGTGCAGATGCAGGTTCAGGAGGAGCTGCAGGAGCGGCAGGAGGGAGCTTGGGGCCTCCTGCTGGATCCAGATCGTCCTTTTTTTCGTCTCTGACATCTTCCCCTGCCCCTGCCTCCTCTGTAACTATTGGATGTGGAGAGAGTTTTAAGTCTTGTGGAAGAGCTCATGCTGTGGGAGAGGAAAAATTTACCCACCTGCCTCCATTTCCATGTGCCTCTTCAAGGACAGAAACATTCCCAGAGCTTTCCAGACAGCTCCCACCCAGAAAGTGCCCACAGGATGTGTTCTGTGACTGAATTTTTCCAGACAGCTGGTCTGAGGACATTCTTTGCTCTGTTCCCAACAGTAGCCTCTGGGGACACCTCCCTGTGTGGCCCAGCCCTTGCCCCTCCCTCACCTACACACATATACTAGCCCTGCCTTTCTGACATTCGGGCTCTGCTTCTGGGGCCCCTGGTCCTCCACCTGACTTGCAGCGAGGTGGGCACGGTGCTCCAGGTCAGAGCCGGTTGTGCTGAACAACCCGTCAGCACTGGGCAGGTCCCTGGGGGGAGCCCTGGTTGATGTCTGGATCTGAGGCGTGTCCCACTGATTTGTGGGCCATGGTGGTGGGGACCCCTCCATATCCAGACACACCTGAGGGCTGGGCTTGCCCTCAGAAGAGTGGCACAGCAGCTCTTCACTTGGGGAGGTGGCGTTGGTGTTCTTTTTCATCAGCTCCTGTTCAATAATGTGGTATGTGGCTCTGCAATGACAGTGACCAGCAGCTGACCCGGCCTGGAAGTCTCAGAGCCCTGCCAGGACAGGAACACTCCTGATTCTGTCCACACGACCCTCTGCTGTCAGATCAGATGGGGACCTTGTTCAGCTCAGACTCCCAGGAGGAAAAGACATACCCAGGGAGCATGGGCCCCACCTCGGGCAGTAGGACAGTTCCCTGGCTAACCTCATCCCATCCAGCCAGCTTTGACCTGGGCTGTGGGTGTGACCGGCCCCCCAAGCCTCTGACCTGCTCTTGCTTGAGGCAGAAACACATCCCCAACGTGACTGCTCCACTTCCACCAGCCAGGAAGGGGCCGTGGGTCTACCTGGGTGGGATCCGAGTGGTGGCCTGGCTTGGGCGGGCCTGCCCTGGGCCTCCCTGTGTTACCTTTGGGTCTCTCGGGCCAAAAGGCCAGAGGCACCTTGAGTGAGACCTGACCCAGCGCCGGCAGCGTTTTTACAGCCCCTATCTGCGGGCTTTCCGAGGTCTGCGGCCTCGGGATTTTGGGATGCAGCAGAACATGCCTCTGTCTCCAATCAAGTGAGCTGAGTAGGGACTTCTCTACAGAGTGGGTGCCTGGTGACTTCGGTTCCAAATTCTGTTGGGCTCTATTGCCAGGGAAGTGAGGTCACTTCCTGGGGTCCACTTATCCAAACTTCCTCCTGGCACAAAGCTCCCCAAGGGCCTTTCTGGGCTGCCGATCTCTCATTTCTCACTCCATGCCATGTCCACACACAGTGACACCAACTCAGCCCACCTCCCATAGCCCTGGGGAGGCCTGGATGCAGCCAGCGCCGCAGCTCTGAAGACACAGTTGGGTTCAGAACTGGCTCCCCCCTCTCAGCAGTGCGGTAACCCTGGACAAGCCACGTGCCTCTCAGGGTCTCCCCAGTCCCCCATAGGCACATTGGGTATCATTCTGGCCCCTGCTTCATAGAGAAGCCATCCTGTCTCTAGACCTACAAACACCTACTGCATCTGTCACCCACATGGGCTGGCATCACAGGGAGCTCGTGCACAGACTCAGCAAAGGAAGGACCCCACAGAGGGCTGGCAGAGTGCAGAGCACATGCCAAACAGGCCTGGGTCTGCCCTGGGGTCTGGAGAAAGTCACTTTCCTTGCTGCTTGCTTCCCAGCTCCCAGTCATGCGACTGAAATTAAATACAACTGTGACATTGTCCGCTCTGGCATACAACCTCCTAGGTCATTCTTTCATGTTGACCTACAGGCCCAGTTTCCCATCTCGGCCTCTGTGGTGGGCTGCCCCACAGTGCTTCCTATTTTTTCCCTCTGTTCCCACGCTATTGTGTGATCCCAACCCCCTACCCTGGAGGGTGGATGGACTTTGGGACCAGGTTCTGACATGCAGACTGACTTGTGAAAATGTGCATGAGTTCCACTCATTACCAGCTCCAGAGTTCCTTCTCTCTGTCTCTTTCTCTCAGTGCCTCTCTCTCTGACTTGTCTCTCTCTCTGTTTCTCTGTCTCCCCCTGCTTCTCTGTGTTTCAGTCTGTCTGTCTCTTTTCCTATATGTATGTGTATGTATATTTATGTGCATATTTGTGTACTTATGTGTGTGTATTTTTCGGGCCCAGGGCAGGTCACTTCTCAAAATCCCTTGATGGCATATTGATTATTTTGAATTCATGTTACTAAAGAAAAATTATCTTTGAAAATTGTGCAAGAACTTTGGTGGGATCTTCTCTAAGGATCAGCACTACTAGGGAAGGGATGCACCTGTGGCACTTTGATGTATCCTGCACCTTGTTCTGCCAGAGAGAAGCGTCCATTTGCTCTTCCCTTCAGGGGACCTCCTGGGTCCTCTGTCTGCTCACGTTGTCACCAGGGCTGGCTGTCACCGAGCTAAAGACCTGCCAGTGTGATAGTGGCCAATGCTGTCTCTGCAGTCTGTCTGTCTCCGTGTCATCACCTGAGAGGTCGAGCATCTCTAGCACACACCGGCCACCTGCACTGCCTCTCGTTGAAACTGCCTGTGTGTGTTTTGTTTCTTTTCAGAACACTGGGCTTCAAGAGTTTTTTGGAACATGGGGATGTGTAGCTTTTCTCCGAACTTGGGTCATGAGGAAAGCTTTTTCCAGGCTGTGGTTTGTATTTCCAGTTGTCTTACTTGGCTTTGTTTTCTGCTTTTGTTTGGTTTAATTTTGTCACAAGAAGAGCTAAGCATCTCCCTTCTGGCTCTGGTTTCACATTTAGAACAGCAGTGCATCCCCCGAGATTATGCACAGAGTTACTAAAAGGGATTTATTTGGTATGTCTCATCCTTAATCCATCTGGATTTTCCTCTAAAAATACAAAAATGCTAATTCAAGTCAAAACAAACAAACAAAAAATTCACCCGTCCATACTTAAGATATGTGGGCAAACAAACAAAAAGAAGCCACCTTTTATATGATTTCATTGATAGGGAACCTCCAGGATAGGTAAAGACAGAGAGAGACGAAGGGGATTAGGGCTTGTCACGGGCTGGGGGAGGTAGGATGTGGGGTGCGCTTTGTATAAAAGCTTTTACTTTGAGGAAGGAAATAGTCTAAAACCAGTGGTGTTGGTCTCACAGCATTGTGAATTCACTTATTGCTCCTTAAAACTGCACAATTAAAAATGGGAAAAGGCCAAACTTTATTCTTATAAACTTAAAACAAAAATAGAATATAATATAATATAATAGAAAAAAAAAAACTCTGACTCCATAAAAGATCTGTTCTTTCGGCTTTAACCCCGTGCCCTCTTTTCTAGGCTTAGTCTTATTGCTCGGAACCTTTTGTAAAACAATGTTGCCTTTACCCTGAAATATACAGGACAGCTTATTTTCAAGGCTCTGATATTTAAGGATATTAACACTTTTGCACTTACATAAAGGCAACAAGTTGCAGAATAGAAAATAACTTTTGTTTTGTTAGAGGTTTTACAGAGGCTCCATGACCTGGTCTACGTAGACAGCTGCAGACTAAGATAATGGCAGACTAATATCTTGGAGAACCATCTTCCCCAAGTCAGACTTCAGGCTCCTTTTCTGCTAAAAAGGGGAGGGGCTGTGGTTGGTTGTTGCAAACTTCTTGGTGTAGGATTTCGTTGTTCTTGGAATCCTTTGCAGCTGTCCACGTGGATCAGATCATGGTGTTCCTGTAAAACCTTCAACAAAACAAACTTTTTCTATTCTGCAACTTGTTATCTTTACAGGAGTGCAAAAGTGTTAATATCCTTAAAGGTCAGAGTTTTGAGAATAGGCTCTCCTGTTTATTTCAGGCTAAAGGCAACATTGTTTTACAAAAGGTGCATAGCTAGCAAGACTAAGCCTAGAAAACAGGCAGAGGGTTAAAGGAAAAGGCACAGATCGAATATGGAGTCAGATTTGTTCTTCTCTATTACAGTGACTTTTGGTGAGAAATAAGAGGATGATTCCTGGGTGGGTCCTCCACTGTCCCAGGCTGGAGTTCAGGCAGGATCCCTGCCAGATTCACCATGACTTTGGACATGATCTCCCACAGAGAAAGTGACAATTATTGGATTAAAATTACCTGTCAGAATCCCTTCAATTGCCTGTAAACTGTACGACAGCAGGGGATGTCTCAATAGCCAGTCAACTGCCAGTCTCCCCTGATGCAAGGAACAAGCATCGCGGCAGGCTCCATGGTGGCCTGGCCAGTGCACCTGCCTACTTTGCTCTCCAGCCTTGGCTTCTGAACTTTGACTCTTTAAAAGCTCCCGTCCCTCTTCCCTCTGGCCTGGTGTGAATGAACAAGATCCCTGCACCCAACTGGGCTGAGCCCAGGCCACGAACACAGCCCCATGCACACAGCCCACCATCTGCTGTCTACCCCTGGGCTCAAGTGCACCCTTTGAATTCCCCCAACCCAAAGGTCCGCATGCCCAGTACCTCCGCCCTACGGGTCCAGATCACCATCAGGACCATCAACCACCCAAGGCCCAAAGGCCAGTGGCTGGCAGCCTGGGGTCACCCTGACCCATCAGGTCAGTTGAGGCACAGGGTGCGGGGATCAGGGTGCCAGGGCGGGAATTGGAACAGCCTTCAGCCCAGCCTGCCTCACCCTGGAGCTTCAGACATTAACTATGAAGGTGCACACTAGGCTGGATCCCCCACTGGTAGCAGTAGTCATCATTACTGGAGCCCGGATTTCCCCACCCCAACCACTGGGTGAGGGGTGAGGTAGTCAGCTCAGAGTAGGGGTGCACTCAGAGCGAAGGGGATCCCATGGTGAGGGGGTACAGGTTGAGGGGGGTGGGGCCCGCTCAGGCTGGAACTGACCTGGCTGAGAGGTGAGGGGGAAAATTTCAGGATGTTGGGCATCCTGTGGTGAGGCATGAGGGGTAAGCTTGTGGGTGTAGGGGCCATAGGTTAGGACCTAGCAGGATGGAGTGTCAGGGCTGGGACCTCGGTGTGAGGAGAAGGAGCCCTGTCTTCAAGGTCTGGTGGGAGACTGGGCCTGGCCAGGGGTGGGAGGGTAGTAACAGGGAGGGGAAGATGAGCAGGGGAATTGGGGCTGGCGGGGTGTGGCCTGGCCCAGGGCAGTCGTGGTTCTAGTTCATTGCCAGGACCCAGTCGGTGGCGGGGTGAAGGCTCTGGGGACAGAGACACGGTGGGACGAGCAGGAGGGGCCCCACATGGCTCCTCCCAGCCCCAGTGGCCTGGTCCGGTAGAGCAGAAGACCCACCCGGGCAGTCTTCGCTGCGGGCTGAAGGAGGAGGGTCACGCACGCACAGATGGACAGAGGCGCGGACCCAGGATCCCACCCAGAACGCGTGGAAGCTGGCGGCAGCAGGTTGCTCCTGGACCAGCTCCTGGAAGAGGAACAAGGCCTGGGGTCTGGACCGCCGCTTGCCCTCGGCTCGGCTGCCGCTGCTGGGCAGTTAAGGGGGCGCTGGTGGGGGCGTGCTGCTTAAAGCTGGCGGGTGACATCTGAGCTGTGTGGCTGGGGAGGCGCCCAGGGAGGGGTCCGGAGGTGAGGTCCAGGCCGCGCGTCCCGTTAGGACCCTGAGGCGGGTCCCAGCTGCCACTGTGGCTCATGGTAACCCCGCTATTAGTAGTTCCTAAACCCCGCGTTTTTGCCACCGCTTATACCCTGGTTTAGGAGAGCAGGTACAGCCCCGGGAGGTGGGAGGGACCCGGAAGGCTCCGGAGCATCTCCGACTGGCCCTCAGACCATGGCCTGCTACTGGGAAGTGGGTGCGGTGCGGGCGCGGGGCCTCGGATGGAATAGGGGCTGCCCCATGAGAGCCCCTGGATTTGCTCCCATCTTCCCCGCGGCCTGAACTTGGGGGTGGCCTCTAAAGCCCCAGGTTCGTGGTACTGAAGTTACAGGTCAGGCTGCTCCTGGGAGGTGGGCACGGTGCGATCAGTGTGCTGGGGTGGCTGCAGCAGCAGCGGGAAATGGTCGCAAACCCCTCGCTCTCACAAGGCAGCCCCAATCCCGACATCGCAGCCGCCACGATTGCCTGACAGCACAGCACCCGCCTTCCAGGAGCAGGCTGACCTGTAACCTGAGTTCCACGAACCTGGGGCAGCAGAGGCCAAGCTCAGGCTATGCACTGGGGAGTTTGAAGCAAATCCACGGGCTCCCATGGGCAGACCCCATAACCCGCCACCGTCTTCGATCACACCGCACCCTCCTCCCGGGAGCAGGTTGACCTGGGGACCGTGTCTGAAGCAGCAGAGGCCAAGCCCTGGACAGGCAGTGTGGGAGATGGCGGCAAATCGACGAGCTTGCTAGGTCGCTGCCCATCTCCATGCCGCTGCCCCAGGTTCGTGGATCACTTGATTTCAAGTCAGTGGGTTCCTGAGAGGCAGGCTCTGTGCACTCAGGAGGCGGGGCCCTTGGGGAGGGGTGCTGCCCCAGGGGGAGCAGGTGGACTTTCTCCCATCTCCCCCACTGCCAGACCTGGGGACGGCCTCTGCTGCCTCAGGTTGCAGGACACATGTCATGTCAGCCTGTCCCTGGGAGGAGGGCTCAGTGTACTCGGGGCAGCCTCAGTGGCTGACAAGGATTTTAGAAGTGGGCTCTAGCCCAGCATAACTAACTCCTTTCTTCTCTTGCTTTCTCAGTTGGTGGCTGTATCGGCTTTTTCATTATAGGTTATTGCTCGATAATGAACATAGGGTTCTGTGCTATACAGAAGAAACTTTATTTAAAATCTCTTTTTATATATAGTGGCTAACATTTGTAAATCTCAAACTCCCAAATTTAGCCCTTCCCATCCCCTTTCCCTGGCAACCTTAAGATTGTTTACTAAGTCTGCAAGTCTGTTTCCATTTTGTAGATGAGTTCACAGAGTCTTTTTCTCTCTTTTTTTAGATTGCACATATGAGTTGGTATCATTTGGTATTTTTCTGTTTCTGGCTGCTTTCACTTAGAATGACGATCTCTAGCTCCATCCATGTTGCTGCAAATGGTTTTATTTTGTCCTTTTCATGGTAGAGTAGTATTCCTGTGTATAAATATACCACAACATCTTTATCCAGTCATCTGTTGCTACATTTAGCTTGCCTCCATGTCTCGGCTATTGTATACAGTGGTGCTATGAATACTGGGGTGCAGGTATCTTTTAACATTGGAGTTCCTTCCAGTTATATACCCAGAAGTGGGATTACTGGGTCATAGGATAAGTCTACTTTTAGTTTTTTGAGGGATTTCCATGTTTTCTATAATGACTACACCAAACTGGATTCCCACCAGCAGTATAAGAGGGTTCCCTTCCCTCGACAGCGTCTCTAGCATTTATCATTCATAAACTTCTGAGCGATGGCCATTCTGACTGGTGTGAACTGATACCACATTGTAGTTTTGATTTGCACTTCTCTGTTTATTAGTGATATTGAGCATTTTTTCATGTGTCTATTGATCACTTGTGTCTTCATTGGAGAAATGCTTGTTTAGGTATTCTGCATATTTTTGGATTAAGTTGTTTGGTTTTTTATGTTATTAAGTTGTATGAGCTGTTTATATATTCTGAAAATTAAGCCTTTGTTAGTCTTATCATTTGCAAATATTTTCTCCCATTCGTAGGTTGTTGTTTTACTTATGGTTGCCTTTGCTGTGAAGAAAATTATGAGTTTAACTGCGTCCCATTTGTTTATTTTTTTCTCTTATTTCCATTGCCTGGGTGGATTGCACTAGGAGAACATTGCTAAGATTTATGTCAGATAATGTTTTGCCTATGTTTTCTTTTAGGAGATTTATCATGTCTTGTCCATCTGCATCTTAAGCCTGTACTCTAGATCTGTGCTTCAGTTTTGAATTTTGAGCTTCTTAGAGAACACCTACTCTTAGCTCATATGTCAGATTCAACATGTCTAAAGCTGGTTTCATAATCTTTTTTCTTGCAGCATCTCCAGTTATTCAGTGGGGTAATCATTCTTCTGGTCTTGAATAGCCAAAGGCTTGGAATGGTCTTTGATTCATCTTTCTCTCACCACCCTCCACATTTTGTCAGCTTCGGGAACTGTATGTTTTTGGTTTCAAGTGTCTATTCTGATTGCTGATACTCTGATGAAGAGCTTTCATCCATGATATATGAATTTTTCCTTCTGTTGAATTCTTGGATATTCTCTCCCCACCCTTTCAGTCAACCTACAATTTTGACCCTCCAACATCTAGAGTCAAGTCAAAGACTTACCACAACCAGATCTCAGCCAGGTAGTCAACCATTATGTGACTTAGCCTCCTAGGGTAACCTGTGCCTTATTGAAAACCAGGAGTCACCAGGCTTTTCCTATCCAGTCCTCAGTTAAAATAGCTAAGAATTGCCCTGAGAACTAGTTGGAGCCCCATCCCCTTCATACACTCTTCCCTATTTACTCCAAATACTTCTAGCTCCTCTTTGTATTCCTGCACTGTTCATGATCGTTAGCCTGTAATCTTGGATTTGAGTGCTGACTTGGTACCATTCCCGGGTGGTTTCCAATGTGTCTCCTCACTTAGCTCGTAACTGGAGAAGACTCCCTTGTTCAGCCTCCTTTATACCCCTCACCCTGCTTAGCATCGGGCAATAGCAGGCATCCAGGCAGTGGTTACCTACTTCACTTATTCACAGGGGTGGTGGTGTGGAGTATAGCTAATAACTATTAATTCAGTGTTGCAATTAATAAAGAAAGCCAAGAAAATCCATAAAACTTTATCTCCATGTTCAGTTTAGCGCTTTACCTCAACAGTTTCCTTAACTCTGTGTTTACATTCACATAGTGTTCAGTGCTTGTACAGTTCCCTGAGGCAAGCAGGTGAGATGTCATTATGCTTGACTTTCGCTTTACATTTCATATTGGATATATTTGTGCAATGACAAAACCTCCTTTTATAAGTAAACAGCCGGAAACCCAGAGAGACTAAGAGCCTAACCCAGGGTCGCCTGGTTAGTGTTGGGCACAGGCCAGGACCGCGGTTCACATCTTCCAGCTGCTCCTCTTCCAGTGCCTTTTTATTCCAGTTCTGGGAAATGTAGCCCCATCAGCCAAGCGGCCAATTCACATTGTTGCCCCTTTACCTGCCAGTGATGGCAGTGCTACAAAAAGTGGCAAAGGAAAGGTCAGAAATAGGAGTGATAAAAGACATGGAAGTGTGGGAAATGGATCCTGAACCTCCTCCTCCCTAGTTGAGCGCCTCACAAGTGTCCCACTCTGACAGTGCTGTTCATTGTTTACAACATAGTCTTTAAAATCAGACTGATATTTTATAGGACATGCCTTTATCCTGGTCCCTTTCCTGCTAGTAGTCACCGTCATGGGCAGAAAGTGCCTGACTATGCTCTGTTTGTCACGTAGGTGGGAGGGAAATTGAGAGAGGGAGTGGGTTGAAAGGAAGCCGAGCTTTTTACAGCTCTGTTGTTCTAGGACCAGAGCAGTTCCACTCTTGCTTTTGTCACCTCTCCACCTCCGAGTCCCAGCCACCCACTCCTGCCTGCTTCCCCACATGCCATGCCCTGGGGGAGGACAGGGTGGTGGGCAATGCCCCCTCCGCCCTCCACTCTGGGAGGTGAAGGAGTCTGCTTTACCTTTTGAGCTATTTTGGTAATTGGACTTTTCCAGCTTTTCTAGTCATCTCCTATCCAGCTCTGAGAAATTGGAGATGTAACTTAACCATCCATGGACTATACTAATGTATTCAGTGGCATTAATGTGATGTTGCCTGTAAGGTGTTCTGTGACTGGATAGGAGGTTTTTTGTCTCACAGGATGCTTCACATCCAATTCTAAAAGCCTACAGGATGCAGGTGTAATTCAAATTTTTACATGTCTGTAAGGCAGAAATGAACATTATTTGGTAATATGACCATATGTTCATAGATTACAGTTAGTCCGCTTGCTCTGTATCTGATAAAAGTTTAAATTCCAAACGCTTGAATAAAATTTGTGGAACATGTCTTTGGCCTGTAACTAGTTGCAAAAACTGAAATCACAACTCTACCACAAGCCACAGTGTTTTCCAGTAGAGAAAGCCCTCTACTTTTACAACCTCTAAGTAATGCGGTGGTTCTTTGGGTGAGCTGAGGAATACCAGAGTATTTTGTTGGAAAACTAGAGTGGCATGACAAGTATTCTGGGACTGGTTACAGTTGAATCTCTACTTCCTATATCCTGGACTGATTACAGATGCAATGTTAGTGCAGTAACCAGCTCCTGAATGCATGTGTAGCTAGGAAGACAACAGAGAAAATAGAAGGGATATAAAGTAATGGAGGGACTTCAGACAGTACAAATGGTGACTTTGAAACCACCAGCTGCTGACGTGAACTTGGCAGGAATTTGTGAGAAGTGGTGAGTGTCATTGCAAGCAGAAGAGTCCTGCAGCTTTTGGGGTGAACAGGCAAAGGGGAGAGAAGATATGGTGGCCACCCTGGGGCTATTTGTGTCTTGAATGTGAAAATATCTGGTCCCATGTTCAATTTTGCAGCCACAACTTCACATGACTCAGGGCATTATTTCCACCAGAAAACCATAAAAACCTAAACAACCTCTGTTTCCCAAAGCGTTTGTTCTCGATCTGAGATGATTGTCCTGTGGTGGGAGGTAACTGGGCGATGGGGCCTGTTACATCACCCCCTTTCACTAAAAGTCTACCTCGCTGCATTTCACCCTACTCCTAGATGTGCTGTCATTCTGTTACACCTAGACCTGTGAGACGGGCTTGCCTGAATCCTCACGTGAAGAGGGACCGTTATGTGCAGTTTTAAAAAATTGCTTGGGTCATGTCGTCCTTTGTTCCCTCCATTGGAAATCACTATTCCAGGGCAAATATTATGCATCTATAGAAACTATATTGTTTGTAAGATGTCTTCAGAAGTTTTGCAGTAGGTTTAAATATTTGCTTGGTGATGGCGTCTTGATTGTTTGAAGGAGGCAACCCTCACTAGGGGCTTTGTTTGCTTCCTGTCTGAGATTTCCTTTACTGGCAGTAGAGTGTTTGTAGGCAGAGTAAGAAAGTTACCTAGTCTGAGAAGCCGAACTTGCCTGCAGCTCGGAATTGGCAGAAGAGTCAGTTATGGAAGGAAGGCTTTAGGATTATCTGGTAGCAGAGTTCTGGGATGCAAACCCTGGGAAACCTCAGCTTTTGTAGAGTATGTTATGTAACAAAAGGCTATTGGATAATTTTAACACTTGTTATGGGATGTAGAGTTGGGGAAAGACTTAAAAGTGAAATAACCTTAAAAAAGAATCTCCAAATATTTTAAAGAAGACAGTTCTCAGAATGAGAGCTTTACTGGAAAAGACTAGCTCTTCACCTCACAGGGGAAGCAGGGAGCAGGTGTAACTGCACTTACGGTAACTTAGAAGGTAAACCTCACCCTCCCACTTAGCTGTGTCCTTGTGTACGTTCATCTCCCACATCTGCAGTTTTACACATGATGTGTTGTTTTATGGTACTCCATTCTGCTTCTGAATGAGAGACTGACACAAAGTCACATAGCAACTGAAAAATTGTGCTAAGGACTTTATTGTTAAAAATGTGGACCTGTGGCAGGATGCTGCATTTGCAGGTGACTTTCGGTACAGAGAACACTTAAAAGAATGCAGTGTTATTTCTTTTTTTATTCCTTTAAGCCTTTGAATAGAAGGTTTTCTTTGCAGAGTTTCTGGAGTACATCAGAACAAGCAGGAACTAAAAATAGCTTTAAGAAAGCACCAGTATAGACGTTGCTTATAGTATGGTATCTGTCTTAAAGTTAATTCTTTAAAGCAGGAAGTTGTAACTCTGAATTTCTTAAGCAAATATAAACATTCTTGACTCTTAATGACATTCTTTGTGGGGTGAAGCTGCTTTTGCTTCCATTCTGAGCATTGAAAGGCCTTCTACGATACTTCTACCAGTCCTCAATGTTTTATTTTCCCTCTGATGTGAACTTGTTATTAAACTTGAAGCAGATATAAATATCATTAGCTTGCTACATATGTAGATATTCAGTGTTACATAGTCAGAAAGTTTGTGTACATCACACGTATCTACACAATTCCCCCCTTTCCAACTGTGTTCCTTATGAAAGGATGGTGGGAAATGGCATTATGGGGATATGTCTTACACTACACAGTGTTTCCCCTGTTCCCTCTACCAGATCTGGATGTTCTTTCATCTTTCCGTTTCTAGACTTACAAGCTCTTTTTCTTAAGCCAGGTGTAACTCATCCCCCTGCACACACATCGATGCGTGTACACACACACACACACACACACACACACACACACACACACATTCTGCCATAGGGAGTAGCGTGCACCATCCCATTCTCCCACTCCAGCTCTGATCCCACCCACTAGAGGCAGTGTCTTGCACGAATTCATTTGTAAGTTCCATTTTAAAACTCGAGTGGTCGGGAAATAGGATGGATATCCACACCTATTAGGCAGGCCCTCAAGGATAACTTCTATGGTTAATGCCAGGTTATCTTAATGTTTGAGTACCTGGATTTTATGTCTTCCTCTGCCACCTGTGTGACCCATGATTCCAACATTTCTGTCTCCGGCTAGACTTTTTCTCTCCAACTCTGGACTCTTACAATCTTCTGCTGATTTGACATCTTCACTTGGAACTCTGATATCTTAAGACCAACATGTGTAAAAACTGAGCTATTGGTCCTCCTACCCACCAAACTGGTTCTTTCTGCAGCCTCCCCCATTCAGTTAGTGGAAACTTAATCCTTCCAGCTGCTTGGGTCAAAAATCTTGGAGTTATTCTAACTTTCACTGACATACCACTAGAATTCTGTCTATAGATCTGGTTTAACACTGCCTTTAAAACATATCCAGAACCCAGCCGCTTCTCACCATGGCTCCTGCCTCCACTGCTGCTTCCCTGCCCTGAGCCAATGTCCTCTCCTCCTGCACAGCCCTTCTCAATAGCTTCCCTTTTTTAATCTCTGAACCATTTTGACTATTCTCACCTGGCACTCAAGTGAGCCTTGAAAACCTAAGTTAGATTGTGTCTTCCTTCTGCAGTGCATCCCCATTTCACTCCGGGTAAAAGCCACAGTCCTTACAACGTCCTCCAAGGCCGTACAGGATCTGTACTGACCCTTCCCTGCAGCTCCAGCCGTGCCCGCATTCTGGAACATGCGAGGTGCGTGCTGGCCTTGGTGATGGTTATTCCGTCCACCTGGGACTTCTCACTTCCTAGTCCTAGTCGTAACCTCAGTCCTCAGTGTGGCCTGCTCTGGTATTTAATACAACATCACCCTCATCCCATACTCTCAACCCTATTTGACTTGCCCTTTTTTCTTTTTTCCATGGTTCCTCTTTCCTAACATACCACTTCCTCTGCTGCTCTGTTGTGTGAATTGTCATCTCCACCCCCTACCCCAGCTAGACTCCAAGCTCCGTGAGAACTGGACTTTTGTTTTGTTTATTGATCTATTCCAAGTGCCTAGACTAGTCCTGGGTACATAGTAGGCAGTCAAAAATTATTTGCTGAATAAATTAAAAGACTATTTTAAAACTGAATCATCCTTTCAGGAATGGGTGTGGAAAGGAAGCTGCATGAAGGAAAATGGCGCAGTAAATAATGATATTTGCCTGTTGTTCTTTGTGTGATATATATGTGTTTTAGTCTTAATTTGGTATCCCAGTTTCTTAATTTAATAGCTGTATTAAGGTGTAATTTACAGGCCATAAAATTCACACATTATAATTGTTCAAGTCAGCCATTTTAGCTATTTCTAGAGTTGTGCAACTGCGTCCTCAAAAAGTCCCCTTGTGTCTGTCCATATGCAGTTCGCCCTCCCCTCAGTGGTACCCTGATATTACATCTTTTTGTTTTTTTGGCAATCACATCTCAAAAGAATAATTTACACAGCAGTACTAATATAGCTTTGCACTTTTAGAAATGACACACTTAAATATGAAATCAGCGGTCATTGCTAAATGTAGGCAGCAGTATCAGACATCGGTGAGAAGAATGGACTTGAGTGTCAGACTGGCTGCGGTCTTACCCAGCTCCACCATTTACCAAGTTACCCAAATTATTTTCTGCCTCAAGCTCTTTATCTGTTATATGGGGGTAATAATAGCAGCTTACAGATTTGTGAGGATTAAGCAAACAGGGAAACAAAATTTAGTATAGTGGCCAGCTTATGTTATTACCTAAAAAATAGCCTTGCAGGTAGAGAGCAAAATTCAAATCAGTTTCTAAAGTATGTGTAAAATATGATCTAGTTCCTGCCTGGTTTGTAAACATGTATGCTTACTGCAGAATGTACAGGCAGGCTAATATCCAACAGAAAAGATCATTTCTCAGCATTTCTTTCAAAGGTAGTTGCAAAATCATTTTTACTAAATTTTCTGTGCCCATCTCTGACAGAGATTTGACACCAGGGAGGTAATTATCTACTTTTCTGTTAAAATCATGCTGACCATCAGAAAGTGTTCTGAATTATATTTTAGCATTTATGTTGGGAAATACTGTGAGACTTCTTCAAAATTAATGGGGGGACTGGCATTCATTGTAGCTCTTGTAGCCTGATAAGCCTGCACTAAATTATCATTTTTTAACTTTTAATTAAAGTAATTAATTAATTTTTTTGCAGGGGGTGGTAATTAGATTTTTATTTATTCATTTTATTTTTAGAAGTACAGGGTATTGAACCCAGGCCCTTAGTGCATGCTAAGAATATGATCTTTCACTTGAGCTATACCCTCCCCTCTAAATTATCTTTAATAAGGTCTTTTTCTCTGTTTTGTTATTTTCTTTTATGTACAGATGCACAAAGCAGGGTCATCATAATCCTCTCAATTCCAAAGTTGATAATAGTGAAAAACATTGCACAGTGACAGTGAATCCTTGGCATATGAAGAAAGATTGTAAAGTCCTGAATGAATTAAGAAGTTATTGTTAAATTAACATACATGTAACCATGGCTCTCTTACCTTTATTTTTCACCTTATAATGAAGATACTCCACACCCGTCAAGGTTTCTTTGTTTGATATAGGGAATATCTAAACCCTTTTCTGCAAGTTTTTTAAATAAGTAAGATCAGGTAATTTATCAGAAGTGGAAATGGTGTAATCTGCTCTGTCTAGTATGTTAGCCACCAACCACATGTGGCTATTGTGTATTGAGATGTTTTATAAGTGGAAAATACATAATAGATTTTCAAGACTTCATACAACAAAAATAGTGTAAAATATTTATTAATAAGTTTTAAAAGTGTTAATCACACTTTTGAAATCATAGTATATTGGATATTTTGAGATAAATATAATTATTACTGGAATTAATTTCATTTGTTCCTTTTTATTTTCTAAATGGGATTATTGGAAATTGTGATTTGCACTGTTTCTATTGACAGTGCTGGCTTGTAAATTATTGCAAATAATATGAAAAGAAAACTTTGATTAAATTTTTGTAATTGAGTAGTTGATTTACATCCTAGTATTTTCAGGTGTAAAACACAGAGGCTCAATAATTTTATAGATTATATTCCATTTAAAGTCACCATAAAATAATGGCTATATTTCCCTGTGCTGTATGATGCAGCCCTGTAAACTATCCATTTTATACGTAGTAATTTTTACCTCTAAATCCCCTACTCCCTTCCTGCCTCCCCTCTCCTCCTTCTCCCCATTGGTAACAACCATTCTGTTCTGTGTACCTGTGAGTATATTTCTGTTTTATTATAGTCATTAATTTGTTTTATTTTTTAGATATACATATAAGTTAATACATAGAATAATTGTTTTTCTTTCTCTGACTTACTTCACTTAGCATAATACCCTGTAGGTCCATCCATGTTATTGCAAATGGCATTATTTTATCTTTTATGGGTGAGCAGTATTCCATTGGTGTGTGTGTGCATGTGTATATATGTGTGTGTATACATATTTATATAATATACCACACCTTCATTATCCAGTCATCTGTCAGTGAACATTTGGGTTGTTTCAGTGTCTTGGCTATTGTAAATAGTGCTACTGTGAACATTGGGGTGCATGTGTCTTTTTGAATTATATTTTTTCTCCAGACATATACCCATGAATGGGATTGCTGGATCACAAGGAAATCTATTTTTAGTTTTTTAAGGAACCTCTATACTGTCCTCCATAGTGGCTGCACCAATTTACATTCCCACCAACTGAGTAGGAGGGTTCCTTTTTCTCTTAAAAGGTCAAAAATTCTCTACATTTATATACTTTCCTTACAGTTTAGGACACAATTTGGCAAAAGGCAGATAGAATTTAATAGCAGTTAATACAGTATTTTTTTTAAATGGCCATGCATTATGGATAGATATGTTATTGATGAGTTGGTTCTCTATTTTTGTAGATGCAGAAGTTTTTATAGCTTCACAGACATTTCAGACTTGCAGAGAGAAGAATTTCTTTGCATTTTGCTGAACTTGTCCGGGTGGCTTTATCGAATTTGGTCCAGGCCTGCAGAGGTGAATACACATCCAAACCTGAACCATTTGAATGTCTGCAAGATTCTACGAGTCTAGAATGTCAGATCTGGACTATAACTCTGGTGAATGACATCAGTGAGTGGACTCAAAGAAACTCCATTTGAGTGCAAAACATTTCATAAGCAAAAAAAGGCTTTGAAATTATGGCAAAGCCAGAGACTTTTGTGCACCACATATGGCCACAAACCCATGGGGACAACCACAGGCCTTCTGGAGTGCCAAGGGAATTCCATGTGGGAGTCCAGCACTCACAGGAATCCAGCAAGTCCCTGCCTGCCAGAGCACCTTCATTGCTACTGTGTTGTTTTGAGAAAATGTCTTTTCATCAGGTTCAAATTGGTTTGTTGTTATTTTTGCATAAAAAAATCAAACAACTTCTTGTTCCCTTGGTGAAAGTAACAGCCTAACATTTTCTGGTTTCTTTTGACAGACAAAACATGAGCCTATGAATCTAACCTCATCTATGATGGTCTGCAGCTGGGAGCAACCAGATCAGTGTCAGTCCCTTTGCAGCCATTGGTTGGGAGCCTGCATGTTACCTGGAATGGTATTTGAAACATGTCACCCTAGCCGTGCCTTTGCTGTGGGCTGGGAGGCGAGTCAGTCAGACTCTGCATTATGGAATGTATGTTTCAGATCCAAAGCTAGGAGATCTTTTCTAATAGCCAGAGAATGTACTCATAAATATATCTATTAATTATGCAAGAACCTTTTTAAAGATTTTTTTTATTATAAAAATTTACCCCCCAAAATTGAAAATGAAAGAACAGTGGAATTAAAAATCATCTGTACTTTAATTATACATTAAGAATCTTAAAATCCTTCTAAACGTTTTTTGTTCAAATGTAGATATTTTTCCCTTCCAAAAAAGAAAATTATTATTTCACATTTTTTTTGCTTTTTCCTTTTATTATATATTCCATATCAATAAATATAATTCTTTTAAATCACTTTTAATGGCCGTTTAACACTATATTGAACAGATATGTAATTAGTCCTAGGTTTCAGAAATTTAAAAAATTGTCATTACAATACCACTGCAAAGAATATTTTGGTGTTTCTATTTTTAGTTACTAATTTGGACTAAAAATTAAGAAGTTTGCTTTTCTTCATCTAAAACATTGGTTATTTTATGAATGAACTGTAAGGTTTTTAAATAACTTTTCAGTAATTTCAACAAAGAAATTATCTTTAAGGCAAATATGTATGATGGTTTGCAAATCTACTTTTATTATATCTTCACTTTTACCAGTGTCATATGTGTGTGTTTGCACAAGTGCTTTAACTAACAGCAATGTAAGAAAAACCTGTGTACTAAAAATGTGAAAATAGTTAGTTTCCTGGTTTGTGTTTTCATTCTCCCAATATAGGTTTTGGATGACAAGCTTGTATTTGCAAAAGTACACACCCTGTGGGAAGTGCTCTGTATATACGTTGAGATACTGCACATAAAATTGCCCCTGAAGCCCAATGATCTGAAAACCCGGTCCTCAGCCTTTGATAATTTCAGCTGTTTTATGAAAGTCCTCCAAGTGGATGAAAGTATCATCAAGCCGGAGCAAGAGTTTTTCATTGCCCTGTTTGAGAAGAGCTGCGTGAATGACTTTTATATTCAGGATAGAGATACATTCTTCAATCCAGCCACCAGGATCTGCATTCTAAGTCTAAACCTAGTTTAGCTGCTGTCTTGGGGGTGATTTAGAACCTGCTGTTGAATTATCAGTGATTTGGTTTGGTTGGTTTCATTTGGTTTCTAAAAGCTGCCCATAAAAAGGAAAAAAAGTGAAAGAAAAGAAATATGCCTACAGATTCCTGTTAGGATAATAAACAGTGGCTGGTTAGTTACCCTGTATAAACCACACACTCTCTTAGAATCTTTTTAGGTTTACTTCATCCTTTCTCAGATCAAGTATAAAGTAAGGGATAGTGTTAAAAAAAATTTCGGGATTAACAGGCTTGTGAGCTCTGGGATCTGCAAGGCAGCTTTCCCTCCCCATAGTGTAAGTCAAATGGCAGAAATGAAATAAAGCACCTCATATATCCTCCGGTGTTAACAGGAAAAGGCTAATCTTCTTGACCTTGTTTCTTCCTGGGTAAAATGAAGACAATATGTCAGGAGGCGAGACGCTCACTTAGGGCAAGAACCATGTTGTTTTGTTCACTGCTAAATCCCTGGCACCGGGAAGGCTGAGTTTAACGAGTGAATGGATGAACTGTAGTTCCCCCAGAGTTACCATGTGGGGCGGTGCGGATTAGCAGCTAAGAGCATAGACTCGAGAGGGGAGGGTACAGCTCAAGTGATGGGGTGCATGCTTAGCATGCATAAGGTCCTGGGTTCAGCCCCCAACACCTCCTCTAAAATAAACCAATAACCCTAATTACCTCCCCACCCCCCACCAGAATTACCTTATTATCTCCCCTCCACAAAAAAAAAAAAAAAAAAGAGAAGTGGCCATGAGCGAAGACTCAGGCTGCAACACCTGTGCAGGTTTCTCGCTGTCGACCTTGTAAAAGTCATTTAGCCACTGTGTTTATCAAGTTCCTCATCAATAAAATGGGGATAATAATAGTACCCACCTCGTAGAGTTGCTATGGGGATTAATGAATCTGTGTCAATGTTAGAACAGCCCTGGCTAATAGTAAGTACTATGCATCTGTCAGCTCTTTTCATAATTATTGACAGATGTTATTATCAACCAAAGGAGTATTAGTTCTTTGTAAGGGAAATACATGTTAGACCATTTCATTTATCATTTTCTGTAATTCAGGATTTTTCTCTCTGAAATACCATTTTCTGTCTGTGCACTAGAAAGCCACAGGGCTTTCCAAATTTCATCTGTCTGGGTTCTTGTCATGATGGCAATACTGTTGAGTGTTGACATTTTTTAGGGACTCCATCTGAGATGACAGCAACCCCTCAAATTCAGGAGCACTTCTCTAACGGATAACATCTCGCATGAAATGATGTTTTTAAAATGTAACAGCTTCAGACGCTTAATGATGCCATAAATTCAAGGATGTTACATCTAAGCTCTTTAAATAAATCCTGTCATTAAAATAAAGGAAATACTATATTATAGCGCACTAAGACATTTTTATCTTTGCTATCGATTTATCTGACTCTCTAAGACCAAAGAAAACAAAGACTGAGATTTATCGTTACTACTGTGTGGTACACGTATTTGTGGATGAAGAAAATACTGAGGGGAGACGGAGAAGATGGTGGAGTAGAATGAAGCTCGCAGGTCACCCTCTCCCACATATACACCAAGACCCACATCTACAGACCCACTCAGCCAACCAGAGCACTGTGGAACTCCGACAGAACATCGCCCTCTTCAAAAGATAAAGACGCCAGAAATCTGGTAGGAGAAAAGGAAAAAAGAAAGAACAAAAGGCAAAGCAGCGCGGGACGGGTCCCGCGGGGAGGGAGCGGCAAAGGAGGACTGGCGCTCGCTCACTGGGTCTCCCCTCTCCAACTGAGAGGCCAGCGGGATGGAGGGGGGCCTCCGAGGCTCGGATCTGTACAGAGCAGCCCTTGACTAAAAGAACTATGTTAAACGGGCACAAAGCATCTCCCCGATACCCAGCCTATGACGCGGGCTGGCAGCGGTGGGCAGGGCCAGGCTGCACAAGCCGGGCGGAGGATGGGGGCGGCTGCACGGAGGCGGCCCCGGGGGAACGCAAGGGGCTGCGTGCTGTGGCTGTGGGTGAACAGGGCAGAACAACCTTGTCCCTCCATAAAACAGCAAGGTTGATGTGCTCTCAGGGGAAGGGTGCACACCCCCATCTCTGAATACCCGCCGAAAGTTTTCGGGGGAAGAGAGGCAGGGCTCAGGCACAGCCGCCAAATCCTCCGGGCTGAGCACTCAGGCGGGGGCGGGGGCGATACCTGCATGCACACCGAAGGGCTTAGCAGCCTCAAAGACCAGACTGAGACTGGCCTGCAGACCGGGGCAGATAGGATCCTTCCATCCTGGTCTCTCAGATAACTTGCTTCACAAAGACAAACAAGGAGTTGGGTTCTGGCTCGGAGCAGGGACAAGGCTGTCCCTCGCTCTTCCCCGAGACCACCCGCGGAGCGCCGACCAGGGCAGAGCGCACAGCCGCACAGAACATCGGAGCTACTGGTGGCGCAGGTAGAGCGACAGTGGCCCCCCGCCTTTCGGGCAGGAACACAGCCCCTGACCGAGGTGCTGGGAGAGGGCACGACCCGCCCTCCTACCCGGCCAGTCTGCAACAACTGACTGCGGCATCCGGAGGGGCAGCGACCCGCCCGCCCACAGCAGAGAGCTGCACCTGACCCAGTGTTAGGAGGAGGCGCGATCTGCTTGCCGACAGGTGCTGGGAGCAGCACAGAAGAGGGCGACAAAGGAGGGCCTCTGAAAACAGCAAGCTGAGCTTCCAAAACTGGACGAAGACAGAAAGACTTCACAGTAAAAGCACACAGACTACAGGAGAACACCGAGAAACTCCCACTTTTTTTTTTTTAAATCTGTTTTCACCTGTTCTATTTTCTATTACTCTCTTAATCTTTACTTCTTAATTCATTTCTATTTCTCTTGGGTTTTGATGTCCTGCTATTGATTAGACACAGGTTTCAAATCCATCTATTCATCTCCACCCCCATTTTTGTAAAGGTTTCAAAAGGATGTCTCAACCCAATTAATACTCTACTTCAACTCATTCTTCTATTATTCATTATACACTGTTTTCAAACCCTCTTTCTCCCTTCTTTTAAAATTCTTTCTCTCTCTCTCTTATTTTTTTCTTTTTTTTTCCTAAGTTCTATTCATAAATAGGCATCAGATAGATAAAATCCTTAAGGACCAAAATAAACAACTGATACTCCATAAACCACAGTGCCAAAGAGGTATGAGCAAGATGAAGAAGCAGAAAAACCTTTCCCAATTAAAAGAACAAGAGAAATCCCCTGAAAGAAAGATCAACAAAATAGACATCGATAGCCTACTAGATCAAGATTTCAAAAAAGGAGTGATTGAATTGCTGAAGGAATTAAAAGAGATAGTGTTTAGAGATATAAAATATGTCAAAAATGAAATTGAAGCTATAAAGAGCCAAGTAGAATGGGTAAACTCATTGACAGAGATAAGGAATGATCTAATTGCTGTTCAAAGCTGACTAGATAATGCAGAGGAATGAATTAGTGATCTTGAAGACAGGGCAATAGAAAGCACACATTCAGAAGAACTAGAAGAGAAGCAAATAAAAAATAATGAAAATAGCATAAGGGACCTATGGGATAATATAAAGCATCCCAATCTTCGCATAATAGGGGTCCCAGAAGGAGAAGAAAGATCAAAGGGGATTGAAAAGGTTTTTGAAGAAATCATGACTGAAAACTTCCCAAACTTAAAGAAGGAATCAGATATCCAAGTACAGGAAGCTCAGAGGGTCCCAAACAGGAAGAACCCAAATAGACCCACACCAAGACATATCATAATCAAGATGGCCAGAGTCAATGATAAAGAAAGGATTCTAAAGGCAGCAAAAGAAAAGCAAAGAGTAAGTTACAAGGGAACCCCCATAAGGCTCTCAGCTGATTTCTCTACACAAACACTACAGGCCAGAAGGGAGTGGCAAGATATATTCAAAGCCCTGAATGAAAAAAAGATGCAACCTAGGATCCTTTATCCAGCAAGGATATCCTTGAGGATAGAAGGAGAAATAAAGAGTTTCACAGACAAAAAAAAGCTGCAGGAGTTTAGCAACACTAAACCCATGCTAAAATAAATATTGAAAGGGCTATTCTAAATAGAAAAGCAGCAGGATGCTGCAGAAATGAGAAACACACAACTGGAAACGTGATAACTCATGAATTACAAATAAAGTAAACATTAAATTATAAAAGAAGACATACAAATCACTGAGAGTGGGAGAGGGAGGCAGGGAAATATAGAATATTTTTTCTTTCTTTTTTTAAATTTTTAACAGTAGGATGGGTTTGAGATCATCTTACTATCAGTTTAATAAAAACAGTTATAGTAATGATTTAAAAAAAGGGTAACCACAAGCCAAAAATTTACAAAGGAGTCACAAAAATTAAATAAAATCCATGATAATACAAAGGAAAATTACCAAACCACAAAAGGAAGAAGAAAGGAACAAAGAGGATATACCAATTCAACTGCAAAGATAAGTTCAAAATGGCAATAAACACACATCTATCATTAATTACAATAAATGTTAATGGACTAAATGCTCCAGTCAAAAGACACAGAGTGGCAGACTGGATAATAAAGCAAGAACCTTCAATATGCTGCATACAAGAGACCCACTTTAGGGAGAAGGACACATATAGATTGAGAGTGAAAGGATGAAAAAGGATATTCCATGCAAATGGAAAAGCCAAAAAAGAAGGTGTTGCAGTACTGATATCAGACAAAATAGAGTTTAAAACAAAGGCCATAAAGAAAGATAAAGAAGGACATTTTATAATGAGTAAAGGAGTGATACAAGATGAGGATATTACACTCGTTAATATATATGCACCCAATATAGGAGCACCTAAGTACATAAAAGAATTACTAACAGAGATAAAGGGGGATATTGATGGGAATACAATCATATTGAAGATTTTAACACTGCATTAACATCACTAGACAGATCTTCCAGACAGAAAATAAACAAGGCAACAGAGAAATTAAATACTACAATAGAAAAACTAGATTTGGTGGATATTTTCAGAGCATTACACCCCCCAAAAATATGATATACATTCTTTTCAAGTGCATATGGAACATTTTCCAGGATCAATCATGTACTTGGGCACAAAAGAAACATCAACAGTTTTAAGAAGATAGAAATTATCTCAAGCATCTTTACTGACAACAATGCCATGTAACCGGAAGACAACAAAAGAGAAACAAAGGAGAAAAAAAGGAAAGCATGGAGATTAAACAATATGTTATTGAAAAAACAATGGATCAATGAGGAAATCAAAGCTGAAATTAAAAAATACTTTGTGACAAATGATAATGAAACACAACCACTCAAAACTTATGGGACAGAGCAAAGGCAGTGCTAAGAGGGAAGTTTATAGCCATACAGGCCTTCCTCAAAAAAGAAGAACAATCTCAAATAAACAATTTAACCCACCACCTGAATGAATTCGAAAAAGAAGAAGAAAAAGCCCCAAAAAGCAGCAGAAGGAAGGAAATAATAAAGATCAGAGAGGAATTAAATATAATAGAGATTAACAAGACCATAGAAAAAATCAACGAAACCAAAAGCTGGTTTTTTGAAAAAGTAAATAAAATCGACAAACCTCTGGCCAAACTCACAAAGAAGAAAAAAGAGAGCACAAATTAGCAAAATAAGAAAGGAAAATGGAGAAATTACAACAAACAAAATAGAAATAGAGAATATAATATGAGAATATTATGAAAAACTGTATGGAACCAAACTGGATAACGTAGAAGAGATGGATAAGTTTCTGGAAACATACTGTCCACCAAAACTGAATCAAGAAGAATCTGAACACTTGAACAATCCGATCACTAGAAAGGAAATAGAAATAGCAATTAAAAACCTCCCTACAAATAAAAGTCCAGGACCGGACGGCTTCACCGGGGAATTGTACCAAACATACAAAGAAGAACTCATACCAGTCCTTCTCAAACTCTTCCAGACAATTGAAAAGGAGGGAATACTCCCAAACTCATTCTATGAAGCCACCATCACCCTGATACCAAAACCAGGCAAAGACACTACAAAATAGAAAATTATAGGCCAATATCACTGATGAACATAGACGCCAAAATCCTCAACAAATTTTTAGCAAATAGAATCCAACAACACATAAAAAGGTTATACATCATGACCAAGTGGGGTTCATCCCAGGGACACAAGGCTGGTTCAACATACGCAAATCAATCAGTGTAATATATCACATCAACAAGAGAAATGACAAAAACCACATGATCACCTCAATCGATGCAGAAAAAGCATTTGATAAAATTCAACACCCATTTATGATAAAAACTCTCACCAAAGTGGGTGTTGAGGGAACATATCTCAACATAATAAAAGCTGTATATGACAAACCTACAGCCAGCATAGTACTCAACGGTGAAAAACTCAAAAGCTTCCCACTAAAATCTGGGACAAGACAAGGATGCCCACTATCACCACTCCTATTCAACATAGTCCTGGAAGTCCTAGCCACAGCAGTCAGGCAATAGAAAGAAATAAAAGGGATCCAAATTGGAAAAAAAGAGGTAAAAGTGTCACTATATGCTGATGACATGCTACTATAAATAGAAAACCCTAAAAGGTCCACACAAAAGCTACTAGAGCTGATTGAAGAATTCAGCAAGGTAGCAGTTTACAAAATTAATGTTCAAAAATCAGTTGCATTTCTTTACACTAACGATAAATCAACAGAAGAAGAAAGTAAAGAAACAATCCCCTTTAAAATAGCACCCAAAGTAATAAAATATCTGGGACTAAATCTTACCAAGGAGGTGAAAGAATTATACACAGAAAACTATAAACCATGGATGAAGGAAATTAAAGAAGACTTTAAAAAATGGAAAGATTTTCCATGCTCTTTGATTGGAAGAATCAATATTGTTAAAATGGTCACACTGCCCAAGGCAATGTACGGGTTTAACGCAATCCCTAACCAATTACCCAGGACATATTTCACAGAACTAGAAAAAATCATAATAAAATTCATATGGAACCATCAAAGACCTAGAATTGCCAAAGCATTACTGAAGAGAAAGAAAGAGGCTGGAGGAATAACTCTCCCAGACTTCAGACAATACTATAGAGCTACAGTCATCAAGACAGCATGGTATTGGTACCAAAACAGACATATAGACCAATGGAACAGAATAGAGAGCCCAGAAATGAACCCACAAACTTTTGATCAACTCATCTTTGACAAAGGAGGCAAGAATATACATTGGAATAAAGACAGTCTCTTCAGCAAATGGTGTTGGGAAAACTGGACAGCAGCATGTAAAACAATGAAGCTAGAACACTCCCTTACACCATATACAAAAATCAACTCAAAACGGATTAAAGACTTAAACATAAGACAAGATACAATAAACCTCCTAGAGGAAAACATAGGCAAAACATTATCTGACATACATCTCAAAAGTTTTCTCCTAGAAGAAATAAAAGCAAGAATAAACAAATGGGACCTAAGGAAACTTACAAGCTTCTGCACAGCAAAGGAAACCAGAAGTAAAAGAAGAAGAAAACCTACGGAATGGGAGAAAATTTTTGCAAGTGAAACCGACAAAGGCTTGATCTCCAGAATATATAAGCAGCTCATACGACTCAATAAGAAAAAAATAAACAACCCAATCCAAAAATGGGCAGAAGACCTAAACAAGCAATTCTCCAAGGAAGACATACAAATGATCAAAAAGCACATGAAAAAATGCTGTGTCACTAATTATCAGAGAAATGCAAATCAAAGCTACAATGAGGTATCACCTCACACCAGTCAGAATGGCCGTCATTCAAAAATCCACAAATGACAAATGCTGGAGAGGCTGTGGAGAAAGGGGAACCCTCCTACACTGCTGGTGGGAATGCAGTTTGGTGCAGCCACTATGGAAAACAGTGTGGAGATTCCTCAAAATACTAGGAATAGACTTACCATATGACCCAGGAATCCCACTCCTGGGCTTGTATCCAGAAGGAAATCTACTTCAGGATGACACCTGCACCCCAATGTTCATAGCAGCACTATTTACAATAGCCAAAACATGGAAACAGCCTAAATGTCCATCAACAGGTGACTGGATAAAGAAGATGTTGTATATTTATACAATGGAATACTACTCAGCCATAAAAACCGACAACATAATGCCACTTGCAGCAACATGGATGCTCCTGGAGAATGTCATTCTAAGTGAAGTAAGCCAGAAAGAGAAAGAAAAATACCATATGAGATCGCTCATATGTGGAATCTAAGAAACAAAAACAAAAACAGACAAACAAACAAAAACAAAGCATAAATAAAGGACAGAAATAGACTCACAGACAGAGAATACAGACTTGTGGTTATCAGGGGGGTGGAGGGTGGGAAGGGATAGACTGGGATTTCAAAATTGTAGAATAGACTACACTGTATAGCACAGGGAAATATACACAAAATGTTATGATAACTCACAGAGAAAAAAATGTGAGAATGAGTGTGTATATGTCCATGAATAACTGAAAAATTGTGCTGAACACTGGAATTTGACACAACATTGTAAAATGAGTTTAAATCAATAAAAAATGTTTTAAAAAAATACTTCCTGCCAATTCTCAGAGAAAAAACAAATCAATGTCCCAGAAAGACTTGCTGCATTTTCCTGTGGTGTCTGTGCCCCCTGTCATGTCATTCTATACTCCCTTCTGAGAAACACACATTGCCAGTCATTCACCCGGAAACTAATCAACCAACCAAATACATTCTACTACCTGAACCTTAGAGTCAATTCTTCTGTTTTCCAGAGACATTATAAAAGTAGTTTAGGACTGCATATATGATCATCTAACCCCAATGTACTAAAGAAATCATTTATTTCATTATGAAAATTATTTAGAGCTCCAGTTTTGGACCCTGGAATAGATCTTCTCTTTAAAAAACCAGGCAATATAAGATGTGAAATTTGAAACACTTTACTGAAGCATTTGGAGAGAAAGCAGATGAAAATCTTCATGCATCAGAACTGGGCAGATCATTAGCCTTGGCCTGGGGAAAGGAGATTTCCCCTCTCCTAATTTATACAAAAGAGCCCTCACTTGCCAACCTGTGTACTTTCTAGCTTTGTCTATACAATGTTTGTCTTTTTGTTTTGCATGAAAGATCAGTGTGAGCTACCAGCAGCCCTGCCTCTTATGCCCTAAGTTATCTTACAAAAAAATGGAAGAAGCATGTGAATATGTGTAACATACATGACATTCACAGCCAAAGAAGTTTCTTCTGACAGCAGTCCTATTTGAATGTCTAGGTGAAATGATCAGTCACTTCCTAAAAGAAGACAGGACCCTAGCTTCCCATGGTTGTCGGTCCAGTTCCTTCACTTAACATGTTAAAGTTGGGTGTAGTAACATCCAGGGCCCTTACACTGTGGAACATGATTCCTAAGTAGGTTCTGGTGCTCCACCAGCCCGCCACGATGAGTGCTGGTTCTCACCACTCACAGGCTCCCCTTCTCTGGAGAAACACCCTTGCCAAATGGCAGCCCCTGGCCCTGGCTCAGATGATACCCCAACCCACTTCCTGGGGTGCACTTCAGCCAGGGACTGACTGGCTGATGGGTGCAGATGGCTTTCCCCCACTTGCCTCAGTTGGGAACCAACTCTGGGGTGCATTCTGTTCTCCTGAGTTTCCTGGTGAGAGAAGAATGACACCAGGCTCTGGCTGGGACCATGCTCTCACACGCCCTCCCTCCCCCTGCCCACCCCCACCTTGTTTCTCTCACTCCGCTTCTCCTGAGAGTTACCCTCCAGGAAATCACCTCCACAAGGACCCCCAGCTCAGGCTCTACTTGTTCAGAACCTGACCTAAGACTGTAAATGATACTGTATATTTATTTTACTATTATTACTAACAGTATCATTACTGAGATGCATTACGTAAGTGTCCCAGGTTTAATGATTGATCAAGAGAGCTGTTCAACTTCCTAAAACTGATGTCAAGTTCAAATATGAATATGCTGAAAATACCGGTGTGTACTAATCATCTAACGCCAAAAGAAAATCCATTGAAAACTAAAAATATGAAAGTTACAAAACTGAAAATCAGTGTATAATTTTTTAAATTTCTAGGTATAACTAAAAGTATTATTAATATAACAATAGAATGCTTAGAAAGAATCGATTTGATTTGAAGAATTTAAAAAGGACTTACTTTAAGGAAACTAATTTGCTGAATAAGCTCTGGTTTCCCGTGAACATTCACTCCTCATTTTTGTTTTGTTCTTGGAGATTTTTCACTTGAATATACAATTTTTCATTTTCCTTTTTATAAATAGAAAGTTACATTTTAGTTAAGTTATATTGTAGTTAAGTCAGCAGGACCTATATAACATTAGCATATGTGCTCATGAAAGATACATCCTTTATTTTTAGTCTTTAAATATCTTCAGTTTTTGAGAAAGATTTAAAATCTTTTTCAAACTGTTTCAATTTTCTCGAGGACAATTTGCTAGCTGAAAACAATTCTTTCCAAAACGCTCAAAATACTTAGTAAACAAAAAAGTTGCAGAGCTTCCCAAAGCCAAAGAACCTGTCAGTATAATGTACCGCGTTTCACAGGGTAAGTGGGTGAGTGACTGCAGGAAAAACCACTTCCTGATTTTGCACACCAGGGATGGAAAGGCCAGGGGGGCTCTCTGTGTGATAGAAAAGAAAAAACCCGACTCCATATTAGATCTGTTCCTTTGGCTTTAAACCTGTGCTCTGTTTTCTAGGCTCAGTCTTGCCAACTCTGCACCTTTTGTGAAACAATGTTGACAATAGCCTGAAATGTACAGGAGAGCCTATTCTCAAGGCTCTGACTTTTAAGGATATTAATACTTATCCATTCATATAAAGATAACACGTTGCAGAATATAAAATAACATTTATTTTTCTGGAGGTTTACAGGGGCACCATGATCTGACCTACATGGACAGCTGCAAGAACACAGGATTCCAAGAACAAAGAATTCTTATGCCAAAAAGTTTGCAACAACCAAGCAAGTAGGAAAAGACCCTGAATTCTGACTTGGGGAAGATGGTTCTCCAGGACCTTAGTCTGTTATCTTCTTGGTCTGCTGGCTTTCTGAATGGCTTTCTAAATAAAGTAGCTACTCTTTGCCCCAGTAAACTGTCTCCTAATTTACTGGCCTGTTTTGCAGTGAGCAGAGTGAGTTTGGACTTGGTGACATTTGCATCTTCTTTTTTTCTGTTTTTGGCCCATCTTTCTGTGGTGAGGAAACTGGACGGAGCCACTGTGGGTATCCAGGCTTGTTTCTGGAATTCCTTGTAAGCAAGGAGGTAGAGACTAGGTGTTTCTGGAAGATCAGGATGAGGCAGAGCAAAGCCTAGACCCAGCTCAACACTTGGCTTGAGCTAAAGAGGGATTCAAACAGTGAGATCAGTGGCAATCTGTGCTTAGATGCTCTGGCTTATTAACCTCTTTAAAATTAAGAATCTGATGAAAACCAAGGACCTTTGAAAATCTAATGAAACTCTGAACTGTCTCACCACGCCTGGCCTAATCCCTGGCAGATAGTCTGTGCTTAATTATCTGCAGAATTCTTGAAACCCAGAAAACTATGTACATATGTTAACATACAAGTCTTGCATTCTGTGTGTGTGTGAGAGAGGGGAGGCTGGCGTACTTAAGGGTCTGTTCCTTAAAGCGCACGCTCCGTGCAGCAAGTGCAGAATGGCAGGCAGAGGGTTTGGATGGCTCTCACTAACTCTAGGGCTGTGTGTCCTGCAAAATCAGTGCCATCTCATTTGCAGTAAATGCTGTTATCTCTGATGCTGTAACACCTACTCTGGATGTCCCTGAAGTGAAAATGCTTTTTATTGGCATGCTCAAGGCTTAGGCTACTACTGTCAAAGGAGAAAATGGTAATGAGATGGAAAGGGGAGGGAATTAAAAAAGAGGGGGGGAAATGAAGGTGAGGTCTCTTGCTGGAGATCACCAAACCTGTCCTGCCTGCCTGTCAGGTCAGCGTCACCAAGATGCCATCACACAGAACAAATATCTGACTTCTACAGTACACATACATGTTTTCTTCCACTTTTAAGTCAAATTGTTTTCAAACTCAGGGCACTGCTAATTGATTTCAGATTCATATTTCCGAATATAATATCAAAGCTAGCCAATATTAAGAACTGAAAAACATTACAGAAAATGAAAGAAAAATAGGATAGTTTCTAAGGAAACATGGCTGTAAAATTAGTAACAGACAACACACATTAACTGGTTACTGTGTGGAGGGCACTCAGGTTGGTCTGCACTGTCTTTTTTTTTTTATGATTTAAGTATATATACTTCCTACTGTGGCTTTAATGTCACACAAGTGGCTTTTAAGTGTAAAGCAAGAGAAAACATGGGTAGCCAAGAAAAGCCCGCCCAGGCCTCTGTTCTCCAAGCCTGTGGAAGGCCCAGCCAGGCCAGCTGATCCCTGACCAGTGGGTATAGCAGCAGCTGTGAAAAAGGCCCCGTGACCCTCAGGGAGATCCAAGGCGTAGGCCCTGCACCCTCAGAAACCTGGTTTCCCATGGGGTCGTGGGCCCCTCTGGGCCCCTGGCTCACTACACCAGTGAAAACCCCCTTAATCCGCATTCTTTCAACTCTGACTAGGGAAGGGCGGCTCCCCTGGCAGGCAGACCAGGGGCAGAATCAGCCCGCCTTTGCTGCAGGGCTCTGAGAGACAGGCACTGTCTTATCTTAATTTCACAACCATTCTTAAGAGACAGTAACTGTCAGTCTCATTCCCATTTCAAGGAGGGGAAAACTGGCTCAGAGGGGGGATGTGATTTGACTAAGGCTGCACAGCAGGTAGTGAAGCAAAGTCTAAAGCCAGATTTTTTGATCCAGAACCCACCCTCTTAACCACTTTAATTCTGCCCATGACAAATGTGCAGACCAGTCAACTGATTACTTCCTCATACTGCCAGAATTCCCATGACCTGTTAAATGAACACAAATATTTTTAAATGCCTTATTTTTAAAACCAAAGGATCTCATAGCAAACTCATTATGTGCTGAAGAACCATACCTGACATCCCTGGACAAGTGTCTCTTCCTATTTCTTTTTGGATTTACTTCAATTTTTCTTCAGTGACAGGAGCCAATGTTTCCTCAAAATGTAACCACCTTTGATTTTTGTTTGATTCTTCAAAGCTTCTTCATTGAGAAAATGCAGAAACTGTTTTATTAGGAAAAGGAAATGATGAAGTGAGCAAGAATAAAAGAAAACACAAGGTGCAGAGACCTAAACCAGTCTTACAACAGAGACAGGAAGGGGGCAGGGCACAGCCATTCAAGGAAGGCCACAGCAATTAACATCAAAATGGTGAAAGATTCAACCCCCAGTAGGCCTTGAGGCTCAGGATGATGAGATTTAACTTCTAGTAGACCTTGAGCTTCATTATAAGGACATTGTAATAGTAACATGGTGAATGACATGCCCACAGGCACCATGGCAGTCCCAAGGCTAGTCACAAAAGGTCAAAGGGTGGAAAATGGCCAACTTCCTAGGAATCCCAGCCCCTTCCCCTTAGACTGGTCCTTCCACTTATTAGCATATAAAGCCACCAAACCCATAAAATCGAGCAACACAGTGCCTCACAGCCTCTCTCTCTCTCCCGCTTCTGAGACAGCCCACACTCTGTCTATGGAATGTGTACCTACTATTAATCTGAGCACCCAACCCCCACACCTTGTGGCCTTTCTCTTGCCTTTCAGTGTATTTCTCTGAATAAATCTACCTTCACTCAACTGTGGCTCGCTCTTGATATATTTCCTGCATGAAGCCAAGGACCCACGCCTGGCCTGGTTGGGTACATCCCAGGGGATCAACTGAAGCCTGGGACACAGCTCTGCTCATGCCCCACATTTTCCTGCATCACAACCATACTGGAATTAGCTTAACACCAGTGACAGTTAATTCATTACAGGATGTTTTGTGCTGATGGTTCTGACAATGGAATTAACTCAGAAATGCTACACAGTGTCATTCTCTGAACTTAGCCCTTCTATACCAATCTTTCTGAAACTCTGTCTTCCTTGAAGGTCAACGTGAACTAAGGGATTTATTTTCAAAAAGACTGCTAACAAGAGAATGATCAAAATGAGCCAATTTAAATTCTGATTTTTCCCCCAGGGGTTTGATTGAGGCTCTTCAGTTAGGAGACACTCTGGGGAACCAAGTTCGTGTTTGCTGTGACAAATGCATCAAGCCAAAGAGCCACAGGGACAGTGAGATTTAGCGGGGCGCACAAGTTCATTTTTCATAAATAAAAGGAAAAACAGGACAATGTGTCTAGTACATTGGCTCAAAGAACATAATTGTCTTGACTCAGTTTGAAGACTTCCTTTTCCTGCTGTCTTTGTAGTTCCTCCGTCTCATCTTCCAGCTCCTTTTTCTGAGAATGTGACTTTAATCCGCTCCCCAAGGGCCTATGCCCCTCTGCTTTTTCCTTCTGCTTCCTGAACTCTTTCAAACATAGTCAGTTCTGCTTCCTTGTTCCCATCACCGTATCCTGAAGAATCCTTTAAGGAAAAGCATTACTTCAGTAAGTAGCATTTTATATTAGATTTGAACCCAGGGGGTTAGGGAAAAAAACCACAAAGAATGAAAATGACATGGTTAATAATGTTCTACTACACAAGAAAAATCAATAAATGTTCAATAAGAGTGAGAGTGCAGTATCACCCAGTGCAAAAGAAATTTCACATATTTCATTATTTATAATTTAATTTCAACATATAATTATAGACCATACAACCATCATGAATATTACTGTGAAATTCAACTCCTACATTTGGAACCTGAACACAGGCATCAGTTTCTGTGGGGTCCTCAGACTTCTTGGGTAGCCATGCAGATTTCCCTGTGGGAAGATGGAGCTGCGGGCTTGGTGAGTCCTGCTCCAGATATTCCTAAATGTTATAAACAATGGATAAAAGCACCACAAATACAAACTACATTGAATGTGTATTCAGCAATTATACAACAAGAAGCATTAATACTACAGGAGCACTAAGACAAGTAAGGATCTCACAACAGGCTGGTGCATAACAAACGCCCTCACACAGCCGTCCCCCTGCATGCAGGACCCCGCACGCAGGACCCCTGCCTGGAACTGGCGTCTACTCCATCTACTGCAGAGGCCGACTGACACAAGGCTCATGTCCAATGACACATGGAGCTAAATAAATGTGAGGAGAATGTGGATCGGGATAATTTCAAGTTCTATTACTTTAAATAAATTATTCATTTAAATGTTCACAGCAATAACTAAAAGTATCTAAAAGAGGAATCAAAGAGCAGCTGATAACTTTATGAAGCACTTTAGTTCAGATTAAGTGGGCTTTAAAGCACATTTTTCTATATAAAGCATATCAAGTTATAGAATCACTGGAATAATATAAATTGCATTGAAACTATAACTACTAGTTTAAGTTTGATTAAAAAAGTGATAATCCTGCTCTAATACTGTGGTATCATACATTACATTAGGAAAAATGTTATTCATGTATATTTTGGTCAATTTTTTGGCTTTTAAGGTACCTCATATATCCCCAAACAGCAGAAATAGTTCTAAGGCCAATAATCATTCAGTTAATAATACAAAAACAAAGTTTCAGGGAACTCCCTAGAAGAGATCCAGAGGCCCGTACTCAAACCCTGCAGGTCATGAACTGACCCCCAGCAAACGTTTCCCTGACTGTCTTCGAAGTAAGTGAAGAATTAAAATTTTATATTTTTAATATAATTTCTTTAGGATGTTAACTTTTTAAATGCAAAGTTTACTTTTATCATTAAAAGTGAAATAAATGATTCTTAAACATTTGGAAACTACAGAAAATTCAAAAGAAGAAACAAGTCCCCAAAAGTACCTCACCCTAAGATTTCCTTTGAATCTTTTCCAGGTTTTTCTTATAGAGTAGTAATCATATTTAATTGGGCAGTTTGATGTAGAAGGTTTTCTGTAGCAACCTCTTAAAACATTCATAAAGGATCTGTTTGAGTCATTGAAAAATCAGGCCATTAATTCCTTCAAGTCACTGGAGGCCCATTAACGTGGCCTGTGAAGGGGTCAGACCTGCCAGCACTGTGATTCTCCCCAGGATGGGGTACCTGGGAGTGTGGCAGTTGGTTCTTGCTCCAGCTGCAGCCAGCCAGTGTTTTTACACCACAATTCTCCCTTCCTGATTTCTTCATTTTGACCTAAGTTGTTATTTTCAGTAATAGTACATGGACAGTATCTTTTCCTTTTATACAGGAAAGAAAAGTTGCTTAGATATAAAATTCAAACATGAAAACACTGCAGAATTTTGGACTTCTGAGCCCTTCTTAAAAAAAACAATGGATTCAAAAATTCAGTCAAATTATAAGGCAATCAAAATAATTCCAGAATGGTGGAGCAATGGCTAATGGACTGGTGAAAAGCATTCTGGCTCTGTAACAACCAGAACCAAGATCCACTTTTAAATGCTTAAGGGAATTATAGCTGCTGGAGAGAATATAATAAATATATTGATTATAAATAATATAGTCATATATAAATATATATAATATGGTATGTAACACATGTATTATGTATAGTATATAATAAAAATTTATAAAAAATACACTTATTAAAAATAAAACCAACAAAAATGGTAGGAGTCACGCGAGTAGGGGATGTAAGAGGTTTACTATGTATTTAAATGAGAAATAACCCTTGAAAAAAATCTGCATATGCTTAGCATATATTTGAGAAACTTTCTACATGTCTGATCTAATGTAATAAATATCACGATGTCAATCTCTATCCAAAAGATACTATGAATGTAGGCAAAAATATATAATTTTTAGTATTTCAATCTGAAATAGATATTTAAAAAAATGTCCAAAAGTTTTATCTTTAGCTTGATCACTTATGTTTGAAATATTTTTTTCTGTCATCAGGCAACCCTGCACAGACCACTTCTCTCCACTACATAAATCCTCATCAACTGCGTGCCTGTGGTGTGGCACTGACAGCAGTGGGGGAAAACATTCAAGATTATGACAGTGATAAAATATTCCCAGCTGCAGGTTTTGGTTCAAAATTGCCTCCAGATGGAAGGATAGCTCAAGAGTTTGCTTTGGTAAGAATACATGGCAAGGATTGATAATTTGAAAAAAAAAATTATGTTGGATCTTTTCATTCGTTTGCTGCTTATGTTGCGATCACTCATGTTGCAAGTTCTTGTGACTATACACTAGCCTCAGTTTTGGTAAATGAGTGGTGTAGGCGTGTGTGATTAATGGGGGGAAATGACAGTTACATAGATTCATAGTAAATCTACTATGTGCCTCTGATTTATAAATAGGGGCTCTTTTCTTGTTGTCTATTTCTGCATATCAAACCTCCCTAAAAGAGGCATAAACCAATACCTTCCATTGTAGTCATCATTTGTGGGTCAGGAATTGGGCAGAACACAATGGGGATGGTGCATTTCTTTAAGATGTATGGGGCCTCACCTTGGATGGCTTGACTGGCTGGAGACAGCTGGAATTCTTATACTGGAGCCATATACCTAGATTTCATTCTGGCTGTTGGTTAGATTCTTCAGTTCCTCTCCATGTCATAGCTCCTGGAGCTAATATGTCTATTAAGGTGGCTCATTTGATATGTCTGACACCTTAGGATGGCTGACATAGCTGGGTTGCCTAGACACCTTTCCTTCTTTCTACATACAGCCTGTCCATATGGTCACCATGGGTTTCATCACGGTGCAGGGTCCCAAGGTAGTCTGGTTTCTTACACAGAAGCCAACTTCCCCCAAAGCGATATTCTAAAAGGTTGGGGCAGAAACTGCAGGGCCCTTTATGCCACAGCCTTGGAAGTCCCAGAAAGTTATTTCTCCTACATTGTCTTGATCAAGCAAGTCACTAAATTTAGCCCAGTTTCAAGGTAGGGGAAGTAACCTTCACTTCTCTGTGGGAGGGGCATCAAAGAATGTATAGCTCTCCTAAATTTACCATCTTCTAAAATGACATTTCTTTTCAATTACAAAGGGTTAGTTAAGGCTGGAATTAATTTTTTCAAGTGGGATGCAATAATTATGGCTATAATTAAAATGGTTTCAGTATAACAGAGGAGATATGACTAGAATAAATATTTCTCAATTTAATGTTTAATTTACATAGATCTACTTCATACTATATGATTACAAATAAGCAATGTACTGCATTTTACCTTCAACATAAACTTCATTCAGATAGTGCTTATAGGCCCAATCAACCTTACTCTCACTTGCATTTTCTGATGAAATAATGGAAAAATCAGTGTAGGAAAAATGTTTGGGAAAATTTTAGCTGTTCCTAATAGAAATGTCTCCCTACCTTACCCTGTATATTATAAAAGTAATATATTCCATGCCCAATATTTTTATAGGTCTATTTTGTTTTTATTCTTGTTTAAAAAATAATGTTTCAGATTTTTTATAAGTTCTGCAAGAAAAATAGGCAAAAATAAACAATACAATCATTTATGAGTAATTACTGAACATCAAGCCTGGTACTTTATACTCATTTCTTATATAATCCTCATAACATACTTGTGAGTTTGGTGCATCATGACTTATATCATGACTGTCACAGCACACTATTCTATCAAGAGCTACTCATATTAAATACAGGGAAAAAGTACCCCCGGAGTTGTATCACTTCGCTCAGAGTCACAGGAATTAACCAGGTTTCCAGAGGGCAACACTTGGACCCAGGTCAGTCTTATTTTAGAATCTATGCTCTTAACCACTACTAAACCACATTTTATAAAAGTATACCTGTAATCCTACCTCTCACATATGTGCTTTCTTAACACCATTATATATCTCACACACACACACACACACACACACACACACACACACACACACACACACACACACACTTCCAGAAGATTTTATATGATTGAACTTCATCTTCCCTAAATATATTTTAAGGGCTATATTTTAACTTTTTTTTCTATACTCATTCTTATTTTTTCTATTCCTACACCCACACAATTTCAGGAAAGTTTACTGGAGGATTTTTTTCTTCTATGAAATTGTCCATAAGGTCTATATACACTTGCATATCATTTTTCATGAATGTGTAAATAAACTAGACACCACTTTTAAAATCCCTAAAAATTTTGTCTTAATCTAGTTGCAAATCCTATGAAATCCTGCCTTATTTTTAGATAATCAGAAAGTATAAGGCTCATATCTTTCTGGATATGTAGCCAAAACTTGAAAAGAAAAAAAAACAACACTGTGTTTGGATCAGTTTATCAGGGTTCAAAGGCAATATGAAACCTCAGTTCTCTATTTGAAGGTTCTGGTACCTTAACATCTCCCTACTGGACATCATCAGTGTTCTACTTTCCATTATCTGGGACATAGACAAGATGTGAACATTCCCCTGCACCCAGCGCTGACCCCAGGGGACTCTCCTGTGGATCTCCACCTCAGGTAGGCAGTGATACAGTGATGCCATTCTCTGAGTGTGACCTGTTAGCTCAGGTTTTTTCAAATATTTTCATCCACAATCTGTACTAAATTATGAATTTTATATCTCCACTCGACACACACAACTAACATAAGAGATTCTAAAATAATACGCTCCCAGGCCATCTCCCTCCACAGACACCACACTCACTCTCAAGCCCGGGCAGCGGCGAGCGTGCGTGTAAGACACGTCCGGCTCAGCCCTGGAGCGTGACTGCCTCCGCGGTCTTCTCGTCCGCTCGGCCGCCGCCTCCCTTCTTCCCGCCGCTGCCTCTCTGGGCCCTTCTCCTCCTCTCACTACACTCAGGGTCCTCCTCCTCCTCCTCCTCTGCCCCTGCCGCTCATGCCGCTCCACTAACTACATCCGGGTATTTTTCAGGGAAAAAAAATCACAAGACAGTATTTTCAAGTGTCATACCATCCACATAAAAATTCAACTTGCAGAATTTACAAATTAATTATTCTGAGCAGGCAGTTAAATTATACATTCTTTTCCAAAATTCAATCCACAGCATTTAAAAATTCATACAGTTACAGCATGATCTCCTCTCTTTACAATCTACCTATTTACATAGCTTTTCCTACTACAGATGATAAAGTTCTCATCATGGCTACCAAGGTTTGCAAACACAGTATACTTAAAATATATTTAGCAGCATATAAAAATTAGATAAAAAAGGAAAGAAATACTCCTATTAAATAAAAGTGAAATTAAAAGGTGATAATAAAAACAACTCCATAGAAAATAGATCAAAACATATTTTTGTTAGGACATCAAAAAACTTTCCCATCACAGGGAGAGGGTATAGCTCAAGCGGTGGGGCACATGCTAAGGATTCACAAGGTCCTGGGTTCAATCCACAGTATCTTCACTGGAAAACCAAATAAACCTACTACCTCCACCTTGAAAAAAAGGAAGCTTCCCATCACAGAATGTATGCACAGCACTAATAAAACAATTTAACAGCATTCTAGTCCTGAGCACAGAGTACAGCTCAGCTGCACAACTTTGGTCAATACAAGTAAACATCAACATTTAACACAAACTGCTTAACATTCTTTGTTAGTAGATTAAGGTCAACTCCATTTTATGAAAAGTCATCAATAATACACTCACATCTCTTTTCCATTACATTAAAAGAGCTTTCAAATTTGGGAACCCTCTGTAGACTGATATAAATACCAGACAAGCAGATCACAATTTGACTAACATTCTTGACATGTTTAAATATGTAAATCAGCTAAACAGACTATATGAATGAGTTAACAATGGGTTGCATTGTATTCCAGGTGTATTTTCTGACTGTCACAAAAGCAGACATCTTGTATTTCAAATAATTTGAAGGTGTTTTTTAATAGCTAGGCACAAAATTCCAGCCATGATAAAAGTGTGAATCAAGCAGTATATCAATTATAGGATATATATGCATTGCTAGATATTAAAATTAAGCACACAGGATAGTACACAATTTTATTAGAATACCACTTATATTCAGCAGTTGGACTCAGATATATTTCCCAGTTAATCCCATTCACAATTTTGCCTAGTAAAGTGCAGGACAACATATTCCATAAAGAACACAGAGTATTATCACAGTATTCAGTTTATGACTATCTTCATTCATGTTTATTTACTGGCAATATCTTCCCCCAGATCTCCTGTGTCAGACATTTGACCATCTTGCAAATTTCAAGCCTTCCAAATTCTCAGTTTGATCACTACAAAATAGTAAATTAAAAATGAACATGTGAAAAAATGTGGAAAGATAAAGAAGTTCTCAGAATTACTTATCATGGAATGATTTTCTGAAAAGGTCTTTAATAGATGTCAGTAAAAATTTACATTGTCCCATAAGCATATCAGTTACCGATAATAATGAAATTTAAAATAGCTCCTATTATCAAGGGTTTACTATGTGCCAGCCATTGGCACTATGTGCACCTTACATAGATTAATGAATTTAATTCTCCTTGTCTACCATAAGATTTAGATAATGCTATTATCCCCTATTTACTGATGAGCAAATTGAGGTCTAGAGAAGTTAAGTAATTTGCCCAAGATCACAAAATAAGTGATAAAGCATGATCTGAATCTAGACAGACTGGCTCCAGGACCCTATCTCCTAAACACCACACTGATATGACAAGGTCAGAGGTCCTTAGGCATAAGAGCCCAGAGTAAGGTCAGAGTCTGGGGGCCGGGTAGTGACTCCAGAGAGCTGGTGGCTCTGTCAATAGTCAGGAAGAGTTATGTTCTGGTGAAATCAGCAGAAGCCCACAGGAAAAGCAGGGGGCTAGTAAGAAGTGGACCACCACTCTGCCTATCAGAGAACATAGAAGATACAAAGTTTTTCTGAGAAAACTTATTTTTGTTCACCCAACATGTGGGTACTGGGGACCAGTCATTAGACAGTCACTTTTTTCTACCATGTCTCCCATGGATCTAAAAGGGGAGTGTTGCTTTTCTCTAATTTCCTAATAAATCCAAAGCCAAAAAAAAAAAACAAAAAAACAAAAAAACAAAAAAAAAAACCCAGTTACCATGGAATTTTATAGTTAAAAAGCATTTCAAAGTTTATGCAGTCCATTTCAAGGATAAAGGAAGTTTAGTGACTTGTCCAAAGTAACACAGTGGAGCACAGAGCAGAGCCTATAGTCCAGGATTTCTAGTTCTTAATCAATAATCTTCTCTCCTGTAAGAGTTCTCATCACAGGAATAAAAAACACACTTTTTTTCCTTTTTTTTTTTTTGTATCTACATGAGATGATGGATGTTAACTAAATTTATTATGGTAATCATTTCATTATACATGTAAGTCAAATCATTATATTGTCCACCTTATACAGTGCTGTATGTCAATTATATCTCAATAAAAGTCAGAGAAAAATAATAATCTTCTCATCAACGCACACAACACATGTACATTGAAAATAGTAAGAGGCTATTCTCATTCATTTATTCATTTATCCATTTCATTTATCCCATTCAACCACCCACTCAAGATATTTTCATTGAGAACTTGCTGTGTTCTAGGCACTATTTTAGGTGGCTAGGATAAACAAATAAGTAAAAAATAGAATTTTCTGCCTTTATAGATCATACATTCTAGCAAAAGGAGACAGACAATAAACCACAATAAATAATTAGATTGTAAAGTTTATTAGAAAGTAACAAATGTTATAGAAAAATAAAAGAGCACAGCAAAGGGGAGCAGGGGGAGCAGGTTAGAGGAGAGATCACAATTTTAAATAAAATGGCAAGGTGATTCTTCTTGAGGAAGAAAGAACTTAGAAGAAAGTCTGAAGGCAAAGAGATCAGCCAGAGCAAATGCCCTAAGGCTTGAGTGAGCCTGCTGTGTTCAAAGACCAGCAGAGAGGTGATGGGTGTTGTCAGAGAAGGAGCCTGGCAGAGGGCACTGGAAGGTGACATGAGAGAGAACAGATGCTCAGGGGGCCAGGCCCAGTATGGGCTCATCTCTACATGAAATGGATGACCACAAGCTTTTCAGCCAAGCAGAAACATGATCTGACTTGTGTTTTTAAAAAATTACTCTGGCTTCTGTGCTGAGAATAGACCACACATGGGCAAGGGACCGTGTTTAGGAGGCCCCTGCAGTCATTCAGGAGCTGATGGTTACTAGGGTTGCTGAGGCAGCAAAAGACATGGTGATAAGTGGTCAGATTCTAGATGTAATTTAAAGGGACAACACCAACAGAATTTGCTGATGGTTTGGATATGAAGTGTGAAAGAAAGGGAGGAATGAAAGTTTCTGGTCTGAACAAGAGAGAAGACAGAGAAGCCATCGACTGAGACAGAGAAGGCTACAGAGCGAGCCTCAGGAAGGTTGGGAGTTCAATTTTTGGCGTATGAAATGTAAGATGATCACCACTACTAGTCATGAGAGAAAAACTTGTGCCAGCTTCTGTCTCCTGTTGTAAACAAGGTGAAAACTTGACAAAATCTATGAAACAACTATTTTCAGACCCTAGGCAATGGGTAGCTCAGGCTTCTGATCCCTGAGAAAAGGGAAGCAGAGAAGGTAAGCTCTGTGATGGACTTGGTTCTGGTTCTGGAAGCACTTTCCAGACTACAGCAGGGGGCGGGGGAGCCAAACAGAAAAATCACAGAATGGGAGGTGAAGAGATAAGAAGAAACATCTGGGAAATATGAAGTCATTGGGATTTGTAAGACCAAGTAGAGAAAAGGAGAGAGCATGCAAAAGCAACTATGGAGCTACAGGAAAAATATTCCATAAATGTACATAGAGGGCCTCTATGGCGAAGCTGCACATGAGTAAAGACTATAAGGCCAGACCAAAAACCAATTACTGGTACATATAAGTCAAACGACTCCCAGGGCACACTGAGGGCTGTGAGATGCTCAGGTTCTGACCAGTAAAGCCGAGAGTATCATCAAGCATTCAAGACAGTCAGTAGGCATCCAAGAAGAGTTCAAAACAAGTTTCAGAAAGATGAAGCTGAGCCACAAGCAACTTAAGTGCCTGACAAAGCCCAACACTCTTTAAAGGAATATAATACAATTCAGATACTCAAACACAACAGTGTCATGTTCAACAGTCAATAAAATATTACTTGACATAAAAAAGGAAGAAAAATGAGACCCATAATCATAAGAAAAATCTATGACAACAGATCCAGAAATCAGATATGATGAAATTACTACTACAAGGACTGTGAATTACACAGTGCCTCAGTTTTCCCTCCTGTGAGACAGGGATGATGATAATGCTCCCCTCCTAGGGTTCTCATGAAGACAAAATGAGTCAGTGCCTGAAAGCACTTACAACAATGCCTGGCAGATACTAAGCCCTGTACACATGTTTGTTAAATAACAAATACGTAGAACTAATTTGAAAATAGCCCTTCTGATTTTATTGTCTATTTTCCTGATTTGAAGTTATGTGGTAAATGCATCTGCATCTGATGCATCAGGAGTAAACTGAGGGAAATGTCAGTTCTTCAAAAATAACACTGGATCATGGAAGAGAGGAACCACAGCACCCTCACACCTTGCTGGACAGGACTCAGGGACGCACAATTATTCTATAGTCTTATCTGAGTGTCCTATGACTTTGAGGGATACTAAGTTATTTCCAGCAAAATGTCAAGGACACAAGTTTCCAAGGGGATAAACAAAAGTGGTGAATCTTAAGAAAGTCATGCATCTTGGAAATTGCATCAATGAAGCACCAAAAGTAAGCACCTTAGAAAAACACAAAGTAAATTGGCTTTGATGTTCTTTAAAGATGAGAGAGAGGAAGCAAATTTCAATGAAAAGAGGGATTTGATGAGAACATCACAAATAATAAGAGACACCACAGTAATAGGACAGAGGCTTCAAAATAAAATCAGGGTTATCATGCACTTAAGATAAAAGAATCAAGAAGGTGCTCAAGTTAAATTAAGTAACATAATTGGTGCATGAGTGACATAAGGAGATTTTCAAGATAGATATTCAGGAGAAATCACATTTTATTTGAAGGAGACAAACACCTCACACTGTAGTACATATGCTTTCCTTCCCAAAGTGCTTATATACATATGATGTCATTTTCATGGTCACATGTCATCACCTCCTTCAAGCACCTTCTTAAGTGTCACATTCTCAGGGAGGTCCTCACTGACCACTCTTACTGTGCAATTCCCCCACCCCCCAATACTCTCTCCCTTGCTTTATTTTCCTCCATAGCGCCCATCACCATCTGACATATTTTACTTATTTATTTTCTTTTCATCTCCTTAGAATAAAACTGGGGTTTGTTTATGTTTTGTTCACTTCATTATTCCCAAGAGTCTAGGAAAGTGCCTGGCACACAGGAGATTCATCATGAATGAGCAAATAAATTAATCAATCCAGTCATCCGAAGAGGGAGGAAGCAAATATTTATACCATGTATTTTAAAAGAGGTGGGAGAGGTAAAAAGAGGGTTTGTTTTTTTTTTAAATAATTTGTTCTAAATATGAAGAATGGCAAGTTTGTTGCCTTTCTGGGAAAAAAAGTCTTTAGAAATTAGTCACCTATGCATAAGTAAAAAAAATTAAAATCACCAGGGGACAATCTGGCAGGAGACTTGCAGCATAGTCAGAGAGCTGATACGGGAGTAACACTATTATCATGTAACCTGGGGAGCCTGAACTCAGTGCCCACAGTGAACCTCAGAAAATGGAAATAAGACAGCATGAACAGCCATTAGAGTGACTGTAGTAAAAGAAGGATTTCACATGTTCTACATTCCCAGATGTTGACAACAGAGCATTTATTAAATCTGAATACAAGCAACCAGTGTAGAGAAAGATCACACGGGGAAACTGACTCAGCTGCAGCAAAAGCGTGGGTGGGATTACCACCTGTGGCTTTGCTGGGGCCATCATGACCTTCCATCTCTCTGATGCGCACAAGGTTATCCACGTTCCAGAGTTTCAAAATACCCCCTCTGCAGCCACTGAGCAAAACCGGTGGCCTGGCACCACTCCCAGGGCACAGACCCAATCCTTGTGTGCGTTTGGAACTTGATGAGAGAAAAAAGAAAAATTATCCACATAAGAGGAGCCTTACAAACAAAATTTTCATACGAAAACAAGTTACAAAAGTTTTTACTGACAAGATTTGATATTTGGAACCCTGAATTGGCCTGGAAACTATAAAAATCATTTGGTATGCAATCACTCTTAGTGATTTAAAGAAATAAATCTATAATTTGCTCTGCATTTGCCTCACTAGTTATCATCAGTGTTATCAGTATTAAAGGGCTAGCATATTAAAAATCTATAGAATCTAAAAGAACTGGAAAGTATACGGAATTTTTCAAACGTCATTTCCTCTTCAAAGGAGTAAGTATCTCACCTTTCTCTAACATGTATTTCATGCAAGTTTGGAAATTTTAACCTGGTATGTAGTCTCTAAGGATTATCTCATAAAATCACTGCCTTAAATTTTGAACAAGAACATAGAGGCCTAAAGCTTTCTGTTGAAGGCTGGAGCTAAACTATACATTTCAAAATGAGTAGACAATAATTATAAGCTCAGACATTATGACCATATTTTATGGATAAGTATATTTCTATGCATAATATAGAAGTTACATCCAAGAATGTATATCTTTAAAAGAAAAACATTTGAATTCAATGTCTGCATCTGTTGCCACATTTTTTTCTATCAACATTCATGCTTCTTGTTTATTTGCTTTTCATCTGGTTGTCAGCAGGAAAGTGACAGCAACAGCAGCACAAACGCTCCCACGTGGATAGAAGGGAAAGCTGGAACCTGAGAACAAGTTCATCTGTAAATTAATTTCTTCCTCTGGGAATTAGGGAAAGCCACCAGTATTTGATTGTACTGTCAAAACACTTCAACCCAACCACCAATCTACAGGAAGTGAGAGAACCACCACTCGTGGAGGTATGAACATGCTCCTGCAGAGGAGACACCATTTACACTGCTATGACTTCAGCTACACTTATAATTCTTTGGAATGTGCATACCTAAAGCAAAAACAGAACAAAATGAGAAACTGTAACTGCTTTACTCTGAGACTGATTTTATTTAAATGATAAAATTCTACTTAGAGGCTCTTCAAGTTCTTATAGAGAGTACTGGTGAATTTGAAGCACCAAATATATCCCATGCATTACCTGTAGAAGGTCTTTTTGAGCCAGATCCCATTTCTTGATTCCATTGTCTCTGGACCCACTAACTGGGGTTAGCGTTTCAGTGCCATCATAATGAGGGGGCTCGAAACTGTGGGTGGGACTCACAGTTCCAAGAGCACCTTCAGTTACACCAAACATCCAAATAAAAGCAGTCATCCTATTTAACTTACAAATAAGTACCTGTATGTGTTCATTCATAGAAATACATGAGATGTATATTAACCAGACATGACTTGTTTTGTTGTGATATTTTACTAAGGCAACTAAAAAACCTGCTATGAATGACTCAGAATAAACCTAAGCTCTATTTTCAGATTACTATTTCTTACATATTAGGCTTTTAAAGGCAACAATTTTTTTCACGTATGAGTGCACAAATGGTATGTTCAATAATAAAAATACTGTTTATCAATCTAGTTGCAATTTAAATAAGTGACATGATGGTTATTTCAACACTGCTAGGTGGCTCAGTGGTCCTGCTGGTCATCACAAATACCCCAGAGCTGATATTCAGAACTTTTCCCTCCCCTCAGTTGCCCTCATCTCTCTCAGCTGTTGACCTTGTGATGTCCTGCAAAGGCTAGTGTGATCAAAAATAAACTTTCTGGACCCTCCTTCCAGTTACAAAAGTTTGCTTTTATCCTCAGACATTCTCTTACCCATCATTTCTTTTCAGCTGCTTCTTTCCAAGGTTCACATCTTTGATCTGACTCTTTTTTGGTCTGATTCAACAATTGCCACCCCTTCTCTGTTCACACCTTCCCTCTCCAATGAGCCCATCTCCTAAGCATTTAAACACACTCAAGTCTATAGAATACAAAATCCTCTCCCCTTAACCACTCTCTTTTCAAGTCACTAACACATTTCTCATCTCTTATTCAAAGTTCCTTAAAAAGTGTCACTTATATTCTTCCTAGCTCTCTTTATCACTGTATCCTCTTTGTTGATTCTTGTAGGATTCCCCAAGGCTGAGTCATGTCAACTTCTTGCTCTTTTGGCCATGTCAACTACTCTAACTCCTTGAACATCTGCTTCTATTTGGCTCTGAAACACACATGTCTAGTTATAACTTATCTTGAGCCCTGGACTTTCCTTTCAAATGGCCTACTGGGCTTCACAAGGAAATCCTCAAACTTAACATCTCCAAAATCAAACTATGCATCTCTCCTCATCTTATCTGCTACTTGCATAAAACCTGAAGACAATAATATGTTCACTATAGATGATGGTGATGATGGGACTTAAGCAGCAGTTAGATGATTGAGCCAAGAAATCTTTAAAATCCCACCCAACCTATCTTCTATGACAAGTGATCATATATGTATAAATAATAAGACAACAAAATCAGGAACTATGAGTGAGGAAGATCAGGAAGAAAAAGCAAAGGCTAGAAATGAGAAAAAAAAAGAAATCTGATAAAGAGAAAATGGTCCTAGGTGTATCCAAATACTTTAAATCTATCATCAAATAGGAAAATATAATTCAGCAAATCTATTATACACACTTTGATGTAATGATCCTTGGAGCTGGTGATGATTAGATTTTGTTCATTGGAAATCTGATCTACAGTAAGACACATAACAGGGCCTAGGTGTCCTGTTAACTTTCCTGTGGACTGAGACCTTAAAAAAAAAAAGAAAAATAATTTTGTTTGGAAATATTTCTTAGCATGCTAAGGCTAAGCCTCAATAAAAATAATCTATATTCTTTGATAAAACTGCTCATTTTCTTCTGATTTAACTCCACCTCTATACAACTCTGTTCAAATTAACAGTCAAAAAATGGCCAAACTATGATGGAAGTTTCAGAAGTCCTAAACAAGTTATTCCAAAGTGACTAATGTCATTCAAGTAGTAAACAAAAAAGCATCAAATATCCAAAAACTTGCTACATGTTAATTTTAACTCCAAACTAAGTCCAGGTAAACTTTAACCTGTTAAATGTCTGTACGTGTTATAGACATATGACTGATGTTATCAGGCCCAATGTGAAATTGGATTAAAACAACTACGTCACTGATATAACTAGAAAATAACAATATGGAGAAAGTAATATTACTTTTTATACACATGTATTTTCACACATACATATACATGTATATGTACACCCATCTTATATACACATGTGTACACATATACACATACATGTATGGGCACTATGTATGCACACATCTGCACCAGGAAATAGGTAGTCCATTTCCTCAGTTATTTTAAAGATATGAAAATGACCGGCAATATATCTGACTGGTAGAAAAACATGATGTCAATTATCAGGGGGTGACAGTGAACCTTTGTTTTGTAGTCCTGCCTCAAGTCAAGCTGCTGGGATGCAGAGATATATTTGGCTTCCAGAATATTACCATTTCTTGAACACTCTTACTTTGTTAAGATGAATCTGTATTTAATCATGTTGCTGAAATCAGGCAGGTTTCAAAGGTTCTAACTTTTCAGCAGAAAAGAAAACGTAAAGATTTTCAAAAGCTGATCTTTTCTGCCTCATGTTATGGCTAAGTATCTTCCTCCATGGTGCTCTGACTGCAAGTTTAATATATTCAAGAATAAACCAAGTCTTCCTCTCTTTCCTAATTTTCTTAAACAAGTATTCTTTATTTTTCTACTTCTTATTTTTAAAAGAGTACTCAGGGCTGTGTTTTTTCTTTCTCTTTCTTTCTCATTTATTTATATATAAATTAGGTTTATTAAACTTTTTCAGACATGCATTAAAATATTACAAGTTATAACTGGTTATTCCTCAAAATTTCTAAAATAAATTTCCCTTTATTTACCAGTAACAAGTTCCTTCTATATTGGATTATTACCTGAATTTCCTGAATTGCAGACTTAACTCAGTATCCTGTAATTGCTTGTTCAATGGCCTTTATCCTCCTTTATGCGATGTTCTAAGAAGGTGGACCCCATGTTTGTCTGGCTTAGTCTTTAGCCCCAGTACCTACCACAGTGTTGGTACAGTGCCTGCCATAATCGATCTTGAATTAATATTTGTTAACTAATAAATATTCTCTTGCTGCCAAAATGGAAAGAACTAAAACACTCAAGTAAAGGATAAAAGCTCATACTTCAATTTACCATTTTTCTTTTTTTACTCACTTCATCTTCTTACTACTTCATCTTTTATATATATTATTTCATATTCACCAAAATCCTGTGAGGATTTATGTGCAAAGTTGTAAAGTTTATAAACTGAAAAATTTAGAGATGTAAGATGCATGACTGATGTTATGAAAAATAATCCTTTCACAGGTGCTGATGCTGTTAGGGTGAGTCTTGGTCTCTTCCTAGTAAACAGTACAACTGGGAGACATATATTAAGGAAGGCAATTTTCCTTCATATATATTTTTCCCAGCAATGGGGATTAAAGAAGGAGAATTGTGAGTTTGCTAATGAGGAGAGTAGAGACATTTAGGAGTGTTGTATTCAGCAGAAAAGCCTAAGATTTTATATTAACTTCTGGGGTTATAAAAATTAGATTTCACATGCACTAATGAGTGAAAAAATATATTTGCCATATACAAGAAATACATTTTCCTTTAAAATTCTGCCTTTTAAGATTCCACATTCTGACAACATTTCCAGAAGCTGCATAGAGGAAGGTGCCAGTTGGACTTAGTGCAATTTGACTGGTCTGGTTTTCCCCAGAAGGAATAGCAAGTGTCCAGCTGGTACGTGCAGAACAGGCATCTCCAAGAGGAACTTGACCTGAAGACCTTAACAGAGGTGAAACAGAAAGGTAAGTCACATTTCTGGAAAACATTTAGGCTTAGAAATCCTTAAATTCTTAGGAAACTGGCTGAAGGCAACCAGATCTGGCTACTGTAAGCACCTTACCTAGCACAGCATTTCACACACATGTGACTGGCACTTATAAATGAACATTTTGACAGATCAATAAATGAATGAATGAAGAAAACAAGATGACATGGCTTTAAACTCTTAATTTGCAAGTCTCTTAAACACTAGGAATTCTGGGTCCTGAGTTAAGGATGACCTCAATATGATTCAGAAAAGATTAGATGACAATGATTTAAAAACTCAACAAGTGATGCAGTGCCACAAAGGTAATTCATCTTCCTGCAGTTTCCAGAAGTCCCCTGAGGGGCAAGCCTACCAATATTCCTTTCATATGTAAGATTTGCCCTTTTCAGTTAAAGACACTGAGGACTTCTAAAATTATTTTTAGTTTTTGTTTACTTTAACCCAATCATATATGGATTAGTTGCTATTGCTTAACCATAACTTACTTCTATTTCCTCCGCTAAATTCTAAATGGCAAATGTATTTTTAAATTTGGGAACATTTTCTCAGTTAACTTCTAAAATATCAAGTTATAATCAATCTTTTCAAATTAGATTTTAGTGAGTCAACTGGATGGGTAAATTTCTAACATAAGATAACAGTGTTCTTTTTCTACAAAATTTCCCTCAAGAGACTTGTATTCAATACAGTAAATAATTAGTAATTCTCAAAATGCAAAATAGAATTTAATGTTAGTAAACCCCACTCTACAAATTAGTAAAAATTAACCATTCCTATGCTTTCTACTTTTATTTAAACCAAGAGTTCACCTTAATTTTAATTATGTAAAACAGTTCATCAACTTTATGGCAAAAAGAATCATCTGCTCTACATTTTAAAGATATACATGATAAGAAACACATAAAACAAACTCATCCTCCAATTATCCAACACAATCTAAAGTTATAAAATATGGGCTAACCTCAAGGCAGTGTTAAGTCCTAAAAAAGAAAAAAAACTCTCAGTTATTCAATACATGCTAATTAAATGTTGCAAGTAATTCTTCACCATCTACAATGGTGACTTCAGCCATTTTCCAAGGAGTGGTATTCATTTAGAAGCATGTAAATCATTTAACTATATAAGTAATAAATACTATGAAAATTTAATTCCTTAGTTATTTGGTTAGGGAGGAAATATGAAATGTGTACTTAGTCACAGATCAAATATGACTTCTCCCTTCCTGTTTAATATTGAGCTCTTATATATTATTTTCTCAATAATTTTTTTCACCTTACTTTATCGGTATTCTTACTGTAAACAAGTTAATGTTCCTTGCAAGTAGACAGGTATAAATAAACAAAAATTCATTCACAGGCCTATTTTTTCTCATATTTATAAACAAGGACTATTTGCCCCTTATGCTATTTGTCTTTAAGTTACTTACATTAGCATTTGAATGCACTTTGCTGAGTCTCTGATATCTCACACCTTAATATAAGATGTTGACATTGTGAAGACCAAACTTGTACAATTACAGTATTTTACTGATATGACATTGTTGGGATGACCCCCCAGTGACATTGTTTCCTGCCCAGTCACCAGATTCCATACTTTAAAAGTACAATCTGAAACAAAAAAAGAGGAAATACTGTCAATATGAACTAAATTTGACTTCTATGGGAAAAAAAATGAGGTAAGGAAACAGTAATTATTCCATTAACCTGAAACGGGCATCCTAACTCCATCCTTGACACTTTGCAGCAGGTTCAAGGGCAAAGTAGGTGTAAAGGATTAGATGAAAGCTAGGGATGCATCACGCAGTATTAAAAAGAAATTACACAAAATTTTAAAATAGATATATGAAAAGAGTCTTGCTCCAAATTGCCCCTGAATTTTAAACAGCCATCCTAAATCAGCCATTTCAAAATCTGCTCTTAGCTCCTGAACACTCCATACTCATTAATACACATACGTTTCTTTCCAAGAGTCACTGATGGATGGATTTTATCTTTGACTCAAAAAACATAATCATAAAACTATTCTATTTTGTTTTTCTGACATGTTGAATGTGTAATTATACTGGAGAAATCAATTTAACTTGAATCATTAGAAAATTATGTTTTTGCAGAGTCAATTTTTTTAATGGGGGAATTGCTTGCAATTATTCACAACACGTATTTAGACTCTTATATTTCCCTCATAGACAATAAGCAAAAATCTTTGCTGATTAAACTGAGTCTTGTAACATCCATAAATGCTAAAAAACTTTAACTAGCTCCCCAAATTCCTATACATGCTTCCTTCTCACCTTCCTAGTCTCATTGCCCATTGTCATGTATATTCTACATTTCAACTCAATTGGATTTAGTTTCCAAATTCTTTTTTTTTTTAAGGATTAGATTTTTTCATTTATTTCTGCTTGGAAGAGGTACTGGGGATTGAACCCAGGACCTCATGTACGTTGAGAATGTGCTCTACCACTTGAGCTATACAGCCCCCCTCCCCCCAAATCCACTTCTACCTCCACATCTCTGCTTCTGCTCATCTCTGATCTTGGTTGCCCATCCTTACCTGTCAATAGCAACAATCCTGTAAGGTTCATCCTAAATACCAACTTATCAAAGCTTCCCTTATTTTTTACAGCTTGACATAATCTCTCCCTTTTCTGAAACCCCAAAACTTAGTCTATAACTTTTCAAATCATTTATAGTTGATTTTTTTTAGCTGCCTGCCATTTTACCAAAGGGGTTAAGAGCGCAGGCTTGGAGACGAGTAGACCTAGGTTTCCAATCCTGGCTCTTCCACTTTCTAAGTGTATCTGGGGAAATTATTTAACTTCTTGAATCTTCAGCTTTTTCATCTGTAAAATGAGGATGCAATATGTATGTCATTGGTGTGGTTGTGAGAATTAAGGGAGATGTAATTTTCATTCTGTCCAGTACAGCCTCTGACTTACAGGAACTGCTCAAGAAACAGTGGCTGCTACCCACCTAACTCTCCCTATCACATTGTATGTTGCAATGGCCTTTCATAGATTTTTGTGCAGCCTGCATTACTAAGCTCAGGCCTTTGCACACATTAGATGCTCAACTACCAAAGAGAGATGTACCCCTCGCCGTTCTACTCATATCACATCAACAGAGGTTTTACTTTCTTACCAAACATGCGGTGATTTTATATTTTATATAATTCAGGGGTTGAACCAGATTATCTCTCAGATTCTTGTGAGTCTTAAGCAGTTTGACATTTTTTTCAAAACCTGCTCAACATAATCATTTTTTAAAAGATCTGTTACATATCCACATGACACAACAACCAGCACCTTTTGATCCAGTGAAGAGAAGAGCATCATAGCCCCCACACAGAGCGCAGCTGTGTGTGCCCTTCAGCTATGTGCACACACGGAAGTGGGGCGTTCCGATTCCTTTTGAAGCTGGAAGTGGGTTGATTATGCCTCTGAGCTGAGGGGGGAGCTTTATTTCAGTAGCTATATCATGAAACTACTTTTAATTTTTTCTCTGACTTTATGAAGTCTTTCCAAGTAATAGTAATAAAATTCATACTGCTCCCTTGTCTGATCTTTTAAGCAAAGGGACACAGCATGAGATAGTAAAAGCAGTGATGGCGTGCACCGAATAATCAGGTGTCAGCTAGCAGGTGCATTCTGCAAGCAGCAAAGCCAATGCTGCATCTGGATTTTCTTATTAGTAATTTCATCTCTTTCAAAATTAATGAAGTAATATTGGGAGCTGTTCAGGTATAGTGAATTCTGACAGGTATGAAAGTATAAGTGATGGTTAACTGGAAGATGTCTCTCTGTCAGGCTGGAATATAATTCTATGTCAAAAAAGACATTCTGGAGAAAGTATAACACATGCCACCGAAAATAATAAGAAAGCAAATTTCAAACCAATTTGAAGAAATATAAGAATATTTACATAGACAAATTCTAAAGGGGGAATGGCTCAAAAATAGCAAAAAATTTACAAACTCTTAACAGTGTGAAAGAAAAAAAATTTAAAGGTAAAATTTTAAGAGAACAATGAGGCTCTTTAGGGAGCTTTCTAATAAATTTAATATTTCTAAAGTTTCTGCTTTATGCCATTGGACTGTGAACTATGGAAATAGAAAGTTTATCAAAACACTGTCCCTATCCTAAAGGAATTTAAGACAGGATCTGAATTGAAATAAATGTAAGAGGAAGACTAAAGATGAGTGTGAATTAAGACATGGTAAATATGTAAGTTAAATTTAACTGTGCTTCAGAGCAGGAAGAAAATTTATGCTGAGGGCAGATGCAGGCATGAAACAAAGCTGACTATTTCCATCTTCTTGATGAATGAGAACAACCTTCATGATGCAAGTGGCATGAATAATTAAGAAGAAATGTAAGCCCACGATAAGTTAGAACTGATAATGAAGACTTATTCAATGAGTTCAAGTGCTCCAGTTTCTGAATCATTATGTGACAGCGTTTTGAAAGTATATACCATTGTCGAGGCAAAATCATTGTTGGTACACTGGATCAATGAAGGGGATAAAACACATAGACCCAATTTTCTAGAAAGGAGAAAAATAGTGGATTTCAGAGATTACAGATAGGTAACTCTTGTTGAGTCTCACAGAGGAAAACATTAAATAATTATAAACACTTAAGTGCTCATATAAATGCTCATATATAAGTGATAACATGGGGAAGTTCACTAATCTCACGGGGAAGTTCTTTGTAGAATTAATAGGCAGCATATTATGAGAATGTCATATTCACAACATATGTTGACTCCAGAAAGGTCTATACAAAAAGCTTTTCAAGTGACATCCTTGTAGATGTGGTGAGTAAATAAAACACTATTGTAGTAAGGTAGTTCCATCAGTGGCTGAAGAATCACACACAAAGGGTCCATGTTCCTGTCAGTCTGGAAAGAGGTCTTCTATATCTAGTCAATCTTTCCTCAGAAACAAAGACAGACATGGCATGTTTATTAAATTGATATATTAAAGAGATGCACTGCCTAGAAAAAATTACAAACAAAATTCATTTAAGTACATATCCACCACTAAAATATTCAATGGAAAAAAATTAAGCATAAAATTTAAGTTGAAGTTAGAAGAGAATTCTCCAAGTAGGAAAGGGGCTTAACTCAATTTTACAAGCTAAATAAATTTGTTTATTGATATGAGATCAATGGCTTAACAATTTTTGATTCTTCTACCAACATTTTCAATGACTTGTGCAATAGAAGCAAATATTTCAGAAGAAAGCAAGAGAGTTACTATATTCTGCTGAGGCCACATCTGGAATAAGTTTGAGCTCTGGATGCCACAGCCCAAGAAGAACTCTGAAAAATTGGAGATTTTCCAAAACCGTGGAAGCAGAAGGAAGGATCCTAGATTGCATAATATTAGGAACAGATGAATCTAAAGCTATTGAGAAGATAAGAGGACTTCCATTAGAGAGAGCATACAGAAGCACAGTTAAATGGCTGAATATTCAAAAGCTCTGTCAGATACCCACAAAAAGATGCACTGGATTAATTCTGCTATAGCTCAAGAGGGCTGATGAAAGGCCAATGGATAGAAATTTAAAGGAGGTAAATTTAGTCTCAGGAATTTAAAAAATCCTTTATTTTTAGAGTTTAGTTACAATGATTTCAAAAAATGAAGGGAGTTCCTCATTACTAGAAATAATACCAGGAACTGTTATCACATGGATATGTAATGACAAAACCCAAAGTATTATTTTCATACATGCATCAATTTGAGATTTTTGAAACTAATGCTCAGTAACTTGTTGGTAATCTAACAATTTAACCAGAACTGAAATGGGAGCAAAACCTCCTCAAAAGTCTGAATCTGCCATTTCAAAATCTTAACTGATGTGGGGTTTAAAAGCTATGAACTGAAGCTGTCAGATTATAACTATTGCTTCACATGTTGAAAAGTTACAATCTAATACACAGTCAACTGCTACTGTTACTTCGAAAACAGAATATGTATGTATATATGTATGTATGTATGTGTATTCTAAGAAGCTGACTATAAAGAAAAAAAAATCCATGTTAACAGCCTAAGAGTTGCATGATCTGCATTTAATGACACAAATCATACTAAGGGGGAAAAAGAAAAACTAAACAGTACCCTCAGTTATATAATACTATGTCTCCAAAAAATTTCCTTCATTCAGATCATTCTCTTTATCCTAAGAATCTATTAAATGTTCCTTTCATGACATAACATCCAACACAATTCTGTCATGTCAAAGGTTGTAATATTACAAAAGTAAATATTTGCCTCCAGTGACTTAATGTATGGCCCAGCCTAGAGACCAGAATGTCTTTTTTCATTCTTACTTTTTTTTATTTTTTCAGACCTTTGAAGAAAAAGAATTTCAACACTAAAGAAAGAATTTTATTCATTAGATACTGAAAAATACTCTCATATTCTCAGAATATTAGGGTTAATATTTTATAGAGATTACCTTATATCAAAGATAATATAAAAAATACAGAAATTGGAAACATACATCCATGGTATTTCTTTTCTATTAAAATTAATCTATTTACATTCTGAAATATATAAATCAACTTTAAAATTGTTTAAGTTAAGGAACACTGCAAACTTACACAACAGATCTGATCTGAAGGAAAAATAATGCTTACTTTTGTTCCATGCAAAACCAGTAAAGTCTTGCAATGCTGTGAATGAGATTAATTTCCTCTCCCTTCCCCAACCTGCCTTCTGGAGGATCTACTGATGATCAGGAAAATGGCCATAAGACATGAGGGGGAAGTGCAAAGGGAAAGGAGACAAAATGATTAGTAGAAAGAGGAAATGATAGAAAGAAAAAGAAATTAAGTGTCCAAAAAAATCTGTAACATGAAAAAATGCAACATTGTTATTTCTAAAATAGCATTTATTAGTTAAAAATATTTATTATTTTTTAAAAACTCTTTTTCTTTCTATTTCTTTCTATACTTTAGGTACCATAGTATACTTTTTCCCATAGCATACATTTTCTCATCACAAACCCTGCCATAAACTTCTTATTTAAAATCAATAAAGCAACATGAAAAACTACCTTATTCACCTCCCACAATTTAAGGGGGTAATATTCATTGAGGAAATTAATTTTCCTAGAACTATATTTATTTTAAAGAAAACTTTTAGATTATAGACAGAAAACAAATAGCACAATTTTTTATGTTATTATACAAAAAATTCTGCCACTACTTTGAGAGTTATGATCACAAAAATATATTTTATATATATTGAAATTTATGATTAAAATATTAGTATATTGACATTTATCATTTATGAATGCAACAAAAATGAGACTTGCTTAAATTTTCTAGGAAGGCTTTTTAGAACATCGCTGAAAGGCCAGAAAGTAGTAAAGACAGAAAGTACCTGTGTACCTCAGACAGAGAAGAGTCACACTCATCAGACCTACAGGGAAAGAGTCAGAATTATGAGGAGAAAGACTGCAGATGGTAACAGGTGGACACTGAGGCTGAACTGATTCAATAGTATGAATAATAGAAACTTAGCAAACATTTTCTTTAACGGGCCCTGCTTTTCTATTTGCACTGGATATCAGCAATTCAATATACACCTAAGTTAGGTAAAATATTTTGTTCTTATGTTTTCTAACAAGATTTGGTGGGTGGGTACTTTCTGTTACTGTTCCATGGAACCTATCTGTCCTCACTTTCTAAAATGTAGGCCCTGAAGAGGAACACCATCAGGTAAATGAAATCATCACTTCAAGGCACAATTTAATCTGTCTGGTATTAGAAAACTTTTCCCATTTCAATAACCATTAATAAATTTCATTCCTCTTGATAATTACTTTAAAGTCTCATATGAAAATTACTCAAATATATGTGTGCATGGGGAGCAAATCAGTCAAAATTGAATAACCTTTGATTTAACTCATCTCAAAAACATGGAGGTCTTCTGCCTAGTCAGTCCCTCAGTAACAGTGGGGAGGTTTTGGTAGGATTTAAAAATAAGTGAGCAATTCCTGTCATCCTGACCCTGAATCCTCCAGGACTGGCAGTAAGCCTGGTTATTATGATACTAAATATTTAGCATGTAGTATCATACAATAGGCTTGGGAAGAATGAGGACAGAGTGAGTGCTGGCATGTCATGTCATCAGAAACAATGTGTGGGACCTAACTTCTAGCAGGTGAAATAATGCTAGTCTTAAAAAGGGGCCCAAAGAAAGTGATTCAGAAGGTAGGTGAGGGTTTGGGGTAGTCAGTTATTCTAAGTTTTAATTTATAGAGATGGCAATGGAGTCAAATGATTGGCAGCTCATAAACTATTTCAGTTAAAAAAATGGAACTAAGATTAGACTGTCAAGATTATCAAAAGACTGACAAACTTTTATGACTGTAAATACAAGGTGGACAAAATTTAGTAATTCTTCATATCACTAGTGAAAATGGACTTCCTAAAGACCTTCCTAATGTTCTATTCTTTTCTCAATTAAATGAGATGTAATATTTAACAATGTTCAAGAGTCTCTTAATACTTGTTTTTAAGTTTTAAAAAATCACCTGACTAGATCACTTTAAAGGACATATCATCTACTGACTAAACTATATTAAAACTTAATCAAGCATTTTATCCATAAATTAAGTTGATTAAAGATTATTCCAAAATAATCATGTATCTTTCTAAGTCTACAGAGCCATTTAGCATGATCAAACATGCCAGACAGATCTTAAACAATATCCTGTAAATTTCAGAAATCATCAATATATATAAGAAGATCATAGCATAGAAAACAAATTGGAGTGGGAGGCTGGATATCAAGTACATACATCCACAATGTTATAATTCAAAATCAAAGCAGACAAGTCAGAGTTAATAAATAGTTTATGGCAACACCACTAGTATGAAATTTTTACAAGAGAAATTCTGGCTCAATGTAAGAATTTTTTTCACTTCAACTTTGATGAGGATTACATTTTCCCTACCCCTCCAACTTTTCTTCTCCAACAGCCCACCCTGAGTTCTACCCCCTCCACCCATAAAGGTACTCTTTTTTTTTCAAGAACACAATGACTCAAATTTTGTGGTGAATTTGTGAAACAACCAAATGGTAACAAAATGTTTCACATATGTGACATGTTATTTGTGAGCTGTCATACCCACCAAAGATAAAATAATTTGCCTCTTTTCAAGGCAGGCTATCCAGACTAGAGGTTTTTATGGGCTCAAAGAAGATGAAGAATCCCAAGAAATTTCAACTTCAAGTGATCGCAAAGATACTTCAATTCTAATTGACTTGCAAAAGGAAAAGGCAAGGCAAGTGCTGCAGTGGAGCAATGCAAATCTACAGCAGGGAATAATGTTCAACAGGAAAATAAATTCATCTAATTTTGTGTATATAGTTCACTTCCCATTGGAAAAACATATAAAATACAGCAAGAGTTCACAAGTCAGACTCCATCTCCCACACACATAGAGAGCTAAATATTCTCTCTGGAATGTATTGAAAGGCTCTGGAATATTATAATCCATAGTTGGGACTCTTTTACATAATAACTTACTTATCCTGATGAACTGATGTGTTTCCCTGAGAAACAGTAAGATGATTAAAAACATTCAGTTCATTACGGGGCTGGCTTGGTGGGGAAGAAGGAGGTAAAAGACTAGCTTCTGAGGTTCCAGAATCTGAGCTACAAGGGAAAAAAAAGTTAAATAGGTGGCATTATTGGCTTTTATTTGTTAGAAATGTTATAAGAAACATGCTTTAAAAAAAATTCTCAATAGAGAATTCCTTCCTTCCTTTCTTCCTGTCTTCCTTTTTCATAAGATAAAATGCACTCTGAACAATTTAATTTTTTCCCCCACTGGATTGTTTTACAATGGCCACAAGATGGCACTAAAGAAAAAGTTCTGTCGGCTAAAATCTAAACTCAGTATGAATAAATCAAGGCAAGTTTAAAATTATACAATTTTACAGTTGAGATAAAGATGTTCACTTTATAAATGAGGGAACAAACCCTGAGAGATTAAGAGGGATTTGCTTATTCAACTGATTAAGTCATTTATTTTTTAATTACTTATTTCTCCATCCCCTATCTCCTAATTATTCTTGAGATACTTGATTCAGTAGAAACAGGTAAATTGCATATTTAAATATAGGAAGCAAAGATGATTAGAATAATTTCCATGACATTCAAGGCAGCTAAACCAGTGGTCAAAGTATAGAGTCTGCATAATAGTACAGGGAAGGGGGATGGTATAAGATTGTTCACTTGGGGTTACAGGAAATGCCACAAAACTTCTTTTTATATTTATTTTATGTTGAAGAAATTGGCTTTGCCAATATTTGAATAGAGATTGCCATTGATGCTCTCACTTAAGACCGTGTCAGAGATCCACCTGCCATATGCAGCCCATTAGGTGACCTGAGGGAAATGTGAGTGTGCCACAGGGTAGAAAGGTGCAGTGGCTCTAACCTATTTATAACTTTCTGCGTGTTGTGATGTTGCAATTTACAAATGCCCAGGTAAGTGGACCATCGGATTATATTGTATATTGTTAGGCAGACTAACCCTCACAAAACAAGCTAACCCTCACAAAACACACACATAGCTTTTAAAGGATTTCAACAACAACAACAAAAAAATTAAGGATTTACCAATTTAAATATGAAAGAACAGCAAGAAAATAGCATAACTCTCACATCTTTTAACACTAGATTTTTTCAACCACTTTAAAGAGGTGAAATCAATGTCTGTTTTATCAGATAACAGTCAACATTAATTTCAAATTTTTCTAGAGGACTATTTGAATTACAGTTTTAAAAACCTCTCCTCAAAGCTATATTAACTCCACAATGACATACACAAATAATTGAAAAATAAATCAGAGTACGTGATTAATTTAATTTACAGGTATGTGTGTGACCAAGAAGATTAGAAGACCACAAGCCAACAGCTGATTTGATTGTCTTAAGTCAAATCAGTCACAATCCCGGCCTGAATATGGACAATAATTCCACTGCTGTCCTTTAGTATCTCAGTGCAGCTGATATTTTATACCATCTATCAGATAAAAAAGCATTAGCAACTGACTGCTTTTGTTCCTTGGTCTTTGGGTTTTCTGCTTTCTCACACACTCTTCTCCTTGCCATGGGGGAAGGCTCTGGTGGTTTTTCTGATAGAGATGACTGTTGGAAATAAGAGAGAAGAAGATTCTGTAATCATCTAGTTTTAAATATATACATGTAACTTTGGCAATTCAACCTAAGTTTTTAATAGATTACTAACTAGAACTTGAAAAAGGTTACTTGGGAATAAAAGATAGAACTAGGATATGAAAATATTACACAAGTTATTTTTAATTAATGGGAGCTTGACAACTGCATATTTAGTTTTTAAATTGGAAATCTTATCAAAAATATATAAGCCAATTATCTTTGAACATAAACATCAATGCAATACTGCCAAATAGCTGACATGAATTTTTAGGTTTTAAATGTGTTTGTTTGATTAAAACTGCTTTAGTTGAAGAAAAATACCCTTTACAATTTTGCAAGAACAAAAATATTAGAATATCAGAATATGAGATACAACAATGAAATTTAATGAATTATTATTACAGAGTGGCAAAAGAATACTACAGGTGAGCACAAAAAAGTGTTTTACTTAACTAGTATTTAAGTATTAATTAGCTATATAAATTTTGGTAATAAAAATATTCTTGTTTTATTATAAACTTTAAATGTTGAATAATGGCTATGAAACTAACAATTTAAGGCTGATTTTTGTGTATAGTGGTACTCAATTTTAATTGGAAAAAAGTGAAATTTTCTATCCGTGGCTAGTTATAATAATAAGGAAAAAAAATCAAAGAATTAGAAAGCAGGATCCTCAGAATGAGCTTAGAGTGATTCCTGCTTGAAAGTGAAAACTAAATGTAACTAAACTTCCTGTGCCTGATTTTTCTAACCAGAGGAAATCACATTTTAGAAGTTCTGCATCATTTAAGTCATAGGCCTACTTAGGTGAATTATTTTACTTTATGCAATAGAAGTCATGAAGTAATGTGTTATAAAAGTTATCGTACCAGCACATGACCAGCTCTTAAATTTGTACAGAATTACACAAGCATCTTAATTGATGAAAACTTGAAAATAAATCATGTGAAGAGACAGTATCTAAAAGATATTTTCTACAACCTGTCATGAATTATAACATTTTTAAAAAGAAAGAGGCAAAAAGAAGATATTCTGGATTCCAGGTCATAGATTTAGCCTTGAATTTCCAAAAGTCTCTATTCATCTGAAAGACTAAATGCTGAACACATGGGAGTACCTAAAATCTGGTCTCAGTTCTGTATCACTGCCTTCACCAAAAGCATTTCTTCTACTTTTACCTTATCAAAAAAAGCAATGAAACCGTAGGCATCCTAGTTAGCAATCTTTATCAGCAAAATCAATCGTTAATCACATAGGCCACCTCAAGCACAAGCAAGAAAGTTCTGCCATCTTTGAAATTAACTTTGGAACTAAATGTAGCAGATGGGCTTACTGAAAGGAAGGCAATGAAAATGACTTCATAAGATGAAGAAATTTATGAGAAACAGATATTCATGTTGGGGGAGGGGAGTTTGTTATATTTTATTATTTTCAGAGTCATCTACTGTGTGCCACTTTTTTGGCACTATTTTTCAATGTAGTCATGTGTTCATCCAGTAAATCATTTGCTAGATAATATGTGAGGGTTAATTTGAAAAAAGTTATTAAAAATCTTTACCAGTGAATGACTGATGTAGTTGTAATACAACTAACAAAAAAACACACACACTGGCCTGTGTAGGAAAATCTTTCTTCTCAAGATAATTATGAACAATTTCTAAATAAAATCTGGTTTGAATAGAATGTTTCTTGTTAATATTATCATAGATGGGAAATGTTCCCTCCTTCAACTCTTTAATAACACAGTAATAATTCTTTGTGTACACACTCTTCCCAGACATACAATGTCTTCAAGGCAAAGAATTAGGAAAGTTCAAAATGTATTAAGTTGATAATTGATATCTGCATTTTTCTTCAAAAGTGTCAGCAAAATTCCACTCACCTGCCCAGGCTCTTAGAATGAGGATGTACCATGACTCAGAGCAAACTGGAGAGGCTCCAAGGTTCTGTTTCATATAATGATTTTATAGGTGTCACTTTAACCTACATTTGTTTCTAAATAAATTTTGTCTGTAATTCACATCTCAGCCTTTATAAAAATGATAATCTTTAAGAAAGACCCTAAAACTTAGAAATAGGATAAAGCAATTTCTTTTTTTTTTTTTAGGATAAAGCAATTTCAACAAAGAATATCTCATTTAAATTATTCTGAATATTAAAAAAATTAGCAGATATTACACATAGCAGAAATTACTTTGAAAACTAGAGATCTTATTTACATAATTAAAAAAATAGAAATAAGAAATTAGCAACATGTATCTATATAAAAAAGGAAAAGAAAAAGAAAAGAAAAGTCAAAAGAAAGAAATTTAGTGTAGCTGGGCCAGACTTACGCGCTGCCTCTCTTGGAAGCAAAGCCAGACGGAGGAGGGAGCTCTTTATTCCTAGCAGAAGTACTGGTCTCAGTATTCATTCCAATCTGTTGCCCTTCTGCAACAGGTAGAAGAGGGCCAGGCAAGAAGGCTTCTCCTGCACTAGTGTCTGAAGGTAAAAATATTTAGCGTGTCTTTTCCTAGCAAGTGTGTCAAACATAGCATGTAAGACAGTGACAAGCCAGAGCTACAGCCAGATGAGATTTTCGGGGGTCATAATCATAGCCAGCATTTGTATATGCTTATTGGATGCCAGAAATTTTTCTAAACACTTTATTATATTAACATATTCTATCATTATCCCAGTTCACAAATGAGAAAATGGAGGCACACAGAAGCTAAAAGTCCAAAGTCACAGTTAGTAAGTGGCAAAGCCAGATTCAAAACCAGGCAATCCGCCTCCAACATTACTGTGCTATCCTGACACTCATGGTCCGCTCCGTCAATGTCTCATTAAAAAAGGAAAGAAAGAAAGAAAGAAAGAAAGAAAGAAAGAAAGAAAGAAAGAAAGAAAGAAAGAAAGAAAGGAAGGAAGAAAGAGAAAGAAAGGAAGGAAGAAAGAGAAAGAAAGGAAGAAAGGAAGGAAGAGAAAGGAAGAAAGGAAGGAAGGAAGAAAGGAAGAAAGAAAGAAAGAAAGGAAGAAAGGAAGAAAGAAAGAAAGAAAGAAAGAAAGAAAGAAATTAAACCAAAAAAAATTGCAGGGGATTTCAACTCGATTTTTCCCATGTTTAGATGATTTATTTAATGTAAATTTTATTTTAATATCAATTTTTATATTTTTGTCTCCATTTTCATGACCCTGTCTCCTGATGTCTTAACTGGATGTTTAATCTGCCTGCTGGATATCCAACACCAGCCCATCCTAGCTTTTGGCAGCTTGGTGAGTCAGGTGAAGGTTAATTTTCCCTAGAATCTAAGTTCACCGTAAGCAATCCCTTCCATACTCCTGGAAAACCAAGGGACTACCTTGTTGTTAATGCTTAGAGCTGGATGTTATCACTAACATAGTAACAGATAATCAAGGTGTTTGTCACGCTATAAACCTTTAGAGTTCAGACTCCCTGTTTTATTCAACTTTAAATCACCAGCATTTAACATAGTGCTGGTACATACCTATTTAAAATATATAGTCAACTTCGTTTATTCAATGAGTGAAAAATAAATGATTTGAGATCCTTTCAGGCATCTTTGCAGTTCAAAAGGAGTGTCAGAGAGCAAGAGAAAACTTTTGGAAAGAAAAAGCCCTGCAGACGCTCACCCATCCCCCAGACCGCCCTGCAGCTGGCGCACCTCCACTCCCGGGCGCCCGCCCTCCCTCGGCCTCCGCAGCTGCGGCGCCTCGCACTTCTGACCTGAGTCCCCGCCGCGCTCGTCTCCGCCTCCGGGATCCGCCGCCCTGCGCCATGGGTCCGGCCACGGGCAGCGAGCGCCGCATCCTCCCCGGTACCCGCGGTCCCACCTCCACCAGGGGCCACGCGCCCTTGACAGCCGCCCCCAGCCGGGCCGGCTGGGCTCCCCTGCGCGCGAGCCACACAATCCGAGCAGAAGCGGCAGCTGCGGATCAGCGAGGGCGGACAGTTCGGCGTCAGGCTGGAGGATCGAGGCTTACTAGAAAGCAGCACTCGACCAAGACCTCACGAAGCCCAGAACCACAGAAAGGCATTGTGGGTCTCCTGGTTCTCATTACTGTCACACTGGCCCTGGCGGGGGCTGCCTTCAGTGCTTTTAGCTGAGCATCCTCTGAAGAAATGCTGTGGTCTCTTTTGTGTTTGGAGATGAGAGTGATGGATACACAGGTTTGGGGGTCACCTCTCTTCTCAGAACTGGCAAGACTCACATTTTAAATAGTGTGTCCATTGCAAATAAAGACAATTACCCTTCACTGCCAAGAAAAAAAAGAAGAAAGAAAAAAAGAAAATGCCCTGCAGGCCAGCCTTTTATCCTGTCAGTTCTCTCCTCTGCCGGTGGAATCATTTCCCGGGGCTTCCTAACCACGGTGGTGTTTTCAGGAGATGGCCTTAAGGCCACTTCTTCACGTGTCTCCCTGGCATCCTATAAGGGCATGAATAGCGAGGCATTCACAGAGCCTGAGACACAAAGTTACCTTAAGAGATTCTTTCCCCAAATTAAGACTGGATCCAAACTACACTAGAATGTTTTCTTTGAGTCTGGGTACCTTCTGCTTAGTCACTTGCAATAAGAAAACACAAACCACATGTTACCAAGCCGGTGGCTCAAGGACCACACATGAAGCCTGTCGATGTGTTTTGATTGGCAAGCCCATTATTTTAAAGATAAAGAAATTCCCCAATGAAGTTCATATTTAAGGCTTCTCTTGAAAAAATTGAGAATCTTGCAGCCTTAGGCCCATATTCCATTATGGCAAAAATGAGCAAAAGCAGAATGGTGGCACTTGTTTTAGATGGGGCATGTCCTTTTCAGGTAATCACACTGATCCCCCTGCTAATTGTCTTACATCCAACCTAAATATTCACTTGCATTACCTGGCTGACCACTGTGGGCCTCAAATCCATCCTGTCTAGTAGTAGCACAGTATTGCTCTTTCAGGTCCTGAATCCACCCATTTATTCAACAGATATTTACTAAGCACTGCAAAAATCCAAAAAAATCTTAAAGTGGTTATAATTCACCTAGTAGCTGCCAACACTCAATCTGAAATGTATCATGTGTGTCTTACACATTTAACTATATATTACTCATTTTTTTAAACTTCACAAGTATCCATTATAGCCTCAGTTTTTAAAACAAAATGATTAAGAGTTGGCCTATTCAAACCACTTCTGGATACAATTAAACAAAATAAATAAGGAACACTTAAGAACATATTAGAAAGTTAAAATTTCAAAAATCTATCAATCTAAACTATTTTGAAGGACTGCTCTCCATAATCATATCTTATCTGGTGGGAAAAGTGCAAGAATAGAGTAAATCACAAGCCCTATAAAGGAGAAACTGTTCAACATAGCTTTTTTCTAAGGGGAATCCGATAAAGAACTAACTTTCCTACACGTGAGACCTTTGGTGAAAGCATGCCCACCTGCAAGCCTGTGAAGAGCCGAGCCTGTGCCCTCTGTGTTCAACAGGAATCACAAAGAACAGCAGTTAAGTATGTTCACCTGGTATTTTCAATTTTCCTTACCTAGTTTTTAGGTTTCACTTCATCACACAGCTTCATAAGGTCTTAAGACAGTGAGCTATGTGCAGATAATTAACCACAAGATGAAAAGGGAACTTATTATAGAAAACTGTATGTCCTCTCTCAGTATAAATACAGGGGAAAATGTATATGCCTATGGAAAACACAGAATGACAATATTCAAAATCAAAACAAATGAATTAAAATAATTCATTTTCCTTCCTTAAACATCCCATTATTTTTAAAGTTTTTGAAGTTTGAGCATTACTCAGTTTGGTTTCCATATTACTGTTTCTGGTGCTCTTCACTTAGTCATAAACTACAAAATTATTTCTCTTATGGTAATTGATGCAACAAGATAAGTGTATTAAAATATTACAGTGTTCAGCTAGGTAATGCAAATGAATATTTCGGTTGGATGTAAGCTAATGAACAGTGGGCACAAACAATGCACACACATTGCTGCATTTTGTTCTGGGGGAAGCGTGCACACTGTGTGACCTCTCATGGGAAGGAGAGAGCATAAGGAAGCCTGGACATGGATTCCCCCAACTCTTATCTGCATCTTTTCCCCATATAGTCCTGTTGTAGATCCTTCCTACATTGCTCTCATGAATTTTTGCCATGAATACAACTATCTGCTGAACCCTGTGAGTCTTCTAGCAAATCTCCAAAGACAGGGAAATATTCTAGGAGCATTAAAAAAGGGGGAAAAAGGAGGGGAAGTAAAAATATTCTTCAAAGACTACAACACAAACCTATTAGGCATGAGGTACTGGCCCGGTTCCCCCTCCAGCCTCATGTTCCATCATCCTATACCATAGCCTTGTTGCTCCAAGGCACCAACCTGTTTGAAGGGCTCTCACCTATAATACTGTGGCTAAATGCCCACGCTTTAACTTACTGCACAGCACAACTCTTTACTGCACCCCCTTCAACCTTGTCTCTTTCCTAATTCTTTTCTTCCTTTACGTTTCAGCTCAAATTTTACCCCCTCCAGAAAGCCTTCACCAGCGCCTCCATTCTTGCTGGGTAACCCCACTTTGTACCCCCATAATTCCCTGTACAAATTTCAGTCTCTGCCCTCAATGCAATGTATCACAATCTGTTCATGGTCCTGTTGTGGAAAAATGTGTTACAGCTTGGTGTTACAGCTCAGTTGTGACAGCAACCTGGATCCAGGTGAGAGACAAAGCAGCACTCACAGAGTTAGAAAACTCAGATTTATTATGCCAGCCGGCCCAGAGGAGTTAACACTTCAATCTCGACCCTGTCTGTAGGTTTACACAGGCCTTTCATAGGCTGCCAGTTTTACACTTTGCAACATCATATGCAAATAAAGTACAATAGAAGTTGACCAACCAAGAACAAGCTTTGTAGAAATAGACCAATCAGGAGTGAGCTCTATGCAAAATGAAGTACTACAAATGGACCAATCAGAAGTTAGGGAAGTGGACCAATCAGAAGTGAGAGTAATAACCAATCAGGAGTGAAGGAAATAACCAATCAGAAGTGAGCTCAGGGAACCAATAGAATTCTAGATGTAAGTTAGCCGCTTTAGAGGCAAAGAGTGAGATAGAGCCTCTGGGACAGGGAACCAGACGGTGCTAAGAGGAGAGCAGTGCCCCTGCCTAGGGGTCCTGCCAGTCTTTTTATGGGGCTTCCCGCCTCAGTCCGTCACCCTCAGCAAGGCATCAAGTCTGTTAGTGCAAGATTTTTTGTCTTATTTATCTTCCAATTTCAGCACCCATTCCAATACTTGAGATAAATTGGAACTAAATAAGTATATTTCAAAGCAATGCATATGTGACTATGTAGCTTCCATGGATTTAAGATCTGTGCTTTTCTCCTTCCACTCTTTCTTTCAGGAACCTGTGGGTGGGATCATGGCCCCAGTCCTCAGGGAAAATTTCTGTCATGAGTCACAGGTCATATGAGCTAAATGCATTTTCCCTGTCTACTTCTGACCTTCTTTAAGCTACAGATGTTGGAAAGTTGTGAAAAGTAACAGCACTCATCAAATAGAAGTTTAATATTTTTCTACACAAAAGGTCATCAAAGGAGGCACTGCATTTTTCTTCCAAGTTAAAAGGGATAATGGAGCCATGAAGATGAAGGAGAGTAAAGAGAAGGTGGAGGAGGAAGGTGGGAGCAGAACAAGAACAAGTAGGAAGAGGAGCAGAAATGTGTTTGATAACATTTGGAATGGTAAAAATTCCAGTTATGATCCAGGAACGTGGGCAGTCTAACATGGTTCCTTAATACAGCCACAGTTCTTCTCTCCACCTGTCATTGTCACAGCTTGAGTGGGTTCAAAGGAGTAGCCTGTCCATATCTACATTATGGGGCTGATCTCAAGGAAATAATATTTTGAGATTTTTCTGTCCATATCTATATTACAGAATTGATCTCAAGGAAATACTATTTTGAGATTAACACACAGTGTAAACATGTAAAAAAAGATCAAATATTTCATATATTTTATTTGTGTAACACCTTATTTAACATAAATTTATTTAAATTGATTCATAGATTATGTTTAATGACCTAGAAAGGTAATTACATTTAATCTTTCAGTTACATTCCTCTCCTTCAAGTATAAGTATTTAGAAAAATCATGACAGTTGTGTGATTAGAATAAAAAAATTAAGATCAGATTTTGAAATAATTTTTATAAAAACTGCTCCAGAATAATGATTCAGAAAAAATCACAAGTAATAAAATTACCCTGATATGCTTGGTCCTCCATGTATATAAATCACCAGGAGGAGCATAGATATTACTCAGGGTGGGTGTGGTTCACGTGAATATTGCAGTGGCAAGAGAAAAAAAACCTGAAAAATCTCAATATTCAATGAAATCTAAAGCTGTTTCCAACCTGAAAATACCATGTTATGATTATAAATAATGTTTCAATCTATTCCTATAAAATCCTTTGGATAGTTTTTTTTTTAATTTATAATATATGTGCTTAATTTTATAAAACTTAAGAGCAGCTAAAAATCTAGCAAATATATTCCAAAGACAAATATATGCCAAAGATAAATAACAAAGTTGTTTATGAGGGTAAAACAACAGATACGATTTAACAGACATATTTAAAAATTTAAAAGGAATATATGTTCCCTTTTTTTCTATAAGAAAAAAAAGAAGGGCTTATGAAACTGGAGCTGAAACTGGAGTTCAAATAATGAAACAGAAAATTAACTAAACATACTTATTTAAATATCTAAGAATTTAAAAATCAAGAAATGTGTAAGAAAGACAAAAGACTTAGTATGTTTGTGGTCACAGGTACATTTCAAAAAGTGATCATGCAGAAACCAGCTGGCTGCCAATAAAAATGTTTAAAATAAGATGAACCACAAATAGTGTACGTGAACAATTGGTAATTCATGCGGCTGTAGGTACACAGAAAGCTAAACATACTTACCTAAAGGTGCTCCATCTAGATCTGTGTAACAGCAAAAAGGAAACAAAAAGCAACACTCCAACCAAAACAGATCCAATGTTAAAAACCCCAGGTAAGACAAGATTATGCACCATTTGTAAGGTATGTGAAGAGATGCCACAGCAAATGCTTATAAATTTATTTTTAAGGCTGTTAGATATGCAGAGTAAAGTAATGAAGTTGGTTAATGCTTTAAACAATTTAAATGACCAATTCAGAAACATGATTGATTTTTTTATTCATAAAAACTACTTGCTTAATAATGTTAAATAAGCCCTTTTAAGTTGCTATTCATATCTTGCAATGACAATAATTACATCCCCCCAAATTTATGCATGCAAATTAAAGGGACGATTATTAAACGCATAAGTAAATACAGCAGCTATTCAGTCAGGCTACAGGAAACAAGGGAACAGTATAGCAAACTCAAAGAAGCAAAGTTACCATGCAATTTATTTAACTAAAGCGTCATCCAAATTACCTTGTATAGCATGGCTGGGTAGAGCATCGAGCTCAGGATTTAATTCTGCTTTCTCTTTTGACATGTGGAATAAGAGCTGGTTTTGTGCAGACTGGTTATTTCAGTTTGTTAAAGCCGACCTTCAAGTACTTTAATTTGAGCCTCCTTCTGGGCAGCCTGAGGACCCTACATCACTATCCCCCAAAAAAGTTATCTTAGATCAAACAAAACAATTTACACACAAAGATCTGTAACTAATAGCGAATGCATATGATGTATGAACTCTGACATCAGATAGACCCTGATTCATCCCAGCCCCTCCACTTCCAGACCTGGTGATGCTGAGTAAGTTACCTTGTCTTCCTGATTCTCAGTTTCCTCATTTTCAAAATGGTATGAATAAGTTGTGAAGATTAAGTGAGAGAACAAAACATAAAGGGTCTAGCACTGTCTCAACATGGGAAAAAAGGTGACTCAGGAGTCATTATCACTTTCAACATTTAGACAAAATTTGCTTAAGGTAAGGAGAGAGCAATTGTATTTTTTTCCTGACTTTTTTTGAGCTGTAAAGAGTCAGAAATTAAATCAAAATTGACACTAAATTTATTTACACCCCAAGGGATTTTTCTTTTAATTTTCCTTTATTAAAGTAAAATAGAAATTATTTTATTCTTTATGTTGTTTACCTGTTCTAATACACAAGCACAAATGATGACAAGCTAATGGAATTGATGTAAATAATGCTGACTTTTCAAAAGAATCTTCCTCCATATTACAAAGGAAAGAATCACTGGAGAAAGATGAACAAAACTACAATGAATTAATCAAAAAGGAATAGAGACTTTACTCAGAAAGCCAGCAGACTGAGAAGATGGCAGACTGATGTCCTGGAGAACCATCTTTCCCAAGTCAGAATTCAAGCTCTTTTTATACTGAAATGGAGAGGGGGTGTGTTCACTTGTTGCAAATTTCTTGCTGTAGGAATTCTTTGTTCTTGGAATCCTTTCTTGTACCTGTCCATGTGAGTCAGATCATGGTGCCCCTGTAAAACCAACAAAACAAAAGTTATTTTCTCTTCTTCAACTTGTTATCTTTATGCATGTAAAAGTGCTAATATCCTTAAAGGTCAGAGCCTTGAGAACAGGCTCTCCTGTATATTTCAGGCTATTGGCAACATTGTTTTACAAAAGGTGCAGAACAGGCAAGTCTAAGCCTAGGAAACAGGGCACAGGTTTAAAGTCGAAGGAACAGATCTAATATAGAATCAGATTTGTTCTTTTCTATCACTGGGCAGAAGCCACTTAAGGTTTTAAATTCCTTTAGGTTAAAAATAACTAAAATGTTAAAGGAATTTACATGTATAGGTTGGAATGTGCACAGCCTATTTGGAAAAACACACAAAGGACTGTAAACAGTGACATATCCAGGGACGGCTGAGACAACAGAGAATGAGGGAAACCTTTCCTTTGTGTATTTTTGTGCTCTGAAACTTTTTACCATATGCATATTTCTTTCTCAGTAAAAAAAGAAAAAAGTGTAATGGAAGAAAGGAGTAAGCAGCTCAGCAAGCCCCACAGCCATGGAACACTGAGCCGTCACTTCTGCCTTAAGCCAGGAGGCATTATTGACTCTGCTGCTCCCAGGGCTGTTTTATGACTTCTTTTATTATTTATATATTTTATAAAATAATAATATGCTATTCCTTATCCCTGTCCACAGCTGGGGAAAAGCAATTGAGTTTTCATGGAATTGTCTTCCAAGGAGTAGAAGTGAGTTACAAACAGAACCCATCTTCAGGGTACAACAAGCGGAGTGGGTTTCCAGCAGCCAGACAGCTAGGAAGGGTTTGCAACAGAGGCACACAGAGCTGAGAGAGGGAGCCTCCAGGCCCCACACAAAGCCACCCAGAGCGGCTTCCCTGTGCGCTGCTGTGGGTCCTAGAGGGGAAGGTCTACAGGACCCAGATTAAAGTTCAGCAGCAGCTGGGAAGAAACAGAATTAAGACTATTTATCTAAAATACTTCATAGGTAACTAAATATGTTAGTTTTTTAAAAAGCTGAGACCTTTCTAAGTGTTAAGAAGAATGAAAATTATCTATATATGACTACAATACCAAAAGCAAGATGACGATTCTAGAACCTGCCCAGGGCTGCCCGTTGAATTACCTGCTCATATGGCTAAGCATCAGAGCTGCTGGTTTTCTCATTCTTTATTCATTGGCTCAACAACCATGTGCTAAGACACTGTGAGAAGCACTGGAACTGCAAGATGAAGACAAGACAGTCCACCCTGAAGAATCACATACCATAAACTGGAAAAACAGGCAGCTTCCATACAGAGTCATAAACACCATGGCAGGTATAAAAGGGGCACAACTGGAACACTTAGAAGGGACATCCAGCTTTGTGCCAATACTGCCCCCTTTTGGTGGCAGTGATATGTAACCAGATACCTGAAGGAGGAGGACAAAGTGTGGGAGGGAGAGGGAAGAAGCAAACACAAAGACAAGAGGCAGGGAGGGCACATGTGGAACTGGAAGCATTCTAGCTGGGCCAGACACTGGAGCAAAGCGGCAGAGCAGGGGAGAAAAGAGATACATGAATACTTTGGCAAGAAATAAATTGATGTGTTTTTTATTCCAAACTAAGGAATTTGGAATTTTTCCTGAGGGCAAAAGATTAACCAATGACAGGAAATTTAATTGTCACCCACCAGTGGCAGCTACATGGACTGTTATTGCTTGAGTCTGGATTTTTGGCCTCAGTCACTATCAGAAACTTGAGAAGCTGATGACCTCCAGGTCTTCTGAGAACAGTGTCAGTGTGCAGGGTGACAGTCCCACAGGGACAGCAGGAGGAGAGGGGGGAATACACCCAGAAATAAACAAGAAACACAGGCTTCTTGAGATTTTTTTAAAGCCATGGATCATTATGAATAAATGAGGAGTAAGTATATTTTTCATTAGGTATGGATAAGAAAAAAATGTAACATAGTGTCTGTTATTCAAACAATGGAAAGAGATGCTATTTACTATTTACAGTTTATTTCAGAAATCAATGTCTAAATGTAATTCATACATTTTGGAAACATACCTTCTTCTAGTTCTCTAGTTATATTTTTCCAACCACTGCTGCATCTGAAACAAGTCAAATAATATTTATAGTGTTTAAATTAAACAAGAGACAGTATCATGGGAAAGAGAGCTAGCTTATAAAATGTGACTTTTAAATAATACTTTTAGAGACTAGATCCAACTTGCGGATTGCTTAAATAGAAAACAAAATCATGTGAATAAAATAAACTAAATCCCTACTTACTTTGGTTTTAAATAATAGAGAACATATATATGTAATGCTACTTAGATTCATCTAATGAAAAATACAATAAATATTGGCCTATTGAATACATATAATTTCAGATTTTATTGCTTAAACAGTTCAAGCCATATTATATACTAAATGCATTACTTTGCAATTCTTAGAAAAATTGCACTTTATAAAAGTTTAGTCAGTTTTTTTTTTTTACTTTAATGGATTTTTCCTTAAAATGAGCTTTCCATTCTTGCATTTTATAAAACTAAAATGTTAAGGTCTGTTCTATGCTAATAATTTTTTTATCACAGAATCTTAAATACATAAAATGAAGAAAGTGGTTCTGTTGTAATGTTTTGTGAAAATTCTACAGGGAAAATTTAAACAAATGTATTTTGTTCTCTGTATATGAGTAAAACATTTATTTCAGAAAAGCTCCTTTAGAGGGGAGGGTACAGCTCAGTGGTAAATCACATGCTTAGCATGCACAAGGCCCTGGGTTCAATCCCCAGTGCCTCCATTAAATAAAAAAATAAAATCATCAATGTAACAACACTAAAATGAAATAATTAAAGTTGAAATACAATTGACATGTTAGCAAGTGAAGCTTTACTCTACATAAAGGTCAGAATTCAATTAAGCATTTTAAAACACTGGAAAAAAAAAAAAAAACCTTAGCGTCTAATAATTAATCTCTCAGAATCCCTAAGAAGTATAGGGATTCCAGACTGAGAACTTTAGTGTATCCCAACATAAATGGAAACTTCTGAGCTAAATCTTACATTTTAAAAATCTTTTTCTTATGCTTCTGAGTATCTTTTCCCAAACATGGATAGTAACAATAATATGTCTTATTTATGTCAAATCTTTCAATTAAATTTGCAAACAAAAAGGAATTAGAAATGAGAAGACTATAAGCATTTAAAATACTTTAGTGTACTTATTTTCAGAGTTAAATTTGTATTGCAAAATTTACCTGATCTGGATGTTTGTAAATCCTTCATTCCTCCTGTTTTATTAAAAACAGAATCTCACTCCAGCTGTAGGCTGAATGGGTTTTGAAGCAAACAGATTAATAAATAATGTACATTTGATATAATCTATAGTAATAATTCAAGGGGGGAAGTTACACCTCAGTGGTAGAGTGCCTGCTTAGTATGCAAGAGGTCCTGGGTTCAATTCCCAGTACCCCCACTAAAAAATTCAAGATAAAAGTATAAAAGATTTTACCTTCAAGTGAGGATATTCTTCAGTAGACTCTAAAAGACAAAAGGGGCACATAACCAATGACATGTAAACACGAAATCCAACTGTACAGTCATGCAGAGCTAGGACTGAGCATGTTAATTGATGCAGAAAAATTGTTCAACAAAATCCCACACTTTATGATAAAAACCATGAACAAGCTCAAAATAGAAAGAAACGTCATCAACTCGTTAAAGGACATTTACAAAAACCCACAGCTTACAGCAGGCTCAGTGAGGGAAGACAAAGTGTTTCCTGTCAGATCAGGTACAAGACCAGGGTGTCTGCTCTCACCACTTCTGTCCAACACCGTGCTAGAAGGTCCAGCCAGGAAAATTAGGCAAGAAAAGGAAATAAAAGATATCAATTTTAAACAAGAAGAAGTAAAATTATCTCTTTGTAGAGGGCATTATCTTGCATATAGAAAATCATTCAGAATATATACAGACAGTTATTGTAACTAACACATGAATGCAGCAAGTTTGCCAGATACAGGATCAATATCCAAAGATCAATTGCATGTTTATGCTTTAGAAATGAATATATAAAAGTGTAATTAAGAAAACAATTGAATTTATAATAGCATCAGAAAGTATAAATATCTTGGAATAAGTTTACAAATGAATGAGAATTTATATATATGTAAATATGTAATTATATGTATGTAAATATGTAAAATATTGCTAAGAGAAATTAAAGACGACCTAAATAAATGGAAAGACAGCCCTGTCATGTATCAGGAGACTAAAGATTTTCTAAAATGGTGCTATTTCTCCAAAGGAATCCACAGGCAATGCAATCCCTTTCAAAATCCAGGTGCCTTTTTATCAGTAATTGACAAATGGATTCTAAAATTCATAAACACTAGTGATCTGAAAGACCAGGACAATATTGAAAAATGATACATTTAGAAGACTCACACTTGCTGGTTTCAAAACTGACTCCAAAGTTACTGTAATTAAGACACTGTGGCTCTAGAATAACACTCATAAGTGGTACATGTAGTTCAATGGAATACAATTTGTAGACTAGAAAGAACCCCTCACATTTATGGTAAATTGTTTTTCAAGGGGGATAGTGGACAAGAAATATCCAGTGGGAGAAAGAACAAATCATGCTGAAAAAACTGAATATCCATATGCCAAGGCATGAAGTTGGACTCCTAACTCACACCAAAGATAAAGAGTAACTCACAGTGAATCACAGACCCAAATGAAAGAGCTAAAATTACTAACCTCTTTCTTAAATTTTTTAACGGAGGCACTGAGATGAAACCAGAATCTTGTACATGCTAAGCACAAGCTCTTCCCCAAGCTACATCCTCCCCTACAAAATGACAAAAATGCTTGAAGCATATAAATAAATTTTTATGGCCTTGAGTTAGAAAATATTTTCTTGTATATGACATTAAAAGCATACGTGACCAAAAAATAGATACATTGGGTTTCTTCAAAATTAACATTTTTTTGCTTTGAAAGACACCATGAAGAAAGTGACAGGAGAACCCACAGAATGGGAGAAAATATTTGTAAATTGTATTTTTGATAACGTATTGTCAATCCAGATTATATAAAGACCTCTCACAATTCAACAATTAAAAATGTATTTTTTTAAAATGGACAAAATATTTGAGAAGCTATTTCTCCAAAGAAGATGTACAAATGAACAATAACACATGAAAAGATTGGAGACAGTTTAGCCCAGGGTTAGAGCAAATGCTTAGGAGGCATGAGGCCCTAGGTTCAATCCCCAGTGCCTCTATTAAATAAATAAATAAACCTAATTACCTCCCCCCAAAAAAGAATAAAAAATAAATTTAAAAACACATGAAAAGATGATCAGCATCATTAGCCATCCGGGAAATGCCAAATAAAATGGAAACCACCCAAACGTTCATCAGTGAATGAGTGGATAAACAAAGCGTGCTATTTCTGTAGGATGGAGTATTAGTGAGCAGTAAAAAGAAAGATTACCCATAAGCAGTACAAGATGGACAAGGTGTGAAGCATGAAGTCAGTTAGAGCAGCTGAATGTAAAGGACCACATCTTGAGAGTGTTCTGTTCAGGTGTCTTAATGTTTGAAGGTGACAGACAGTGGCTGATGTCACCAAAAAGAAGGTCAGCATTACTCCCAGGTTCTCTGGAGTCAATGGGGCACGTGCAGGGCGGGTGGCGGGGACCAGGTCTCAGGACGAGGCAGAAGTGGGGGGGTGGATTGGAGGCGCTCAGGCTGAGCCTCTGTGGGGGTCTCCACGGGAAAGAGGAGGCAGGGCAGAGGAACAGCTTCCGGTGTTAGTGAGAACACTTCAGCGCTCTGAGCGGCCGGGTCCCTGGTCACCGGGCACCTGGCCCTGTGGCGCTGAAGGGAGGCAGAGGAGTCCCGCCTCCCGGCGAGTGGGCAGAGAGGGGAAGTCTGGTCTCAAGCAAGCCCCTGTCACGCCATGTGGCACTTTTCTGGTTTTTACTGTAAATTTTTGAGGTGTGATTGTTGTGCATGAATCCTTTAGTTTCCATGGTGGGAGGTTGAGCCAAGTCCAGTGGTGTAGTGCACCAGAAATAAATACTCGGACAACGTGGAAGACGGTGTGGAAGATTCAGGTAGAAAAACCATAGTTTGTGTAGAATTTTAGAAAATGTCTTTTTGTCACTAACATTGATATTTAAAATCATTGAGACATCATATTTAAAGAGAGTAAACAACTAAGAATTTTTCTATAAAGTAATTTTACACTCTGGCACTTAAATACCATTTTTACTAACATCAATTATAAGGTTGTTAAAATATCATAGTTTATTCATGAAGAACCTGTCATACAAGAGTTCCTTGAAATTTCAGTAACATGTGAGAGCTATGTTAGTTCATTTCAGGAGCAAAATCATTTATGGATTCCAGACTGTCTGCATGGTCACTGGTTTGGAGCAGCTGAAACGCACAGGTGTGTTTGGCTTATTGAGTGAGCATGGCCAGAGCGGAGTCGGCCGGGGCCTGTCCCTGCACTGGACCCTCTTCCTGCTCCGTGGCTTCAGCTGGAGGACGACGCCTTCTGGACGCTTAGTCAGGAGGGGGCAAGGGAACCAGACCCGCACCTGGGAGACATGCATTTGTGCACAGAACAGCC